>NC_143396.1:269797702-270397702 GCF_052110815.1 Crocodylus siamensis | reverse complement strand
GCAAACAAACAGCTACAGAATCTGAGCTATAAACAGTTTGCAACCTTGAAGCAGTTGCCTCTGCACATACCCAGTCCCATGTCATTAACTAAAATAACTCCATACATATAAAAAGCCAAATTCTTCCCCAACTCCCAGATGTAACTCCATGGAAGCCTCTGGGCTCATTCTGGACCTAATCTGGTATCTAGGATCTGAATCTATATAGAATCTGATTAAACAATTCACGTTGTCATGAGTTTGTGCAGTGGGCAATTAATTTATTATTGCTGAGTTGATGTAATGACCACATCTTTTATACACTAGTTCTGTTCTCTGCCATCTGTATTAGGCCACAGCTACAGAGTGGGGGGCCATCCTGCACATTGTTAGGCATGTATGAGACCCTTCTGCATGCGACTAGAAGAGGAAGGGCTGTTAGGATGTAGCCGCATGTTGATAAACTGTGTAAATTATTTTAGAAGTCATGTCAGGTATGGTTTATTCCAAGGTTTGCTTGCAAATTTTAATCAGAAAACACAGAAGGGATATGCAGTTTAGATTGAAATATTCTCTCACCTTGTACTCTGCCCAGGTTGACTTACTGTGGGCTGATAGAACCGGCAGAAGTTACAGCAAGCCTGATAGAGGAAGGCTGGACACAAACTAGAAGAAACACATAAAGAAACATTTATTTAAAAAAAGTAAATCAACCATAAAGATCCTCCCAGTAGACCTGTGAGATGGAAGCCTTTCTCATTTTCTCCATGGCAAAATTTAATCTAGCGGCTTGGCTTTTCAAGCGTCATATTCAAAGAGATGCAAATTTGTCAGAGCTGAGACCCCAGCTGACTTTTAGCACTTTGTGAATGTCAAAGGGGCTTAAAGGTTGAAGTGTCTTTACCTCCCTCCATCCTAAGTAATTCAAAAACAGGCTGAAAACAGGAGGCAACTCTACCTGTTTGTTCTGAGTGCTCTATTCCATGTTTTTCTGCTGGCTCTAAAATCATATTTAAAAAAATAGACAAAACATATGGAGAAATGGAAGTGCAATTGAAAAAATATTCCACCACAGAATCACAGTAATGATTAAAAAAGAAAGAAAACAAGTTGAAAAAGGATAACAAGAAAAGGGGGAAAAAATCAAAAGAAGAAAACACATTTTAGAACCTCTTTCAACACAACCTATTTCTTATTAACTGATTTCAGAACTAGTATTAACTCAAGAGTAATCTCACCCCTTGATATGGTTCACTTCATACAGTCCCCCTAGGTATTATATCTAATGTATTTACAATAAAAATAAAAATAATAATATGCTATATGAGGGCTTAGCAATTGGTGAGATATATATTACACTGCAGGTGCTGGCTCAGTGCAGCTCCAGTGGGTTTGTTTCATCTGGAACTCAAACGATGTAAATATCAATCTACTAATGGAGTTTCTGTTGATACAGGATAGGAAAAAAGAAAAATAGCATTGAACAGATTGAGGCAAATTAATCTTGTTTGCCAAAAAGAGGCCCCCCAAAAATCCATATAGACAAATGCAAGGAGATTTAAGCTTAGATCATGAATAAGATGTTTATTAAATTAAATTAAATTAAATTAACATATACATGATCAGCTTGAATGCAGCCCCTCTCCTCACCAGCATTTATTAAATGACAGCTTCAGTGAGTGAACTTGAGCTCTCAGGCTGGACCTAGCGTAACAGTTTCCAAAAACTGTTTCTTTTCATTTAACAATTTATCAGTCCTCTTGACGATGTTTGCTGGAAAAGGATGACTGTCTCTTTAAGAAAGTAGTTTGGGCAGTGCTTTTTGGTTTAAAAGTCTGGAGACAGTGGCATTAGATTGATTAGGTGTGTACATGTTGGCTGAGAAAGCTGTAGAAAGGGGAATGGAAGTGTTTGACAAGATGAAAGACTATTCAACATGTTAGACAGCTGGTTGAGTGAAAAGATCTATAACAGCACAGTAAAATATACTCAACAGTAAATGATACCTTCACTGCAAAAGCTACTACAACTTAGGTCACACAATTTTAGCCTAGCATGACAGGTTCAACCAAACAAAGTTTTAAAACACACAATTAATGTGTGCGTGCCTGGCAAGAGACAGATAGCACTTGAGAAATTTAGACAGACAGGGGTTCCTTTTTTCCGAATCGAACAGTGGCTCTGTAAAGTTCTTGGGCAGTATTCTGATCTCAGTTATGCACATGATAATTAAGAGTAATGACACTGACTTTGACACGGGGTTCCTGATTTTTCCTGATGTAACCAAGATCAGAACCTGTTCCCTCCTTGTTGAAAATGAACACTTCAGGTAATGATGCCAATAGGAAAACTGATTTCTCTTTCTGGTGTGATACATACTATGAATGGATGTGCATGTTTATCTACGGGCATCACCACATGTTCCGCATTGGACATGAAGCCTTTGTAATTCCCATGTGATCTTCATCATTAAGTAAGCATGTGCTGCTCCTGGATGACAGAAATAGCAAGGCACCATGAGTGGAGCACCTAGACAACGTATAAACACAAATGGATAACAAGTGCTCCATTTCTAAACCAATGACAAAAAGTGTTCCAGTGGGAGATTTGTTAAAGCTGTAGCAGAAGGCAGTAGAAGCCATCTCAAGCAGAGCAATCATAGCTAGATGCAGAAGGCTAACCTTAGTTGATTACTCATATTGCCAAAACCGTTCCATATAACACCGATTTTAAACAGACCTTTAGTCACTGGTCAACATGGCAGAAGAAGCTAGAAACATTAGCAGAATACCTCACGTTTCTCTTGCTCCCCTCTTGAATTCAATTAATTGACTATATGTCAATGGCTGTCAATGAAAGAAGGAAGTGCTCCTCAACACTTAAAGCCCCATTACACCACTATGGAAGAATACCTTTACACCCACATGCACTGAAATGGTCCTATATATAGTCAGAGCAGTGATGCGGACTTACTGTACATGAGAATCAAGCCTGAAATGTTTGAGCTCTGAAAGAATCGTTATGTTTTTCAAAAAAGACTTAGTTTCTTCCGTAACGCTGATGATTCAGTGAGGATGTAGAGCTTCAAAGTCTGCATGACATTTTGTTTAAAAGTGTCAAAAAGATCCTTTATGTGCAATAAGCTCTTTGGTTCAATACCCCATTATGTCAGTGGCTTTTGTCAAAAGGCTTCAGGGATACAAAAGCAAACGTGTTAACCTAGCTTTACCGTATATTTGATTAAAACATATCTTATAATATTAATATTAATACATATTTTTCTTAATTATGACGTTAAAAAGAGATGTTATGTCAAAAAAATCATTAGATCATCAGGCTGTATTTCTGTTAGTTAACAGCGTCATATGTGCAATACAACTGGCTAAGAAGCATGGTTTATGAATTGGAGCAGAGGGAAGGAGCCCAGTGCACATGAGTGTCTATTACCAGGTCTACCAGGAACTTGCTTTGTGACCCTGTGAATGAACCACAATCAATATCTGCCTCAGTTTACCAACTTATAAAAGTCTCTAGGTTGTTTTGAGAACTCCATGCACCAGAAGGTATAAATGTGGAAATTATTTATTATAGTCATTATGTTGAGAAGAAAATTAGTGCTTTGAACTTGTAAAAAAATATTTCAAGAAACATATACTGATAGAAGTGCTATAAAATGAATCAAATATAGAGAAAGGATTCAAACATTCTGAGTGATTAATCTACAGGGCATTCATTCTCTAGAAGTGCTCTCTAGCATAATAGGAGCTACTTCACACAAACAAGTATATGTAAAACTATACTTTTGATTTGGGGCAAGAAAAGGGAAGTTCTCATTTTCCTCTCAGAGTGCCAAGAAAGACCTCAGCACAAGGCTCTTCACAAGCCTACTGTGAATCCACAGGGGATTAACAACTAGATAGATCATAGAATCCTAATAGAAAATTAGGGTTGAAGGGATCTCAGGAGGTCATCTAATCTAACCCCCGCTCAAAAAAGGACCAGCCCCAACTAGGTCATCCCAGCCAAGGATTTGTCTACCCAGGTATTAAAAACCTCCAAGGATGGAGATTCCACAACTTCTTTGGGTAGCCTATTCCAATACTATACAACCCTCCTAGTAAGAAAGTTTTTCCTAATATCTAACCTAAACTTCCCTTGCAGCAATTTGAGACCATTGCTCCTTGTTCTGTCACCTGCCACCACTGAGAACAGTCTAGTCCCACTCTCTTTCCAGCCACCCTTCATGTAGTTGAAGGCTGCTATTAAATTCTCCCTCAGCCTTCTTTTCTCCAGACTAAATAAGCCCAGTACCTTCAGCCTCTCCTCATAAGTCGTGTGCCCCATTCCCCTAATCATTTTTGTTGCTCTGGGCTACACACTGCCCACCCCCCGACCCCCCTTGCTGGCTCAAGGAGATGCCATGCATCACCAGTGCAGCCCATGTGGAGAAGGAGGGGTCCCGAGGCTCCACCATCCCAGTGCATGGCATGGGTGGTATGCAGCATGAGGGCTGCCCATCAGCACTGTATGTGATTTTACCCATGTGCAAGTTGGACAACCTGAGCTTAGATCAATCTGAGGATCTAGTTACTGGAAACAGATTGTCTCATACACTCAGCTCATTCTCTTGCCCCGTAGTTTGGTATCTAAGTTGCCCGATCTGTATATAAAGAACAGGGAACATACATTGACACTGCTTTCATATCGACTGTTGCAGAGATGTTGAAATAATCTATGATCTTAACCTTTTAGATCAGTGGTGCCCAACCTTTTTGCCTGAAAAGCTTCCACATTCTATTTTCATGAAAGAATATTTTCTGGGGGAAAAAGTCATATCTAGGGCATTCTTGACAGGAAATGCACTTTATGAAACATTGTTGCTTATGGGGTTCAGTAGACCCATCATCCAAGAAAAGAAAGTAGGCTGCATCTCCGGTTGAGAAAACAAATTGCTGCTTCTTCCTGCTTCCCACTTTACACCGGTAACTAACATACATGTCCCATTACATGCTCCTCCATGTCCTTTCAGTCATGTGGTAGCAGGACGACTGAATTTTATTTGTTTATTTAAATGTAAGTGGTTTGTGGGACAACCAAGTCTTGCCTACATCTCCTCCAAGCCCAGCCTGGGAGTGTCAGTGAGGTGCAGCCCCTGAATGTGCTGAATTCCAGAAGTAGGGTGACATAACTGCCTAAGAGCAGTCCAGAGCAAACATCAGAGCACACTTGAGATCAAGGGCCCAAGAAGGGTTCTGGGCTACTAAATCATCTTTTGCCAAAGGTATTATTTCATAAAAATTAAGATCTGGGGATTTTCCTAATCTTAGTAATTTAGCACAAAATGCATCAATTCACACCAATCTTTACATGGATTTCTGTCAAACTAGCAGCTTCTTGTGGAACTTAAAATTAAAATGGGCTATAGTGCAGCATAGCAATCTTTAGGGACACTACTCAGGTAGAAGATTTGTCCAATTGGAAATACACATTTCCAATGACTATACAGTTAACAAGGGATGAGACAAACAAGTGTAACACATTAGATAACTTTTCTCATGAGTGAGGATGGAAAGATTACTGGAGAGGAGAAGTTTCCAAATCAGTGGCTCAGTATCCACTGCTGAAGACTGAACAACTGCAAATACGATCAATCAAGGTGATGATTCATGTAGGACAGGGAAGGGCAAGTATTTTGTGTGGAAGGTCAAAATAATGTTGGGGGATTGTGTTTATGTGGGAGGTTGTTGGGGCAGAGTGTGCATGAACTCCCCATCTGCTGCTGCTGTTGGTGCCACCACCTGCCGGGGCTGCGTGCCTTGGGGGGAGTGTGGGGGGAGTCCCCACACCTGTCATCACATCCACACACTGCCCACCTGAGCTCCATGATGCTGCTGCCCCCCCGGCATAGGCTCCAGGCTGCCACCAGCCCCATGCTCTGTGCTCCCACCCAGCTGCAGCTTGGCCCCCACCCCTGCCATATCCCTACCTGCTGCCCAAACGTCCCCAGGGTCTGCAGCAGCAGCCCCACCTGGAGGCTGTGTTCTGGCTGGGCTGGGCCCTTCTACCCATGAGGGTGGGCGTGAGGCACGATAAGGTATGGTGGGAGGGGGTATACACATGGGCACCTTGCTCCCACCCTTATGGGCAGAAGAACTGGACAGGGCACAATTTGTTGGTGAATGCCAGATGTTAGATGAAAGTGCCTGGCAGATCCAACCCATGGGCCATATTTTGCCTACCTCTGATGTAGGACATTAAGTGTGCCTTGCAGTAGACTTCTTTGGTGAAGAGCATAATGTATTCACTGTTCTTCTTAGTCTAAGAAGCCCTATGATTGCCTGCCTTCATGCTGAACTGAAAAAAGTGATGGTCAATTCAGGCACTTTTCCTATTCTAGCAACATTTCCATCAGCACTTGGGATATGTGTATAGTATTGATATTTAATGCTGAATGTATGCTTTTGCTATGTTGTTAACTAACCTTCCTGTTTCTTCTCTGTTCAAGATAAACCAACATTACATTCAGAACTGTCTATGTTCCAGGCTACATGTGAAGGCATGATATATTTGCTACATGCAACTTTGGAAGCATATAAAGCCTTTGCAGAGATTAGGTATTTGGCTGTTTTTACTAGGAAAATAGGGAGGGAGTAGTATGAATCTCTCAGAATTGCAAGATTTAATGTGAAGCAACACTGGGAAGTTCACTGATAGAGAGAATACTTGGAGGTTGTCTCAGTGGTGTATCTACCCTTCTTTATAGAGGTGTAGTATGTCACAGGCTGGGTCATTCTGATATATTCTCTTGTTTATATGATTTCCCAGATCAGGGTCTTAGTTATCTAAGACAATTGGCAGCTTTTAGTAGTAGTAGCAGCAGCAGCAGCAGTTGAAGTAGTAATAATAAAAGCAACCAAGAGCAGGTTAGAGAATATTGGGATGAAATTACATATAACCATAAAGTTTTTTTAATATTTATTGACGATTAACTCTAAAATAAGTATTTCTTTCTATTTACTAGTAAATATATTTTACAAGATTCCAATGTGGTATCTGATTCTTCTGTGACTTCCATTTGTTAATCTAATAATATGCCTTGATTAAAGTGAAGTAACCCATCAATTTGCAAAGGTAAAAACATTCATCACAAAGTTTCTTGGTTCCAGATCACTAATTAATTGGTAACAGATAGATTTTGTTTCTTCTGTTGCCATTGCAGAACTTCTTAGTCACTTAAGCAACGATAACCTGTTTTCTTTGGTTTATTATACTAATTCCTTGGGACATTTATACAAAATTCATAAATTCCGTTGTCCTGTAGTCAATTAAATTCAAGACCATAATTTGTAAAAGTCACCTGTCTGATATCTGGGGAATGAGTGGGCATGAATGCCAAAGACCAAACCAAAGTGACAACTACTAACACTAACAAAGTAATTTATGTCCTTTGGAAAGAGAGAAGAAAGTGCACTATTTTTTAGTTCCTTTAAGTTTCATTATGATTTTATGAGACCATTCTTACAGCAGAAAAAAGGTTGGTGTCAAGGGATTGTGCTACTTCCAAGTGTAACTGCCTCCACTAACTCAGACAAGAATGACAAAAAATACTTTTTTTGTCATTCTTTGCACAAATGAAAGAAACTTGTCATTCCAACTTCGCAAACCAGCACTAGAGATGAAATGCTCAACTCCATTGGGACAGCCATTTTTTGCTGTTATTACAGAAGAAAATTATAACCATAAAAATGTCCAATTTAGAAAAAAAGGTGCCACTTTAGTGTCATTTGCATAAAAGCTGTTACATACAAATTGTTATAAAGACAAATGTGTAGTACTCTTGTTGAAAATTGCTTCTATCTTAGGTGCTTTGCCTGAAACGACGTAAAGTCCTCTTCAAACTGAAATTCATTCTCAGGTAAATAAAACCGAAAAAGAATTTTCACCTATTTGTATGTATGTGAGCAGTTTTTCATATCGTCTTCAACAGATTTTGACATGTTCTCCCCCTTACTTTTAAATTCTCTCCCTTTCTGCCTGCTGGTGGCCTCTATTATAATAACTTGGCTCCACTGATGAGGGCAGATGAACAATTTGTCCTGAAGCTACTAGGAATGCAAGCCTATGATCATCTGGGAACTTCCTGTAAGTGTAGTGCAACCATTACTTTCGTGTGCTGGCGAGTGTCTGCATTTACCCTTATGTGATGAGTTTTATTACCAGCCAAGCTCAAGACAGGCTATTAGGGTCTCCAACTCTCCATCACTGATGCCAAGGCCCATTCACCCAGTTTGCAAAGACTTGTTGTTCCCATTGAGGACAATTAACCAGATTCTGCAGTAGACATTGTAAAACTGAGAAATCAGAATGCATATAAATATTATGTATTATTGTTCCTATTTGTGTTACAGTTGAGCCAAAATACCCCAGCCAAGATTACAGCTCCATTGTAGTAGGTATTATAAAAGCATACTGTAAGAGGCAGTTAGCCAAAACGAGGGAGAAACAAAAAGCGGAAAGAGCAGCACAGCAAAGGAAATGACTTCCTAAAGGACACAAATAAGCAGTAGATCATGAGCAAAAGCAGGAAACCCATTGCCCTGACTCTTACAATATCTCTGTATAATAACTACTACAGTGGAGACCTTCTATACTGTACTCATGCTACACTAAGATCTTCCCAGACACTTCCATTACATTTGAAGTCCAGTAATCAGGCAGAGTACATGATCATTTCATTCTTCTAATCTTTGAGGCTTAGAAACAGACTCCCCATTGAATGAGATACACTGCACACCCCACAGCACTTCTAGAGTTGTATGCACACATTGGTAACCTAACTGTAACCCTGGGCACAATGCTACCTGCACCCTCACCTGAATAGTGAGATCCTGGAGTACCTGGTAGCTGGTGGCCCTGGAGTACCTGGTAGCTCCTTGGGTAGCTGCTGCAGGGTCCCCAAGTGGAGAGCCTCCCCTTACAATCAAACAACCTTGCAGTCCATTATAAAACTATTTACAGGATTTAATTATTTACAAGGTAACATATAACCAATGTAATAAAACAAATGTTACACTCCATGACCTGGCGATGGTGGCTTAAGGGTTAATGCTTCTTGGATACACATTACACGAGGGGAAGGTATACAAATTACCCACAACAAATAAGGAACCAATAAATAAATACATAGATACGCCAACTAATAAACCATCAAGAACTTATTTACACAGTCTCTAACTTGTACACTGTGTACTGAGGACCCTGTGTGTGCTGCCCCTGGTGGGGTGTCTCAGAAAGCAGGGCTGCATCTGTGTCCCAGGTACAGGAGCTGTGGGTGGTCCCTGCTCACAAGCTCCAGGGGTCTCTGTGCAGCAGGTGGTCCCTGTGGTCCTCTGCCCAGACCCCCCCATCCCTGGCACAGCAGGGAGCAGTGTCTGGGCTGCAGGTTGTAACAGTTTCCCCTGCCCAGCACAGCTTCGCAGCACCCAGAAAATGCAGCCCCTCCCTGGACCCTGCCTGCCCTGAGGCTTCTGGTGGCTGGAGCAGTCCCTGCCCCTCTAGCCCAGGGATCCCCCAACACCCTAAGGCTGCTCCTCCCTGATGCCTTCTCACTCACAGAGAAACACCAGGGCAGCCTCCAGCAGTCTCCCCCTGGCCCTGCATCTCCCTTCCCTGCTGTGCCCACCCAGCCACACAGGGGCTTGCAGAACAGTCTTCCCAGGCTCGGAGTCTCCTCAAAGACTGTTTCTCTCCTGTCCTGCCCCGGCAGGGGTCCAAGGAGAAGGGAGGAAGAACAGATACAGCGTAGCACTCTCGGTGCAGCCTCTCGCTGCTATTTCTGCAGGGCTCTCACAGATGCTGTCGGAGGGGTGGGTGTAGGAAGATCATTTTCCTGGTCTCCAACCTGTCTCTCACCCCCTCTCTCTCCTTTGCTCTCCTCCCCAGAAAAATTTCTCCCTCTTTTAAGCAAACTTCTTAGTCAGTCCCAGGCCAGGACTCCTCCTGGGCTTTTGCTAACATCTCCCATTCAAACTCTGCTGGGGTTACATCACCCCTCCCACTTCAAAGATGACTGCCTCCAAAGCAGCTTCACTCACCTTCAGAGCAAACAGTGTCCCTACTGGGACAAACTCTGTCTCTTCACACTCTATTCCTCTGCAGGGCAGCTCTTCCTGTTCCTTCAGATGGGTCCATTTTAATGCTGCTACATGTCACGAGTGGGGCCTAAGAGTGGCCGTGATCTCACTAGTGCCCCCTGCCATGTCAATCAGGCAATCCAGCACCCTCTACTCGCCCGCCACGTCTTTGATGTTATAAGGTTCAATATGGGAGGCTGCCTCTTATTGCCCTGGACACCGCGCTAATGCTATGCCCCGTTCCGAGTGGGGTGCCTCAATGCACCCCTGCCTTATGGGCAATGCGTGCCTCCTACCTCCCCTTTAGCACGCCCCAAGCCTCGCAGCTCTTCCTGGATGTTATCTGGTCCTTAACCCCCTGCGCCCCTCCCTGGCGCCCCTGGGCTTGTCACACAACCGGTGCCCCTCTCTGGCGCCCCTGGGCTTGTCACACAACCAGCGCCCCCTGACTGCTGATTAGCCCTATCGGGCTTACTAACAGTATTCCTCCCGCTGGGCCAGTGGCTTACGCCTTACCTAGCCCCTTTGGGTTCCCATCCACCACCTGTGTCAATTGGGCTGTATCAATTAGGCTCAGGCGGCCTGAGCCTCACCTGGCCCCTCTGGGCTCCTGTCAACAATCTATGCCCAATTAGGCTCAGGCAGCCTAAGCCTTACCTGGCCCCTATGGCCCCTCCAGGTTCCCACTGCCGTGGAGCCTCTCCAGGATCCTTCCTTGTCCGTACCCCTGCCGAGGTTTCAATCAAGTCACAGTGGGGCTCAGGCAGCCTAAGCCTTACCTGACCCTTTTTACCCCTTTAGAGTCCCCAGCACTGTGGAGCCCTCCGGGACCCTTTCCTGGTCCTACACCCGGTTGGGACTCAGGTGGCTGCAGCTGTGCCTGGCCCCCTGGACCACTGTCTGGGTCACTTGCCCTACTAGGGCTTCTCACCGACTCGCCCCACAGGGCAGGGGTCAACACTCCCCAACACACACTCCACTGGTGCAAACAGCTGTGCCCACCCGGCATCACTCACTGTGCCCCACTGGGCACCAGGAACCCCCAGATTATTGGGGAGCTCCCGTGAGGCCTCCTGACATCCCTACAGCCTCACCCGGCCCTCCGGTATAACCATAACTAAACTATGAGCCAAACAGCTGCAACATAACAAGAAGCCTCCTGGCTTATAGTGTCAACTCTGTGCCATGCTGGCTCTCTACCGTACCTCTTTAGGGCTCTCCCTACCCCGTATCCTCATGCAGCTGGTCAGGGTGCTCAGGCTGCAACCATTAACTGCGTCTGCTCAGTTCTACCGCAGAGCTCCTGCTCCTGTGGCCGCCAGAAGGGAACTGCCCCCTAGCCTCCAGCCTGGGCTGTTTATAAAGGCCCAGCCCTGCCCCCTTTTGGTCACATGACCCACCTGGTTGCCACAGCAACCAGCACCTGAGCTGCCTTAAAGTGTAGCAGCTGCCCTTATTTCTTCCAAGACATGGGGCACCCAAGTGCCCCTGTGACACTACATAATTAAAAAAGAAAGAGAGAGAGAAGGGTGCAGCAGCACCATGCTAAACCTGCCACTAGGGCTGTGTGAAGCTTCGGTTTGTGATTTGATTCAGAGAAGATTCGGTCCGATTCGGAGGCCAAATCTTTGAATCCGAATCGAATTGCTCAAAGCTTAAAACTTTCCAAATTGATTCAGAGCCTCCAAATTGATTTGGAAAAGATTTGAAAGAGATTTGGTGATGAGGAGGGCAATCTTTGAGGGGAAACAAACTTAGAAGATGGAGGGGGAGCGTGGCGGGGAAGAAGTGATATCTTTAGCTTGCCAGTGAGTGTGGTTTCTCCCTTAGTCCCCTTTCAATCACAGTGTTGAGGGGGGGGACATAGAAACAGCATAACAGCCTCTGTATGCAGCCTTTCTGTGCCTTTTGTGATCTGGTTCTGAGCAACAGCATCAGAAAGGCACTGGACTGGCTTGGCTTCCTAGTCAGTCACCTGCTCCTTTTTGTTCTTAGAAAGGACTGGATAGGATATAGCTTAGCTTAGCTTAGCTTAGCTTAGAATCTCTCTACTTTACTTATCCAATTCTTTTCTTTCAATTTATATTTGTTCTTTTTTTTTTTTTTTGCACTACTTTTAAAAAAGAAAGCTCAGTGTTTCCTCTGGCAGTCTGATCCATCACTGTGCAGGGAAGCACACAGTACACACATCATAGAAGAAGTCAGGTATTCATAGAAGAAGAGATTGTATATAGTTCTTAGTTATTAATATTACTAGTTATAGTTAGTTTTAATAGTTTACATACAGACTAAAGACAACACAGAAGAAGTCAGACAGAGATTCAGATTGAGATTAACATACACGACACAGAACTCAGAGTCCTAGAAGAAGAAGAAGAAGAAGAAGAAGGAGATATATTATTTTAGGTACACAACACAGATGAAGAACAAGAAGTAGTAGTCATACATTCACATTAATAGCACATCACAGAAGAAGACAGCATATATAGTTATTAAATAGCATAAATAGTCAATCATCATCATCATAGCAGAGTCAACACACAACACAGAGTGAAGAAATATACAGTACATAAGAAGAAAAAGAAGTCACCCATTCACATTCATAATTCACATATCACTGCACAGAAGACAGTATATTAGTTATTAATAATCAATCATAATCATAGCAGAGCCCACACACAGCACAGAGTAAAGAAACCACACAACACAGAAAAAGTCAGACACACACACACACACACCTTTTGCAGCACAGGAAAAATTAATATGAAGCATGCTGGAAAGGCAGGTGCCAGGTCTTCTGGCAGGGAGGAAGAGGGGCTAGAGAGGGTAGGAGGAGAGCTAGAGATGCAAGTTTAACCCCCACCCCGCCCAAAACATAGAGCAGCCATGTGGTTTCTGCTGCCAGTGGAAGCAAGGAGGTGGGAGCAGTACCTGACATCCCTGCACCTGCATCTGCACCACCTCCCCTTACTCCAGAAATAGGCACCAGAAGCAGAATGACTGTCTTCTCCACCCCAATTTCATCTCCCACTGTGAGCCTCCCACTGCCAGAGGAGGAGCCGGAGCTGGAACCAGGGAACTTGAGCACCCTGCCTAAAGCAATTCTGGGGACCGAAGAGGAATCTGGGTTTGTGCTCTACACCCCTAAAAGTTCCCCTCGTCCCAGGTCTCCTTCTCTAGAAAGTACCTCAGAGGAGGCTAAGGAGGTTGTGGAGGCTCAGGCAAGTGGCTCAGCTGAGTCAGCCCCTCCTGCTGTTGTGCCTCAGCCTGCTGAGGAGGCAGATAAGGCAGGATCCCCACGCTCAACCCAGAAGCGGGGGAGAAGTGTAGTGTGGGAGCATTTTGAGCTGGCAGATGATTCCAGGTTTGCTATCTGCCAGCACTGCTGAAGGCAGATCAGCCAGGCCAGGGAAGTGAAACACGTCACCACTACAGCAATGGTGCTGCATCTCGGGAGGCAGCACCCCCTTGCCCTTATTCCTGCTCAGCCTGGCACCAGTGTGAGCATGCTGAAAGGAAATTCCCCTGCTCACTCCTAAACCCCCGTCTTCCTAAAGCAGAGGCAGACCACCTTAGAGTGGTGGGGGAAAGCTGCAGACGGGGAGGGGGGTGTTCACAAGGCAAGTGAGATCACCCAGACCACTGGGGAGATGCTTGCTCTGGATAACCATCCCTTCTCTGCAGTGTAGCACCCAGGGTTCAGGTGTCTCATGGCACTTGTGGCCCCATCTTACCCAGTGCCAGAATGCACCACCTTTAGCAGGAAGTACTTGAGGGAGGAGCTGCACAAGGCAGGGCCACAGGTAGCCTTGCACTTCACCTCCGACATGTGGATCAGTCAGGGTGATGATCACACCTACCTCTCCCTTACAGGGCACTGGTGCAATCAGTCAGGCCACTGGTGGGCTCTCCTCCAAGCTGAGGTGCTGGATGAGCGAGGGAGATCATGGTGGCCATGAACCACATGGTACAGAGGTGGCTCACTGGGCAGGCCGAGCTCACCCATGGGTTCATGGTCACCAACAATGAGGCCAATATGGTCAAGGTGGTCCATGAAGTCAACTTTGCTGGCATCTGTTGTGTGGCACACAGGCTGCACCTCATAGTTAGAGACACCTTAGAGGGGGACAGGGATGTCAGCAATGGTGCCACTACTACCACTACGAGCCAGCTCATTTCAAAATGCAGGAAGGTGACGAGCTACTTCCACCACAGCATCAAGGGGGCCAAGATGCTGCAGGATAAACAGGCAGAGCTGAGCATCCTTCAGCACAAAATCATGCAGGATGTGGAGACACAGTGGAACTCCACAAACCTGATGCTCAAGAGGCTGATGCAGCAACAGAAGGCCATCCACAAGATGGCCTTGCTCGAGGAGATCGGGATCAGCTGTCCCTTTAACAGAGCTGGGTGGGATACCATCTCACTGATCTTGGTCCTCAAGCCCTTCCTCAAGGCCACCAAGATCCTCAGTACTGCCAACGCCCTCCTTAGCCAGGTGATCCTCATAATGAGGGAACCGGAGAACCAACTGGAGAAGTTCCAGGGGATCAATGTTCCTGGCTGGGGCAAGTCACTGTCACCAGATGTGCAGGCACTGGTGAGGCAGCTGAAGGAGGGCAACAAGAGATGGCTGGATCCCTTGCAGTCCAGTACGGTCCACATGCTGGCAGGCATGTGCAACCCAAGGGTGAGAGGGAACATGTGCACTGGCAGCATCAAAACCCTCGATCACTGGATGCAGGTGCTGGTCAACAGAGTCAGGGAGGCAGAAGGGCAGTGGCAAGGGGATATGAAAGATGGGGATCCACTTTTCTGTGACAGCACTCCCAGCACCAGCACTAGCACTAGCACCAGCCAATCTCTTCCATGCCAGCTACTGCCAATGTGGGCCAAGGGCATGGCTTCAATGCTGGGGTCCAAATGCACCAGACCCCATCCTCAGACAGGTAGCACCAAGGCTTTAGTAGCTACCTATCTCATCGAGGATGTGGAGCCACTTGACTGCAACCCCTTGGCCTACTCCTGCAAGCAGATGTGGCAGGATCTGGCTATGGCTGCCCAGCAACACCTATCCTGTCCACCAACCAGTGTTCCAAGCGAGAGGGTGTTCAGCATTCCTGGGGATGTTGTAACACCCCACTGCACCTGCTTGGATCCTGATTTGGTGGAGCAGCTGGTGTTCTTGAAAGTGAACACCCTGCAGCTGGGGTTCCCCAAGCTTCACCTATAGATGGACTGAGTGCCACTTTCTTTACTCCGTCTGCACTGATTTCCTTTTTCCTTTTTCAAAAAACAGTTAATGCTCCACTCTCAGCTGGAGGGAACACTCACTGCATCACCAGCCAGCAGGAGAAGAACATGTTCCTGCTGAGCTCACTTTCATGCCAGGACAAACTTGGAGGTATGGGCTGGGGCTATGGGGAAGGGGGACTCTAGGCAGTCATTAGGAACTATAGTTTTGCTCTCAGAAAGTCTCATTTAAAAGAAAAAAAGTTCTTTTAATCAGGTCTTCTTTTCAGATTCTTGCTAATTCTTCAAGAAAGGCCCAGTATTTGAACTAAATAGCTTCTTCCCAGGATAGTCTGTGTCCATGAGTGCACTTGGAAATTTGAGAGTCCAAAATGGTAGATACTCCAAAGGAAACCTATCACCTTTATAATGATGCCTTTTGTGTACAACAAATTCCAAAATTTCAAAATCTATATGTTAGACCCCGATTCCATGTGACTTGGGATTCCAATGACTAAGGGAGACAACGGATCGATGCGCACATTGCTCTTCAACAGCTTTATTCAAAATGGAGACAGCTTTGGGTGAGCTCCAACAAACTGGGGAGCAGCCACAAACATTAGTTCTTTCCATATTTATACACCTTGGTTTATGCTCATTAACATTTACCCCACCTTTGTTTCTCCTTTGTTACACCCTTATTCCTTCCCATCTTAAGCTCTGCCTCTGTTTACTGTTTATTTAATTAGCATGAAATTACCTATGCACTTAGTTACATGTCTTTTTGCTATGAGCACATGCCTAAGACCCTGACCTTCTTTCAGTCACTTTCAGTCTCTTGCTAATTTCCTCACCATCTCCAAGGTCTCACTTCTGCTTTATCTCCCAACGATAGCTGGTGGTCTGCAGCCTGTTTTTTTTCTTACAGAATGATCTATATATCTTACAACACTACTATATTGTTAGAAAAATGCTTGCCTAACCATCTTGCAATGTTTCTTTTAACGTACCATTCTGCCTTGTGGTTAGTAGCTTTGCTAGGCCACAGGTTATAGCCTTTTATTCAGCTGCAAATCCAATGCTCCCCAAGATCCAAATACTGTCACCCTAACACTATACACAAACTATTGCTACTAATAATAATTGTGTATGGTGTGCATAATAGAATGTATATATTACATTACAATTTTGCATCATAAATTCATGGCAGGAAGGAGGTCTGCTTTGTAGTTATCTGTTCAGAAGGCATCACAAGTGAAATTACTATTTATGGCCCAAATTCTCAGTCCTCACTCAAGTAAAAGTCCTTGAAATTTACTGCCCACATGAGTAACCCTATTAAAATCATCTAGTGTGTTTATTATTTAGTGCTAGACTGATTATTAATTTTTACTAATAAACTAACATATTTGTCTTTTCAATCATTGAATAAGGTAAACAACTGAAAACAATGCATTGCTTTCATTAAAAATGTGACAGGGAGGTCATCAGAATGATGGCTATTCATGACAGCATTTTTTCATCATGGGTCAAAATACCTGCCCAGATACACTACTGTGGCATTGTTCTGGGAGGTCCATATCTCCCAGCACACGCTTTGCTATCATGATCAGGGAGCAGTGGACTGGGAGATTCACAGATTCACAGATGTTTAGGGCTGGAAGGGACTTTATGAGATCATTGGGTCCAGCTCTTCCGCTCTGGGCAGGAAAGACTGCTGGGGTTCTTATATCCCAGTTCCAGCTCTGCAACTGTGAGATCCTTATCTTATAAGGATCTCCCAGCACCAGCTCCAAGTTTCCAGGGCTGGCACTGGGAGCACCCTGCCATCAGGGGCTGGGGAGCCTGTTCCCCACTCAGTTCTGCATTCGCAGAGCTGAATAGGCAACAGGCTCTCTAGCCTGTTTCCCACCGAGCTCTGTGATCATGGAGCTGAGCAGGGAACAAGCTCTCTAGTCCCCACCCCGCAATTGTGGAGTTGGGGCTAGGAACTGTCTCGGACAGGGCCAAGTCCCAGCCCCATGCCTTAATCAGGCAATCAAGGCATGGGGCTTAAAAAGAACTGCAGGGGAGGGGCAGAGACTCCTCCTGCCCCAAGCCTCTCATGGGGCATCTAGTAGCGAGCCCGTGGCTGCACAGAGAATCCCCGTCTAGGTGGGACTCAGTGCTAGCTGCCCCACAAGCAGATCCGGGTAGGGGGCTGGGACATGCTCCTCCCCTGCAGCTCTTTCCAAGCCCCGTGCCTCATTTGCCTGTCAAAATATGAAGATAAAGCTTCACTGCCCTTTGCTGTGACTGCTTCTTATACTCTTGAAGGGCAGACATGCTCATAACATTTTCAAAACCTGATCAAAAAGTTTTCAATTATAAATGAATTGAAGTACTTGAGAGCTTCTAAAGAAGTTTGAAGAGTACTTGGTAGTAATATCCTTAGCTCTTTATCAAAATTCACCTCTTCTGCTGGCATGGAAGTGTATCTTGGTAAGGATTAGGCAGATGATGATTTGTGAGAACTGCTCTTGATAGGTTATGTGAGCATCAAGGAATTCTTTGGGTGATGGGTATTCTTTTATTGGACTGGCTATGTACTTAGGATCAGACTTTAGGAAGAACATCTTACATTCAGAAGCTTTTTTGTCTTTGTCCCAACTATATAGTTGTTCCAATAAAAGTTATCACCCTAAGAAATCCTTGTCTCTAACATAATTTCTGGCCTATCATCTCTCTTACACCACCTGATAGGTAAAGAATTGATAATAACCTGTTATTTTTGTAACTATATTTCTTGCCCTGCCCCAACCTACTTTTCTTGTTTGCCTCATCAACTCAGTTCTCTCTCATATTTAGACTGTAAGCAATTTGGGTAGACACCATCATTCAATGCTAGCCTAAAGTAAAAACCAATGAAGTAAAAAAAGAGCTCCCACGGACTTCAGTAGACTTTGGAAAAGTTTCTATATTTGCAGAATACACCTAATACAACAGATGCACTACAGTACAATACAATAGGTCAACTAATTGAATTTCAAAATGTTTTCACAAAAGAGGATTTTTTTTTACAAACACTGTGAAGAGAAACAACCTGTTTTGACCAGATCTAATAAAAATAAATATCACAGCTATTTATAAATGCATTGAGCACCTGTGTCCTGCTTATTACTTGTATACCTGCATCAAATGAATCTTTGGGGTAAATGAAGTGAAGTTAGTAGCAGCTCATCAGAGGACACTGAAGGGTTTGCATAGGGAATAACAGACTGTAATCTGCTCCAGAGGCAGGTGACACTTTCTACCCTTGCAAATTTTAGGTGAAATGGCACTAGAAGCCTGAGTTCTGCCAGAAAAAAAATTTAATAAAATCAGGGAAGGGTAGCCACTCTTACAGACTAACTGGATGCATCTACACATGCACTTTACTGTGAAGTTGAATAATTAGCGCCTCAGTAAAGCGTCACAGTCTTTCATGCACTGGAATTAGGGCACAGTAAATTAATCCCATCATAAAATAGTACTGTCCAGGACAAGTACTACAGCAGAGTGATTACGTGCACTCAAATGCACATGTAGACTGTGACTGGGGCACAAGGGTCCTACTGTGCAGGAGCTTCCTGCCACCTAGCCCTACATGCTCATGCCCCCACCAGACTCTCTACTACCCAGTGCTGCCACCTGGAGTTCAGAGCTGACCCCCTGGGCCTTGTGCAGGCCTGGGGCTGCTCTACCCTGGCTCAAACTGCTGCCAGTCCTAAGCACAAGTGCAGATGCTGTGCCCGAGAGCAGCTGACTCCAGAGTGAACTGCACCAGGGTTTATTGCTATGTGCTAATTGCATTATGTAGATGTACCCACTAGCTCAAAAAGTCATGAGTTTTCATAGGCAACAACCTACTTCATCAGATGCTAAAGTTGGGTCCAGTTACTTCTTTTCAATTCTCTTGATGGTACCTATAGTCATCCAGGCATTTGGATGGCTTAATACACACCCAGCTGTACTTCCATAATCTAAACCTAGTCACTCAATTTGGCAGCATCCATGAACATTTTGTTCAATTATATTTGGGGTCTGATTTTAATTGTGTAATATCCCCATTAATAATGTCTAAGTCATCTGTTCAGATTCTACAATGTTAAACTGTCTTTGAAACTTAAAATGAATGCAGATAAAAAAATCGCCAAGTTATCTTTTACGTGGTTTATGATGAAATGCCTCAATATGCTGATGTTTTTGGTTATTAAAATGTATAAAGAGTGGGGGGACTGGAAATTAATAGCATTAGGGCTTGCCTTAAGAGCTGATTGCAGTGGTTCTCTATGGAGTTACAGCATTTAGAATTTCTCTGACAGCAGTGACAGAGGAATTCATGGTTCAAATGATCCAGGTCACTTTAACTGTATCAGAAAGCAAGGACATGGTGCTATGACTCTAAAGAAGCTATAAAGAAGCAGAAATATACTTGCAATAGAAACCTGAGAGCTAAAGAAGATACCACACCTTCAACACCAAAGGAAATTTGCTTGAGCCCAAGTCTTTTGGAGATGGGCGTGACAAAACTTGTTGAGAAAAGCAAGAATGTGGTTCTGAAGGTAAGCACAAAGCAACTCAAAGTAACACAAGCTGACAGATTCACTTCCAGAGAGCCAAGGACTTCAGCTGCAAAGAAAGGAGTCATTCTATGAAACTGCAGACAAAAAGAAGTGCCACTCAATACAACTTTTATGCTTTTCTCCTCTCAAATAGGGCTAGCCAACTGGAGTGGCTAGAAGCTGTACACTGCTCCACCCCAGAGGCAGAGGCAGGGATGTAAATCAGAAGCCAGAGAAAGGAGGGCAGTTCAGAGATCTTGCAGCTGCAGAAGGAGAGGTGGGATGAGTGGCAGACAGGTGGAAGCCCATGGGCCACAAGTTAATGACTTTCAGGCCACGTGTCTCTCGTGAGACACAAATTGGACAACGCTGCTCTAAGAAGTAGCAGAGCTGAGACATAGAGAAAAGTTACTTTTTTGAGGGAAGTTTGTGGCAGAGATACTGCACTCATTTTTCTTGGTTCCAGGTTTGATGCCATACTCAGAGCACTGCAGCACTACAGCTACAAAACTAGTCCCTCAATACAAGAATGATAGCCTTCCAGTAAATAAGGCAGTCATTAGTGAGTCTGTAGATGACTGAGGAGACTGATCTAAGATCCACATGTTCAACTGCAGATGTGACAAATAGTTTGGGGAGGAAGGAGCAGATCCTGGTGATGTCAGGTCACATCTCTTTCCCTTCTTCTGTCTCATCTATCTGCCTCCATAGTGAGGAGGCTTCACTCAAAATAAGAGATGCCTTAGTGTATATAATGGTGCCATTGGGTATGGTTCAGTGCTTGAGTCCTCCAGGCGTTGATGTTAATAACACATTTCCTCAAATTGTCCCTGAATCTCTTTTTTTGGCCCTCCTCTAGAGCACCAATGACCAGTGAATTGGGAGTATAGGATCTGTTTTGGGAGCCAGTTGTAAGGCATCCTTAGGACATGACTTTTCCTGGTGGTGTTTGCTTGAACACTGGCATTTGCTCTTCTGTCCTCCCAACTGATTTGGAGTATTTTCCAAAGATGTCACTGATGGTAATGTCCCAAAGCCTTCGGGTGTTTCTGGTATGTCATCCAAGTTTCATACCCATACAACATGGTAGGAATGACAACAGCCTGGAAGATGAGAAATGTGGTTTGGGCCTTGATGTCATGATCATCAAAGACATGATTTTGGAGAGCCAAAGACAGCACTGGCAGATTTTATCCAGTGTTGAATAGACTGTCATCTTTGTTTTTGAGAAAGGGGGCTATGCAGGTAGGAGAATCCTCACATTCTCCAAGGATTGCCTCTAATTGTAACGTGTGGAGGAGCAGCTGGTTGGTTTGGGGTTGGTTGGTAAAGGAACATATGTTTGCAGTTGTATTGTTATACAGATGTCATCATAACAAAGTGGTGTCAGTAGAAGCACATCACTACAAATGCTGCAAACGGTCCTAATGAAAATCTGATGTAGTGATGAAAATAACTATATATTTTAAAACTGCAAAGCTTCTAGGTTTCTGGGAAATAGCTGTTAAAACTCATGATTGCTGGAACACATTCAAAATCATTTTCAGTTGAAGCTGTTGCTGTCTCTCTGGGTTTCAGTGCGACATCTCTCAATGACCGAAAGGCCAGCCATTCTCAGTTTTAAACATAAGTTCTGGAAGAAGTCAAGTGGCTGGGGAATGAAGAAGAAATAAGTATCAGAAATGGATGAGGAGTTGAGATGGACAAAAATCAAAACCTAAGGAGGACTCTCATATATAAAAGAAGAAAAGGAGAGAGGGTAAGTTGCATGGAATAGGAAGGAGGGGAGGTTGGCAGGTTTAGAGGGGAGAGTGAGAAAGAGAGAGAGAATCAGTACCTGTGAATCATGTTAAGCTTTAAAAAATATTTAAGCTGCAAACAACTAAATTAAACGTCCTCCAAATGTAAGGCTTTTTCTATTGTGAGATTCAGATGACATGCCAGATGTTTGAGTGACTGCTCTCAATTTATGACACTCCCAAGACCCACACTCCTCTGGGAAATGAAAGCATTAGGTACCTAGCATGTCCTGTGAGATTCCAATGGGGTGGAAGGCTTAGGTCCTTGATATGCACAATGGGGTCTATATGATGCTTTGTATTGTAAAATATGCTTTGCCTAAAGGTAAACAACAAAACAAAACACACAGAAAACCAGAAGCCAGGAACATGATGAATGGAGAGGACAATGTTAGAGAAATCTAGCTGGAGGATTTGGAAACATTCATGCCTTGAGTTTTGAGTAACTGTGAACTGTACACCCAGAATATATCAGCACTGCCTCTTTAAATGCAATACCCTTTCCCCTTTTTTCATTTAGTTATCTCTTTCTCTGCTCTGTGGCTCAATCTGCATATGTTATTGGCCTTGACTCCCAGGGCTGCCACCTCAATCTGTAGTAGCTAATAGTACAACCTCACACATGGCACTGGGACCAGGCTCAGGTTAACAAGGAATCCAAAAGCAAATGGCTGGGGGAGGTTGCTATAAAATCACTGCTTGAACATTCAGACTGTGATTTTTTTTCACATTTGCATGGAGGAAGCAAAGCTTTTAGTCTCAGTGATTCAGTCAAATGCATTAAAAAGATGAACATTTTAGTTAATGTTCTAAGAAGATTTCTAAAAGCAGTTTTGATTGTGTACTATTAGCATTAATTAATTTCTATACTGAGACCAGCCGTTATATTAGTAGAATGCATATTTTAATCAATTTCTACTTGCTGTTTTGTGCAAGTTAAAGGTAGCTTTGTGGTTTGTGCCTAGTTTATGCAGTGCATTTAACTCAATGTGCCTTAGGTAATGCTTGTCTGAGGTTCAATGTATACTCTAATCAGAGCATGATACAAGAATTATGAATGAAACCCCTACAAGTAATGGGGTTGTTTTCATTTTGGACTGTAGTAGAATACACCTTCTCTAAACAGGTGCTTGAATGCATTATTAACCAACACAATACACAACTGCACTGTCATCAAAAGCAGGCATAAACAGTTAGGATTAAATCTCCTTTCAATGGCAGCTTACCTGCATTTGAAAGCAGGTTGTTTGATACACATTTGCAGTCATTCTCTAACTGGTAAATTTAAAAGGATGCTGTCAAGTGATTTTTATAGTTACTAGGGTTTTTATTTAAAAAACCCCCAACTATTGTTTGTTATGAACAATAGAAAACAGAGTCAAAATAAAACATCTTCCCAATATTTTTCCTTTCCTCCTTCATTTGCCAGATACTGATGTTATTTTATTTGTGTTTCTGAACAGTTAGATCATAGCATGGCACCAGTGTTTATTCTCTTGTTTATTCACAAGCATCACTGATAGGTGGCCAGATGTCCTACTTCTACAGAAACAAAGAAACAGTTCTTGGACTTTCTACCTTATCCCACCTCATGCTACTTTGCCCCACAGAGCCTTTTACCTCCCCTTCCCTAGTGCTCCTGTGCTTCCATGCACAGCAATGCCTGCCTCACTGCCAGGCAAGTCTGCTCTTCCTTGCTTTGCAGATGTCAAGTCCACTCACTACTGAAAGGGTGAGAAGTGTGAAGAATTGGGCAGAATCCCAGAATCCATCCCTCCCGGCCCAGTCTCATAAGAGGTTCTTCTGCCATTTGTGGGAATCTCCTCAATATCTTTAGCCTTAACCTGGAGAGTTGGAGACCTGCAAGGCAATGGAAGGAGAAATCAAGAAGGCATTAAAAGAGAGATGGAGAAAAATGTTAGTTACTGAGAGAACCTTTGATATAGGGAAGTCTTTAAAAGGAATAGCTTCTCAGCTGCCTCCAGCTCTCCTCTATGATCAGTCAGGCTCTCCTCAACCACACCTCCCTGAGAGCTTAGATGATCCCAGAAGCACTCAGGATCTCCAGTTTCATCTCCTCTGTCAGGAATTCAGTCCCCTTACTGGGAGCACCTGCAGCTACCAGCGTTATCTCCCCTTCCACTTTCAAGGAGCTCTCCTCGCTTCCCTACCCTGACCATACTGCTTAGCAGCATCTTTAGCCTCTCCCAAAATTACCACATATGAAAGACTTGAGAATGCTTTCTGTTCCCTTCTCCCTCCTCTGCCCAAAGTGACTTTTCCACTCCATTTTCCACAACCTTTCCCACCACAGTCTATCATCATCACAATTACTTTACCTGCTCCTGCAGGTCCCAAGTGAAATGAGAAGTCCACTGTGCAAGGCACTGCATGCATCATACCACACCACATCATATCACACCCACACCCACACCCACACCCACTCACCCACCCACACCCACACACAAATACCATTCCAAGCATTTGTGAGATCTAACTCTTTCTTGGACTGGGTTAACCCATTCTCAGTCTAAGTTAGTATACCTCCTCTGGTGAACTAACTTAGATTGGTGTGCCATTTGGGGGGCAATTTAAGGCCTTTGAACAGAATGATTAGGCATGTATGTTGACCTAACCCAGGGAAGTCGATCTAAATGCAGTGCCTCGACATACCCCAAAAGGCAAAAAGCGCCTTTTCCATCAGAAAAGGTGCTGACATGAAGCCCATAATGGCCTAAACTTGGGAAAGACTTAATGCCTGCCATCGTATTGTTCAAAAGACCTGAGGTAATAAGTTACACTTGGTAACTGTGTTTTTCCTGTATTAGTAAGTTATTATTACATATATAAACTGGAAGTATTTGCCTTAAAAAAAAAATCAGTAATCACATCAGCTCACACAACACAATGTTACGTATTAGAAAAACCTAAAGAAAAAGCTTAATAGTTGATGGCAATATTCCACAGAAGGCTACTGATTGAAAGGATTTTGAGAACAAAGGGCACTGAAAGTTCAATGCAATCACAGTGCCTTTATACCTGACCACCACTCCAATCCATTTAGGCTTTTCACCAGCATGAAAATGTTGCTCACCTGTCCTCACTTAACGTCTGGTATCAACATAAGAAAAAAATGATTCATGCTCTGCAGTCCATACCCACCCACTCTTTGTGTTCCCTGCTCAGCTGGCTAAGTGTAGAAAGGTTCCTGAGTGTTAAAGTCGCCCATCCCATGGGAAATGAACTGAGGCCACTACTGAATGCACATGGATGGGAATAACTTGCCATTCTTACGTGGACATGATTCCAGTCAGTCACCTAGAAATGAGAGCTGCACTAGCTCATCACTACTTCCCTGAGCCAACCAGTCTCTTTCTCATAAGATTTAACCAGCTTCTACTTTCCCAGTATTTAAACTAAACATTTAAATTACCTGCTACTTTGCAATATTGCACATGGTTTCTCCAGATTTTTTTCAAACAAACAGATTTAGTAAAAAAAACCACTTTCAGTATTAAATCTATATCTTAATTAATCATAAGCTATCTTAAGTATATGAAAATTAAGGAATTTCAAAGTTACAATTTTTCTCTCCATTTCAAAGATGCAATATGAGAAAGAGAGCAGTTAGACTTAAAAAGAAAAATTTATGAGTATTTCCCTCTTGGTGCCCCTTCCAGTGCTTCCTAATTAAGGACAAGCCAATACTGTATCATGCACCAATCTGGTATTTATTAACAAAGCTAGTCATGATTTTTAACTGATTATTGCTTAGAGGATCCTCCCCTCATTAATATAAATGAATTAGGAGGAATAGTGCCAAATGTTTCAAATGGGAATTAACATGAGACTGGAAGGTATAATTAGTTGAAAACGCTAAAGACATCAAAGTATTAATTTGTGTGTGTGTGTGTGCGCACGCACACACCATATTTATACTATATATTCATATATTATGTGTATGTATACATGGTGAACACATAGATTTAGATAGAGATTATAAATAGATACATATCCTTTTATTATATATTTATACCAAGATACTCTGAAGCTGACAAACACAATTTGTCAGGCTGAAGGAGAATTACAAAATCCTGTAACCAAAAATAGAGAGGTGTCCACACAGGAAAACTCTGATAATGTAAGTCAATTATGGGAAAAAGTTGCTGGGTCAGACTCTGTTCTAGTTACAATACTAAAACTGCATTTTCCATTTTTTTCTTGGAGTCACAGAATCATACTATTCTCCCTCCACACTTTTAACAGGCTATATTGCCGGACGAAGGATTTTATAGATATCTGAATATATTTATATGCTGCCTGTGTGCATGGACGTGCTTGAGTACAACCTCAGTGAGCTGTATCATTTTACCACAGGCAACAATTTTGTCCTATATCTGTGATATTTAGATGCGTTTCATACTTTGGTCAGAACTTGTGGTCTCATTTACTGATGTTCTGGAAAGTCTCTCAGTGAAATTTCAGGATACAGAATTCCTTGGAAAAAGGGAAGAGGCATTGGAAAACTAACCTGGGTGTTTAAATAAAAGTTCATAAAGACATTTAACAGACAACTACGATGTTCTGCCCAGGGCTCAGTTTATCATTTCCATTTCTGCTAAAATATGGTCCTCTCACACATCATTCCCAGAAGCCTGAGTAGAAGCTACTCAATAATGTGAAGAGATATTAAGACCTGAGCAAATCACCAGTAGAACATCAACCGCTCTATCAGCCACCCCCGGTGCTGCCATTTCATAGGGTCATTGATTGGACCAGCACCTGTGGCGCTGGATGATTAGTACTGGGATAAAAGGTAGCCCACACGACTTGCAGAGAAAGCCTTGATCTGGCAGGTGGAAGCAAACTATAAGAAACATCTGAAACTGGTCATGTGCATCCTATAGCCAGGAGCAGAACCTCAGATCTAAGACCCTTCATATTTTGGGAGAGAATGGCTTTCAAAGCCTAGATCTGAACCTGTCATGCTGGTTTGGCACATACAAACCTTAAAGAAAAGTCTTTTTCTAGTTTAATTTTAAGTGTACCCAACCCCCCCCCCCCCCAGTAAAAAGCAGTTCTAAACTAGTTATCACCTGCAATGGCTGCACTCTTGTGAGAACTGGCTGAACTTGAAAGACTCCCTCTAACACTGACACCAAGGATTGGCACCATACATTCAGATATAAACCTGGATTCTGCTCTGGGATTAGCCTCAAATGTTAAGCACAATTGGTAGCATTCGCCCAGTCTGAAGTGGGTTCAAAACCCAGTGTCTTAGTTCCTCTCTATTGTCCAGTTGTAACTGTCTCCACTGTACTCACAAAGAAGTTTACAGACAGGGGAAACTGAAATATAGGCAACTTTCCCCCTCTTCAGTTAAGAGAATTTCATAGCATGCCAACCTTCTGGCTCGGTTGTGTTGTGCATCTCATTTTGCATCTTGTTACACTTTTAAATATTATGGGTATTGAGAAATGTTATGGGTGTAAGCAATTCAAGGCAAGAACTGTATTTCCTTTGTGTTTCTGCAGCACCAGGTACAGTGGGATTACGGACCTGATTTAGGTCTTTTAGCATGAATGCAATAAAGATAGCAAGTAATGGTAACATAGGTAAGCAACACAGATATAAATATCCTTATCACTATAAGTTATTTTAATAGAAAAGAAATGTCAGGCTTATTGTGTTTGCTCAGTGAAGGTTACCCTTCGTGGACTGACTTATATAACAGCCACTTGTGGTCATAACTGCTTCCCTGGTATTTTAACCTTCAGGATTTCTGTTCCTCTAAATATCTAATTAGTACTGCTTTTTTAATGGTTTTATAAAAGCATCTTGGCATGTATGCAGAGAATGGCCAAGTGCCAAAACACCATAACGTGCAGCAACAATAATGACTCTGTCTCTGTACTGACTCTGTATGATAGAGCATTATCCAAAAATCAAACACAAATCCAACAGGACAGATCACATTTCCACAGGACCACATAAACATAAGTAATCATGGACTTTGTTTGATTATATACTCATATATACCCTTCATTCCTGCCCCTTCCCCTTCCTACACTGCCACTTGCACTGAGACAAATTTTACTCTTTACTTTCTTTCTTCTCTTCTGACACTGAAAATAGTAGGTATTGCCTTAATGCACATCAGTCAAGTCTTACCATCCCCACCTTTATGGCTATGTTGAAACATCTTCAAGTGAAATACTGCACTCACTTCTTAATGCACACAGGACATTTTAAGAGGTATAGTGAGAATCAATATAATGTCACCAACAGATACCTAACTATAGATATTGGGTTAGAGCAGTGCAAGGGATGCTCAGCAGATGCAGACCCCACTGCAGTCAGGCAGTAGCAGTGGCTGATCTGATGCTTCAAACCTTCCCTCATCCCCTACAGATCTCTCCCATGCAAAGGCCCTTTTTTGACTATATCTAAGACCCCATATAAACGGTGTGAATCTCAACAGAGGCCTAGATTTTGCTATATATTTGAAGCTTTTTGTATCTAAAGCTTGTCATGTCTCCAAACCCTAAAGGCAATTTACCCAGTAATGGAAATCTCTAGAGACAGATGTTCTTCACTGGTGCAGTATCACAACTTCCCTCATCTTCTTCTCTGTGGATGTTGCATGAATGGTGCCTAAACCTGAATCCTTGCAATCCCTAGAATGCCCCTTTCCAGCCATTGGCAGCCCACATCATTTAGAGCTCTGATGTGCCGCAAGGGTGGTTAACAATCAATGTGTGCTCAAACCTCCCTCCTGATTTTCACTGTTTTGCCTTCAGTGGAAAATCTAGGCCTTAATATATACCACAAACAGGCAGCCTCCATCTTTAATTAATACCTATAAGCTCTACAGATTTATTGGGAACACATAGAAAACATTTTACTTATGAGGATACTACCGATTCTAATAAAGCTGGTACCCAACAAGCTGTCCTTGTATGGCTGATAACTCTACATATGACTTTTCCGCTAACTCAGTGACAGAAGAATGTGGGAGTGAAGCTGTTCTTCATATACTTCTCTCCCATGTCTTACTGGGAATTTTTTAAGGAAACGCCAATGCTTTAATATAATTTTTGGTGTTTTGAATGAATTATGATAAGCAACTGAGTTTTTGTATCAGTGGTGCTCAGCCTTCATCCATTGGGCAACAATACCCATCAAAAAAAGCTCTGTGAGAAACACCATACTTTGTTCCCTGTCAACATCAGCTGTAACTTTTACATTTCTTGTGGTTTGCCCATGAGTCATGTGTTGAAGAGCACTGCTTTAGCTACTTCTCCAAACCTTTTGAAGTTCACCACTCACTAACGATAAGGTGGGATTACAGCGTCATAAATAAGCATCATAAATGTCTATACTTAGCATGCATGATAGCAATAGAAAATGCTAGCTAAAAATATAATGCACTGAGCAAAAAAATTTCCCCTGGAAATTCAATTTCCAGGGTTTTACTATAGGATATTTTTCTGCACAAGTTTAAGTCATCAGCCTATGTACTCCTGAGACTACTTTCTAGTAAAAGCAAATAGCTGATGCTTGAGAAAATGCTCCCTTCCCTTCCCTTTCCTTCCCTTCCCGTTCCTGTAATATGTGTCTAAGTGTTCAGTGCTGAATTCAGGAAAAAAGCTCTTTTTGAGCTCTGCACCCGTCTGGATTACACTCTGATTATTGACTGCATTTGCCTTATCTGAGTATTCAGATATAAAGTCCTGCATTGGGGCACAACATAAACCTAGGAAAGGGTCTCTGGAGGGCATTTCTTCTTTGGTTTGTCCAAATCTAGTTGAAAAATCTGAAGGAGATACCCTCACGACACTAAATCACTCACTGACATTGAATTTCCACTGGCTGAAAATGGCTGCAAGGCACCAGTAATAACTTCTCTGCTAACTAAAATCCCAGAATGAACAGAATACTTTGGGTTGTAACCTACATGTAGCCCCATCTAGGTTTTTATGGACTATAAGAGCATGTGAATTTACATAATGAGGGACCTTCAGTAGGGAGGTCATTAACCCATACAATGGGGCACAGGGTTCTGACAAATTTAAAAGACAAATAGAAACAGTGAATGGACTTCAAGAACCATCAATCTGGAAGGGAAATGTTATGTTCCATTCCATTCCATCTACGTCCTACTAACAAAAAGCAGAGGCCTAGCGTGTCTGGGACTGAAATCATCAACGTATAACCTTCTAAGTGGTCTACCTCCTATATCAAACAACAGCATGTAGTAACAGGTATACATGTCAGAATTCAAACCCCCTTTTAACATGCTACAGGGCTGAGACTTTTATACCCCAATGGCACATCTACAAACCACGTGAGAGGGAGTAACAAAGAAAATTAAAAGAAAGCCCAATAATAAGGCTGCCTTTCAAAATATATAACATTAACTCAGTTTAAATGGATTCCAGAACAGTGCATGTTCTACTCTGGCAATTGCTACTGCCATGCGGGGTATTTAAATACTGGTTTTGGAAAGGAAAAGAAAAAAGTACAAGGTAAACCATTTATAAATGCACCAGAAGTATGAAGATAGCAACCAAGTCTGTTACTTGATATTCAATTGTTCTCAAAACTTTAGTGGGCTTTTCTCTTTTCTTGGGGATTCTATAGTGCTACAATCAAACACTTGACAACCATTTTCAAGCAATTTTGCATGATTTCCATAGTGAAGAAGCATTAAATGTAAAATTCCATGCAGCCCATCAAATTCTGCTCATTTTGCTATTTTTTCCAGCATAAACACCATAGACCAGTGTCCTGAAGTATAGTACAATACTATATTATTTCTCCCATCCTTTTTTTCCTGCATAGGAAATGCAGAGCTTTTATATATTTTCTTATTTGACATCCTTGTGGATGTAATATCTCTTGAATATGTAAAATGGCACAATCAAATGTAGGAACAACAACATTTTGGAGTGCATATGACTGAGGTCTGTTCAGATATATCTACCTATCCCATAAAGCATTTAAATTCTCTTCATGTACTGCTTATAGTAAATAATATTTTTAACACTATTTCTCGAGTCCAAAATACACAAATCAAGTCAATGTATGTTAAAATGTTACGCATGACTATGAAATAAAAACATACATTCAAAAAAGTAGGCAATCACATAGTACAATGGCAAGGCATCTTAATGGCATAGTAAGAAGAAAACCACATGAATATTAGATAAACATTGCATACTTCTGGTATTATCTTTAGTACCACAATTGTTTTAGTAAATGGAGGAAGAGAAGAAGAAAGAGGGGAAAAAAAGAGGGAGATTCCTTTTGGGGGTCTGTCTATTGCTTGCTAGTTGAGGGCCAAGTTTGGTACTTTAAAAGCTTTAAACTTTTTTATAATGTTTTGGCTTTTTAGAAGACAGACTGACAATGTGAATCATAGTCTCTTAAACCACAAGACTAAATTTCTATTTTATTCACCTCACAAAGTGAAGCACTTGTAGAAAAAAAATGCATTCCTCCCATTAACTTGAAACCATTCTATATTGATATAACTTTTGAAGCTTGCCAAAGCATTTTCTGTTTCTGAGTATTTCCATTTTGGAAAAATTCTTCAGACTTCATCAAACGCAACTAAAGCTATGACATGCTCTAGCCTTTGTGAATTTCACTATGCACCAAGTACCGTTGACACATTTTGTCATTCTTAAAACCAATGCAAAATGTTTGAGAGCATAAGCCTGTTGTTATGTAAAGAACATAAGATCTATTAGTCATCTTTGTTTCATGCAGCATATTTCCATGTAATGGAACTTGTTTTGAAACTGACTTGCAAAAAAGTTTTCAAGAGTTAGTATAGGCCCCCTAATTTCTGCTTCCCTATGATGGTATGAATCATGCTAATATGATATATTTTATTGCTGGTGTTTTTTAACACCAAATTGTTGCTTAAAATAAAATTCATAACCAATTACAAAAAATATTAAACAACCTTTCCCCCTTTAAATCAGCTTTCAGACTTTTGACTCTTATGAAATCACCATTTAATCAACTATTCAGTCAGTCATACTGATTAAATAGGACCTAAGCAGCTAATGTGAAAAAAGAAATAGAGCACAAGTACGCTTCAGAAAAACCTAGCAAGTCATTAAATAGCATCATGTACCAAAAAAACAGACTAAGCCCACATTGTTTTTTTCCCCCTTAGTTATCTTTAATTCATTCTTCCTTAACTAGGGTGACCATATGTCCTGGGGTAGCCAGGACAGTCCTAGATTTCAGAGGCTGATCCCGGCTGGCCTTTGAGAGTTATAATGGGCATCGTGGAAGTGCAGGGGTACCGGGTTGCGCTTGGCTGGGCATCAGAACGGTGCTGAGTGCCTTGCTGGAGAGCAAGCAGGCACCGCTGCCTGCCCAGCATGTAGCCCTGCCCCCTCTAACTTGTGAGAGCACGGGGGCTGCGGGCAGTGTCCGGGATTTCCTGAGTAATTTCCCAGATTTCTGGGATTTCCATGTAATCAACCTATTCCTTTAACAAATAAATCTGCTGAGTAAACTTAAAAAGGAATGTAAGGTGTAATGTACCTTGTTATTACTATTATTTTAAGCAATAGTCTTTCTTCGTAATTACAGGTGGGACAATGATATAATATTTGATTTCCAATACCAACAGGAGAGGCAGATGAGAACTGTATTATTCTCAATCTAATGTACCACATGTAAAATCCAGATAAAAGAACCATTTCAGCCCTTTGCTCTTAAATCGCTAAGGGCATGAAAAGCTGTAGAGGCAACACGTCTGTGCTATTCTGAAAAGACTCCATTAGTCTATCCGGGAAACACTATCAACAGGCTTCATAGGGCACCACATCTGGCCATCCTCAGCTGGAAGGACAGTTATCATGTGACAGACTTTTAGGGAGGGAGGAGAAGAAGGTAGATAAATTTCAAGGGATTCCCAGGACTCAGGATGCTTGTACACATGATGAGGGTTTAGTCCTTCTGGGTTGCATTCTTAAATTGAAACAGTGGGTTTTATTCTTCCATCTCTGTGTACACATCATCGCTCTTAAATCTCACAAAATGCTCAGTGCACTACTCGCTGTAAATTACTGCAGGGGGCGCTGCATAACAATCTGCCCCACTGATCTCGTCATATTAAATTACCGTAGGGGGTGCCTATAGCTCACGGCATGCCGATGTGTGCAGATGACTGACGGTGGTGCAATTTCATTACTTTAAATAATTTAATTAAATGTTGTATAATATAATTTTACACATATTTTTACTCTTTTTTTTCAAATTTTAAAACTTTTTCACCGTTTTAAAAAATGTATTCTTATTTTATTTTAGTCTTGTCATTCCTCTTTATTTTTATTCTTATTTTTTATTTTCCTATTTCTGCGTCAAGTAAACTTTATTTTGTGTGCAAAACAGCTTTTTAAAATTTCACTTAAACAACCGACCCTATGAAATTTTCCTATCGCTTACAATATGTGCAGACATTTGTACCCCATGAATTTCTTATATATGTCTTCTTGCACGTATTGTTGCGGGGCGCTAATTGGAAGTCTGATAACGTGCTCCCTGCACTATCTCACAGGGGGGTCCCCATCCCAGAAGATGCCTGGAGCCCCTCCTTCTGCACCTACATTCCTGCACTTACATTCCTGCACTGTTGGGGGTCATTGATTTACTTATTCACCCCTTGCTGCATTGCCCATAATGATCATCGCTTTAGGGATTCCCCCCCGGCCTGCAGTACACAGAGGAGCAAGCAGTTGCTCACTGTGTCCGGAGACCTGTGGGAGCCCCATGCAAGAGCTGCCCCATCTTTGGACCAGGGTTTAGTAGCAAGCACGTTCACACATCTGCTGGGGGGGAAGTCTGTTTCCAAAGAGGGAACAAGATGCCTGTGTCTTCTGTTCACAGCTGCCTACAGGTGAAGAGAGTTAAAAACACCTGAAAAAAAGTAGAAGCCAGGTTTCTGCTGTGCTAGAAACTCAGGAGGGAGCTTTGCTTCAGGCCAGCAAGGTTTGGTTTTGTTCATTGAGTGTTTTGTTTTGCATTTTTTGTTGTTTTAGTTTTCTTAGTCTTGTGTCACAAGACACAGAACTATTCAGTTCATCAACTTGGTAAGTCATTGATAAGTCATTTTATAGGGAAGGATTGAGGTGTGTGGCCAAAGCTATGTGAAAGTGTTTGTATAAACTCACATCTATAACTTTGTAGGCCTTGATCAGCACTACCTGATGAAGATGCATATAAATAGATTTCCTCTAATTTTGTTTTACCATCACCACTTTGTCCCAGGCTACCCAAACTACCTAAAAACCATAGTAGTAGGAGCTCTATCAGTAATATAGATTAGAAGGAGATACGCTACTTTACCTGAGGCTACTAACTCCTTTTAAAAGAAAAGGAGCTGCCATGAAATTGCTGCACTGTTCTCACTATCCCTAACCTGGCAATGGAGTGGCTATGCCACCCAAAGAAAATGAGAAATTTACTTCAGCCTTAATTCTCACCTCTCTTCCCACAGTTGCTCTGTCTCTAACTTTGATGGGCCTGCTCTAGATTACTCCACTGGGGAATGAGAAGCAGGCCTGCTCTGCAGCACCGAATGGAAATCTCTGAACTGTAACTTCCATGAATGCCTCAACATGCCAAATTAAAATGGCAGCTTTTTCCCCTAATACATGTCCACTATGAAATAAACCAGGTTCACCTGAAAGGAGCAGAGGCCAAAAGAAGGCCATGATAATGATCCCTCTCTTCTGTCTGCCAGGTCCTTTGACCCTCATGAATTCTTGCAGTAACTTCATGGGAGACCTGGATGCCGATATGCCTCATTTACTCTGAGCTGTACTCCACTTTCTCCTCACTACTAGGCTGTTTTTGATTTCTTGCAGGAGCCATCTTGAGTGTGTATGCCACCAGCTGCTTCCCATGACCTTGTTGCTCCCTTAGCCACCTCCAGAGTGTTGCACTACACTGCAGGAGCCTACAGTTCCATTTGCCAATACCATCTGTTGGACCTCCTGAGCCAAGATTACCTCCTTCTAAGCCCACACCCTTTTTATCAAGGTTTCAAAGCCTGCAAACAAGGGGGTCACAGGATCTGAAGGAAGAGGCTCAGAAAATTATAATCTGCTGTTCTTATTCTGAGCAGCCTTTCTTTCTCCTTCCAGCACAAAAGCATCATCCTCATCTTGTGATTCCTACTTGGAAAGAAGAAAGTGCAGTCAACCTGCGCCCAGTTTGTCTGAAATTTTTAACCAACCTTATTGTATAACCAGCCATAGTTGGATTTTGAGGTCATTTCTTTTTTCTTCACCTCTAAGCTTTCCTATCCTAAAGAACCAACAGAAAGAGCAAAAGACCGAACAGTATACTAGTGGCCATGACCTCCATATCTCTCTCTGAGAGTCTTTTAGTATTAGGGTTGACAGCAGTGTGTATCATTTGGTTATCATTGTTCCTTACCCAGGTGCTTAGAGTTTCCTCTTGTGAAAGACTAAGCATTCCCCTGTCTGGCTTCATTCTCCAATCATCTCTTGGGCTAACCCAAATATTCACCTCTCCACATCAAGAAGTACTGCTACTGAACTGGATATAGAGGTAGAACTTTAATCCTAATCCTAACCAGGAGGTTTCATTGTTTTACCATTCCCTCCTCTCCGAGAAAATCCTTGCCTTACTGCCCTACCCCCTGCTCCATTCGTTCAGCAGGAATGTTCCCAGGGCTTCCCTTTGTTTGTCACAGGATCCATGTCTCTCCTAATTTGTACTTCAGCCATGCAGACAGATCCTTGACATGGTTTATTGGGAAAAAAACTGCCAACTCCTGCCATCTTGAGAAGAAAAACGAAGGCAAATTATTGTGGTTCCATGAGACTACCAGGACATTCTTCCACTTTCAATGCTAACATATTTAACACTCAAAGAGTTAGTTTCCCTTTGTAAATAGAGAAACTGTGAACAACTGGTTAGAGCAAGGGATGGGATGCCAGATGCCTCAAGTTCTTCTTCCACTTTGGCCTCTACTTGTTTTAGGACTTTGTCAAATCACTTAATCAGGCTGTGCTTCAATTTATCTATCTGCTAAGAGAGTAAGATAATACCTGCATACCACATGAGACTGTCGAGAGAAAAAATAGATAACAGTAAGAGAATTTAAGATACTCTAAAAGTATCTAATAACTTACAGTTACATTTTAAACATAAGACAGTGCTCATATATGGGCATGTAGATCATCTAACTACAATCTGCATATATGTGAACCCTTTCTACAACCCAGCACTCTGTTTATAAGGCATTTCATTTCATTTATAAAGGATACAGAAGCTGCACTTTGATTTGGATATAATAAAATTGCAGAAACAGCAGAAGCTGGCTGTGTAACTACTATTTTAATGAATACATACCTAAAGTAACAGTTGTATAAGCCATTGTGTCATCTTTCAACTCCAGTCCCTCCCTCCCCCTTTCTGCACCAAACTTGAGGAAAAGAAATACTGATTGGCAGGTACTCTAGCTGGCGTGAATAACCATGACTATATATCTTGTCAAAAATCAGCATGTACTTTAAAAAAAGAAGAAAGTAAAATATGAAGATAAGAGGAATAATCTGTGGCTCTCCCATATTCTCATTCAAATTTTTCTATTTAGATTTCACTATATTTCCTTTTTTAACCTTCTCCTGCAGGTCTTTATATATAGGACAAAAAAATCCACTTCTGTCATTTAAAGCATGATGAAAGTACCAAAGAAAAATCTATTTTCAGCTGTTTCTCGTTAGAGCACTTTTTTGCCACTGTGATGAAAGTCGATGCAAAGAAAGAAAGACGAGTCACTGATGAAGATGAAGAAGCATTTCTGATCAGCCATCTGTTCAACCAATTAAACCCCTTGCAGACAAAGTTGTGTGTATGTGTATAGCAAATACATAAAGATATACATCTATATGTATATATATATCTGGATATACAAAATTTGGCTAATATACACATTTCTGGCAATATTCTGAGAATAACTAATTGCACATATGTGAAGAGACATTCGTAAAATGGAATTTGGCCCCTTTGGAGAACAAAGCTTTCTTTATTAGCATCCCTTTCTTTGAATGGTCCTTATACAGTAAAAATAAAGTCCAAACACTGTAATTTCACTCAGAGAAAAGTTACAAATAGTGTAGGTATCTTTAGAAACAGCTGCAAAAGTGGATTCACTTCTGACAAGATTGGTGTTAATTACCAGTAAGGACTTCAGTATAATACTATTTAAATCATTTTAAATTATCCCTCTCAAAAATTAATTTTTCATCAAAGATTACACAAAAAAATCATGATATCATCTCTGCAGCTGCAATTTAGTAATAATTTCATCTATTATTACCAATGTCAGTTAGATAAAAGAAAAATGGCATCCTACTGTGCTGATTCCAGCATAGGCCATATATAGAAATTTTTAACTATCACTTATAATCGCCTTGATGAGCTTAAACCTCCTCTCAATTAACACCCTAAATGACACTGAGACATCTTAATGGAGGATGTAAGTAAAGGAAAAAGACTTTAATCAAAGAATAAAAAGAGAAGTGCCAAGTGAAAGGAGGGGGTCTTCTGCACCTCTCAGTGTCCAATCATACCCCAGTCCTTTATCAAGTCTTGAACTTCTTGTCATCCTAATATTGCTAGTGTAACTTTGCAGCAACAGTAAAATAAGTGTCAGCTCTTAACTGTAGGCAAAATCCAGTGGGCCAGCAAAACAGATTAAATAAACCCAGAGAATATCATGAAAGTTAAGGTTACAATTAACCTAGCACTTTTCACAAGGCAGTCAGTGTTTCTAAGACTGAAATATGACATTTCCCATGTTCTTCAATAAAAATAAAACACAAAAGGGTATGTTCTGCTCCAAAGAGCCCAATGTGAATGGGAGTTATGCACTTGCAACTGAACAGTGACTACTCTTTGGATTATTCCAGTTGCCAAAATCCCTGTAAATATTGCTTACATGGCATTGCCAGTAAACATTATTGAGTATTTTGTTGTCCTTTCTAGTTCATATACCTACTTCAGGATGTGCATATGTATATATACTCGTATCTGGAGTTTAATATGGAGCTCTTCTTTTTTGTGGAAGACGGAAACATCAAATTGCACTTCGTTTTGGCAGCTATAAGAGGGGGTGGGCACTTATGTGAGGGAATAGGAGGTGGGTAGTGTTTGTTGGCAGAGGGACTCCTGTACCAGCAGCTTTTCCAGTCAGCAGAGAGAGACGACGTGCCTGCATGTGCTGGAGGAGCACCTAAAGAGGGTGTTGAATGCACTCCCTCTGACAGCTGCTGCCTTGACAACCCTGGGAGTGTATGGCTCTGTACGTGTGTGCCGGTATCTAGTGCCATTAGCTGCAGTGTAACCCGCTTGAACCTTGTGCTCAGGTAAGAAACAGGCAGCAGAAGTCTAGCTCAGCTGTGTGCGGCTATTGGAGAAGCACCCTTCCCCTTTTCAGTCTTTCACAGCAGAAATCAGAATCTCGCCTGTACCCTGAGCCTTTTTTAGCAGAGGGTGGCATAGAAATCAAATAAATAAACAAAATGGCTTCCACCGGGGGTACTACTCAATATTCAGTATCCCTATCACTGCTGGATTAGCCCTGTTAGTCTAAGGTCAGGCAGAAGGCAGGGTATAGTTACACTAGACTAACCAAATCAGAGGTGCATAAGCTTTGGAAGCTGCTGCTCTGATTTACTTAGTCTATAAGGGTGTTTATACACGTGCTCCAGGAGTCGGGGGGATGGGGGCGCATTAATTAAAGTGGCACAGAGAGCCACTTCAATTAAAGCTCCCAGAGCATCTTGTGTAGTCAGTGGCCCCACACTTCAAATTGCTGGCAAAGACACTTTATCTAACTAATTTGGATCTGTGACAGCTGAATAGGCAGGGCCAGCCCAGTGCTCAGGCAGAGTGCAGGAGATCCGCCAGAGACTAGGGCAGCCCTGCAATGCCAAGAGTGCTTTATCATCGTCCAACAAGCTTTATATAAAGTGCCCCCACCACCATTTTGAAGCGCAGAGACACTGATACACAAGATGCAGGAGGCTGTTGGAGCACGGTATTGCCACACGCCAGCAGACTCAATTAAGCGAGTCTGCTCCAACGTGCTGAAATTACAGCACATCAGAGCAGCCTACCTGCACATGTATAGGCACCTTGAAAAGCAAATCTACCCTGCTTTCTGTCTGAACGCTGTAAACCACTAATTAACTACTGAATGCTTTGATCCACTAATTAATTGCATATACTTCCAGTTGTATCTAAATATTTAAACCGGTTGTTTTAGCCATTTTTAAAGTAGCCAGAGTGCAAGCATAAAATCAAAATTGCTGTTATTGTGGTTGTTGCTGTTTCTGAAATTCATGAAAAAATATTGTTTCATAACAGGTTTTTTTTGATGTATTCATTTACAATGGGAAGCAAGTTCATGTCTCTGAGTATGTTAAAAAATAATTTAAAACTCTCCTATTAAAATCAACACTAGTATTTCATTCCCTTCAAGTGTTTATTTACTAGGGAGAGTTTCATAGATTTCATAGACATTAGGGCTGGAAGGGACCTCGGGAGATCATCGAGTCCAGCCGCCTGCCCAAAGGGCAGGAAGTCAGCTGGGGTCATAGGATCCCAGCAAGATAAGCATCCAATTTACTCTTGAAGGTGTTCAATGTAGGTGCTTGAACCACCTCCAATGGCAGACTGTTCCAGACCTTGGGGGCTTGGACAGTAAAGAAATTCTTCCTTATGTTCAGCCTGAAACGGTTTTGCAGGAGTTTGTGACCGTTCAACCTCGTCATCCCTTGGGGCGCTCTGGTGAACAGTTGTTCCCCCAGATCCTGGTGTTCACCCCGATAAACTTATAGGTGGCCATCAGATCACCCCTGAGCCTGTGCTTTTCCAGGCTAAAGAGTCCCATGGCTCTCAGCCTGTCGTCGTAAGATCTGTTTTCCTGACCCCTGATTATGCGCGTGGCTCTCCTCTGGACTCTCTCAAGCTTCTCCACATCCTTTTTGAATTGTGGAGCCCAAAACTGGACGCAGTACTCCAGCTGCGGCCTCACCAAGGCCGAGTACAAGGGGAGAATGACGTCCCGGGATTTGCTCGAGAAGCATCTATGGATGCAAGCCAGCGTTTTGGTCGCTTTACTAGCCGCAGCATCGCATTGCAGGCTTATGTTCATCTTGTGGTCAATGATGACCCCCAAGTCTCTTTCTTCTGTAGTGCTATCCAACGTAGCACTGCCGAGCCTATAAGGAAGCTGCAGGTTTTTCCTCCCAAGGTGAAGAACCTTGCATTTTTCGGTGTTAAACACCATCAGGTTCTCGTCCGCCCATTTGCTGAGCTTGTCCAGGTCAGCCTAGATCACCCGCCTATCTTCTGGCGTGGATGCTTTGCCCCAAAGTTTGGTGTCATCTGTGAACTTGGCCAGTCCACTCCTGACTTCAGTGTCCACATCATTAATGAAGATGTTGAACAGGATGGGTCCCAGGACAGAGCCTTGAGGGACCCCACTGATCACAGGGCACCACGATGAGTGACTGCCATCAATTACAACCCTGTGGGTCCAACCACGGAGCCAGTTTCCCAGCCAGCGGATCGTGGTGGAGCCAAGGCCACAACTGGCCAGTTTGGCCAAGAGGTGATCATGGGATACCAGATCAAAGGCTTTTTTGAAGTCAGGATATATGACATCAATCTCTTTTCCTTTGTCCAGGTGATAGGTCACCTGGTCATAGAAGAAAATGAGATTGGTCAAACAAGACCTACCCGCAACAAACCCGTGCTGGCTATCCCTTAGGATGTTAGCCTGGGCCAGTCCCTCAAGGATGGCCTCCTTAATAAACTTTTCTAAGATCTTCCCCAGGATAGAAGTCAGGCTAATGGGCCTGTAGTTAGCTGGATCCACTCCCCTCTCTTTCTTGAAGATCGGCACCACATTGGCCTTCTTCCAGTCTTCGGGCACTACACCAGAGCGCCAGGAGTTTTCAAAGATCCGTGCCAGGGGCTGGGCTATGACGCTCGCCAGCTCCTTGAGTACCCTGGCGTGCATATTGTCAGGGCCGGCTGACTTGAAGGTATCCAGCTTCTCAAGGTGTTCCTTCACGAGGTCAGCAATTATGGAGGGTAGGGGATCCCCATCACCCAGATCTCCCTGTCCCATAGGGACTGATGCAAGACTGACGCAAAGTACCTATTTAATAGGTTGGCTTTTTCCTGGGCGTCAGTTGTCAGTTGCCCCATCTGGTTTAGCAGGGGTCCAACGTTGCCCTTGCTTTTCCTCTGGCTCCCCACATATCTGAAAAAGGACTTTTTGTTGTCCTTGATGCTTGAAGCTAGTTGGAGTTCAGTTGCAGCCTTGGCTTTCCTGGTTTGCTCCCTGCAGGACCGGACCAGTGCAGAATAATTCTCCTTGGAGGTGAATCCCGTCCTCCATCCTAGGCTTTCCTTTTTAGCCACAGCTATTAGTTAGTTTGACTAACTAATAGCTGCAAAAAATGACAGTTAGCTAAGGCTTTAGCCCATTTTGATTATTATCAAGTCATTTGCAAACTGATCCTGATTATGTTTGTTTTGGTCTTTGCTAAGTTGCTCGACCAATCATTTTCAGCTTTTGGTTTATGATTGAACTGCTTGCCTTAAGCTGTTCACTAGTCACTGTGGGTGGGTACAGACATTACACTTAATGTGCTTAAAGCATGCAGGAAGCACTTTACAGCCATAACAGAACAGACATTCACAGCACATAAAGCACTTTAAAAATGGCAGATCCTGCTCTAAGTTAATCCTGGATGGATGTGTACTGACCTAAAGTGCTTTCTGTTAAAACGCTTTATTGAAGGTCTGTGCCAGATCCCACTGAGGGTTAACTTAGAGTGTGATCACCATTACACAGGGCTGCAGTATCCTCTGGCAGATCTCCTGTGCTCTGCCTGAGCACTGTGCTGTCACAGACCTGAGTCACTCATAGTCTTTGATCCCAGAGCCTCATGCAGTCTGGTGGAGGAAGGGTGGCAGTGGGGAAGGCCACCCACCCACCCCACAGCTACCCAGGGAGAGGCAGGGAGGCTGCAGGGGACTGGCTTTGAGGTCTGGTGACTGTCAACCATGGCCCCACAGCAGGCCTGGCCAGGTATCAGTGTGCCACTGCCTGGCCAGGATTGCTGTGGGAACACAGACCCCAGAGCCCTTTCCTTGCACCCATCCTGCACTGCAGGCTGCAGCTGTCAAGAGGCTTGGTTGCAAGGACCCAGCCTGCTCCCCCCTCTCCACCACCTCAGACCCCAGCCACCAAGCTGTGGGGAGCCCTTTTCAGCGGGGGGACTCCATTCTCCCTCTCTTCCCCCTACCCCCAGCAGCTGCTGACAGTCCCCAGCTGGGGTGGGGGGGAGCAGAGGGGAGACTGGCAATTTCCTGGGCTGTATGCAGAAGCACCCCAGTGGCCCACGCAGCCAGACTGTGAGCCCCCCATCCTCCCACATACACCGAACAGTGACTGTCTGTTCGGTTGACTCCCACTCTAACTTATAGCTCTTTGTGTAAAGTGCGATAAGTTATAGCACTGTCTGTACTTAGCCTGTTATTCAAGCTCTGCATTTGTATGATCAGTGTGACACACAAAAATGCTGTTAAACAAATCAGCTTTACTTCCTCAGATGAGCAGGGTGAAGGTATAGAAAAATCTAGGCCTCTGCCACATAGCAGGATCAGTATGCATTAACTTCAGTCCAGCTCCTGTACTGAGGTACCAAAGACTCAGGGACCTGTACCTTTTTTCACTGGATGATTGAAATACTTAAAAACACAGAGGAAATAACAATAAGCAATAAACTGTGCAATTGTAGAGGGACATTTCCAGATGTTGGTGCTAAAACCTGTGAAGCTTTCAGCATTCACAAACATTTCCATGGCTATCCAGTGCCTGCCTGAACGTTCTCAAATAAACTCACAATGGGACTTTGTGAAACACAGTTAACCAACTTCAGAGCTTTCATTCCCCAAAATTGTTTGTGGATAACTGTTTTATTTTTTCAACCAGTCCTACAGTCCATAAACATTTCTTCTTTCAATTAAATTTGAAGAGGATGTGTTTTGTGCACATATTGCACAATGAACCAAAGAAATCATGCAATTAAAAATCCCTAAGTATTCATTGATCTGGAGCCTAACAGTCTATCTGTTTACAGTAAAAATGAAGCTAATAGCTTTACAAAAATAAAATACCTTCCATGGAATCAGAAGGGTCAGCTTGTACAGCTATTCCCCACTTAAAAGGCACTAAGGTAAACTGTTTATTTATGCACATATTACCCCATAAACATATTTTCTTAAAGGCAACAGCTTCTTTTGATTGTGATGGGAAGGAACAAGTAGGAGGAACTTGCACTCCTGCTTGCAAGCAACAACTTCGACCTGGTTGGACTAACTGAAACCTGGTGGGACCCTACTCACAATTGGGCAGTAAGCATTGAGGAGTTACAGGTTGTAGAGTGGGGGAAAAGGGGCGAGGTGTTGCTCTCTATATTAAGGAACAATATTCATCCTCTATAATCAAGATGGGATCAGAGGAGGACCAAACCAAGGTATTGTGGGTCAGGATACAAGGGGGCAAGGGGGAAAAGGACTTGGTAGTGGAGTCTACTATAGACCACCACACCAGGAGGACAAGCTAAACCAGGAATTCTCCAGACAGCTCTCAGAGACCATATGGTCGAGAGATATGGTTGTCATGGGGGACCTAAACTACCCTGACATCTGCTGGGAGGAGCAGTCAGCCAAATCTAACCGTTCACATAGGTTCTTAATCTGCATAAAGGACCTCCACTGGATTCAGGAAGTATACGATCACCCTAGAGGAAATGCCTTGCTGGACTTGGTATTAGCTACAGGGGATGACCTGGTGGGGAATCTGCAGGTATAAGGTAACCTAGAGGACAGTGACCATCGATTGTTTGAATTCACTATCTGGTGAAAGGTAGGTAAACTAACCAGCAGGGCTGAAGTGCTAGACTTCAGAAAGGCTGACTTGCAAGGGTTGACTTTCTGAGTCCCAAGAAAGGTTGACTTCCTGAGCGCTCAGGAGATTAGATAGCAAGGCATTAAAGCTCAAGAGCACTGGCAAAATGGGGGTCCAGGAAGGGTGGTCGTTCCTCAAGGGAGCGATCCTACAGGCACAGAAGGAGACAATCCCATTGTATATAAAAGGGGGCAAAGAGGCCAAGAAGGACTTTTTGTTGTCCTTAATTTTTGTCACCAACCTAAATTCTAATCCTGCTTTGGCCTTCCTAATTATTCCCTGCAAGTGTGAGTCAGGGAGGTATACTCCTTTTTGGTAGCTACCCCCTGTTTCCACAGCCTGTATACCTCTTTCTTTGCCCCTAGGCTTTCCAGGACTTCCCTGTTCAGCCAAGAGGGCTTCCTGGCCCCATTGTCCCCTTTTACGGGCAATGGGATTGACTCGGGTCTGTGACAGCACAGTGCTCAGGCAGAGCACAGGAGATCAGCCAGAGGATACTGCAGCCCTGTGCAATGGTGATCGCACTCTAAGTTAACCCTTGATGGGATCTGGCACAGATATTGGATAAAGTGTTGGCTAAGCAAAGAAGTCTAGGAAAGCCTAAGGGCAAAGAAAGTGGTATACAGGCTGTGGAAACAGGGGGTACCTCCCTGGCTTGCACTTGCAGGGAATAATTAGGAAGGCCAAAGTTGGACAACAGAAAGTCCTTCTTCAGGTATATAGGGAGCAAAAGGAAGGTGCAGGGTAGCATAGGACCCCTACAGGACAAACTAGGGCAAATGGTAACAGAGAGGGTGGACAAAGGTTAGCTCTTGAGTGAGTTATTTGCATCTGTATTCCTAGGCACAGACAGAGACAAATCTCCCAGTTGGATCATAGATCTATACAGGAGGGACATCAGCCCACCAACTGTTAGTGCAGACTTAGTGAAGGGGCACTTGGAGGGGCTGGATGTGTTCAAATCAGCGGGACCATATGAACTTCATCCAAGGGTGCTGAAGCAATTGGCCAGTGTCATATCAGAGCCACTGGCACGGCTGTTTGTGCCGTGGTGCTCTGGTCAGGTCCCAGAGGACTGGAAAAGGGCCAATGTGGTCCCTATTTTCAAGAAGGGGAGGAGGGAGGAACTTGGAAACTATAGGCCAGTTAGTCTCACCTCTATCCTTGGGAAATCCTGAATCCTAATCAGCGACCTAACGATCGAAGGGAAGCTGGATGACAGTGACCAAGAGCTGATCAACTTCACCATCCGCTGAAAAGTTGTCAAGTCAGTCAGCAGTACAGAGGTCCTCAACTTCAGGAGGGCTGACTTTGACAAGCTCAGGAGACTTGTCAATGAGGCCCTAAGGGACCACGACCCCAAAGGGAGGGGAGTCTAGGAAGAGTCGTCGCTCCTCAAGGGAGCAATCCTAGATGCACAAGCTAAGGCTATTCTGTCTCGGAGGAAAGGCAGCAAGAGGGCACAGCAGCCCCCTTGGCTCTCCAGAGAACTGGAGGTCCTCCTGCGTCTAAAAAGCCAGACCTACAAAGGATGGAGGACGGGATCCACCTCCAGGGAGAAATACTCTGCACTGGTCTGGACCTGCAGAGAGCAAACCAGAAAAGCCAAGGCCACAAGTATCAAAGACAATAAAAAGTCCTTTTTTAGATATGTGGAGAGCTGGAGGAAAAGCAAGGGAAAAATTGGACCCCTGCTAAACCAAAAGGGAGAACTGATGACTGATGCCCAGGAAAAAGCCAACTTGCTAAATGGGTACTTTGCGTCAGTGTTTCACAAGTCCCATGGGACGCCCCTGCCCATTACGGGACAGGGATGCCTAAGCGAGGGTGGTTCCTTGCCCTCCATCAAGGCTGCCGTTGTGAAGGAACAGCTTGAGAGGCTGGACACCTCCAAGTCAGCTGGCCCTGACAATTTACACCCCGGAGTACTCAAGGAGCTGGCTAGCATCATAGCCCAGACCATGGCACGGATCTTCGAGAGCTCCTGGCACACTGGTGAGGTGCCCGATGATTGGAAGAAGGCCAATGTGGTACCTATCTTCAAGAAAGGGAGAAAAGTGGATCCAGCAAACTACAGGCCCATCAGCCTGACCTCTATTCTGGGAAAGGTCTTGGAAGAAATCCTCAAGGAGGCCATCCTTATTGGACTGGCTGATGGCAACACCCTTAGAGACAGCCAGCACGGGTTTCTTGTGGGTAGGTCATGCCTGACCAATCTTATTTCCTTTTACAACCAGGTGACCTATCATCTGGACAAGGGGAAAGAGATTGATGTCATATATCTCAACTTTGAAAAAGCCTTTGATCTGATATCCCATGATCACCTTTTGGCAAAACTGGCCAACCGCGGCCTCACGTCAAACCATGATCTGCTGGCTGGGGAATTGGCTCTGTGGTCGGACCCAGAGGGTGGTGGTTGATGGAAGTCAATTGTCATGGTGCCCTGTGACCAGTGGGGTCCCTCAAGGCTCTGTCCTTGGACCTGTTTTGTTCAACCTCTTCATTAATGATGTGGACATTGGGGTCAGAAGTGGACTGGTCAAGTTCACCCATGATACCAAACTTTGGGGTAAAGCATCCACACCTGAGTACAGGGTGGTAATCCAGGCTGACCTTGACAGGCTCAGTAAATGGGTGAACGAGAACCTGATGGTGTTTAACACCGAAAAATGCAAGGTTCTCCACCTTGGGAGGAAAAACCTGCAGCATGTCTATAGGCTCAGCACTACAGATGAGAGTGACTTGGGGGTCAGGCTTGACTACAAAATGAACACGATCCTTCAATGGGATGCCACAGTCAGTAAAGCGAGCAAAACACTGGCTTGCATCCATAGATGCTTCTCAAGCAAATCCCAGGACGTCATTCTCCCATTGTACTTGGCCTTGGTGGGGCTACAGCTAGAGTACTACATCCAGTTTTGGGCTCCACAATTCAAAAAGATGTGGAGAAACTCGAGACAATCCAGAGGAGAGCCACCCATATGATCAGAGGTCAGGAAAACAGATCTTACGATGGCAGGCTGAGAGCCATGAGACTTTTCAGCCTGGAAAAGCGCAGGCTCGGGGTGACCAGATGGCCACGTATAAGTTTATAAGGGGTGTTCACCAGGACCTGGGGGAACGTTTGTTCACTAGAGCGCCCCAAGGGATGGCAAGGTTGAACAGTTATAAACTCCTGCAAGACCATTTTAGGCTGGACATAAGGAAGACTTTCTTTACTGTCCGAGCCCCCAAGGTCTGGAATGGCCTTCCACCAGAGGTGGATCAAGCACCTACTTTGAACACTTTCAGGAGAAACCTGGATGTTTTTCTTGCTAGGATCCTATGACCCCAGCTGACTTCCTGTCTCTGGGGCAGAGAGCTGGACTCGAAGATCTTTTGAGGTCCCTTGCAGCCCTAATGTCTATGAAATCTCTGGAAAAAATCAGTAAGGATCACATTTGTGGGAGCCTAGCAGGGCAAATAATCCTGAAAGGAAATCAGCATGGATTCACTGTAGGTAGATCCTGCCTGACTAATCTTGTTTCTTTTTATGATGAGTTCACAAAATGCTTAGATGCAGGAGTCAAGGTAGATGTCATGTACCTAGACTCTAAAAAAAGGCCTTCGATATGGTATCTCGTTCTGTTTTTATAAATAAACTGACAGACTGTGATGTAGATGATTACATGGCCAGGTGGGTGGCAAATTGGCTTGGGCTTCCACGGGTCGTGGTGCTGTACCCTGCCCTGGGGGTCTTCAAGAGGAGGCCGGACAAGCACCTCGCTGGAGTCATAGATTTAATAGATTTCTAGGGTCAGAAGGGACCTATTAGATCATCGAGTCTGACTCCCTTCTCTGGGCAAGAGAGAGTGCTGGGGTTAAGTAACCTCAGCCAGGTGGTTGTCCAATCTCCTTTTAAACACCTCCAGTGTAGGGGAAAACACCACCTGCCTTGGAAGCCCATTCCATATTTGGCAACCCTCACTGTAAATAATTTTTTCCTGTCCAATCTAATTCTGCTCTCCTTCAGTTTATGGCCGTTGTTTCTAGTAACCCCAGGGGTACCCTGGTAAACAGAGTATTCCCTATTCCCTGCTGACCCCCCTGATGAGCTTGTAGACAGCCACAAAATCACCTCTCAACCCTCTCTTGTGGGGGCTGAAGAGATTCAGGTCCCTCAATCTGTCTTCATAGGATCTTACCCCCAGCACTCTTTCCTGCCCAGGGTCAGACTCGATGACCTACTGAGGTCCCTTCCAGCCCTAACATCTATGAATGGATACTTTCTAGTCTGGCAGGAGAATCCCAGTTGCACTAGTTTAACTGAAGCACAATTTACACTTAAATGTATTGCTAGAACAGTTATACCAGCAAGGAGTGTGAAAAAAAACCCTCCCTACAAAATGACACAGCTATTGAGACCAAAATCCTTAAGTAGATTAAAAAATACAAGTCAAAATGACCTTTTCTAATATATCTCATTCTATGCACAGAACTCCTTTTAAGCTTTATCAGCCAAACAAATATTTTGCTGGCATTGACTGCCTGTCCAAAACACCCTTTGAAGTGTAGACAACTCTTAAAAATATGACATTGTGCCAAATTAAATATGTGCACCTTTGTGTGTGGAGATTCTGATTTCAGTTTATGTCCAGGTAAAGATGCCTGTATATTAAGTGAGGCTCATTTAACTAAACTCTATATTGAGAGATCTTCTTCTTCTCTTGTCTCCACACCACATTTGCCCATTTCGTACACATCCTTGTGCTTGTTTACTATACTTTGCAAGATCGTTCATTGTGCGCGTGCCTTCAAGTAGCAGGCATTGCAGCAGATGTTGCATAGTTTGAGCCTATGTGCCAAAGCCCTAGGTAGTTGGACCAATGCCCCACTTCTTCATTAGTTCCTAGGAGCCTCCAATTGTAGTTTGTAGGTGGTTTAAACATTGCCACCTTTGCCATGGTTTGTCAGCCCTAGTGGTAAGGACTCAGCTGCTGGAATGTCAATTTGTTCACTGTCTGGTGTTGTTTTTCAGCCTCATGTTCCACATCTGTAGTTATGTCTCCTTGGGTGTAGCATCACGAGGTTGGGCGCTGGTGAGGAAGCTCCTGCATGATGTCAGACATTTGTGTGCTGTGGGATGGTTGTACAGCAGGTGTCTCACATCTTTGGTTTGTCTCGGTCATTCTGTCCTGCTGGCCACTGCTCTTCTGATGTCAGGCGGAGCAATGCCAGCCAGCAGGTATACATTGTTTAGGCTGGTAGGCTTCAGATATCCTGCGACGCATCAGCAGCTATCATTCAGAATGGGGTCAAGGTACTTAGCCTGTAAGGATCTCTCCCATACAGGGCACGCATACATGACAGACAAGAAACAGAGCCAGAGCAGTGGTATGGATGGTTAATGGGTTAGCCCCCCCTTTCAAGTTGTTGAGCTGATATAAAATGTTGTTATACAAATGCTCACCTTTCCTTTCATCTTCATGATGTGTTCGTTGTATGAGAGGATTTGATCAAGAGTGACTCCAAAGTAAACTAGGTTTGGACAGTGAGACAGGAGGGTCCTGGACCGTGTAATATTGAACTTTGGCTTCATGGTTTTTAAGATAGAAGGCAAGGCAGATTTGGAGATTACCTACCTCTAGGGAAGCCCCAGGGGTACTCATGGGGACACTGGTTCTGAGAAAACACCAAGACACCTGACTTAGGAAGTGACTGTCATAGGCCATAGACAAAAGGAGCTGAAAATGTTCATGGTGGGAAGAGGTTATCCCAAGAAACAGAGAGGCCTAATCTACATGTAGAGGTTTTACTGACGCACTTCTAATCAATACTGTGCTGCTAGCAAAAGATCTAACATATATGCAGTTATATTGGTGAAAGTCTTTTTGTAGGCACAGCTTATCTTATTTGAAAAACTGATATAAGTTGGATCTGCTTTTTATCTCTTTTGCTAGCATAAGCTGAGTCTCACTGGGAAGCTATACCAGTATAAATATACTACAAATCCTTTCTTGTGCAGACCAGTTCAGAGAAAGGATGTTTGGTGCTCTGGATTTTGAAAACAGAGTGTTAGAGTTGGTAGTCTGTGGTGCAGCTACATGTGTGCTGGCCCTGCTGTCTTTTTTTTTCCTTTGGCTGTTTTAGCCACTGCTGTTCAGGATAAAAAGGAATTACATGCATGCCGCAAATAAAAATAATCTAAAATCTGTGTTGAGCTTGTGCTTACTTATTAATTCTCCAGCAAGAGAACAATTCATTCCAGAAGCCCAAACTCTTCATAACCATTTGAAAGCCAAGACAACTCTCAGTCCAGGTCTAGGTTTCAAGGAGATGACTGATATAGCTAAATTGAGAAATAAGCATGGAAAAAAAAAATCACGCTCCTAACTGACATAGCAAAAACCTCTGCATGGACATTACTTATCCAAGCAAAAGGATTATTTTGCTGGCATGGCACATGTCATTCAGGGACCTAAATGACATAACAAAAGAGCTCTCTTTGCAGACGGGGGTATACGTTGTAGCTGTGTTGGTCTAAAGACATAGGCAGACAAGGTTATTTGGGTAAATCTGATATCTTTTATTAGACCAACTCAAATAGTCGAAAAAATTCTTCTTTGCAAGCTTTTGGGTATAATAATCCTTCGCCAGGCTGAGGAAGCATATGCAATTAGTTTGTGATCTTCCTGGAATGAATAGTAAAGAAGCCAGAGGCTGGTATGCATGCAAGAAAGCCAGTCAGCGAAGACATCTCTTTGTAGACATAAGCTTCATCTCCAGCAGGGGGCTTTGCTGGTGTAACTATGCCAATATAGCTTTGCTGGCAAATTGTTGTAGTGTAGACTAATCCCCAGCCTATCAAAACTCAAGCAATCAAAAATGAGACAAGATTTTCCATGTGGCTGTCAGAATTTCTTCTATCTATAATGTAGAGCTGTAACTTTAGGCCAGCATTTGAAAGTATATTATTTAACCCATTTTCCCATGGAAAGCATCGCCAATGGTACATGGTTTCCAGCAGATTTTCTCACTGGGTTTGCTTCACTAGCAACTGAAATGTGGGAGAAAATGTTAAACATTCAAGACACTCTTTTTAGAATTTCAGCCCTCTACTAACACAGGTTCTAGGGCTGACGTTCGTTTGGGTTTTTTTGCAGCGTACTTCTGTAATTCTGCAAATTGTTGGTAAAATGTTTGACTCTGTTTTGTACTTCTTTGTCTGTAGGTTGCTACACTGGGTCATAAAATGGGCATAAAAAACCCACTAGAGTCTCTTGAAGTACCAACAGATTCAAAACTAAGAAGTTTCCAGTGGGTTTACAGAAAGAAGATCTGATTCTGATTTCACATACACCAGTTTTACAAAACATAACTATAGAGTTGACTGAGGTTACTCTTAATTTATATAATTCCCTTTTAATCTTACCAGTTCAGACTTGAAAATCACCAATTGTTCACAAATGGGATCTGCTACTAAGAAATATGAGCAAATCAGTGTGGAATAAATGGATTTCTCACTAGATTATAGATCTATTCTTATGAAAATATGTTTGCACTACTTTTTTAACACACTCCCAACAGGATAGCCTGCCAGACCCGCCCTAAGCCACTTTAGGTTCATTTAACTGAAGATTTAATCTTGCAGAATGGAATTCCTCCTACGCTATATCTTATGCTTGGATGGATCAATGGCTAACTGGACAGATACAAGGATGAATGATAATACATTGCTATATTAGCAAATACTACTATACAGACAAAACCCTGAAGGAACCAATGGCCTGAAACTGCTTTCAGTTATCCTGGAGTAAGTCAGAAATAATGCCTTGAGATCACTGGAGTTATCAATATAAAAGCAGTGCACATAAAGGGAGAAGCAGGATTCATACATTACATGTATGACATTCAGCAGTAGGCTTGGATTTTGTTTCTCTGAAACTATAGATATGTTCAGAAAGTTCCAGTGCACAGTAAATTATTCTGGCTATAACATTAGCTTATTATTGCTATAAAAAAATCTACTTAGAAAATATTATAAACCAGTTACCTTTAAAAACATCATTTGTGAGCCTAGGAAAATCTTTGTTTCCTCTTGAAAATTAATAAAACTACAGGGAGACAATTCCCATGTCTCTCAAACAATCATGTTCAGCCCACATTATTATAATAACCCATTAATAATATATCTTTAATTTTCATACTGTAATGCTGCTCTTCCCAAAGGATCCTAAAGTGCTTTACAATTAATGTATATATAAAGTTCTCCAGTCACTACTGAAATTCAGTCTCATTCGAGGTGGAACACAACACTCCATTGTAACAGAATAAAAATATTTTATCCTATTGACATTTCACAGCACGTCAGTACAGAGAAAGTAATCACCAAGGTTGAAATTGGTTAAGGCTTCTACTACTTTGAAACTTACTGCATCATGAGATCTTCAAGGTCCACAAGTGGTCAAGACCTCACTCTTACATTTTCTTGAAAAGATGGCACCCTGCAAACAGCATAGTATGTTCGGAGCACCTATACACAAGCAGCAAGGTTGCTCCGATATGCTGCAATTACAGTGTACCAAAGGAGACTCAATTGATTAATCGAGTCTTCTGGAGCGTGGTTAGGGTGGCCATCATAGAGGACAGTCCCATTTTCTGCTACTGTGTCTTCTGTCCTCTGTTGATACAAAACCCGACACCTTTATGTCCTCTTTTTTTCTCTTGAAAAAGAAAAATAGAGGACATAAAGGTGTCCGGTTTTGTACCGATAGAGGACAGAGGACAACTGGACTGTCCTCTATGCTGGCTGCCCTTAGCATGGTAAGTACCATACTCCAGCCAGCCTCTGTGTCTCGTGTATAAGCATTCCTGTGCTGAATAATGGTGGTGGGGACACTTTAACTAAAGTCCATTCAATGAGCTTTAGTTAAAGTGCGCCCGCTGCCATTTTTCAGCACGAAGATGCTGACACATGAGACAATCTAATTAAAACACTCTTCCCCACCCCCTCCGCACTTTGGAGCATGTGTATAAACACCCTTAGGTTCTTTCACTGATGCAGGTTCTTTCCACTCATGTTCTTATCCACTGAAACTCTGGGATTACTCCTTTAACTGTTTCCTTCTCTCATCTGCTTTGTCCCTTAACTCCTCATTCCTCTTAAAAGGTTAAATTTAGTCACTCCACAATATGAGACAGCAGAGCATCATTGGTACAGATGAACCAACCCTGACTCTTCAAATTTCGTAGAGACATCACATGAATTTGCCATATCTGGATATGGAAATGGGATCAATAATTATAATATTAATCTCTTCCACTTTTTTCATCAGTTATCTGTGTTTTAAGAAACTATTTTTTTCTAATCCACATTTGTAGTGTTAGTTAAGGGGCACAATATGTACCTGAAAAGTAGAGAGAGGGTAAAGGTGCCTATTCATTACCTATGATATTTCCTGAGCCTTCTGCCGCAAGTGCATGTTGTAGCAACCCAAAAGCCACAGTGGTAGCTGGGAATAAACTTGCCATGTCTCTTCTGCTGGCCACAGGGAAGGATTGGTCATACAAACAGCTATAGGGGATTGTATGTCACCTGAGTACCTCTGAACTAGAGGAACCCTCCTGTTAAGGCAACTTTAGGGGAGCTGTGTTGCAGAGAAAGAGCACAAAGCTGCCCTACTTGTTCTAATCCAGAGCATGTGCACACCCTTCCTTCCCTGTTAATGTTACAATGGGAGATGGGTAATCATTTAGTAAAATGTTATGCTGAGCGTGGATTAATACAAACTGTGCCACCTTCCAATATTTTTAATGCTGGATCATGATTGAATAAGATAGGAGGTGGACTGCAATGTAAAGTGATGCTGTCCTCCTGTTAAGCCTCCCTGGAACAAGATGTTCGTGTTTCTCAGAAATGTAGTCTCTTCTGTAGAAATGTGAAATGAGAACCAACTGAAAAGAAAAGTGGAGGTATGGGGAGGAAAACAAGCTAAGAGATAGTGTAACTCTTATTTTCTGAATACAGCAGAAAGACAGCCCTGACAGAAGCAATAAGCAATGGAACAGACCCGTGAAAATAGTGCATTTCACCCACCGTACTATTGCTCTTCAGGTAGTGCACCAACACATTCCTTACTGCCAGGGGGGCACCCCCACAGGCTGCCATTCCTTTTGACATTATCATTTCTGAAAGCAGCATTTCTGGAAGCGATGTAGCCCTTTCCTGACTTCCTGTAGGCGAGTGAGTGATGTTGCCATCATTCCGATCTCACTGCCTCAGCCAGACAGCGCCGTTCCCAGAATATTGCTCCCTCTGGAATGCTATCACCCTTGCAGTTAGTCATTTTAGCACCCAATCTGGTGCAGCAGTTACAGAAGGGGGCTGGGAGTTAAAACTGCTGTGTATGAAATGCCGGCTCTGCCACTGACTCTCTGCATGATCTTGGGTGAGTCAGTTCACCTTCTGAAAAAACAGGAAATAAGATATGCATCATAAACATTGTATTGTACTTTTTAACTCATAAATGTTTATAAAGCGTTTTGAGGTACTCAGATAAAAAACAGTTATATAATTTTCATGTCTCTGAATGTAATGGGAAACACTGAAATTGGGAATAATCTGTGTTTTGGATAACAAGACAACTTTGCACACAGTGAATTGAGAATGGGACTGCAACCTCTATTGAGATAATCAGGAAATGAGTGTAATTACGGTTGAACCATGACATTTTGGTATGAAGCATTATTTTTTTGTGTTTTTTTACAATGAAATATTGTCTTTTCTTTAATGGAATTTGAGGTCTGGAGATATGCTGCGTGGAACCACGTCAGATGAACAGTGGAGTTTGTCCTAAGGAAAAAATTACTTCAGTTAAAAAAATGAATGGATTTGCAGGCATGCGTGGTGGAGAATAGTTTAAAAAATGATGGGAAGACTCTTCAAATTATTGAAGCAATCTAGGAAATCTAAATTGGTCTCTGGTTCCCGTGCCCACAGCACCCCATTCACTTCCAAAATGAAGTGCTCTTAAAAAAAATTTGAAGCACTGCATTTGGAAAGGATCAGTTCTGGGCATGCACTGCACAGAACAATTTAAAATTACTAGAGCACTTCAACTTTTTTTTTTTACAGGCACTTCTTTTTGGATGGGAATCAAAGAGCATTCTATTACAGTAGCTGAATACATGAATGATTTAAAAATGGAACAGCTCCTCCCCTAAACTGAACTCCTTCCCCCCAAGAAAGTAATAATAATTTTACGAGTGAGAAGAGGGTGAGGAGAGAGAAGGAAAAAAAATGCTTCTGCTTCTTCAGATGAATTAGAAAGAATCACAAAGAGCTTTGCAAAGATTCAAATACCAGTAAGTACAGCGACCCTGTGATGTGATGGTCTGTTTCTGCTTTGTGGGCCTGTCAACAAATTTCACATCAATAAAACTTTATTCTATGCCATCTTAGTGACAGAGCATGAGGTAGTGTACCGTGACCTTCTCCGCTCACCCCTGGCTATGCGAGCATCCCTACATTACATTCAATGCACAGGCATCTTACCTCCTCCTTCCTGATTACATCTGAGTGTCTGCACCCTTAATGCTTTCATTTGTCCAGTGCTGTTTAACAATTTCACTTTATGGATTGTCCTCTTGTGGAGACTCAGGCTTTTCCAGTGTTTCCAGCTCTCAGGAGTTTATTGAGCATCTCCTGAAGGTATGCAAGTAGGAATAACTGCAGCTTTCATGTAAGATAAAAATAAGTTTCTGTCCCCCAACAGTTGCTGGAGAAGAAGCTTAAAAACATGACTCTAGAGCACCCTCGAAACTGATAATCCCAGGTGGCAAATAGAAAGACCCTTAGACTTATTTTGAAAGCTCATATTTCTTGTGATATATATATATATATTCTTTTTTAACAGTTGGGTTTGGTAATACTGCTTTTCTAAGCCTTCCCCTGCTACTTAACTTCTTCCAGCGAGCTAAGATTAAATGCAGAATTCAGAGGACTTCATGATCCTACCACAATCATTTCTAAGGGAGGGATTTGCAGGATGCATCTGAGCATACTACAGAGGCGAGGGTGTCTCAAGAGCCAGCTAGTAGCAGAGTTTCACCGAACAGAGTACGAGGCAGTGTCCCTCGCAGGACTGCTGCCAGTGGAGAATTCAGAGCTGGCGATCAGTCCTGACGCTGGGAAAATTCCATGAAGGTTTTGTATGTCTGTGGGCCTGTGGAGTGCTTCAGGCCCTGCTCAAAGGAAAGAAGGAGAAACAGCTCCATTGCCAACAAAATTAGGGCTCTCTTCCAGCTTTCAGAAACTTGCATACTTTTATATGTTTGCCACATGGTTCTTCAGTGCAACAGCACATGTGTTTTGGCTGCACAATACTGAGTTAAAAAAAAAAAAAGAGTTCTCAAATCAGGGAACTTTAAGCTCATCTATGGACAAAGGCAGATGGGCCACATACCTGAAAGCAGGTTAAAAACATGGAAAGGGTTTGGGTAGCAATGGGACACCATTTCTCTGACTGCATGTGGATGCAGGTCATTCACCCAAGAAACAGCCAGCACCAGAATGGCAGGGGATTTGTTTCAGTGCAGTCTGCACTGGCTGGATTCAAACCTTGGGGAGTTTCTGCCATCATTGCCTTACTCTGCTTCTCTTACAATCATTGCACCCATTCTTATTCCAATCTATATTATGGTAGTCTCTATTTTGGCCAGGCCTCTTTGCAGTAGTAGGTACCATACACACATGGATAAGAGCACACAAAAGCAAATTAGATACACATGAAAAACATGGGGGCAGGAATTATAATTACCCATTTTAGAGATGAGGAAGTGAGGTAGCGAGATTATGGCTAAGTCAATGCCACCTAGTGCTATGCCTGAGAGCAGAGCCCACCCGCTCACTCTCCCACCCCACGCCCCCCAACGTGCAAACCCCGGAAACAAAGCACCACCTCACAGTGGTGCTGAGCATGTGTCCCTGTCCCACGCTGGGGCTTTCTTTTTGGGGAATGTTCATTAGCCCAAGCTGCTCTAAATTGACTAGATTGTCTTATTTTCAGGATTTGGCACAAGAGGGGAGTTGGAGTGAGTGAGCGGAGCATGCCTCACCTCAGTGGTCCCAAGTGCAGCATAGGGACAGTGTGGGTACTATGTCAGAGACTAGCCCAAACTCACACAGAAGGTCTATGGCAGAGGTGAAAATTGTAACTGATTCCAGTCTAACGTCTTAACCACAAAACCATCTTCCACACATTCTGGTCAAATGGATTAGGATACAACCCATGGAGTTAAGTGCAGCAAGCAATGGAAAACTTCCCCTCAACAATCCCCCAAAATAACCTTCCAAAGGCTTTCCTACGTGGTGTCTAAGTCTCAGAAGATGAATTCTACAAAAGTGGGATTGATGTCAAATGCAAGCCTTTGTTTCATTGGCATCCTTGGATAATTAGAGAGATCATTTGGGCAGATTCATTTATGAATGCAGAGCAGGGTTTTCCATGCCACGGCTGCAGTCAGCATTTGTTCATTATGAAAACAGGTGACACAAAAAGATCTGCACGCAGCCTAATGTTGATGGAAAGCTTGTTTGTGCTTGGTACATTAGAGAAGTTGTTCGGGAACAGTTACGTAAAGATTAGCCCTGTAACGCTGCCAAAGACTTTGTGTTATTATGTGCTGTGTTTGTGCCAGGCAGCCCCACATGTCAGAGCAGCCTCGTGGGGCAGTTTTTAACATGCACACCCACATTTTCTGAACATTTTTAAAAATGTAAGAACCAACTCTGACCTCACTTACATGGCTGCAACCACCACTGACTTCAATTAGCTTGCGCCCGTGCAAGCGCAAGCAGCATCGATCTTTAAACAGCCAAGTATTTTGTTTGTTCTGGAGAAAGCTGTCCTTTTCCTCCAATCCTTTCTACAGCCCCCCCCCCCTTTCTTCCACTGCCCTGTTATGTTCCATCAGAGAATCCCAGCTGCATGGGCAAAAAGAAAAAAAAAAAGCAAACCAGCCATATGGGAGCATACAAATTTAATGCTGGCTAAATAGGAAGGTTGTCTAAATAACGCAACAATCAGAGTTATGCAGGTCATAAGTCTAGGGAGTAAAAAGCTCACAATGTATATTGTGTGGGGGGTGGCTGGGTTGCTCAGTTTTCTTCATAAAAGTTCATTAAACAATGATTTTTCTTTTAAAAATTTATGAACGAGTTTGATGCTCATGAAAGTGAGAGAGTAAAAGCACTGGCCTTAGCCAGTGCAACAGAGGTTGATGCTTTGCAGCACACGCCGTATACATTCCTCTGCCACAGTACTGCAAAGCCTGACCCAAAATCTAGTTCCCATTGCTACCCAAACTTTTCTGAGAAGAGATTATCAGCCATGCACACAAATATTAAGTCCACTGTACTTATCTTAACTTAAGTCCCTACAGGGAGTTGGAATCTGAACCCAAGTCCCAGAGGAAAAGGTTGCTTTGTTCACCTGGTGTATTATGGTAACCTCATTTCATGAAACACATGTGCACACATCTGTTTATTTAGGGCTAGGTGATGGATGAGTCTTCCAGAACCATATAGGGGAATGAAAAAAGAACAAGGGCCTATCTGCACAAAAGAAACAATACTTCTTTACCTGAACCTGTGTTGCTAGAAGAGTAAGATCCCACAGAGCAGACATAAAGGCTCTTAAGCTAGTATATTTTATGCTATAGGAAAATTGAATAAATATCAAATAACAACATCTGGTCCTTAAACAGCACTTTTCATGAATACCTCTCAAAGCACTTTACAAAGAGGGAAATTTCCCTTCATTTCCCATTTATTCTCCCTCCATCTCCCCAGACATCATTTTCTCTTCTTTCCATTTGTCATACATTTTGTGCGTTTAATATTTTCTTTCTTTTTTCTCAAATTCTTTTGTTTTGTGCTCCCTTTATTCTAGTTTTGCTTTGGTTTGAGATTCTTTGTGGTTTAATCGTCTCTACAGTTTTTCCAGTATTCCACTCCTTTTCATTACTGTGGATTTCTGCGTCTCCTCCTCTATATTCCTTGCCTGTCTGTTTGCCCTTTTCCTACATCTCTTCCTCTTTATCTGCTGCCTTCTCTTCATTCTCTCTGATAGTTATTCTCTTCCTTCCTGGCTCTGCTTTCAAAGCCCTGTTCTCACACTCTGTTCCCTTCTGTGATCATTTTATATGCCCCATTCCCTTCCTCTTCTTCTGTTGTTATTATTCTTATTTATAATGTGTTGCAGCAGTGCCTAAAGGCCCAAACTTGACCCACCCCCCTACTGTGCTCAGTGATCTCTACATATGTAGTTAAGGGCAATCCCTGCCTCAAAGATCTTATAATCTTCTCCCTTCCATCTTCTTTTTCTCCACCTGCAGATAGTAGCAGGCTGGCAGTAGAAACTCAGGGATAGTTATTTACAGTGTTTCATGGCAAGAGGTTCTGGCTCCATGAATGACCCATATTAGAGTTTGACGAGATAAGGCCATGCTTCAAAGTGAGCCCCAGGAGGAATCCAGCTTACTCACATCCTGAATGCCTGCAGGTGCTCTCAGCGAACACAAACTGGAAGAACAGCTCTGACAAGTTAGGTATTGTCTACACAAGAAAGTTCTGCTGACTTTCCATCTCTGCAGTCACCTGGAAGGCTCAGGGCAGAACAAATTCACCCTGTTTAAAGACTGTTTTGCAGCAAGTTCTGTTGCTGTACTGCAACCATCACTGCTAAGTCACTACAGCATATACATATCACTGCTTTTGCTGGCACCATAGTTCATAGTTTCATAGTTTGTAGGGTCGGAAGGGACCTGAGCAGATCATCTAGTCTGACCCCCTGCCATGGCAGGAAAGACTACTGGGGTCAAATGACCCCAGCAAGATGTTCATCTAACCTCCTCTTAAACACCCCCAGGGTACGAGCCTGCACCACTTCTCTCGGAAGCTGGTTCCAGACCCTAGCCGCCCTGACTGTGGAGTAGCACCTCCTGATATCTAACCTAAATCTACCCTCTGCCAGCTTGTGACCGTTATTCCTGGTCACTCCTGGCGGTGCTCGGAGAAACAGTGACTTCCTCAATGCCTGCTGATCCCCCCTGACTAGTTTATAACAGGCCACAAGATCCCTCCTCAGCCTTCTCTTCTGGAGGCTGAACAGGTTCAGGTCCTGTAGCCTCTCCTCATAGGGCCTGCCCTGCTGTCCCCTGATCATGCGAGTGGCCCTCCTCTGGACCCTCTCCATGCTGTCCACATCCCTCTTGAAGTGCAGCGCCCAGAATTGGACGCAGTACTCCAGCTGCAGCCTGACCAGTGCCACATAGAGGGGGAGGGTCACCTCCTTGGACCTGCTCGAGATGCATCTGTGGATGCATGCCAAGGTGCGATTGGCCTTCCTTACTGCCTCTCCACACTGCCGGCCCATGTTCATCTTGGAGTCAATGATGACCCCCAGATCCCTTTCCGCCTCTGTGCTGACAAGAGGGGAGTTCCCCAACCTGTAGGTATGGTGCCGGTTGTTCCTCCCGAGGTGCATCACCTTGCACTTGTCTGTGTTGAAACCCATCCTATTCTCGTCTGCCCACCCTTGTAACCTGTCGAGGTCTGATTGTAGCCTGTTGCATCCTTCCAATGTACCCACGTCCCCCCACATCTTAGTGTCATCAGCAAATTTGAACAGGCTTTTTACCCCCTCATCCAAATCGCTGATGAAGATGTTGAACAGTGCGGGCCCGAGGACCGAGCCCTGCGGAACCCCACTGCCCACATCCTTCCAGGGTGAGAAGGACCCATCCACGACCACCCTCTGGGTGCGGCCCTCCAGCCAGCTGGCGACCCATTTGACTGTGTGGGTGTCTACACCACAGCCCCCCAGTTTCTTAATGAGAACAGGGTGAGAGACAGTGTCAAAAGCCTTCTGGAAGTCCAGGAAGACTATATCCACTGCTACTCCTGCATCTAATGATCTGGTGATCTGATCGTAAAAGGCCACCAGGTTGGTCTGACAGGACCTGCCACTGATGAACCCATGTTGGTTGCCCCTAAGCATGCAGTCCCCTGCTGGCCCCTCCTGGATGTGTGCCAGCATAATTTTCTCGAACAGCTTGCCTAGGATCGAGGTGAGACTAACCGGCCTATAGTTTCCCAGGTCCTCCTTCCTGCCTTTTTTGAAGATGGGGACCACGTTGGCCCTCTTCCAGTCCTCCGGTACCTCACCAGAGCACCACGAGTGCTCATAAAGCCGTGCCAGGGGACTTGCAATGACCTCGGCCAGTTCCTTTAGAACTCTAGGGTGGAGATCATCCGGACGGGCTGACTTGAATACGTCCAACCCCTCCAGAAGCTCCCTAACTAAATCCTCGCTAACCCGTGGCCCAGGTGTGCCTCCCCTGAGGGGGGCCCAGCAGGGAGGTGGCTGTTCTGGTCCCTACTTAGGAAGATGGAGGCAAAGAAATGGTTAAACATGTTAGCTTTGCCGTCTGGTGTGACGACCAAGTTACCCATGTTGTCCTGCAAGCGCCCCACATTACCCGGGACCTTCTTTTTACCCCCTATGTATTTAAAAAAAGACTTCTTATTGTCCTTAATCTGGGAAGCTAGTCCCAGTTCCACCTCTGCCTTGGCCTTCCTATGCATCTCTGCTTCAAGCAACGGTATCAGCTGAGCACAGAGGACACCTTAGAAAGCTTTCTAGTGACCCCATGCACTGTGAGATGCCCAGACCTCCCTGAAAGAATTACGAGTACAGCATCTTTGACCCAAAGAGTATTTCTCTCCATCCACTTTGGCACCTTTGCATCTCCACTAACTGTTTCTGAATGCTCTTCCCAGTGTTGACTCCAAAGGGTTCTCTAGTGTAATTCAGTCCTTCTTCATCGCAGAGCACATCAAAATTATATCTCTGTACCACCTGATTGATAGGGATGAGCAGCAGTAGTTCTGGGTCACTGCAGAGCAAGAGTTAAGCAGAGGGCAATCTGAATATTGGAGTGAATTGCTAGGAGACATTTACAGAAATGGTCACACAACACTACTGAGCTCCAATTCTAGGTACAGGAAACTAAAAAGGACCAGTGAGAACAAACTGTCTCACAGGTATGGAATAGCCAGCGGTGTTTTCAAACTTTTGCATGCATACGGCTTATTTCCTTATGGCCCTGCATTGTGGTGGGTCAAAAAGTGGGTGGTGATGGTGAAATGCAATATTTTCTGACACACTTTTGTAGTGTTGACCAGTCTATAGATAAGGTGATTTTTTTCCTGTCTGAATAAGTCTTGCAGGTGAATTCAGAGATGGAAACAGCCATGATTCTGCCTTGTCCTGATTGTGGACACCCACAAGAGTATCCCTCAAAAATAGCCATCTGACACTTTAGGATGAAGACTATAAGTCAACAACTTTGCTCCCCTGGCACAAGAAAATAGGGCTAGAGGACTAGAGCCAGTGTGTGGAATGAGTTGCCTTAAAACGGGTTGGCAACTACAGCCACTGGATCCAGCCCATTAACGTGGGGCTTCAGCCAAGCTTGGCAGTGGGGGGTTTTGGCTGAGGGTGCTGATGTGGGGAGAAGCTCTGACTGCAGACAGGTCATAACACCTACCAGCCTGCCTGCCTGCCTCCCCGCCCACCTCTGACCAGGGGTGGGTAGTTGTGGCCCACAGCCAGAAAAAATGCTGACTGCTGCCGTAGAACCGAGGACCATCGCAAACCTCATCATCTTTTGCTCAAAGTGCAAGGCGCATCTTGTTAGCCTCTTTTAATTGAGGCATACAGCAACATGCATGAATATACTTAATATAAAAACTCAAACACTCATTTGTTGTAGGGTGAGAAAATAGACATGTGACAGTTATTATTTCTTAATGCATAAGAAGGCAGTTGAGACTAGATGCAGAAGGGCTAACTTGGAGGCCCGGGCCACCTAGAATCCGTAGTTGTGAGTTACAGCACAACAGGGTCCTCATACAATGCATCACCAAAGTCACTCACCTGAGGAAAGGATCCTTAGAAACCAGTTAAGTGGGTGTTTGGTTTGACTATCCTGGAATGCAATGCAGAGGAAAGTATGGGGCTTCAACACCAAGGCTGATAGTTTCATAGTTTCTAGGGTCAGAAGGGACCTGAGTAGATCATTTAGTCCAACCCCCTGCCATGGCAGGAAAGAATACTGGGGTCAAACGACCCCAGCAAGGTGTTCATCTAACCTCCTCTTAAAGACCCCCAGGGTAGGGGCCAGCACCACTTCTCTTGGAAGCTGGTTCCAGACCCTAGCCGCCCTGACCGTGAAGTAGCGCCTCCTGATATCTAGCCTAAATCTACCCTCTACCAGCTTGTGACCGTTATTCCTGGTCACTCCTGGCAGTGCTCGGGGGAACAGGGACTTCCCCAATGCCTGCTGATCCCCCCTGACTAATTTATAACAGGCCACTAGATCCCCACTCAGCCTTCTCTTCTGGAGGCTGAACAGGTTCAGGTCCCGTAGCCTCTCCTCATAGGGCCTGCCCTGCTGTCCCCTGATCATATGAGTGGCCCTCCTCTGGACCCTCTCCATGTTGTCCACATCTCTCTTGAAGTGCGGCGCCCAGAATTAGACTCAGTACTCCAGCTGCGACCTGACTGGGGCCACATAGAGGGGGAGGATCACCTCCCTGGACCTGCTTGAGCTGCATCTGTGGATGCATGACAAGGTGCAGTTGGCATCCCTGACTGCATCCCCACACTGCCGGCCCATGTTCATCTTGGAGTCAATGATGACTCCAAGATCCTTTTCTGCCTATCTACTGACAAGAGGGGAGTTCCCCAACCTGTAGGTATGGAGCCGGTTGTTCCTCCCCAGGTGCATCACTTTTGCACTTGTCAGTGTTGAATCCCATCCTGTTCTCATAGGCCCACCCTTGTAACCTGTCTAGGTCCGACTGTAGCCTATTCCTGCCTTCTAGTGTGCCCGCATCCCCCCACATCTTAGTGTCATCAACAAATTTGAACAGGGTGCTTTTTACCCCCTCCTCCAAATCACTGATGAAGATGTTGAACAGTGCGGGCCCGAGGACCGAGCCCTGCGGAACCCCACTGCCCACGTCCTTCCAGGCTGAAAATGACCCGTCAACCACCACCCTCTGGGTGCGGCCCTCCAGCCAGTTGGCAACCCAATTGACTGTGTAGGTGTCGACACCGTAGTCCCCCAGTTTCTTAATGAGAACAGGGTGAGAGACAGTGTCGAAGGCCTTCCGAAAGTCCAGGAAGACTATGTCCACTGCTATCCCTGCATCTAAGGATTTGGTGATCTGATCATAGAAGGCCACCAGGTTGATCTGACAGGACCTTCCACTGATGAACCCGTGTTGGTTGCCCCTAAGCATGAAATCCCCTGCTGGCCCCTCATGGATGTGTGCCAGCATAATTTTCTCAAACAGCTTGCCTAGGATCGAAGTAAGACTAACTGGCCTATAGTTTCCCGGGTCCTCCTTCTTCACCTTTTTGAAGATGGGAACCACGTTGGCCCTCTTCCAGCCCTCTGGCATCACACCGGAGCACCACGAGTGCTCGTAAAGCCACGCCAGGGGTCCTGCAATGACCTTAGCCAATTCCTTTAGAAAAGGATATACCTAGCTCCCTCCATTTGGGTCCTTAGACATGAACCCTCCCCTTGGCACCTAACTTAAGTCAGTTGTTTAGATAGCTCATGTCTGGTTTTCCTTTTTATTGGAAAACAAGAGAAAGAGGTGCACAATAATAGGTGATTGATGCTTAGGCCAATTTTTGACACTTCTGGCAAGACGGATGCTCCCCGCCTAGTTTGAATATCCCATTTTGGGGCAGTCTTGGGGAATCAGTGCTTAGGCAGCTTTGTGCATGCCCACAGATGAGAATTGAATGTCTTCAGGACTTAATTGTCTACTGGGGTTGGGTAGGCATCAAAATGCTGGTTTGGAGGGCGTCAGTGATAAATGATGAACATAAGAGCTGCTTTGATCCTTTTGGATAGAGCAGGATATAAATCTAAAAAAATAAAGAAATAAAGCAGACCCAGGCTAGATCCACAATGACTTATGATCTAGGTTCACTCTTAGAGCACTTAACTTTGGGGCGCCCTGCCACCTAAGGGAAACTATAAGCCTGAATCAAACATTGAGGCTCCATATACAGTAAAGGTCTGAGAAGGAGATTCACAAAATCCAATATACTAAGTGGGGTCCTGTCCAAACTAGCCAATGCCAAGGAGAGGGTATGTCCACAGCCTCGCTCCTCTCTAGGATGTCAGCAGCTTACTTGGGGCTAGAGGTGAGAATATCTCCAAATGGCATTCAAAACCCTGAACTCCCTGATGAAGTTATGCCCACTTATGCTAGCCCTTCTTCACAAAATACTGCCAAAGGAATGATGGTGACACCTGGCACCTGCCACCCAATACTTCAGTGGCTAAGGAAGCTGGCCAAGGCTGGAAGACTTCATCTCAACTCCCTCCTGGCAGATAAAGTGATATGAATCCAGACCTTGCACCAAATTAGAGGGTACTCTGGGTGGGTTGCACTCAAACCCTCCTAATAAAGCTGTTTCACTTTGTATAGAATAAGTACTCATGAGACCAAAAGAGCAAGAATGAACATGACTCACTAAGCTAGCGGTTAGGGTACTCCTATGATGGGAGAAATTTTGATCCCAGTACAGGCTCCAAAGAAGTATTAAATATATTGCATATTGTTTGCAACAGACACTGGGACCCATGTCTCCTCCTCCCATCTGAGTTGCCTTACTATTGAGATAAACGTTTGAGAACACTTTCCTTCCCCCTAGCAACTCTTCAGCACTGTGGTAACTTAGATCATTCTGGGCATGCTTGCAAGCAAACTATTACACTCCTTTGGAGGTTTTGACACCTACAGACATCAGATGTCTTCAGGGATAGGGATCAGCTAAGCAATGACATAGAGGATCTAAAGTTTTAGTCACCGGTACCTAAGGAAACAGGTTGGTATCTAACTGTACAAGAAGCTCTAGATGCCTAAATACTTCTGAGGTCCTTTATCTGAGACACTATGGGGTTGAGTGTCATATATGAACTTCCTGCAGAACAGAACAGCATATAGTACCTGATACTTTGCAGGTATAGAAAGGAAAGGCAATCAGAGCCATCTCAACTTCTGTTGCATACCTACCTTAAGAGACCAGTGGTAGGTAGTTCAGAACTGGTAAGGAAAAAGGAATCTACTATATTTTGTCTGACTCTGTTCTGGACTGTGGCCCAGATAAAAGGGGTGCATCTACATGTGCATTTGCCGTGACACCAGTTTACTCGAGAGTAAATTAACAGTAAACGGTGCAGCTGTCTACACGTGCAGGGAAACACAAGCAGATTTGCTGGCAATGGCAGAACATCTGCTCCTGCCTCCTGGAGCCCTGCAATGAGGGGAGCTTCAGCCACCGGGGGGAGTTCCAGGCTCCGGCCGCGACTGCCAGCTAGTTCTCTGGCCAGGAGCAGTGTGTGCTGCACAGTGACACCATGCGGCAGCGCGCTCCTCACTGCTTCCCCACACCATGGCTGTTCCTGCCCCTGTCTCTGCCCCTGGCAGCAATGGCCAATGCCCTGCACTCTTTCTGGCCACTGCGCTGACCCTGCTGGCCCACTGCACTGACCATTGGCTGACCCACGGTCTTCTCACCCTTCCTGGCTCTCCCACATGCAGCAACCACCTAACTGCCCACCACACACTGTCCCAGGGCTGCCACCATGCACCTGCCACCTTGACCCCATCCACCTGGCCAAACCCCAGCAGAGACACCACCAACAGGCTCCAGGATGCTGCAATTTGGGCCACTGTTGCCCTCTTGGGCCTCCAGCCCCATCGCCTCTAGGCCTGCCAGGCCAGCCAGGTAGTGGCACAACATCCAGCAGACCTGGGACAACAAGCAGTAGCTGGAGGCCTTCAGGATGACCTGGACCACCTTCCAGGATCTCCTGGAGCAGCCCTGGCCACACCTAGAGCAGCAGGACACTGCCACATGGCTGACCCCCCCTGCGGTCATCCAGCTGGCCCTCTTCCTGCTCAAGCTGCTTGCAGTACATCAGCCACTGCCAGGGAGGCTATCCTGGAGATGTGCAGCATCCTCCAGGACATGCTTGGGCACACCATGCTCTATATGCTGCCCCCCCCGGTGGTGGTGGCACAGTTTTGTGGCTTGGGATTCCCCCAGTGCATCAGGCCCTCAACCAGACCCACATCCCCATCACCTGTCTGCCTCACAGAGACTACCTCTATTACAGCCAGAGGGGCTTTTACTTCATGGTGCTTCAGGCTAGAGTGGACCACTAAGAGGGAAAGGGCTCCCAAGCAACTGGTTGTAGGGGCTGCCCTTGCCTCCACTCTCCCCGCAGGAGTCCTCTCTGGGGAGGCGCCCTGGAGCCAGGCCCCTCTGCCTCTCCTCATGCCACTACTGTGTGCTGAGTGTGGCCCTGCTGCGTGTGTCCTGAGTGGTACACATGGAGCTCTTTACACTACTGAGAGGTGCCCAACCCCCTTCACCAGAGATGCCAGGCTGAGGCAGAGGCTTAGGCAAGCCACCCATGCTGCTGTACACAGCCCAGCTGCAGCCTTGGTTCTGGGGCATAAGGATGTCCATCAGTTACTGCATATGGGGCATGGACTTACAGGCACTCCCTAATACTTGTTGTCAGTGATGGCAACCCACTGAGCTTGCAGGCCTTGACCTTTATGCAGCAATGATGTGCTGACCAGTTGTGCCCACACTCCTGTATGTGGCCTGACAGCCACATTGGAGCGCCCACCCTGCTTGAACTGGCATTGTACCTCCGCCTCACCTCACAGTGCCATGAAGTTGCCAGTCTCCTCCTGAGATCATCTGGGGCCTCGGGTGGTAGGCAGCCACACAGAGGCCTAGAGAACTAGTGCAGGAGCCCTGATAGTGTTGTACTCGCTGATGCATGCCGAATCTAGAGGACAACACTATCAGGGATCCTGCACCAACTCTCTGGGCCTCAGGGCAGGCTGAGCTTCGGGCAGGTGCAGCTTGCCTTGAGAGCCAGAAGCTCCCTGCGGGCTGGCTGGCCTGGCTGGAACCTGCAGCAGCCGGGAGCAGTATGGAGTAGCTTGCAGCAGTGTGGAGCAGCCTGCAGGCCTGGACAGTGGGGGCCTGGCAGCTGTACAGCACTGCAGTTCCAGGCAATGGTGCTCAGGTGCAGGCAGGCTGGTGAGTCTAGCCTGGAGTCTCCCTGGGGGCACAGGGCCTGTAGTCCCCTCAGGCTGCCTGCTGGTGTCAAAATGCCTGCAGGCTTTTAAAGGCCGTAGGCAAGGGCTCTTGTAGAGGCAGCCCAGCCCCGGGGCAGGAGAGGCTCCCAGCCTGGAATCCTGGGACTAGCCTCAGGCCACCTCCCTATTGGCAGGACTGACCTGGAAGCAAATTTGCTCCTGGGTCACGTCTACGTGTGCATTACTGCACAGTAACTAATCACAAGTAAATTTACTTATGGTTAGGAGTTTTTATTGCGCAGTAAGTGTGGTTACAAGTAGACATGCATGCTTACTGTGCAGTAAACTATGCTACTGCACAGTTAAGCATCTCATGTAGATGCACCCACGGAGTTCCAAATAGGCATTAAAAGGGACAAGGAAGAAGTCTTCCATTCAAGGGATTGGGAAAAAATAGGAACACAAAAGTAGGAAATACAAAGCGGATAAATGCTGAAGGGAGATGAGAAAAAGAGAGGTAGGAGGAACACAGCAATAATGGGGGACTGCTGATCAGAGGAAAACATAAGCGGGGAAAGAGGAACAAGACAAATGAGGTGAGAAAATGTAGGGAAGGGATGAGATAGAACACATCTATTAAAAACACTGTTTACAGAAGCCAATGTGTTGTAAGGGTGGTGCTTTATGCCTCCAACTCTCATCTTCTCTTTTGGAAGTGTTAAGATCTTTAGCCCTTAGGCCAGGAATGTACAAATGTATAATACAGTCGAGAAGTTCTGACATTGCACTGACTTGTATTCCTGGCTTTTAAAATAAATCCCTGCCCATGCGGGTTTCTGTGGGAGTATTCCACCCCCAGATGGTACATTTACCTGCCCACTTCCAGATGTTATTAGTCTCCCTTGTAATAAATCTACTTAGATCCAATTCACAAAATTCCATGGACACAATCAGAAGCTTCAGCCAGGTCTATATTGCCTGGTCAGCAGTAAACTGCTAATGTTCAGATGCCACAGTCACCTCTTCCTTATACTGCTTTCTGCATCAGAGTTTCACCCTGGAATTTTCAAGGTCATTCAGATACTAAGGATCTTGGAGAGATCTGTAACCATCCCATGGAACGGAACAATGAGACAGCTGTTTATTTGGTTTGAGAAAAAAGAAATTTTCTACTAATGCACAGCATTTGATTCCACTAAAAAGGGCATATATTCAAGCTGCGCATCCTCAGCTATATAAAAAATAGATCAAGAGATGTGTTGTGGAAGGAGAAAGAGACGGAAAAAGAATGCGATTGAATTTGTTTGCCGTGTTTGTAAATTTTTTAACAAGGAAAAACCCCACTAAGCTGAAGCTCAACTTATTAACTTCTCATAAAGTGAAAGAAGCAAGAAGATTATTATGGTACCAAAGAAATATGGACAGGATTGGAAGGGAGGATGGAGGGAGAGGGGGAGAGACTGTATTATTCTCATGCACACATGTTCTGACATAATAATGGGGATTTTGTCTGTTAAATGTTGACATGTACAAAATCATAGCTAGGTCTAAATGCCTTAGTCATGGCAGGGGGTTAAAAAAGAGAATATTTGAGAATAATGTGAATTAAAAAGGCAAGTTAGTTTAAATTTCTGTTTGGTAGGGCCTGAGGCCTACAACTCCAATGGGAATACACTGTAGCCGGAGGGCTGATGAATGCCCTTAATGAAGTTGGACAACCTGGAATACATGCATAAAATGATTTTAAATATTGATATGATGTCATTGTGTGTCTGAAGATATTGAAATGTTCATTTTCTAAGCTAGACAGGTTGCATCTAATTTATTAAAAGGGAGGGGAATGATTATTTACATTTTAGAATGTAGCAATAAAATAATTATGGGATTCAGGGAGAGGGAAAACATTCATTCTTCTTGGGGAGAAAAATACAACATTGAGATGTAAATGACTTAGACTAGCTTAGAGCAGCATCTGTTAAAAATACACTTTCCCTTTTCCACCTGATAATTGTGGCAACACCATCATAATGCAAAGTAAAGTAAATGGACCTTCTGACCACTGTTAATTATATTTAACTAACTCTATGTATTGTAGAGATTGGCTTCACTAGGGACAGCTACCTCATCCATGTATTCAGGCTATGTCTATTATAACATTTCCATGACATTGTCTGGTTTTCTGAACAGTCCTCACTGTGGAGACGAGGAGAACTGGTGTTATAGAGGTAAGTTCAATTCTGTTGTGATATGAACATTTTTACGGAGAATGCCTCAGGGCAGCTGTCTGCCTCATGTGTTCGATATTACAGCTGTATAACATACAGAAGGGTGTATTAGAGACAGCAGCCATTTCAGTTTGCTGGAGATTCCCAGGACTAAGAAGCCATTCCTTCTGATGCACACAGGCCAAACTAACACAAAAGATTCCTTGGAAATTGTTTAAAATACTTTCCATTTGGCACTTGTGTTCCTCAACTGTTATCTATCTCTTCCCATAAGAAAGAATCCAAGTTATAATTCAGCTCAGTGCGAGTAGAAGACACTCCATTAGAACAGGCACCAAGAGATAGATGTAGGGCCTGGCTCCCCATGTTGCTAAATCTTGCTCATTAATTTAAGCCAGTGAATCATAATCATATCACTGCAAAATGTGGAGAAAATACTGCCAGATCAGAATGGAAGCATTTTATACTCACCTTGCTCTCACTTCATAGTGGCATAAGGCCATGGTTCAGTAGAAAACCTAAGCATGTGCCTAACTTCAAGCACTTTGGTGCGACTGCTCCTATACATAAAGTCATGCTTAAGTTCCCTGCTAAATTTGGACATATATGATTATATGAGGTGAAGAGTACTGGTGAGTCATGCCCTGATGGACACAAATGTTGTATTTTCTCTTCACTGAATGGGCACCTGCTATACCTGTATCCTGATGGCACCTCCACAAGCCAGCAGAATGCTTCCAGGGGCATTAGTGGACTATGAGCTGCAGAAGCCCCTAATGTCCTTATTGTAAGGTTCAGCATTTACATGTCCCTTCAGCTTAGCTCTACCAGCAAATACAGAGGAGGTGAGAGGGCTCTTAGCTCTCTCGATCCTCCTTAATGAAACTAACATAACTGTTACCCGCACTGTCTTTGTGTTCTCTGGATTGGGACCACCTCTGCCCCCTGCTGTGGACACAAGGAGAGGGAAGTTTCATTACACACACACACACACACACACACACACACACACACACACACTTCAGATGGTGTCGAGGCCAATACCTGGCCCATTTATCTTATTTTTATACCTAAAACTTTTCAAGCATAACTACGTTGTACATTTTATCTTAGTGACACATTTTCTCATTTTTCACCTCACATACATACTGCTATTTAAAATTAAACTAAACTATGCCAAAATAACAAATAGACTAAATCTCACAACTGGTCCAGCTTCACTAACCTAAAGCAATTCCCCTGAAAGGAGCAGGTTTTGTTCTCAGTGTAGGAATCACATATCCAAACAATGTGATTCAAATTAGCTACCATTCACCAGCTGACATCTTAGGACTGGGGACTCCAACCACTAACTGACTTTATTTCCACTCCCCTTAATGTTGCTACCTATTTTCATGAGACTAACTGGATTGGCCTGCCTCTTGACTTCATCTTTTAGATACAGTTCCTGAACTCTTTCTCTTTCCCCTCCCCAGTGCCATCACATTCCTCTCTCTCTGTGCTTGTCCTGGCATTCATTCTTTGTGCAAAACTCCATAAAACTGCTGTCACATCCATTTAATCAGAAAAGCTGCATCTTTCTCTCTCAGAGAAATACCATGCACACTTTAGGGTGGCATGCAGTACTATATCATGATCATTTACTAGAAGAAAAAAAGTGAACAGTGTTAGCCTATCTTCTAAATAAGCAGGTATCCACATTACAAAGGAAACACCCAGCCTCACTGCAATTCTTGGTAAATACTCAGAATGAAGAGGCCAAGAACAAGCTGTGGCACAAAGTAGAGCAGCCTCCATGGTGCTGCAAACTTACACTGAGAATCAGAGTCATAACTGGCTCCCTGACAGCCTTCCCAATTCCTGCTTGTTAAATCAAATCTTGGCAAAGCAGAGAACCTGGCTAAAACTGTTTCAGTGCTTAAGAACTCCAGCACTTCCCTGGCTATAGAATATAATGAAGTATTCAATTAAATTTGATTGGACCCTATATTTCTGAAAGAGAAGGGGAAAAAATGGGAAAAAAAACAACCCTTGATGGATATCACTGAGTGCTAAACAAAATACAAGACAGGAAAGAGAGATAAAGGGGAGTGCAAGAAACAAATATTTCTACACAAGAACATAAGGGTGCCTATACATGTGCAGAGAGGCTGCTCCAATGCATTGTAATTTATTGAGTCTGCTGGATTAATCAAGTCTGCAATTAATTGTGTCTGCTGGAGTGTAGTAATTACCATGCTCCAGCAGACCCCAGCGTCCCATGTATCAGCACCCTCCTGCTGAAAAATGGTAGAGGGGGCACTTTAACTAAAGCTCATTCAGTGAGCTTTAGTTAAAGCATTTCTGCCACCATTTTTCAGCACTGGGAAGCTGATATGCATGATGCTTCGAGCACTTTAGTTAGAGCAGCTCTTGGAGCCATTGTAATTAAAGTGCCCCCCCACCCCCTGCCTCCTGAATCACATCTATAAATGTCTTAAGTGTATAGAGAAACTGTTTCTTACAATGCTTCAAAAAGCTCCTAGAGAAAAGCATTTTTAAAAAAAATGATGGTAACATAAAGCCTACAAACGTGAATTTTGATTTCTAAAAACAGAATTCTCAAAAGAATAAAGTAGTATTATTTTGATAATACCTTTAATTTTATAAATACCACCCTTTATTTCTTAGAATAGAATCATAGAATCGTAGGTCTGGAAGAGACCCCAAAGGATCATCGGGGCCAGCCCCCTGCATGAGCAGGAAAGACATCTGGAGTCAGACGTCTCCAGCCAGGTGACCGTCCAGTCTTCTCTTGAAGACCTCTAGGATAGATGATTGCACCACCTCTGGGGGGATCTTCTTCCATACTCTGGACACCCTAATTGTAAAGAAGTTTTTCCTAATGTTCAGCCTGAAACTATCTTCCAGGAGTTCGTGGCCTTTGTTTCTAGTTTTCCCATAGGGCGCCCTGGTGAACAGTTGTTCACCAAACCCCTGATATAGCGTAAGCTGGAATCAGGTCCCCTTTCAGACTTCTTTTCTTTAGGCTGAAGAGTCCAAGATCCCTCAGCCTCTCCTCGTATGGCTTGCCATGCAAGTCCCTGATCATGCAGGGCCATTTCTCTGGACCCTCTCAAGTTTTTGCACATCCTTGTTGAAGTGCAGCGCCCAGAACTGGATGCCATACTCCAGCTGCAGCCACACCAATGTTGAATAAAGTGAGAGAATCACTTCTTTGGATTTACTGGAGATGCATCGATTCATGCATGCCAGAGTTTTATTGGCCCTAGCGGCTACTGAGTCACATTGCCAGCTAATATTCATGCTGGGGTCCACTGTTACCCCCAGTTCCCTTTCATTTGTAGTGCTGGTCAGGTTAACAATGCCCAGCCTGTAGGTGTGCTGGGGGTTCTTCCTTCTCAGATGCAGCACTTTGCATTCCTCTATGTTGAACCTCATCTGATTCTGTTCTGCCCAACATGCCAGTCTATCTAGGTCTGCTTGTATCTGCAGCCTCTCTGTGGTTGTGCCCGCACAACCCCATATCTTGGTGTCATCTATGAACTTGGGGCTTTTCACCCCCTCATCCAGGTCGTTGATGAAGATATTGAACAGCACTGGGCCAAGTACCGACCCCTGGGGCACGCCACTGCCCACCTCTCATCAGGTGCTTCCTGCATGACAGGGGAAATGATTCATTTCTAATCTCTGATTACAACTGTAATTCAGAATAAATGAAAATATACTTCAATGAACATTTTACTTTTTAGAGATGTTTATAATTTATAAATGCAGAAGTTATTTGATAGTATTTTGTTTTTGCCTAATGGGTAACTGGAAAGCATTCAACAATAAAGTCCATAACAAAGATACTCATTTAAGCCTCAACCCTGCAAAATTGTATTCACCTGAGCAGAAATGTTTTAACATGTGTATCACCATTTTTTCAGTATCAGCACTTAACATCAACACTTTTCTCTGGGGTGGGAAACTTTCAGGATTAGGTTTCAATGTTGATTTAAACAGTGCATTACACTATTGTCTAGGCCTTCTCACAAAAAAAGCAATCAAGAAGGCCAGTGCTGTCCTTGAAAGTATAATGTTGACACAAAAAGAATTCTGAAATAATGCAACACTAAGAATCTCGAGTTAATAGAGAAGAACATAATGTATACTACCGAGGATGTGAAACCCTTATTGTGAAACTCTTAATCTCTCATGTACCACTTCATTCTATGTCAGGCTGCAGAAGAGATATTTTATGGAGAAACTTAACTAAGATTTTTCTATGGACAATTGAGTCAGATTCTCCAATCATGATCTCAGGTTTAAGACACACAGCCCGAGGCAATAGGAATGAATTTCATTGATGCTAATAGAATCAAAATTTATATTAGCATTCCAAATTTGCCCCTAGTCCTCTGCCTCCTCTATCTTTTGGCTGAAATGTCTGTCCATTCTTGAAAAGGAAGGTTTCAAGTCAGTAAGTGTCTGACAGCCCTGGGGGCAGCAGAGACAAATCATGATTGGTTGACATGGTACCCTTTAAGTGTCACCTCTGTCTGTTCTATCCCAGTTAAGATCTCTTTTCAGTCATGATCACTGCTAGTATTTGTATCACTGTTGCAATGTACTAGATGAGTGGTTCCCAATCTTTTTGGACTCAAGGTACCTCTGGATAGACACACAACACCCCAAAAATCCCAGCTCTCAGTTTTCACTCTTTTTTTGACTACAGAAAAATAAGAGCAGGGTTTTTTTCTGTTGCAAGGAACTCAGAAAGACTGCAACTATGGATTTCTGTTTGATAGCTCTGTGTTTCTCATATTTATCATGCTTACAAATCTAACAATGCTAACAAAACAACCTTGAAAGGATCTCAAATCACCCCAGTGAGAATCACTTTACATACATATAACAAAAGGATGGTCTCCTTGCAAACCACAGGGCAAAGACCTTGCAAACTACCCGGCAAAAATCTGTCTGCGATTTACTACAAGAACTATGCAGCCACACCTGAGGAGGAACCTGATCTTCATATGTATAGGGCACTTTTGATTAGCACTCTCCCCCATCACTTGCAATGTGCAAATGACTTGCTCAGAAGTTTCAGGTTGTTGCATCATTGATTAGAGAATCCTGATTTAAATTGCCCCATTTATTTGTGTCATTCTTTGTAGATAAAGCACTCACCTCTTCACTTGCAGGGAGGGGACATCGTAAATGACAAAAGAACAGAGGCCTGATTCTCTGTTGTCCTGCATCTTGTGATCTTGTGAAGTTGTTTATATGAGTGCAAAGTAGATGCTACTGTTATCTCCTGGCATTTTATGCTCACTTTGCATTGGTACAAGTGATGACACAAGGTTCAGGGCAACGGACAATCAGGCATCTGGTTTCTAGGCAAAGTACATGCCTCTCAGTTCCACTGCAGTGTGTGTCAGGAAATGTATACTCTAGTGGCTGGTTCAGAAGAGGATCCTTTAAGAGGAGTGTGGTCAGATTGACCTCACTTTCATGGAGCTGACAGCCTAGTGAAGAAAATTAAACTGAATATCAAAATCATCAGCAAAAACCTCCTCTCTCTCTCTGATTGTACAGTATGAGAGGAGCCATTCCAGCTCAATTTATTCTCTACACAGGAACTTCATTGATTATCTCAGACATTCATGCAGGAAGGAAGATGAGATAACAAGAAAGCGTTTTTTTAAGTGATTGCAAGATGGAGCAAACTGCTTTGTGAGTGTAATACATACCATAAAGTTTCCTTTGTGTAATCTGCTACTGAAAAGTAACACGAGTTTACCTTTCTTGAACAAAGGAAGTATTAGAGATGGATTGTTGATTACTGAGGAAAGGGACATGAATGCTGGAAAATATATTCAGATATATTTAGCATATTAAAACACAAAAAGAAGTTTTCTTGGGAAAAAAATATTGTTGAAGACAGTCCCATTGACTTACACTTCCTCTCATATCCCCCAGTCCCTAGAAGAATAGAGATTGATCGCATCTCATTGACTTCAATGGATGCACTGTTTTGATCTCATACTGTTGACCTCAGTGGGGATTCCCACTGACTTTGAGAGGGAGTCAGTCCTGAGTGAAGACTACTGACATCAGTGGGGATGAGATTCCAGTCCTGCCTCACATAATTCAATATAGATTTTCTACCAGTCACATTCTCTGGGTGACAGAGGGAATTCCCTACTTATTACTTGGGATTAAAGATTGCTTGTGATTATAGAAAACATATTTATTTTCAGATTCACCTCTGGAGAGTTGGTGCTAGGTGTGCATACATCACACAATTTGCTCTGTACAGATGACAAGGACTAAGGGTAGGGATACCAGCAATTGACGTTTTATGCAGAGTTTTGCTCATTTCAATGCAATCTGAGTAGATAAAACAGCATCCTACTTAGAGAGGGTCTCCACCTTCAAATAAGTTGTCTGAGGTTCCTTAATGGGAGCAACATCTTCAAGCTAAGCACATTACAACACATTAGAGGTGCTAGCTTCTAAATGTTGATCCATTTATGGACTACCAAGGAAACTTCAGTTGCAAGCTTGTGTGCAAAAAGGCACATGTCTTTGTGGATGCGCTCCTTGTACACATTTAAAAATCTGCCTTGCATTATAACTACTCTTTGTACAGCAATTTTACAAGTGATCCCAATCCTTGGCTTTGGCTATAGCCTATGAGTGGAGACTACAAAGGTTGATGTCAGTTGCCTTTTTGCTACACTGATCGTGGGATTGCTTTTTGTTTTACTCCAGTCCTTCTGGCACAAATGAGAGTAGCTCTTGAATTGTTCTAAATTGTACCAGGTTCCAGTTGGCTAAAGCAAAGAAACAGGTCAGATGCAACTCACCTGTACCAGTCTGTCTCCTGCAGGAGGGAACTGGCATGGGAATACCAGTAACATCTTCATGTCACATGGGATTTAACCACAGGGGTGGTAGAGAATGTACTGTTCTAGCAGAAGCTTCCAGAGCAAGTGGACCATACTATGCCCTTTGGAAAGGGCCCTTCTTATAGCAGGGAGAATCTTGTGCGCTTCACCCCTTAAATGTCATGCTTGAGGATCCTTTGCATGGCTTGAGCACAACATCATCCCCTATGTTCATACCCTGCACAAGAGGTGCAAAGACTCTTCACAGCCTTGCCATATCTGCAGGACCAGCCACATGCTGGCACTCAGTATTTGTAAAACACTCTGAAGCTGACAAATCAAGCATTATTAAATGGACTCTTATTTAAAACAAAAATCAGTTGCTAAACCAACCATGGTAGGTTGCAGATCAAAATGAAGTTTGAAAGCTGCACCTTTTAATAAAACAATATGTATGAGAGCTGATGATATTTGGTTATGGAATTTATCTGTAAATATAATTAAAAATTCAGCGACAGAGTGCTCTGAACGAAGGGGTAAATATTCAGCACGATGCAGAGTGCTCAAGCTACATGATTCCCATTATCGTTAATGGGAGTCCTACGGCTAAATCCCTTAGCATCATGCTAAAAATTTACCCCCTAGTGTTTGCAGATGGAACAAAAGGATTATCATACATACCGGCAGAAAATAAGGTTGCTGCTGACATTTGACCAGGAAGCCTTCATCAGGAATGATGAGCCAGAGGTTTAGTTTAGCTAGTAACTCCTCAAGAGACTGTTTCTTAAGGCCTTTTCCCATTTGAGATGGCATTATTAATTTTTTTTTATTTTATTTTGTATGCATTTATTTTCCCTTTTGATTTCACGATCTCACTCAGATTTCTTTTTGCCATCTAACGCTTTCCCCCTACTTTCTACAGGTGCAATCAGTGGCTTACCTTCGACTTTCGTGGAAGCAGGATCAGGCTTCAAACACTTAAACTGTGTTTTGCTTTGGCCTCAAGGAACACCAGGGTACAAGGAAAGCCCAACCTCACTTGTAGATTAGCAAAAAGCATGAACAACATATGGGTGCGAGGCTGGGTAGTCACCCATTCTGTGTGGCAATGCTATTTTGTGTGGGGTGCAAACATCTTCCTAAGTAATTGTGATTATGCTGGGAATGTTGTTGGGTTTTTTTTTCATTTTAAATGCACAAAAAAGCCTTAAAAATCACATTTTGATTCTTGTTTTCACTATTATAACTCAAGAATAGCCAAGAGGTTTTGTTTTTGCTTTGTACACCATCTTTCAGTCCAGAGTGAATTTTTATAGGTGAGTTTTAAAACCCTCGACAATAGGGGTCTATAATGGAAACGCTGATAGACCGTTATTATCGCACTGGTCATAAATACAATACAATTTCATTTTATATAACATCCTTCATACAAAGTATCGCAAAATGCTTTACAGTGAGTATCAATCGTAAGCCAAAGCAAAGAGAGGGAGAATTTAGAGGTGACATTTAGTTGACTTAGAGACAGGGGAGAGAATTCTGTATAGATGGGACAGCACAAATGGAAAAATCAACCAGTCTCCTGACACACTTCACAGTGGTGAGCTACTGGGAGGCGCAGAGGTTTTATTTAGATTTATTTCCAAATGTACTCTTCCCTGGAACAAATTAGGGCTGAAAAGACTTACCAAGGTGCACTGTGTGTACTCTTACTGATATAAGGGTGGGGGGGAGGATCCTTGCAGGATTAGGGACTACAATCCTGAAGTCTTCCTGATTCAGAACTGTGTCAGGGCCTCACAACCCCTTATGCCCCGAGATTTGGAGGGTAGTGGAAACATCTGAGGACTGCTTTGAAATTGTTCAATTCTTTTTATTCTCTTCACTTTTTAGCCATCACCACAGTCCCCTACAGCATTTTATTCCAGGTTAAATAATATAATGAAAAAGTGCCTACATGACACAAGACACATGGGCACAGACAGCTATTAAAGCTGAAGTGATTTATTTCATAACATTCTGAGGTAGCATACTTTAACTCTAGGTACAGCAACCCCTCAATTTCTGCTTCCCTAATTTGCATAGGTAATTGACAGCTTGTTAACAGCTCATTAGGAACACTGAAAACCATGTGACAGATACAAACCTAGTGCTAGAGGGGAGAAAATCTGTGACTTACAGTATATTGAAAACTCAATCAGATTCAGAATTACAGGTCACAAAACAACTTGATTATTTTATTAGGTTAAAAAAAATTAAAAGGTTAACATACCATTTTTCGACCTGTATTTTAAAGAGAGCAGGCTACAAGGTAATTAATTAAGAATCTGATTGTGATGGCAAGCTGCCTTCCAGTTTTGTTTTCTACTGCCCTGGGTATGATGAGCAATGCTAGCTTTATATAATCCTACAAATAATTACTGCTAAGAATTGTGGGGGGGGGGGGGGTGTAAAATCACTAAAAATTATTGATATGCTATTCCATTTTGCTTTTAGAATGTACCTTTGTGAGAAACATATGTCATTTATAGATGCTCCAATCTAATATTCTGTAACTGAGAAAAACGTAAGGTATAATCTGATTTAAGCTTATAAAAAGAAGATAAGTGTTCTGATTTGTTCACAGCTACTATGTGTAAATTTTGATGATGCTTTTTTTTCTTAGGACATTTGAATATAAACAGTGCAAATAACTGTTATATCAGCAAATCTACTTTGTGTATCAAACACACGCATACCATAATCTTGGCTTTCTAGCGTTGCTAGCAGAAATACAGAAACTAGCAGTAGAAAAAAAAGGCTCTCCTTGAATCAGCCTCTTGTTCCTTGAAACCTGATATGGATTCTCTGTAACCAGAATGACATTTGCTGATGAGTACAGAGCTGGTCAACTTCACTATTTTGCAAAGGAAACTAGCAAGTGGTGAGATTCCAGGGAACGTCTTCTGTCTTTCAGACTTTAGCAGTTTATCGAGTTTTTTCCTAAAGCAACTCTCCAAAAAGTAAACAGCAAGAAAGCACAGTCAAAATAAAAAAGAATGACTACTTAACTAAAGAAACAATTTTAGAATGGGGTTTGCAAAACACCCTAAGACATTTGTCCACATACAAAGCTGAATTGCCTTAGCTATACCCATAAGTGTACAGTCTTTACGTTAAAGATGCATTAGTGTGGCATATATGTGCTCATTTCAGGATTTTTGCACAGGAAAGGGAATATGCTATATTGCTAGCAATTATGGTTGTACTGGTGGTATCACTGCACCCACACTAGAGCTTATACCTTTAACTAATATACTTAAATCAGTATAAAACTGTGTGAGTAGCTAGGGCTTAAAAGTTATTGTATATCTGGAGCCTCAAAGAGAATGAGAGTTGGTCACTAAAGCAGTGTTGGATAGTCATGTTTAAACTTCACCGTAAGTAAATGATAGTATGACAGTGATGTTATAAATGTGTTGGTCCAGGAATTGTGTGAGAAGCAAAGATTTTTGGGGGGGATGATATCTTTTATTAGATCAACTGCATAGTTGGAATAAAGCTAAATAGGCTTTTGAATGCAAGACATTCTTCACTGTGGGTGAAAGAAAGGTTTATCTTTCTGGTGTTTTACATAAGGCTGTGAATAAACTAAGTCTTTCCATACTAATGTAGCCAAAGTGGCCATAAACTCTGCTGCATACACGGTGCAATAGTACAATGAGTGAATTATGCATGCTGCAATTTGTCCCAGATTGAAACTGAGTATATGCAAGATATGATCAGATGAATGGAATGCTTTATCCACTCTTTCAGGTGTATGATTTAGCCAGAAGGATCAATATTTTGTTGTTGAAAAGCAGCAGCAATGGAAGAACATCCAACATTTCAGATGATCGGTTAGCATAATTAAACAGCAGTTCAGCTCCTGGACTTGCAAAATGTGACTCACAAGTTTGTCACATTGGGCCAAAAATCCCAGGTGAATGGATTAATATAATGTTGTCCTGAGTCTTTTGCTACATTCAACCCATGGCAATATCATGGCAGAAGGAGACTTTCTTAGGGTTTCAGATGGTGTAACGCATATAGTGCACACATACTAAGGTATGCACTAGATGCATTAAAACACGGTAACCAAAACTCAAATATATGTTTCTGGTTACTACTGGACTAAGTCATGGGTGAATTGTTGAGGCCAGGTTCTTCTTCTATTCAAGTCAGTTCATCCAAACTTAATAGGCAGATGATAAGATGATAGATGATTAAAATGAACTCCTGCTAGAACATGAGTTTGAACTCATTCTATAGCTGAACTTTGTGATCAATGACAAAAGTTTTCTAGTTTTTATTGACTGCAACTGCCAGTTCATGATGAGTCATTTTAGAAGCTTCTATTTTATAACTTTTTTTAATGACCCGGTCTCAGGATCATGTTCTGCCATATTACCTTTCCTCTGGCTCTTGAGTAATGCATATACAAACTCTTTACGAAGGGAATATGACTAGCTTACTTTGCCACCAGCTTGACTTGTGAGCCTATAAGGTAAGACATTGTTCTGCCACTCCAATACTGGATTTTGCTTAGTGAGAACACTCATTTTATGGACAGATAAGTAGGACTTTGCTAAGTTAGCCACATAGCCATGTAAATGACATGTTAGGCTACTTACAAGATTTTAAGAGTGTTGTCCCTTGGTAAGGCAGGTAACTCCAAAGAAGTAAAATGGATGAGGAGGGCCCTCCTCACACCTTCAGCTTAGGGTGCCCAAGGAGTGGGAGCTCTGGTGGGTGTGTGGGGACCTGCAGCAATGTGCTCTAACCACCAGGCCATGGGTTAGGCGATGCCCAGGGCACTCACTCTCCCTTTCTCTTACAAAAGCTGAACCACTGGGTAGCCAAGAGATGATACATAAGGCCTTGCCAGTGCTACTTACCTGCCAAAAGGAGATTTGCGTCTTTGTGCATTTTTAAACTGATGTCCAAGTCATCTTCAGAAAGGTTGCTAATTGCCTAAGAGGCCTTTGCTGTTTCCTGTTTCTCACAGGAACAGGAGGGGTATATGAAGCTATGAAATCAGACATCTAAAGTAATTATTCAGGCGAACAACTCCCCGTTTGATCAGTCAGCCTGAGTCAGAAAAAGTGACTAAGCAACAGTAAATACCCTATCATCTCATGCATCACAGAACTAATTAGCCAGCATATTTGCTGAAGTTTTGGAGGAGATAGAGGGCTCTTACACCATTCAGGAAGCAAGATCCCACAGAGCCAAACTTCAATGTTGACTAGGCAATCAACACCTTGCAAATAAAGCAAGATTTAGATTAAAGCATGAGGATACAAATTAAAAAGATCTGACAACTCAAATATGCAAAAGCCATGAAACGACATGAAATGGAAAAAGCCTTCTTTCTTTTTATGTCACCCACAAGTTAGCATTAGTTAAGTACCCCTTCTTGTGACCAGTCTACCCAGAGTCTTACAGACCCCAGCTACAGAAACTGTAGGGACTCCCACATGGGAATGTAACTAACTCAAACCCTGACGTTAGGCAAGACAGCAGCTATTACAATTGCTACCTAAGCAACAGGGTCAAGGCATCATCTGGAGAGACAGACGATACCTCTTTTTTCCTTTGAGTATGTAGACAAACAAAAAGCAGAGTGAGCTAAAATGGGGTGGGGATTTACAGTGGAGTAGCTGATCTATGGTAACTGCCCACCTGCCCACTATTATACAGCAATAAATGAAAACTAAAACATAATAACTTAGGGTTTTTTTACACATGCTCTGGAGTGGTGGTGGAAAGCACTTTAATTAATGGGGCGTTGATAGCTGTTCTAATTAAAGCGCAGCAGTGTCTGGTGTATCAGCATCTTCATATCTTCAAAATGGAGGGGGGTGCTTTAAATAAATCTCATCAAACAAGCTTTATTTGAAGTGCCCCTGTGGCCATTTTGAAGAACAGGGATGCTAATACACGAGATGGAGAGACTGGCTGGACTGCACTAATTAGCACTCTCCAGCAGCGTCAATCAAGCCTGCTCCAATGTGCTGCAATTACAGCAGGTCAAAGCAGCCTCCTGGCACATCTACAGTTACCCTTAGGGTCTGAAAACAGGACAAGTCCTTTTAACATGCCATAAATTCCTTCTTTGTCCATATGCTTTTATATGTAGCCGCAGAATAAGCTATATCTCCACCCCCTGCCCCCGCCAAGATATGATAGCATTACAGACACTTGGCACTCAGCCTCAAAACAATGGACACATCAAAATAAGAACATAATTTCTGCCATTCAATATGAAATGAAGGTGTGAATGGAAAGCCATACTATGGGTCTAAGGCATATTATTCCTCTAACCAGTCATACACAACAAACTCTTTGATATGCTGTGTCTGTATGACTACTTGAAAGCATGCAAGCTGAAAGCATGTGTTTGAATCCACATTTCAAGTACCTCAGACAACAATCTTACTTTTTCCTACATGTATGCTGGAAGTTGTTTCCTATTTAAGATTGTTAAGTTTATACGGCTCTCACTAAAGCACAAAGTATCGTAGTAAGTAAGTGGAAAAAAGCTGACTGGCATAGTAGCCATATAAAATGAAGAGATGCGAAGGAACAATACTGCACGTGCCCACCGACAAATCTCTGTAGGTGTTCCTGAAAAATCTAGGTGCATAGGAAATGCTAGCTTACCGACATAACTGGTTGAATAAATGTACACAGGCAAACACGCAGGTCTTCAAACATCAGTTCAGCCTCCGAGAACACTGCATTTCTCCACAGAGGCACTGTTAGCACATCTAGTACATATGCAGTCTCAGACAAAAAAGACTTGTTTGCCTTTTTTTTTTTTTTACCATCTAGCCCTATAGATATATGCTGTCATGTGTGCCATAAATTAGGGCCAGCATGCAATTTGCCTGTCTTTATCCACAAAACTTCTGAGCCACTGCACTAAAGTTCCCCATGCCTCACTAAGCACCACAGGGGCATGTAAAACAAAAGCAGATGGAGCAGGCACACACACTTATTTTTATATATATTTATATATACACAAAAATGTAAGTTATAGCCTCGGCATGCTTTTTACTCCATTCCAGAAATGAGAAAAATAATTAAACCCAAGAATCCAATAACATCCTTTACGGATCAGAACAACATGTATACATTTACCAATTTTTAACTCCTCCTTTTTTCCCCTTAGCTTTCTTCTTAATGTGGGAGGTTTTATCTAAACGGGATTCCCTGTATGCCAGCCATCCACTGAACTCTGAGAATTCTGCAAGCATATGCACAAGCAGGTATTTCACAATGCCAGCAAGCCTCTGTTGCTTACAATGGAGGCACTCGTATTTCTTAGAAGAATCAATACGCACAAATAACCAAACGTACACACACAGAAAAACTCGCCTCCTTTTAAGAATCCATAAATCATTTTACCAAAGATCTTTTTTTAATTAAAAATATGGTATCTTTTTTCAGTGTTACAGTATTGTTTTCCAAAGAGAAAGGGAGAGAGTTTACACACACACGCACACACACACTTTTACTTCTTCAGCTCATACACAAGGCTATGGAAGATTTTTTTTTCTAGCAATGACATCTGTCTCCATGGCTGGTTCCTCGGGCAGTTCTGTTGGCAATTTTGGAATTGCCACAAAGGTCTGTTGTGCGGTTACGCTGTCATTTTCTTTAGATTTACCTACTCTTTCTGAGGAATCTGCAATGCTTTAATTCTGGTGTGGGCAAACTTCCCTGCAAATCCCTCATGGCACCTCTTGTCTTCCATGGTAAACAAAGGGCTGCTTTTTGCTGTGCCCTTTTTAAGGTATAAGTGTTGCTCTATGCTATCCAGATTTCAGAGGCCGCTGTTTTAGTGTTGCAGATAAAGAATGGAAATGAGAACTAAAAAATCTATAGCTTCTCTGTTTCTTGGGTATAATCTTTTGGTTTTTGTCCTTATCTCCAGTGAAGAGTGCGCACACAGCATACATGGTCTAACATGAAGTGCTTGGATTTTCTGAACTTCCCAAATTTCAGGGGCTGCGGGAATGAGATATTTCAGTCCAGAGCCATCTCTAGCCTTTAGAGTCAATGTATCACATCCAACAGCACACAGTCAAAAGTCTTTAGATGAGTGCTAATTATGATCTTCTCTCACCTTTTGCTTTCATTTAAAAAAGAAACCAAACAGCTGATTAAAGGTCATTCACCCCCACCTGGGAATCTATTACTTTGCCCTTGTGCACAACTGAATAAAACAATGCAAAATGCTATTCTTTCCCATTCCTGTTTCACTGAAGTAACGACAGGGTTAAATTGCTAATAGAGGTTTCATGAGGTCTGCCAGAGCCCACTCTCCAACACTTACATCTGTTCAACAATTATTACAGCATTTTTGTCATAAAAAATTCAACACCCTGAGTGTCGTGCTAGCAAAACCTGAAAATTTATGCAGCGAATAGAATAGCTAATTTCTCTGAGGAAATGCAGGGGGAAAAATTACAGATTTAACTTAAATTCTCAAGTACTGTAGAGCACACATCTGACTCCCTCTTTAGGTTTTGTCACCGTGTAGCATAAGCAGAAATACCATAGACAGCAAATCAGGAAAGCTTGCAAAGCAAATTTATGCCTTCAAAGAAACAATGTTTAAAACTCAGAAGGGTTCTGTGCTGGGTCTTCCTCTTTACCTCCTCACAAAATCTCATTTAAATAATACAGTCTTTAGCTTAATTTCAAGATGGGGCTAGTCTCTCAGTTAATATTGCTCCCAGAGAATTAACAACACCTCTTAAAACATACAGATAAACCACGCAGATGTGAGGGGGAAAGCTGACAGGAAAAAAACCCTTTAATCTTGGGAACTCTGTAGAGCTGTTTGATGCTTTGTTGGTTTGGGGAGGGGAGGAGGGGGAGAAGAAGGGTGAAATCAGATTTTGCTTCTCTTCTCCATAAGGTTAGGAATATGGATTTTATGCTAAAACTAAAGCTGTCTAGTTAGGATGCCAGTGGACTGGAACAACATGCTAGAGGCTATAGCCTTCTATTCTCCAGGGCCATAGTCTTACTTCCAGTACTGGTGGTTTGCAGCCATAATGATAATTGCAGCCATGATGAACAGGGAGTTCTTCCAGTGTTGCAAGAGTAACAAACAAGACAAACAGTTAGAGGGGCGGATGGGGGAAATGTTTAAAACAATAAAGGGGTTCAGAATACCCTAGCTCAAGGTAAGATAAGCATTTTACATTTCCTTCCTTAAGGCCACATTCTGCGGAAACACGGACTACGCAACTGCAGCTGCAACCGAAAAATATATCCACAAGCATTCATTCAGATAAAAAATGCTGTTTGGCTCAAAAAGTATTTGCGGATTTTATTATTATTTTTCACAAGCAGTCATGCATGGGGCTCGCATTTTATTCAAAAGAATGTTAGAAGAAAGTGAAAGTCTCCTAAGGCCTGAGGCTAATAAACATTCAAGCAAAGGGTTGAATGAAAATGAGTCAGATGCCCCATTCCCCCACTCAGGGGCCAGAAACAGTGTCGTGTGATATAGGGTGTTTATAGCTGTGCACTGGGGGAGGGGCACTTTAATTAGCAAACCACGCTAATTGAAACAACCCGAGTGTCATGTGTATCAGCATTCCCATGCTGAAAAATGGTGATGGGGCAGTTTGAACTAAAACTCATCGAACAAACTTTAGTTTAAAGTGCCCCACCGCCATTTTTCAGTGCAGGGGTGCTGATACATGTGACACTGGAGGCTGCTGGAGTGTATTAATTTCCCGCTCCAGCAGACTCGATTGCTGGATTTACAGCACATCAGAGCAGCCTCCTTGTACATCTATAGGAGGCTTTAAGTAACCCATCACTGAATCCAAGACACGGTGAACAGTTCTCAAACTGCCCACAGGCTGATGTGATCGGCAAACTGATTTAAACACTCAACAGATCTAAAAACAAAGCCCACAGTGTTAAAAATGGCATGTGACTGAGTGTCTTGGCTTTTGGGTGTGCAACTTAAGACACTGATTTCAGATGTGCTGAACACTTTCACTTCCATTGACTGGACTCCCCATAGTAGCAACACCCATATTCAAAGGAATTTCAGTTGAAATATGCTTATGGAAAGGTTGGGTCGATGCTAGTTCTAAATCCACCATAAATACCACCAAGGATAATGACTGAGGAAAAACTACAAGATTTGGCCCTTAACTGTTATTTCACTTCCCCTGCTTTTCAAATTGCCTTCAGAACTGCAAAACAGGAATGATATGCATGAAAACCACTCACTCTGCTCCATAAATACTCAAAATAATTTTCTCCCTACAAATTAACGACAGCTATAAAATGATCATTTTTATCCCCGACAATTGCAGCATGTGGCTGAGTTGCATATGCTCGGTGAAGCTTGGGACCTGCAAAAATAACATTTCCATGATGTTTATCACTTGCTGCACTGTACCTATTAAAGCATATGCTTCATGGATTTTTTTCAAATAAACATTTTGATATTTTTTGCATTGCTAAATGTCATGTAATATGAATTTGAAACCTGCTTCTCCAAAATATTTTGCAATTCTAGATCCTGATACCAGATAGGTACTCATATAATTAGTTCTATGCAAGAATGGAGCAATAACTCTTCTCATGTCTCCTCTTTTCTTTTCCCAGCAGTGAAGTTAGTACCCATTGAGTATGGTTGGCCATCATGGGATACAGATGCCAAGTGCTGGCAGATATTATTCCAGTGTCAGAATCTTTTTCCTTGTCAAATTCCCCAGGCAGTTGTGTTAATGGCTCTGGAGCCGCCGTGGGTCTGTCACGTGAGGCAGGCAGCTGATGGGTTGTTTGCTACAGTATCCTCCTGCATGACATCTTTCTTCAACTCATCTTTGGTCCTCAGGAATTTGTACACTATTATCTGCTTGGAAATAAGCTCCTATAAATTTTGCATTAGGGCTGTGATATCTTCACAGATTTGCTTGCTGCCCTTAGAGCTCACATGTGCACATTTTTCTTCTGTAGCACAGCCTCTATATAACTTTGAATGCCCTGCAGTTAAATCACTCCCCTGCAACACAAAAAGATTGGAGCTGGTGAAACTATTTGTTATGAATTTGCCCTTTCTTGTTATTTTTTGTTAGTGAATCTTCTGCTGTCTGATCCCGATTCTCTTGTACTGTACTTGTGACTTGTGCGTCTTTAGTGAATTGTCTGGAACATCACTGTTCAGCCTATGGGACATTCATGAACCGTTCACTTAGATTATTTGCCATTCGCTATTTGTGCTCTGTGGGCTAGCCACTTAGGTCAGGTACAGAAGTTACACTTATTGCATGGTAGGTGCACAGAAAGCGCATTACAGCTGTAACCGAACAGTCAGGACTCACAGAATGCTATAAAAATGGCAGATTCTGCTATAAGATAACCCTAGATGGATGTGGCGTAAGACTTCAGTGCTATAGGTTAGAGCACTATAATGATCATCTGTACTACATCAGATCATGGCTCACAGTAGGTCACGTTCCACCTAGTCCCATGGAGCATTGTGGCACCCTGCTCACCCCAATCTTGTGAGGTGGCTGTCTAGGCCAGAGCTCATCTCCTCTGCTGGTTGGCCCTGCCTCACAGTGACCCAAAGCACCAAAGCCCCTATTTCCAAACCCCCTGCTCCTTGTTTCCTCTGGCCAGCTATGAACCATTGTCTAGCATTAACACTTAGTGTGCAGATTCCATCTACCCAGTCTGGGCATTTGTAAAGATTGCCGGGCCTGAGGAGCCCGAGGCTGGAGATCCATGGTCCAGGGCCAGGGTTTCAGCACTCATCTGGGGAGTAGGGCTCCTAGTCCATACGGGTGAAGAGCCCCTTGGGCAGGGCTTCACAGATCCAGACAGACTGTTGCAGTGCACAGCCAGGGCCACTAATATCTGTGAAGGGGGAATACAGGCATCCAGGACACACATACAAAATCCAGGTTTCCCAAAGACACACGCACAAACATACACACACAAAAGCCAGGCATCTGGGACACACACACACACACACAAACACACACACGCACACGGTGTGTGCAGGGTGCACTGAGTGGGAATGCCCAGGATGACCAGCTGATGGCTCATGGCCATGATGAGCCGCTGCCACATCAGGACCAGGTGGGTGGCTGTGATGTCCCCGCCAGCCAATCAATGGTCATTCAGCTTCACTAAGGAGTGTTCAGAGCACACTGGGAGGCATGCAAGCCATGCAAGCAGGCTCCAAGCCCCACACCCCTCACAAGGGCTAACATTTGTTCTGCATCCTCCCAACCTAGCTGTAGCACATGCATGAATTCTTTGAAGATCTGGGCCTGGGACTGTAATGTCTTAATCAGACTGTAAATTACCTGAAGTAGGCACTCATAGACTTGAACCTGCACAAAGCTGCTCATCCTTGCCCCAACCCCACTGCCATATAGAACTTTAAGCACATACTTAGCACAGTAAGTGAATCAGGACAAGAAGACTTGGTGCTGCAGAACAGAACCCGCATGGTGCATGGGCATCAACTTTGGAACTATTTTCAAAGGGGACGGAGGGGAGGGCCCTTGCTCTCAAATGCTCAGTGGCTGTTATGTTCTAACAGTTACTTGTGAACAAGTTGGGAGCAATACAAATGTAGCAAACCTGCTTCAACTTTAATCCCAGATGAAGCAACATTAGCACCAAAGAAGTTCTGCTACACTTGCCTTGCTCTCATGCGCTCCCAATCAGCAACACTCCATTTGAAGCATTCTGCTTTTGAAACAGCTCCCAACATACATGCTTTCATACTCACAGGTAAGTAGTGAATGGGCGTCAGTCCCTGATTGAGGCCTCCCATTGACTACAATACAATCAGTAAGATGAAAATAATGCAACTCCTGTGTTATTGCTTCTGACTGGATAACTGAAATATTTTAAACAGAAAAATGATGATTAGTGAATAGCAAACACCACAGACACACAACTTTCTGGACAAAAATATATAATAAACTCCATGAAGCTTTCCATTTCTGTGGGTTCTTTCAGAAGCATGAAGTAGTTGCCTTCAAAATCTCAAACAGCAAGTGTGACACCTTCAATCTATAGCACAGCAAACTTGACTCTTTTATATACATTATAACATATATGATATATTACATCAATACACTATACAAGGCAACCAGGACTAAAAGTTCTGTTACATACTATGAGACTTGTTCTGCAATGCTGTTTTTATTAGTTTTATTTTAATGCCACAAACGGAATCTTCTGGGTCACAGCATGATGCCGTTACTCACAATGGGTGTGTTTACATAAGACATTTACTGCCCAGTTGACTAATTAGCTGCTCTGTAAACGTCTCAGTCTCTACACATGTGCCCCCATTAGGCCGGACAAAACTAGTTTACTCTTTAGCAGGATAGTGCTTGCATCATGTGAGCCAAATACTTGCCATGCTTATCATGTAAACCAAGTATTTGTACTATCCTGTTGCAGAGTAAAAAAACTCCAAAGCAGCTCATGTATAGACCTGGCCCCAGCTGGTGGGGCACAAGGTTGCTTCAGTGTGGGGGCTGCCTGCCAAGTAGCCCTGCAGTGAAGCATCCTTGTGCCCCACCCAGCCCCTCCACAGCACACTGAGCCAGGGAGAGCAGGCTTACATCCTGGGCCCCCTTCCAGCTAGGGCTGGTCTGACCTGGTTCTCATGCATTCACGGTGGATGTAGGTCAACCTGAGGATTGGACTTTGAGGACTGGAGCTGATGGGCTCAAGAACCCCCTTAACTTTTTGTTGGTAATACTCATTGCGAGGCCTTTTTGACACTTGGTAGCTGGGGTAAGTAAACTTTGCATGCTGTCTTTGCCTTCTCATTCATGGATACATTTTCTACCTTCTCCTCCCTGCCCCCCAAATAAACCCTAATGAGGTTTTACATGTTTAAACTGTCTTGTTATCCTCTGACAACACAAGCCATGGTTTATAGGAAGGAAATAAGTGATGACTTAGGCTGAACCACAGCACATCAAAGCAGCCCAGCTTTGGCTTCACCAGCATCCAAAAATTGACCCAAGCAGCCCAGCTTCAAGAAGCTAGGCAGAGGAAAACCTCTACTCATGGGCTTTTCAGGGTGATAGCCTATAATCTCTCATCACAAAGTGGAAAAGGGGGTCAGGGAAATGCTAAGAGACTTATGCGGCAAGGGTAGATCTTGTTAAATAAATCCATGCTATTAGCAAACAGACAGAATTCCTAAGCCACAAAATGTAGCACAACATGAAATTCTCCAGGCCAGGTTCCTCCCTTGCCTTGAGAGGAAGCTTATGCCTTTTCTATTCAGAGGTTTCTGGGGGCCAAATGGGCACCAGCATTGGCCTTCTGCTTTAAGTAGCAACCACCTACTTCTGTTGAACCACTGCATGGCCACAAGTAATAGGAGACTGGGTGTCCCTCAGCCACTTTCTCTCTGACTCTGAGTCATCCCCCGCCCTTTTCCTGCATCACCTTCAGCTCTTGCTTTGATTATTATTGGAGGATTGTCATAAATTCGTGTTCCCGCTACCTCAGCAGAGTACTTAATGGTGTGGGGAGGGCAGGCAACCAGTCCCCCGTCCCTTGCCCCCCACCAGTGCCTGCCCCACTCCGGCCACCTGACCCCACTGCTTGCCCAATGCATCAGCTCCAGCTCTGGTTCCAGTTCTAGCCAGGGGAAGAGAGCAGCAGTGGCCGCGGCCCCAGCCCCAGCCCAGTTCTTTCCCCAACCTAGCCAGGCAACAGCAGTGGTAGCATCTCTGGGCTGGGCCAAATTGGAGCTGGAACTGGAACAGCCACTGCACAATCTCCCCTATGTCCCTCACCTGCACCATGCCTTCCCACATGGTGCCCCCCCACACTGCACCCTCTCCTCCCTGCACCGTCTCCCCCACACTCTTCCCACCACATGAGCCACCTCAGCCTAGGGCAGGCGGCAGCTCCAATCCTGGTCCAAGAGCCAAGGCTGCAGCACTCCCATGCCCCAGGCTGGTACACAAATAGTACTCAAATCTAAGATGAGGCCCCTGCCATGTTGAATGGGGAGGGGGGACCTCATCTTGGGTTTGAGTAAATACAGTAATTGTATTTTACATTTGAAAACTCCCTCATACCTCCATTGCTAAACAGGAAATATACCTATTTTTGTTGCTTTAGTGGTATTTCAATATTTTTTGCCTTCAATAGTTTACAGCTTTTGGGGGAGAAATAGTATGTTCCTCTGCACATTGAGTTTCACATTTTTGGGTGCTGCTGAAACTCTAGTTAATGAAGAAATAATATACTTATTGAAAATCAAGCATAGGGAAAACAAGAAAAAAAAGAAGGGCTGGGATGGGTCTGGCTTCTGTAGTAGAAGGAAGACAGGGCAATTGAAGGTTGTCAAGAGTTTATTGGCTGAAGTTACTATACGGTATTCAGGGAGGAAACCACCACCAAAAGCTTTCCTGTACCATTATAAAGCATTCAGCATACAGAAGATGGAAAACCCCCCCCCACCTTTTTCATTATTCTAATATTTTCTGGGGAAAACAAACCTATAACAGCCTTTTCTTCATTGGGGTCCAGAGTGTGAGAAGTCTGGTACAGCAGGTACTAGCAACTTCTTGTGGGAGGCTGCTATCTTCAAGGAAAGTTTGCAAGTTCAGACACCAGAATTTACCTCCATGCATGTGCTTGGAAAGGAGGAGCAGATTGCCACCATTTATTCTGAGAGCTGGAAGGGCAACTGGGCCACCTGAAAGTTCTGATCATAAACCTGCTTTTATAATAAATTACATTCAGTTCTCCCAAAAGGGCAGAAGACGACACTAACTTCATTCTTTGAGACAACAATTCCGCTGCTACCAACTCACTATGATGCTGAATGGGGGAGGTGGGGAGCATAGTAACATAAAAACTTTATGCTTAGATGTGGAAGCAAGCAGTCGGTTGCCTGTACCCAAGTACAATACTGTTTACACGTGGGGGACACAGCACAGATACCCCAGCATGCAGTTTTGAATGGCCTCCTAGTCCTGATCTTTCTTAGCAAGGGATAAGCATTGTCACCAACATCTTTCCCAAATTTCTGTCAAGAGATGGAAAAAATGTAAGAGATGCCTCCTCTTATCTTAGCATGGATTGTCTTGTGTGAGAAGTGTCCCACCTTCTAGGACAGAGAAGCGGGTCAATGGCAGTATCAACCCCCTCTGTATCCTTTCCTTGAAAGAAGTGGAAAGCAGGCTGCCCAGAGATGTAGATCTAAGCAGTCTATTTTCCTGAAGATCTCTAGGCAGCAGCAAGGCCTTGAAACAGGTCAGGTTATATCACATTGCATCTTTCAGGTTTGAACAGTGCTATTTACTTTTCTTATATCTTTAAAATAGTACTAGTTGGGACTGACTTGCACAAATACTGAGATTTATTCACCAGTCTGACTCCACTGATTTCAGTAGAATTACATCCAATTTACACCCATGAAAGTGATGGGAGAAAAAAAAAACACAGGACCATTGTCTGTTTTCAGTTACCTGGCTTTCATAATGATGAGTCAGTACAGAGTCACAGCTATCTGTTATTCTCCCAGAATATGGCTCTGTTTCAAAAACCCAAAATAGCAAAGTCTGCTGCACTGCCAAGCAGGAGACCCAGATTAGAGAATTTCAGACAGCAGTCTATCACAAGCCCGTCAAAACCTTGTATATCGTGCAAATAGTGATCGGAGACAGGGATCAGGTGACTGAACCAATATAGCAGTACAATATGTTCACTACCTTAATTACCATGATTTTTTTTTATCAGCAACTAAAACTATTTGCTTCTTCCCCTTTATGAAACTATTTAGTGTTACTATATTAATGAAGAAGGTGATGTTTTTATTGGCAGAATCAGAAAAGAGAAATGTCACATGTAATAGGCTAGTTGTGTCATTTATAGTTTCATTGCACTTAGTAATAGAAAAGTCACAACCTAGCAAAATGTGGATTTTTTCCCTCTTTTTCCTCCCCAGATTAGACCTACTTAGTTCTACTATGGAGTTTTGGGAATTAACATCTGAGGCAAATGAATTCACATGAGGGAGACAACTAATAGTTAAAATAATCTGCTATCTTTGAAAGCTAGTCTTAGTATAATTTTTAATTCTGAGCACAAACGGAAATTCATAGACGCTGCCTCCGTTGGTTTCAGTTTATAAAACGGTCATTAAGTCCATATCAAACATGTGTGTTTTAGATTTAAATCCTCTAAGACAATGAGATGAAATAAGTAATCATTTGATAGTAGTGCTTATAATGAATTAGATTTGAAAATGTTGGAAAGTCATTCAAGGAAAATCCTTCTTTTACCTTACACTGAAAACATATCATTAGCCTTAATTTAAGTCAAGGTGAGGAGGGGGGAAACAGACATTGCAGGAAACTCTTGAGTGACTATTGTTTAATCCCATTTAGGGACACTTTGAACAATGACATATATATAATGAGATATTTAAAATTCTTTGGTCAATCTCTAGCTAAAGGCTTTTACTGTGGAAAGAATAAGTAATTCAATACAGACTACACAGGCTTTCACATGCTTTTATTCTTGATTTGTTGGACATGTGTAACATAAATTTTGAAACCAATCTATTAATGACTTAAATTGGAAACTGGTTTCCTTTGCTTTACATACAGCATTTCAGTAACAAGCATAATAACAGGTGGATCAATAGATCCTATTTGGTTCAGTATTTGCAGTATGTTAACATTAGTCCTGTACCTCTATTATTGAACAATGTGTCAACAAATTCCTGTTTCAAGGAAGACAGCAAAAATATTTCCAATGTCAAGGTTATTTAACCACACAGAATACTATGAAACAAAACACAAAAATGCCTATCAATTCTCCCCTCTGCCTACCCCCCCCCGCCCACACACACTTCTTTTAAATAATCCATGTTTTGATGTAATCCATGGGTAAAAATAACTTTGCATCAAATCTGCCTGCTGTCAACTCAGATTATATTCTTTAAAATGGACAGTGGTTTTGGGAAGAAAATCAGTTTTTTTTTCCTTAGTGTGAAAAACATAAGGAAAGAGAAGGACACTAATATAAACACAAATTTAAAAAGAAAAAGAGAGACAGAGAGAGAGCAAATGGTTGAGTTTACCATTTGAACACGAAATTTAGCTAGGGAATTATTTCCAACCTATAGTTCTCAAACACAGCATGAAAAGACAGAAAAATGAAATTTTAGTCATTAGAATTTGACAGCTCCCAGTCATAATATGCTGACATGTGTAACGGGAATTAAGGGGTTCTGCAGGCAGAATGAGCATTAATAATTTTTTAGGCAAATCATTTCTTTCAGCTCCATGAATCACACGATGTTGGAGGATCACTGGACACTTACAAATGACAGGTATAATACAATTGTTCTATGCTTTGTATTCTTTGTTAAATAGATTTAATCCCAGAGTGTTAATTAGTATTTGACTAGAACAAGTTTTCCTTATCACAAATATCTAAGGGTTCTGTCCACTAGGCCCCCACAAATGGATGCTTCAATGGGTGCAGGCAAAACCTCTCCTGTTCCTCACCTGTGAAGCACAACTGTGGCTCATTAACAAAGCACATTAACACCTCAGTGATTCCACAGATGAGATGTTTCATGGCTGAGTAAATGACCTTCACTTTCTACAGAACATCAAGCTATAACTCTACTCTTGACTTTGTATAGGAATAACCCTGCATGTGTCAGACCCACCAAACTTGAGTATGCTCAGGGAGAGAATCAGGGAGTGAGAGATTCATTCCATGGGAATCAAAACTGAGAAAAGACTATGAAACCCAAGTAAATCATTTATAAGTAAGTACAAGGAAAGGTCCCCAGCTTTTGGGGAGAAAATGATGAGATCCTTGGCCCCAAGCTGCAGAAAACAAACCAACCACAGTTGCCACTGCTGGAAAGTGGACTTGTTACTTCTCACCAAGTGAGGCTTTGTCCTTTTATCCAACCCCCACTCCTCCTCCTGCCCCCCTCCCACCTCCCTTCTCCTCCTGTCAAGTATCAAGCACTTGGTCTTCTTCCCACATTACATCAAAGCTTTCCAGTGGTGTTAGTGCTCTGTGAGTTTTCTTCCAATTAGTCCATTAAGGGCAGGGGTGTCAAACTCACTTCATGCTCCAAGCTGGATCCAAACCACAGGGCTCCTTGAGGGCTGAATTCAGCCCGAGGCACAGGATGGCCTCAGGGCAAGGCATGAGCAATGGTTCTGGCACTGGGCACACAGGAGCATGCACCTCTGGGCATGTGGGGGCTCCAGATCTGAATCTGGCCAACAGACCATATGCTTGATACCCCTGATTAAAGACACTGTGTCCACCGCATTAAGGTTTCACACAGATACACTATGCCACTCAGGATCAGTCTCAGCTGCATGGGTACATCTATACTGCAACAGATCAGCTACAAAGAGAAACAAAGGATTTCTGCACACTGCATTCAGTATATTTCTCCACTAGGATCATTGGTTTTTTATGAGCAGTGGATCATAAGGCTTGTTTCCAGCAGACATAACTTTATAACACAGAGGTCAGGACTATTAAGCGACAGGGGATGCATTTCTTTGGCACTTATCTGCCAGGATGGCACAAACAATCAGGGCTGATTATCTGACTCAACAAACAGCTGCTACGACTCTCCTTTGTCTTTTCATTCCAAGCAGAGAACATAACACACCTTCCTTGCCTACACTCTCTAATGGCATTGTTTCAACGATCTCCACATCCAGCGCAAAACAGGCCTCACCACACACATCACTGTGGCTGGAATAACTTCTTGATGTATTCTTGACTGTCTACATTTTACAACATAAAAGGTGGAATTCATTCTGAGGCAGAGGCCTGCACACATCTGGGACTTCAGTGATGCACAGATCTTGTGAATGTCCTGCATCTTGGTGCAGTTCCCTAAAGGTCTCAGTGGCATGGGAGAAGCAACGTGCATTCAACATTACATGTTTGGCATAACACGTTGCTTGTTATCAGTAGCCTCGGGACCATTTGAAATGACAGTCTTTCTACCACTATGACCACCTACCTGGTAAGTAAGTCTAGGCATTCTTCTTGTGGTATTCATGAACATTTCAGAGGAAAGACAGGGTGGTTTGAAGAATGAAAGATAGATGAGCTTCCAAATCAATATTGGATTAACTGCTGTTCTGCCTCTGGAACCGTACCTTTTTCTCCAGCGAGTCATCAGGCCCTCCATGATCAAACCTTGCAGAACTCTAGAATTTCCACACCTCTGAAAATACATACTACTTCCCATGATATTGCCCCACAGGGAGAAAGAAATGCTGTGTCAATGTGGGGTGACACCACAGATCCTCAAGGAAGTTCTAATTTCACGTGCAAGAAACTAGACCTCGTCTTCAGATGGTACGTGTCCAGGAACAGATTCTGACGGCAACAATGGACACCTCTAGAAGATTTCCTCATGATGCTGTATAAACATTTCAGGTTCATCCTTTTTTCCCCAGCAGTGTCCTTTATTTCATTCTGCCTGGCTGGCATTTTTGTGTCAGTTAAAGTAGTCAGAGACAGCACAGATGCCCAAACACGGGCAGGGAGCCAGGTTGCAGGGTTACAGTATAAATATATTTTTTAAAACTTGGTACAGACCCTTTCCCCCCACCCCCCCGTGTGTTTTTCAGCATTAGAAACTCTGTGTTCTTAGCTATTTTAAGAAACCTGAAGGGTGAGAGATGGAAAAGAAGCAGACATGTTGGCAACAAAGATCTCTTCACAAGCAGAATGAGAAAATTAAAAGCAACAAAAAAGGATACCTTTGACTTTTTCTTGATCTCAAATCGCAAAAAAACAAATTCAGCTGAAATGATCAGATTCTGGAAGCAATTTACTAATAAACAGGAGAAATAATGTGCACCTGAAGCAAGACCATTCCTACAGTGACACGTACAACCCCTTTAATGTGGCAGCTACCACCCAGCGAAAAAAAAATTACCAACTTTCTAGTGGATATATCACCCGCTTGATCTAACCCCGCTCAAGCTGGTGAAGGTCTGACAACCACAGGTGGCAGGTATAGCTTTATGAACTTTGGACAAAAAAAAGGTAGGAAGAGAGAACCATAGGGCAGAAGAAATGAGAAAACCCTTAGGGACAACCAAGCTCAGGGAGAAAGTTTAAACTGAAATGTATGTAACTTTTTTAAATTACCAATAAACCTAAATCCAAGACAGTGTCATGATTTTTGACACTTACCTATGGTCTGTGAGTTCGTACAAGGATGAAGTAGGGAGCAGGTTTCTTCACAGAGTTCCTTAGTTCCCATAAACTATCTGAAGAACAGCATCATAATCCCTGTAGGACAGTTTACAACTGGCTGAGAAGGAGCAGCAGAAACCCCATTTTCCACAGCAATATTTCTCAGAGTTCTGCTTAATCCAATCTAGGATGCCCATTACCTTGAAATCACATTTCCATTTTCCATATCTAGCTAACCCCCCTTAACATTTTAAATGTAGGTCAGAGGCACGATATGACCTTGTAAAATAAAATTTTAAAAAACTGCACCTGAATCTGTGCAGTAAGGAATTAAATGCTCACTGAAGTCCACAGATCTTTTTGTCTTTCCAAAGCAGGAACTCCTGGAACTTGGGGGAGAACTATTTCTGTGGCCCTGAAATGTCTTTGCTGAATTATTTGATAAGGTGTGGATGCCTGAGTCATAAACTTTCACACTACAGATGGCCATGTAACTTTTATAGGGAATCAAGTTCTACAAGATCTGTGATGCTTCTATGTTACATGTTATCTAAAGATTCATATTGTGAAAATCACTTAGGGATCCAGATGTATTACTGCTTAGCACAAGATAAAAATCCTTTGCAATGGTCATTTATGAGTACAACTTTCAGATTTACTTAAATATGCCCTAATGGAATAGTCTACGTAGATTGTGAAAATGATAAAAACTTAAAACAACATTAAAATGTGTCTCAAAAGTTATTTTTCTTCAGCTCCATAGATGCTGATATCTTTTACATTTTATTCCAGATTTGAAAATGAAAATATTGAATAAGGGCACAAAGAAAAATTTGCTCCTAGATTGTAACCTCACCTGGAGCCATTTTAAGGCATGCAAGACCAGATAAACATCTAACCCTGACATACACATTTATTTCTTCTTAACTGATGAAACAACCAGATATAGTAAATATGTTTTGGATTTTTTTGAATAATATGGTAATATAAAATACTTGGCATCTGAACTGAACCAATTTTTATGGAATACCCCTTGAATATAAGACTTCAAAACATAAAGGCTGACAACTTTAACTACAGTGAGTCGACCATCAATGCTATAATAGCTTTAAGAGCTACAGTAAAACTCCTATTTACATTTTGAGTGCAAGCACATTCTCTAAACGCATTCATTTCTGAATCAAATAAAAGTGACGCCTTTTTGACTGACAGATAGTTATGTGGCAATGGACTGTGGTACAATCACTAAGAAGGATCAATAGCTAAAACCAGTATTAACACTTCATTTATTTGAACAAAGAACATTCTGATCATATTTTCCTTAACCAGTCTAACATTTTTTTGTGAAGCACAGATCATTCTAAGGCAATTATGATTGACTGAAAACTAAAAAACAAATGTAATTTATAGGCAAGAACTTGTGTAGTAGACCTCTCAACATACATGAATTGTAGAAGAGGTAGCAGCTTTGCTTAAACTTTTTAATAATGGAACAAAAAAGAATAAATTATTTTAATTAGACAATGAGCTATATTGACTCCCATTCATTAACACCTGAGATCTGGGGAGTATAAACTGGTTCAGCTCCACAATGGAGTAATACTAACTTAGACTAATTGGCAAGGATAGGCCTTCAAGCCTCTTCTGGAGGTGTAACAGTGTCAGGCTGATTCTACACATCTCCACAACTTCTGATTTTACAACTTAGGTCTGGGCTGGGCTAAACAGGGTTGACCCAAAAGATGAAGAAGTCCTATGGGGCACTTCCTTCTTATCACCCCTCTAGAGAAAGTATCACAGCAACACTTCAAGCTACATAATGGGAGGCAAAAAGAAGAAAGGCAACACAAAGAGCTCATCCACACAACAAAGCACATATGTTTGCCTGAGGACCTATAGCAGCGGCACATAGTTGTGCTGCTGCTACTTGTCCCAGGGAATGCCCTTGCACGCTGGCCCCAGCAGCTTTACCTGGGGTCCTTGGGGCCTCCCAGGGTTGCAGAAGTGGTGATTTGGCTTTGGCTGGCCAGGCTCTGGTTTTGGGCAGCGCATGCTGTAGCCATGTGTGCCACCCCACTCTATTTGGTACATGTTTTTTAGATATCAGGATGTCCTGGTATCTACTTTTGGCTCTGTGCTGCAAATACGCAGCACAGAGAACCTTTTGACATGTGCCACGTGCTTTTTGTGGCACCTCAAAAGTTTTCGAGGCACTGCAAAATGCCCATTCCTGCTCATCTGTGCACACCCAAACTGTCCAATTTCTCACATTGTCTTTATGAAGAAAAATAACTTCTGCACATTCAAACTGTTCCATCAATCTCCAGATTTTTACGTGTAACTGATTATCGGCCTAAGACTTAACAGACCCATAGTTTGCTGTCTAAATCTTTTAAGGTTGCAGTAAAAATTAGATTGTCTAGTAAACACTATAAGTAGTGAACATATAAACAAGTTTTGTCAACACCTCATTGAGATGCCTTAATATTGCAAGGTACAAACAAATATCTTCAAATATGCTAGTATTTTAACTGTCAGGAAACAATACCCACACATTGCTACCTCAATGGCACGTGAGAAACATACAAACTCATAGAAGCACTATATTCATTATAAGGTATTACCGTTGCAAAGTTGCCAATTCAGAAGTTAGGATTCAAAAGAGGATTCAATGCAAGACTGAGGTAACTTAAAAATGGAGGAAGAAAAGGGCAGGGGGAGGGGGAACCTATTCTTGTCATGGATTTTCAGCAAGGTTGGGTTCACAGAAGATTGCTCCATCAGTTGATCTGGGAGAGCCAGTGACAGACCATTACAGATTTGAGTCTCAGCTATTAGAGTGCATCAGAATAAATTCCACTTTGAGTAACAGCTTTCAGTTATTCAGTAATAACTAAATTATTCAGGAATAGTCCAATTCAGCAATTATAGGATCCATCAGATTTTACAAAACTTATAGGCCCCTTTTCCCCTGTGCCACCAAGCCTCTGTCTATTTATACTCCTTCCCCTCCCCGAACCAGTTTCTGCTATAACCGCTACAACAATCAAGTAAGAGCCTCATCATTGTATTATGCCTACGATTCCTGCCCAGCAGTTGTGACTTCTGGATTCCTAATAACTTTCATTACCAGTCCTACATTTAATATCATCTCCTCTGCCTTGTACCGTAACTACCTGCATCAAAGGTCTCTCGCACTGTTCTGCCAGTAAGTCACACACTCCTATGGTCATTTGATTCCTGAGTGAAAGCTTCTTGGTGATTAAACTTTTTGTTTTAACTGCCTTTCTAATTGCAGAGCATGGTTCCCGCTGACAGTTTACCTTAGAGCTAAAGGCTTGTAATGCACTTGACCCGGTAAATATCCAATACATAACCAGTTTACACACACACACACACACACACACACACACACACTAATACTATACATACATGCACACACATTATACGCATACATTACACACATATATATACCCACATATTTTAATATTGCACACACATTATCTCTCTCTATATATATAAATCCAGGTCCACAGGAAAATGGAGTTGCAGGCAGATGACCTTTTCTGTGAAGTGTGTGTGTTGGGAGGTAACTCCCCTCCACCTTGATCTCCCTCTATGTATGTATATCCGTATGTGGAATCTTCATTCCTGGAAATTTCCAAGAGCAGTTTAGATAGACACATGGCCAGGATGATTTAGTCAGGGATGATCCTGTCTTGAGCAGGAGGCTGAACAAGAGGACCTTGTGAATTCCCTTCCAGCCTTATTTTCCTATGATCCTAAATAAGCAGATTGGACATCATTACATGTGCTCTAGGGGGTGGGTGTGTGTGTGTGTGTGTGTGTGTGTGTGTGTGTGTCGGGGGGGAAGTGGCTCTCAGAAGCCACTCTAATTAAAACATCTGCAGCATCTTGTGTATTCAGCAGCCTGTGCTTCAGAATGACAGCAGGGGTACTTTAACTAAAGCTCATTCAATGCGCTTTAGTTAAAGCACCCTGATGCCACTCTGAAGTGCAGGGACACTGAATACATGAAATGCCAAGGCTGCTGGAGCGTGCTAATTAGCACATTTCAGCACTCAATTGCGTCTGCTCCACTGCTAATTAGCATGCATCAAAGCAGGCATCGGGCACATGTAGATGTGCCCATTAAAACCATTTCTGCTACTCTTTGTGTTCTCACACACTGGAAACAGCTTCAGCTGTAGAGACATGAAATCCCTCAGATTTGAATGTTCTACTACTTGCCCATTGCTCCTGTCACACAAGAATCTCCATAACTCTTACCGTTGCATCCGCAAGCACACCAGAGCCCTTTTGCTCAGGTGGAACCATCTTGTGCAAATAGGGTTTTCCTCTCAGCAGCTTCCTCACCCTACAGCATTGCCTCACTTATGGCATCAAAGCACCTGTGTTTCCTTCTCTTTAAGATGCAGAACCTTACTAGTTCCTGGTGCAACTGAAATTCCTGAGACAGTTACTCACAAATACTTGCTTATTATCTTACTGCTATAGCCAGGATTTTGGATGGCTTAATGAAGATTTACAGCCTAATTTAACATTAGGTTGTGTGCTCCACTGTATTATCTTGAGTTTCCCTATCTAGGTATTACCTGGAACATCCGTGTCATGTAAATCTCAGTAAATCTACTTGGCCCCCTTCTATTCTTTGTTACTTTGCAATAGAAGCTTATATCACCACATCGCCTTGATGGTCATATTTTTTGTCTCCTATTTTTACTGCACTGCCACTCTTAGTGTTTCACACATGGAAACAGTATCAGTTGTAGAGGCATCTGAAATTCTTCAGATTTGAATGTTGACAAATCATCATAATTGAGAATTCCAAAATCAGAAAGGAGCTCTCAACAAAACTCCCACAATTTTATTTGCTCTGATTTCTTGAGCCACTTCTAATGATGAGCTTTCTAGTGTTCAAACTACATCTAACAAGCCCACTGGGATGTATTATTATAAGCAAGTTTTAAGATGAGCTTGGTCGTAACAAGTGCTACAAAAGTGAAGCATTTCCGTATGAAAGGCAGATTTTGCAGGATCCATTTCAACATGAAACAATAAGTTACCCATAAGAATAATGTAGCAAAAGACTGATGGTTTCCTGTAGAATCCTGTAAGTACGTCACTATAAGATATTTAATATACAGCCATCTCTACTGTTAAGTAAACACTGACATGGTGCTGTCTGTGATATTTGCATAGATTGATTCTCATTAAAGACTCTGATATAACTCTTGTTGACGTAAACTTTAGAAAAAATTATCTCCCATCTATATTAAGCCTTTTCATCAGCTGACCAAGAAGCGCTCAGTATAATGTACATCTGAAGGAATTAACATGATCCATAGATGTATAGAGGGCAACAGTAAGAAAGTTGTATTACCATTGTCTTTGGCACTGTTGGAACCACTACTGATAGAACATGACCTGTATTCCAATATACACCCTCCAAGGATACGTATGAAAAATTAAAGAGGGTGCAGAGAACAGCCATAAGAATGATGGAAGAGTTATAGAATATGTCTTAAACACACCAGGGTCTCAATCTATTTAGCTTATCAAAGAGAGAATAAAGGGGCAATTAGTTTCCAGTTTCCAGATGCATATACAGGCCACAGAACTTTGATAATAGAGGACTCTTCATCTACTAGACAATGTGTAACAAGAAATCAATGGCTAAGATAAAATGCAGGACTTTTAACAGTGAGGATAATTGCTATGGGGACAATACCAAGAATTTGGTTCTCTATCACTGCTTACATCCACAATTGTATATTTCTTTAAATATGCATGTACTTCAGTCACATCTATCAGACTTGAAGAAAAAATTAATACAGGGAAAATCTGTGGCCTATGTTCTACAGGAAGTCAGATTAGATGCTCATAATAAAATTATTTCAGCTTCCAGATACAGTAAGGGTGAAATTAACTTCGCCCTCACAAAGCCTGAAGAATCAGGTGTGTGCAGGTGGCCACCTATAAAATCAATGTATCAAAAAGGTGTCAATATACAGTGCTTTACTGGCACTAACTAGCAATTTTGACACAATACTTAAAATATCAGGATGGCATTATCTCCAAGGGAATGGGAGAAAACACTATATTATATGTTATTCAAAGACTGAAACATGTAGTGTGTCCTCAGTGCCATACTGTACATGTGCATTGTGTCTTACAGAACAGAAAAAGAAGTACTGGTTCTGGCACTGGTAAAAGTACCATTTAAAATCAGATTAGGTGGATTTACAATTACAAACACTGGCCACGTGTTTGAGACTACTGCACAGTAGCATCGTATGGTAGAAACAAGTACTAAACGACTACGCGGTAACGACTACGCAGTCAGCATCTCATGTAGATATGCCACTGTGGCCCCAGCCTTGCTGCATCATCAAGGCTACTTCTCATTGGACTATATATAAGAGCAGTACAGGGACTTTTCATCTTACCCTTCTCTTTATAGAACTAGGAGCCAGAAGAGAGACTTTTCCTAGACACACAGGGGATAGAGAAGTCCTTCATTTGGACGTAAATTTTCAAGCCATAATTCCATCGCAGTCTTTAGTTGTTTTCAGAACAAGTCCTAAACTCTAAGTACCTTTTGCTAAAAGTCAGGTTAGATATCAAAAGAGAAAAAACATACTGCTAAAGCCAGAACAGAGCCCAAAGGAAGGAACGGTGATGAGGGAGAATGCACTGCAGCATCATGTCCAAGCTTTTAGCAGAAGTTGGTAAACTTTCCCCTTTCATCCATCATTCAGACCACCTGCACAAACCTGCTTCTTCAGGCTTCATGAGAGTGAAAGGCATTTCAACCTTACTGTATGTGGAAGCTGAGAGATGCAAGGTATATCAAATCATGTCCCGATCCTGTAACAAGCTCTGTGTGGGAAGCCCAGTGCAAACAGCCACCTGCAAGAGTATAGCATATTCTAGTTTTCAGGGCTGAACAGCATCAGAGGTATGCAATTAACAGTGGAAATGCTTCAAAATCAAGCTTTCTGACTCAATGGAAAAACTGGGCTAGCTATATATAGCTGGTTACTTATTCTTGAGTATAAAATTTCCTTTATCCTGATTATTAATCTATTTGTACACAGCAAAAATGAGTCAGTCTCCCTCCAAATTAATGCAGAATATTCTTCTTAATGGCTTATGGCCAATACAAACGTGCCTCTGCCTTGAAGAACACAGCCATATACAAACAAAGCTTCTTTTAAAATTTGTACATAATCAAAACAAATTGAATATCCACTCTTATTTCCATAGGGAACAGAGCTATAAAGATTAATGCTAGACAATGATATTTAATTAAAGCTTATTTACTTTAGAAGTACTTCTGTGTTTTCAAGAGCATCCTTCTCTTTTGGAGCAGAAAACAGTAATACATTCTGGAGATGTCTAATAATCATAGGTGGAGGAAACTGGTTCTGATCACAGTGCAATATTTCTGGCGATACTGACAAACCGTCTAGCAAAATTTTTCACATTAAAGAATTCTGATAGTAAAGAATTTAAATGCATTTTAATTGACTTTTCAAACTTCCATTTTTTATTCACAAGTACACCTGAACACAATAACAGGAATTCATTTTGATATGCATTATTCTCTCTGATGGCTGGGGGATGTTGTAGCGCACATGTACTGCTCTCTTCTTTTTTCAAATACAAAATAAAAGGTTGCCTTCTTATAGGTAAAAACCAAATAAGTTTATATTCCTCTGGCTTTAGTCCAGGATACTATTCTAGATTATTTGTTAAACAAACTGTTAAGGACATCAAGGAAATTAAATGAACTGGTTTATGTGTGAATACAGATATTGACAGGAAGAATCAAAAGGAATGCAGAAGAAAATTGCATGCAACAGAAAAACACTTCTATTCTTCTTGTTGAGTTTAAAAATTACAAGAAGCTAGTGATGCACTGATTTCTAAGGGAGGGTTTAGCCTTAAAATATAAGGATATTGTTGGGGTATTTGTTGCTAACTCTTGTTTCAAATTTATATGAACACTCGACCTCCAAACACAGCAGTTTCAATAACAGTTGTATTAGTCATCCACAGCTATACGGCTGCTTAAGATACACAAATAAAATTGCTTTATTTGGTTTGTAATTAATATGGCAAATATCACAGTATTCTACAAGGAGCAAAACACTCCAGATATATGTATTTTATTTCTTCTGACAACTGGCAAAGTATATTTTAGTACAGAATGCTTTATTGCTTCTTAACTATTCGTCCTACACAGTATACATAAAAGCTTAATGAGTATAGCTGCATAAAAACTAATTTTAATGCTTTTAAAATCAATGGTGAACAAAATGTTGTTTAGATTGTTTCTCAAACAACTACACACATCTGATCTTTGGAGGAAAAGCAATTACTTCTCGTTGTCATAGCCAATACATTTCTTCATTCCCCCATTTTAGAGGAAAATACTTAGGCACCTTTACACTAGTTGCCATGTAAACAGTTAACTATCTGAACAAATGCAGAAGAATATAGTTATTAAACAACTAATCAATAAGTTGCCACTTCCATTAATAGACTATGGCTGAGGAAGGTAAGAAGAGGACAATACAACATTTTTTTTAAATTAACAAATAGGATATGCATGCCTGTGTGAATTAATATTGTTTTGATTTTCAAGGAAAAAAAAAATCAGAAAATAATTTATATAAACGATGTACAAAAATCCTTACAAAACAGATGTTATAATCCGTATTTAGATCCTTGTTCTTTTATCCATTCTATGAATAACTATCAGCTTTTGCTATTTTCCAACATCACATCACATATAATCATTTTTGTAAGTATCAAGTGCTATAAATCACTGGGAACTTATGTACACCTAATTTATGCAATCTTATTGCTTGTAAGGAAATCATCATTCTTTAGTGTTTTGTACCTCTGTCACTCTCTCCCACTGCATTTCTTTATTACAACAGGCACCACAATAGTTAAGAGTTTCTCAGCATTTTTATTTGCATGACCAATTTTTTTAAGGTATAACTCAGCCATTACAATTGAGATCACAACCTGAAGGTGTCCACGGATTTTCACACACACAAAAAAAAGTTTTCTGATTTCAAATGCTTCCCTCTCCCCTCCTCCCCTGTCCACTAGACCTTCTGGAATTTAAAAATATTTTCATTTTTTGAAAAAGCAATTTTGCAGGCCATCAGTCCATAATATAGACTAGCTCTTTGGTACAGTCAAAAGGAAAAAAAACAAATGGCTGAGGTATTGAGATTTAAAAAGCAGCCTCAACACATGCATAAAAGCCACTTTTCATAAGGAGTTGCTATGCATTCTGGAGTATGTTTCAGAAATACAGAAAAGTACATAATACGCAAATGCATACTATTGTTCATAGGTATTCACAACACACATCTCCTATGGTGCGTGTTGTGAATCCATATTAAGAGTAATAAAGAAACACGGCTAAACATGTTTCTTTTATCTAATCCACAATGTAGCAGACACACTGCTCTCACTATACGATGACCATTATGGTGAATGGTAGGAATACTCATCTGTTTATAATTATAGAAACATGTTTCTACTGGGAGGGTTGCTTGTGCGAGGATTGTAGCTTCAAAGCTCTGCCTGTTTCAACAGAATGACTGGTTTTTAGGACAGAATTCCTGTACCTTTGTGATCTAGGATAGCAAAACAGGTTTTTTTGAGAACGCTTACTTAACCTTGCTTTAACCACCTTGTCCAGTAACAATGCTAAACACCAGTGGCCTTGCAAATTAAATAGCTATGCTAAGGAATTAAATGCCTATATTTTACTAATGATTTTTTTTAAAAAACCTGGGCAGTAAATATTGAGAAAGCAATAAGCAATAGAAGCAACAGACTCTGAGCACAAAAATACAGCTCCAGCCATTTCAGTCAGAAATTAAGTAAAAATCAGAAAAAAAATTAGATTAAATTTCAACTTTAAGGTAATAAAAGATGGAGATGAAGGTGCCAATGAAATCTGCCGAAACTAAATTTCAGAAGCACGGCTTTCTCATCTTGAAATGTTACACCCATAAAAGGAGCCCATAAAATTAATCTACCTGGAGATTTTCCATGTTAAATCAGCTCAGAAATAACTTTTAAGCACTTATGGCATTATATCTAAAATACATATTCTCCTGTTGTCCATATATCAAAATCCTGTGTATTTTGAAAAATAAGATCTGAGCTGCACTGAAATGTTTGTATTATAAGAAAGAACAGCAATAAAGTACATTGCTTTCAGAGAGATATGACATTTGTAAGCAGTCTCTAGAAATTTGCATTGGACTACAGTATTCAGTGTGGGCAGAAAAAGATAGTGTTGCAAGATTCCTAAACCCATTCTTCAGTGAAGAACTAGTATTTTGAATGCTGAAAGGAGGCAAGAGAAGGAACAGAGCAAGTGTATTTTTCTAGTCTACACCTGAATATGAAACTCCTAAAATGCTATTGTTTCCCCCGTTTCCCAAAGGTGTGACACAGCTTATTAGCATAACCTCTTATATTCCACTTAGATAAGGACATAGAATATGAGAGAGATGCAGTGAAATAAACTTCCAAGTAAAACAAACCTTTTTTTTTTTTTTAATCCTGTGCTTTTTCAGTTTACCGCTTCTAGAAATAAAAAGAATTTAAACACCATGTTTATATGCTAATTAACTTTGCTGAAATAAGGCTTTTTAAAATTTAGTTTGAACTGTATAATGCTCTGTCTAAATTCGGTTTGTTTCTCTTTGAAAGCTGTCTCTAATAGGCAAAAAGTAGCAGATACAAATGGGTAAAAAAGAACTGCAGATTCCATACATTTGGGCTCTTTCCAAGAACTTTGTCACATTTTGCAGATTCTCAGCTTTCAAATAAAGGGGTCTTAGCCCTTCCAATTCTGGAGATATTCTTGCCTCTGTAAATCAATGTATTGTTGCTATGTAAAGCCAGCCTTGCAGAAATCTGTCTACAGCCAGCCAGACAGAAACAATGGGAGCGACAATTATATGTATTCGCTTTCCTCCCTCCAAAATTAACATGGTTTTGCCTTAAAATTGCAAGGCAATCTCAGTAAGGGATATAGTAGTGTTCAAAACACTAACTCAGAATTAAACAGAGGGTAAAGCTGTAAAAGGGAATGTAATTAAAGTATGCAGACTCCCTTTTTGCACACACACTGTCAGTTTGGGTTACTTTTATCAAATCAGCATAGAAGATCAGGCACAGAGTATAATGAATGTTATAAAAAGATAAATCTGAGATAAGCATTTGGATTTTACCAGGATCGGATGTTTGAACAGGGAAGATGTTTCAAAGCAAAGTTGCTGAAGAGAGTACAGGCTGACCACTCTTACACCAGGGCATGCAAGGAAGTAAATTGAGTAAATCTTGCTTAACTGAATTTAAAAAAAACATATTTGTAAAGGTACTTGGATGTGCACTGAGGTAAATTAGTTCCAGATCTATCCCAGTGGCCTTTTTTAAAGCTATTTCTATTAAAATATATTTTGCATCCTTACTCCAAGTGTTCATAATTCACATTATTTTTTCTAATCAGAAAACCAAACTTAACTCCAAAGACATGCTAAGACTCCATCGTTTAACAAATGCACGAAGTGTGGTGCAGTACATTATGGCGTTAGCATGTTTTATGTTTTTGATTCTGGGCACTGAGCGATTTAAACCTGCTCATTCCCACTCCTGATACATGTATGCGCAGAACGGATTCAAAAGGTGGACATGCTTTTATGCAAAATCAAGGTGCTACAGAATCCTGCAGAGACTATAAAAATACCTCCACAGATTTTGCCAAAAAACCTTAGCAGATTTATATTGGCCCTGCCAATGACTTTCTGTTTAACTTGTAATCAAAACAACTCAAACCCAGTTACTGTTTGCATATCTGCCAAGCCTCTCAATTTCAGCAGTAGGCAGCAGACTCTGAGTATGACAGCCTGTCTTTCAGATTCAAGCTGAAACTGCCAAGGCTCCACTACAGAGGCAACTGGTAAATTAAATGCCAACAAGCAAGGACATTCATGTACCTTTACACTCTGCACATGAAGAGACATCACAGGCCTCTTCATTCTAATGGGTGCTTTGTGTGTTTTGGACTGCAAAGTAAAGAGTGCCTCCTCTTACGCTTAATGAAACCATTGCATATATATTAGCTTAGCTGTATCTCTCTAATTCTATGGTCACAAATTACCTAACAAGTTTTCTTATTACAAATAAAGAAGAAACTTTAAATCCTTCAGTTGGCAAAACAAAACCGCAAAAAAAAAGCGTGGGGGGGCAATAGAAATCCACTTTTAAGTGCTCTTCTATCTCAGAAAGACTACAAATGGCATTATATATTCAGATTACAACAGAGTCATCGCTAAGTGTAACTGAAAATAAGAAACCATTTAAAACATATGTGAGCATCTTTAATTCCCCCGTTCCCAAAACATAAGCACTGTCTTCAATGCTGGGAAGTATGAGGCTCAGTTAGGGTGATTCTTCATGGCAGACAGGATAGGTTAATTATAATTATAGATACTTATTAATACATATTGATTGTTCAGTGCAGTTTGACTACAATTTGACTACTGGCAGCTGATACAGTCACCACAGTTACATTTAGTTCGTACTGGTAGCAATTTTGATTATACAACCATAACACAACTAACGACATTAATACCATTGAGCATAAATAACAGCACTTGACAGAATCAAGTGGAGAAAAAGCACTAACACTGGTTACTCTAATGGACAGAATAAATGATAGAATCAAATTACCGTTTTCCTGCAAGCAGGTCTAGTGAAATCTATTTCTGAAATAAGGGGGAAGGTATCAGTTTTAGTAACAGAATGAGGGTAAGAACACATTAAAAATTAACAGTTGTTTTCAAATAACTGAAGGAAAAACAGTGACATGGAAAACTTAGCTGCTCTAACTCACAAGCCTCTACAGTCGGCATTATCACTGTTTCCTGACATGGGTTTAATCTGCCATCGTGCCTATAAATGAAAGAAAACCCAAGTGTCTGAGCCTCCCAAGAGTTCCTACAATAACACAAGAGATTTTTTTAATGGAGGGAGGGAGAGAGATCCTTGGTCCAATATAAAAGAGGTTACTGTTGTGCAAGCGTCTTGTCTATTTACTATAATTTGGCAGCCACAGCTCTGCAAGACTTCAGAACTAAGAAAAGGGAAAACTTTGATGTTCCTTTGACGTGAGCTGGTTGAGATGCATCTTCTTGGTAATTGTACAGAGATATTATATTGTTGCAGTTGCTTGATGTTAGCAATGAACTGTGTTTCATTTTACAATGGCAACCTTTCCCTCTTTCCCTCCTCTCCAGCTCCCTCTGCATCTACAGTGCTAACCTTTGTCATATTATGATTTAGTTTAACTGGAACCATGTCAGGTCTCCCCAGAAAAATCTTCCTATAATTGTAATATGAACCTGAAGGCAGATGCTTTATGGAGAGAAATTCACCTTCCTTGGACACACATCAGCCGCTGTTAGAAGGATATTTGAAATTCCAGAAGCCCCATTTTCATTAATCAATGGGTAAATCAGTCACTAAGCAGTCTTCTATTTTTCAGTGCAACTATATAACACCATGGGAATGATCTAATGTTTACCTTAACTTGTCATCAGGAAAGAAAAGTACAGCTTCTAGGGCCTGATTCAGTGCCCATCGGTGCTATTGCCAAACCTCCCATTGACTTCAATGGATCCAGAATCTGGTTCCTACAGCCTGCATTTCTCTCTTCTGCACTGTCAGGGTCACTTCCCAAGTTAGAAGGTCCCATTTCCTCATTTAAAAAGAACAACATGTACAAGCGAAGTTATTGATTCTTTTTGTTCTGGGTGACAAATAAGCACCAAAAATCCTCATCTTTTATAGAATCCTCTTCCTCTGTTCTACTATTTTGGTCACCTACCTGTCAGCTACTTTGCTGCTGGGCAGCCTGAAAAAGGTATATCTGCAGTTAGCAGGGCAGAGAAGTAAAAACCAACTGTAGTAGGGTATATGAAGACACACTATCCCCTCCCTGAGGCCTACCTAAGTTAGAACAAGCAGTGCAAGTACACACAAGTTTAAAATAATGAAACTTCTCCACTTGCCAGGAGCTAGTGAATTTGATTTTGGCAAGCAGATATTTCCATCCAAATATTCCACCCCCCCAACCCAGTTTCCTCCAAATAGATTCACACAACCCTTCAATCTATTTTTGTTAGAGTTGTTTTAGTACAGAACATTTTTTCTCCGTTTAGATATAAAATGCCTGAGCTTACCTTGAAAAAACGATTAATGGAGTTTTTAAAATATACCACAGATGTTCACCCATAACAGGGAAATAATTTAATATTTTGTGTCCTTTAGCCATTTGATGGCAATTGATTTGGGGTTGGGTGGGGGAGGGGAGAAGGGTGATTAAAGGGTTAATATTCAGATCAGAAATTTGCAAGGCCTGCATAATGGAACTGCCACCCTGATAACAATAGGAATTTTTAACAATATCGAGCCTTGTTAGCAAGAGAGTTACAAGCATTGAGGGCAATCAGTGTGTCTTGTCAGTTTCTTTTTATCTACCATCTCCAACCGCCAAGGAACCGAAATGAAGCACTTTGGAATTATCAATTTCAGCCACATTTGCATAACAAAGCCCCCGAGGAAGAGGCATGATAAATGTGAAGGACCCCTCTTGGAAAAGGAACTGTCAACCGCGCCCCGAAAGATTCTCCGACCGAGCGCATTCTCGGGGATTGTAGTCAGCGAAAATAAAATGAAAGCATTAAAGAAAGTCATTCTCTCAGAGAGAAAAATCTCCCCCTCTGCACAGAGAGAACTGGATGAAATGACATTATGCATATGAAAATGTCCAGAAAGATGTTTGATTTATGTATGCATTAGATGCAAATTCCATTACCGCACGCGCGCTGTTGTGTGATTTGGCTCTGAACACATCACTGCCCTGATCAAATCTGATCTCATTAATTCCGACAAGGAGAGAGAGAGGGAATTGAGAAGAATTTATGGCCTGGACACTTGAAAGAAGTAAATTGTAATTCTGTTTAAAGCTGTAGCGAACCTTTTAAACACCTTTTATTATAGAAAAAAGCACTTACTTTTATAACACTGTTAGAACTTACTTAATCTTGTACTTGGAACTTCTAGTCTTCATTTTAAAAATCTATGACCTTGTTTAGGGAAAAAAGACGGGTGGGGGGGAGAGAGAGAGAGAGAGAGAGAGAATATGCCTGTCTTAGAATGAAATCCAGCAGAAGCATCATAATAATATGATCAAAGAAGACCTATTGACTATCTGAATAATCGTGTGAAAATTCAGTTCCAGTGTTATATGTTTATTTTAAACAATCTTTTAATATCCTCAGATAAAATATCAAACACTTTACAAGTCGTTTTATAGGACTGGATAGACATTTCATGCTTAAAAATGTTATTAATTGTGATCTAGATAAAAATGGCAATGAGCACATGTTTTATAACAATATTCTCAAGCAGTGCAGGGATAAGCATCAACTGAAACTGAGAGGGTTTTTTTTTCTGATACAGACTATTTAAAGACAAAAACCCCACAGCTTTGCTTAAAAAGGAAATATATTTCTATAACAAAAAAAAGCAGATTGTTTCTTACATTAATAAAGATTCTTATCCTTGTTTTGCTCCTGAGAAAGACCTTAATAACTCATTTCCTCCCTTCATGAGAGATAATCACCCTTCATGGGTGAGATATCCTGTATTTACTTGATACCAAGTGTAAAACTGAAATAGTGTCTCAATATGTTATTGCATTGTATAATCAGTGTTCCTCCCCCAACATTCATGAACCCCTAGGGTGTATCATAGCCTAGAATAGTTTCTTTTCTGTTATGCATCTTCCATTGTAGTGAGATATGATGAACACTCTCCCCAATAAGAAAGACAAAAACAAAAAACCCTGGATTCCTAAAATCTTAGCTGACTATCAGGATTTATTTAAAGGGAAATGAAGTGACTTCTTCAGTTTCCCAATGAAGCCTGCAGCTTCCTTTGATAATCTACTCCAGTAGAAGTAATTGTTGAGCAAATATCACCCAAACAGATACAGGAAACTTGTAAGTTACCACATAAACAAATCCAGAACAATAACTTGCAAAGTAAACCACAGTAGAAGCAGGTGAACACATTTTAAGCATCACTCAATTTTTCAGTGGTTGATGATGAATTACGTGCAAAGTGTCATTTCACATTTCCACATGCAGGAAATATGTACGTATTTGCAGTGTGCTTGAATGTGGATATAAACACAGACAATTCAGTGGTCATTTGAAGAGCTACTGGTCAGATTTGGATGCCAAATTCAATCAACAGTGTAGAAAAAGGGGAATTTATTCCTGCTAGGTAGAATTTCAGTCCAAGCCCAGCTGTAGAGTCAGTACTAACTTATATGTAATACACATAGACATGCACACATTATGCCATATACATATCAAATTCTTTTATTTCTGTCTGCATTTATATATGCATGTTTGTATATACAACTCTGTAAAAAAAAAAAAAAAAAAAGAAAACCAGAACATATTTTATATGAATGTAATATAGTGTATGCTTGTAGCTTTGTAATGCTGCAGAAAACACTGGAAGTTTGAGTGTGCTACATGTACTACACTTACATATGCAGAGCACTTTAAGAAATAACTTAGTAACGGTGGTATCTAAAATATTATTACATGAAACATAATGTTTGCCAGACCTAATATATTAAATAAATATTTTCTATTCTGTATAAATCATTCATTCTTTCCATTATTAATGGCATACCTACAAATTGCTAATGTGTGTCAACTCCAAGTAGCGGAAAATTCTGTTATATCAAGGGGGATAACCACAGCAGTTTCTTTACCTCTAGACTTTGAGAAAACTAGCACATTGTGAAGGAGACTGCAATTGCAAAATTTAGCTTGGTGTCTTACATAAGGTTATCTGCCTCCTCCTGCAAACCATTTAGCATCTCAGTGACTGCCTGAGTATTTTTATTAAAATATTCTAACCACCTGTCCATTTGAGTCTGTTTCAGTTACAACCCAAAAATAAAAGCAGTCTTGTACTTTAAAATACAAGGGCCATGAAATAAGATTCTAATATTGGTGGCTAATTAAGCAAATACTGTTCATCCTGTCTCTTTAAAAAAATCTCCCTGTCATCGTCTACCCCTCCTTCCATGCCCTCAAATACATACACAGACACACATACTTTCTTTCAATGAGTGGTTCAGGCTCCATGATTAAGGTCATGCCGTTTGTTCATTACTGGCCTGGCTAATGTGATTGAATTGGAACAATACCTTTGAACTCCTTGGCTCTGATCTGCATACTAATTGACTCTCTTGTCCTTGGCAGTGACCTTGACAGGCTCTCAACCACTCTGGGAATGTCTGACCAGTTTCTAATCAAAAGTTCCTATCAAAAGAACAAAACAAAAATTAGTCATTTATGTAGCTCTTCCTTGTATTCATATTGCCTTATTTACCATTAGAGAAGGAAAAATTGTTACTCCCTAGCTCCCCCTGGATGTTTATTAATATTTAAAAATTACCCTGTCTCTTTAAAGCACTGAAACAATGATAGCATTGTTTTTAAAGAGTTCATTGTTGGAACTCGAAACGCATTTTTACACATATTTTGAGGGAAATTCTTTGTTACACCAGGGATGCATTTAGCTCATGGACCTTGACATCTTCACAAGCGTTCATATGTTAAAAAAAAAAAAATTCTATAACCAAGTTTTTAATAACCCAAGGAAATGACCCAAATTAGTTGACTTTTACAGCGCTAACCATACATCAACAATTTTCAAATGGTTCTACAGCACTGCAAATATTGTAATGACAAAAAAATAAATCTTTATTTAGAAAATGCCAGATTTCAGGTAATGATTGAAAGCTTTTATTTTTAGATCTCTGAGGTTCTTAGAACAACACATTTCTCTGGAGAAGCATGATTTTTATGCAGAAGAGGGTATTAAACACTATACAAATGTTTATGGAAAAAAGCTGTTACACAAAACTACTTTTCTGACTGGAAGTTACAGTTTGACGTGGTTCTTAGTGAAGTGGAGATTTACCTTGTGAGACAAGTTTCAGCATCTGCGAACCCTTTTTATTAAAGAGCACATCTCATGCAGTAATAACCAAACTACTAAAATTAAGTATCCATCACGAAACATGCAGAGAGACAGACAGACAGATAACAGAGAGAGATTTAGCTTTGCAGTATTGCTTAGTAAAGATCAGCTTGATAGAAGTTTTAACATTAAAAAAAATGACATTCATTCTGATTTTAGGCAAACCCTATGAAAGGAGAAAAACAGTAGATACCTTAACCTCATTCATTCTTTTAACAGTACTTTGCACTTCTATAGCACCTTTCATCCAGGGTTCTCAAAGCACTTTAGAGACATTAATGAATTAAGACTCATGATAACCAAGTGAGGTAAGTATTATTATTGCCTATCACTGGTGATCCAAAAAATCTATAAATAGAAGAGCAAGCCACAAAATTTCTGACAAACACATAGTTTACTGTAATTTCCATTTTTACTCTGGTTTGGTAATTAAACCAACTGTTTTGAGAGAAGGTCTCAAAGCATGCAGGAGCTTTATAAGCCAGGGATAAATATGATTTTTTTTAAAAGAAGGAATCTTGGATCATATCTAGGTATTAATCCAGGGTTCCATGGGAGTCAATACAGAGCTGAGATGTTCTGGGAAATTAAGAGCTTTTTGCCATCCAAACTTTCAAATTTGGGCTTCCCATTCAGGCATACTGCAGTAATATGTCACCAAATAAGCCAGCTGGACACGACTGTAATAGAAAGTAACATGTGGGACCGCCCAATTCCTATGACCCCTCCCATACCAGACCCCATAAGAAACTAATAAAGTGCTCTTCACTTCTGCCTCTTGTCTACCTAAAACCATATTAATGAACCCGTGCTTTGCTAGGTTGTTCAGGAAATCAGGAGGTGGAACTAAAAAGGAAGAAGCAAAGCAGGGCAATTGTGGAATTCAACCTCTGCAGTTGCCTGTAGCAACAGATATCGGATGGAACTGCAGGCAGGTAACCTAAGATCGCATTTTGGTTAACAAGTTACACTTGTATGCAGTCAGGTCTAGAAGAGTGGCAGTCTGTGTAGCCACGTACGTAATACAGACCTAATGGTCAGGTTTCTAAAGTATAAAGGTGCCTAAAAAGGTATCTAGCTGTCCAACTCCCATGGATTTGGCTGCTCTTAGTTTGTAGTTTACTCTACAAACAACAAAGATAAGCAGGTCAGATTGACATACAGATTTACATAAAATATCAATCCATCTATACCTATAAATAACACAGTTTATATAAAAATATAACATTTCCTTAGAATCCTAAAACGCATCAAAAGTTATAGAATATAAATATTATGCAACACTGAGGTGGTTAGCCTGATGTCAGGCAGAAGGTAAGGCAGCATGGCACCTTAGAGACTAACTGGGTCAGAGCTTTCACAGGCAACAACCCATTTGGTCTGGTATCAGCCCATCCTACCGTCTGCTGCAGCTACCATTGAAATGCAGCCTCCTCTGTGTTATAATACCCTAGGCCATTCAGCAGCAAGGCAGACTACAAAAGATATGAGAAAAAATAATCCTTTAAACAAAACTGCAAAGCCAATGGGTAGACAGAACACAGTTTCCCTAATTACACAGAATTTATATTGTGGGTCCTTTCAAAGACAACTGGTCAGGGCCCTGGCTTAGTGATTCTTGAAAATAACTAGTATATGCTGCATCACGCTGTCCCCACTTAGTATCATTGCTTACATAACAAACATCACCTAGTGAAAAGGGAAGTGTGCTACCTATAGCACTTCCTGTAGTAACTGGTTTTGTTAAGATATCCTTAATTTGTGTAGTGACCAGACCTACCTACCTCTCTCATGAAATTGAAGAGACATGTGTTTGTGTGACTCCATAATATGTACAAGCCATACCTGGGAACCAAATAAACAGGGGTATCAAACTCATCCAGCCCCACTGGCAGGATTAGGGGCACGGGCCAGTCTGCAGGCTGGATCAGGCCCACAGACCAGTCTTGTGCACCAGAGCCATTGCACAGGGCTGGTCCAGCATGGGCATCACATGCAGCCCCGCACACTGCATAAAGCATGCACAACAGCTCCAGCCCTCTGCTCCATGAAGCATGTCCTGGCCTCAGCAGCACCTGCACCAGACCAGCACTATGTGCTGGATCTGGCACACAGAGCTGATTTAGGGGTCCAAGCTGGACCGGTCTCAGATCCAGCACCATGTGTAGCCACATTCAGCACATGTGTGCACTGGACTGGCTCCGGTGCTGTCTGATGTAGTCATGCACAGGGTCCAGCCCCATATGGCACATGCAGCCTTCATGTTAAATGTAGTGTGCCGGTCCACAGCTGGTGCATGCCACGTGCGATGTGCAGAACTGATCTGAGATCAACAGGCAGCACTGCACACTGGATAAGGTTCTGCAAGAAGGATCCAGCCTACTGGCCTTGTCTTTGACACCCCCTGAGCTGAAAGAAAACCAAAATGAAATATATGATCATTCCCGGTCACTCGATTAGATATAAAGCAGAATATCTAATATTATACTAGAAAGACCTATATACTAGCTAGGAAAAATAAATTCAATTATTAAAAAGTCAAAGAGCTGGATTCATTTCTGCCCAAGCTGATATGCAGTGGCCCAGTTGCAGGGTGACACTGAGAACCTCTTCCATCTCCCTAATTCTGAAGGTTAGCGCTGGCCCTGATACCACTAATTGCTGCTGTGAAGCTCCTCTAACTTACACCACTTATGTAGAGTCTTTAATGGGCACTGTATCAGTGCTGGATAGATTTAGTGAATCTAAATCCCGCCCCCAGCAGGACTCTTCAATCCTTCTACATTACACACTGGATAGAACAGAGATATTGACCCCAAAGTAGCTCAGCTGCCTAACAGAGAGCTTCCTTGCAGCAAAAGAACTCTCTCTTGCGATATTCCAGCTGGGTTACAATCACCTGTGTGGTGCATACACATGACAATCCACACCTTTGCTAATGTAGACTCACTTTAAAATAAAAGTGGCAGCACAAACTAACTATCTTGAAGCATTATACACTGAATTAAGTTTACATGAGGCTTTATAAGCAACCTACATAGTACATGTAGAACAGGGGGTGACAATTACTTCAGGCGGAGGGCCACTTACTGGGTTTTGGCAACCCATCAAGCACCACATAGGTAGCCCTGCCCCTTGACAGGTGCCCCACCCCCTGGTCACTATCTGGGGACCAGAAGTCCCATCCCCTAACCCCTGACCTTTGCTACCAGAAGTCCCTCCCCTTGACCCTGGAATTACTCCTTTCAGTAAGGGGTTTTGCCATCTCTGAACCAGAAAAATACCAAATTGTATTCTAAAAATCGGAAGTGTACTACAACATTCATTAATCTAATTTTAAAAAAATATTTTTGTCCTGATTTACATGTGCTTGTTTACTGTATGTAGAGGTGATAGTGTAATAGCTTAAAATGAAGTCTTACTCTTGTATATTGTTGGAGGGTGTGGGTGGGAGGGTAGGTATAGGCTTGTGGGTATGTGGGGTGTGGGGGAGGGGGTGTGTGTGTGGGATTTGTTGGGGAGGGTGTGGGTGAGTATGGGTTTGTGAGAGGCTGTAAGTGTGTGGGGGGAGGGTGGCTGGGGAAAGTTGTGGATTGGATGGAGGGGGAAGGTTTGCCCACAGCCTGCTCCCTCCACCCTGCCGCAGCAGGCAGAGCCTCCACCAGTACTCTTACAAGCTGGAGCTCCATGTTCCCACTACTCCTGGCCCCGGGGCATTGGCATGGGCCCCATGCTCCCACTCACTGCCCCTTGCCCTATGTCTGCTACTGCTCCCCTTCTCCTGCTGCTTCCTTGCTCCCCCCAGCCTCCATCCATTCCAGCACCATTTCCCAGCTGCTCCTGCAGTCCCAGTGTGGCAGCTGGGAACCACATGGTGCCAGAGTGTAGCAGGCAAGGAAATGGCTGTGGCAGGTGGGGGGAAGGGACACTGAGTGGATGCGCAGAGCCCAGCGACAGCCAGGTGGGAGTGCAGGGTCCCTGCTGGAGCACCGGGGCCAGCACTGGGAGGGCGCAGAGTGGGACAGCAGGAGCATGGGGTCCAGGCTGCCAGGGGTTCTATGGAGCTGGGCTGTGCTGCTCAAGCAGGGAGAGAAGGGAGCCAGCCCGGCTCTACAGATCCCCTGGCAGCCTGGGCCCTGTGCTCCTGTTGCCCTACTCAGGGCCTTGCCAGCACTGGCTCAGGTGCACTAGTGTGGACCCCGTGCTCCCACTCAGCTGTTGCTCCACTCTGTGCGCCTGCTCACGGCCACTTCACCCCACCTACAGCAGCCATTTCCCCCCAACCCTGCCTGCCAGTCTCTGGCACCACGTGGGTCCCAGCTGCAGCACAGGGACTGCAGGAGCTGGCCCAGTCAGCCCTGAGGACTGGGGTGATCACCCACAGTCCTCCCCTGCCTCCCTCCCCCTGTCCTTCTTATCTGTATTTCCCTCAGTGCAGGAAGGCAGGAACAGTCCCAGGCCCAAAGCCTCCAGCAGCCCCTGCTAGGAAGAGACTTCTGGTTGGGGCTTGGGGTGGGGAAGGCTGGAGGGGTGGGTGGGTGGTGGGGCTGGATTTGCTGCTGCAGCTGTTCAGTTTTGTCATCAGGTCTCCCTGGGTCCAACTGCCCCTGGCTCTTGTCATCTTTGACAGGCAGCCAGGGGCAGATAAATATTAATTTTCTAAATTTTTTAGGGGCCCCATGGGCCAGAAAAAATGTCCTGGCCATATTTTGACTACTTCTGATATAGAGCTAAGTTTAAAAAAAGGTTTCTTTGACCTTATGTGGTCTAATAAACACGTAGAAATAATGTAACCCCCCCCCCAAAAAACAACAACAACAAAAAACTCTACCAGACACACTTCTCCCTCTACAGAGAGGGAATGAAGTGGCAAACATGTGAGAGACGTAGTCACGTTACTTATGGCACTACTGGAAGGCTCTCAGATATTACAGTGATAAACGTGGTATAATAACCTATAGAGAATAGAACCGAATAGAATTCATGTGAAAAGCATTAATTATTGATAAGATAAAGGGCAGATAATTACCATACTTCATATCTGCCTACCTGCCTGCTGTGAGGACAGCAAGTCGGTTCCTAACTGTCTAGTCAATAGGATGGTGGGGAGCAGTTTGCTTTTTCAGTTCAGTAGTCAGGTTCTCTTGTTCCTTCCTGGCTGGCATTCTGTCATACACACACTGTATTATTTAAGGTTCCTATTAGAGTCTATTAAAGTCACTGAACGGAGGAACACCCTCCCCCACAGCATATTTAAACAATAATGATCCAATCAAGAAGGTTTAGAGTACACGTGATAACTGAAGTCAAGGGTTTGAGGCAAAGCCAAAGTTGCTTAACCCTCTACCTGGTCATTCAAGAGATGAAGGCAGTTCAAATTATTTGATCTCATTTAAAATTCATACTGATAGGCCTCAATTTAGCAATGCACTTATGCACATGCTTAAATCCAGCTTAAAAAACAAAAGATTTCAGCATGTGCATCAAATGATCAGAGAAGCCCACAAGATCCCAAACACTCTGGATCTGATTGTGCAACATATGTAAGCACATGCTTAATATTCTGCATTACTGTGAAAAGGCCATCTCTCAGATTTATTATTAAACATGCCTTTAAGTACATTGCAGGATTAAGACTACAATTTTTTGCACCTTGCAGGGCAGAAACGAGCTAAGAACATTTTTTAATGTTTTGCTGATTCAGGTTTGCTTTTCCTCTTTATTAGTTTCATTAAGGTTTTGCATCGCCACATTTGTCCATGACTTAGTTTTTTACGGGCTTTTTAAAAATTTCATTCTGTGTTTTAATATTTAATAGCACCATTACATGTAAAGACACTTAGAATTTATGTTTCTCAACATTGTGTTTCCATTACCACTCTAGTAATGACTGCTTATGTTTTTAATTGAATAAATAAGAGTTCTATTATAACATTTACATCTGAAGATTAACAGCAAAGCAGCATGATGACAAAGGGTACAGTTTTATAACTGCCTGGCTTACTTGCCTACCAGGTTCAAGGCAAAGGCCACATGCCAGCGGTAAGCCCCAAAGCAGGAGGAACCAGATCATTCATGACAAAATCCTTTTTCATTAGTAATGTACTTGTTTTCATACCTGCCCAATGTTCACTGTATTGGTGTGACTTTACTACATCTGCAGGTTTTGGTTTTTAGTTGGGAGGTTTTTGTAGGAACTTTTGTTTGAAAATTGATTTGTTCTTCATTTGATTGGGGAAAATCCTGAGACAGATTTTTTTTATTTTAAAAGGGAGGGTTGGTTGGTCAGCTGTGACTGGCTACAAAAAATTAATTTGTTTCTAGTTCCCTGATGGTTGAACGTACCACGTATTGGCTGCAATCTTCCATTTAATCTGTGTGGGCGTTATCCACATGTGGGTGGAGCCTCATTTTCCTTCCTCTCCCATCTAGTTTACATTCCGTCTCCCTTCTCCATTCCATGGTTCTTTCACAGTGTTAGGATGAACTACCTCCCCAAGTATTCTTCAGACTACAACCATATTTGTATGTATTTATGAGATTAAGTGTGTATTGGTAATTTTGATCTGAGTTCCATGCCACAGTATTACATCTTGCTTTTTTACTTTAATTGGAAATCAGTTTCTGGGACCTACTCAGGAATGGAATGGTTTGAATTAAGGAAGCAGTTTGGTAGCAGGCAAAGCAGTAAAGTTTGAATTTGTTTTTACTTGATGGAAAAAGAGATGGCAGGAGAAGAAACTGCAGATAAAAAGCTACAACTAACATTAACACCCAGTTTATGAGATAGGCAGAAAATCTACCTGCCGCTTTTGGGAAAGATGCATCACATCACCCCAGCTCCATTTGAGGAAACAATAATTATTATATTTTTGCTAAACTGAGCTGTCATATTTTATGGAAAAGATATACTGTGTGCAGGCTGCAAGTTTTTTGAGCGTTGAAGAAGTGTGGTTCTCAGCTGCTCACCCTGATACTACACCCAGATACTATTATAATAAACACCTTTAAAAATTCATTTAAAAAAAAAGCTGGTCTGAGCTTTTTGGATATGGTGGGATATGAACCAATTAAATAAATAACAATTTAAAACACATTAAGAATATGGGAAGAGACAGAAATAGAATTAGCGGGGAAGGGCTGACCGAGCACTCTGTCAGTGTCTAGCTGGCTTGGATTACCTATCTTTACTTTTAATGTTGGCATTGCTCTTTCACCAAATGGAGACCCTATGGTTCAGAAATGGAAGGCATTATTTCCCATTGCAGGATATGAAAGTGCAATCTCTGCCCCATTTTCTGCTGCTGGTTCACTAAACTAACCTTCTAGTTTACTAGCCCTCAAACTGGGGATCATTACCTCTGATAGAAAGAAGAGGAATTATGGGTCTGTGCAGACACTGGGGGAGGTAAAGAGGAAGTTAGATCACATTAAAAATGGCCACCCAATCTAACTTAGTTCACCTAGGTAGAGACCTTACACTTAGATACCTTTGTTAGGTTAATATAAGTGCAAACTGTACAGAAGTTCCAGGAAGGTTAGACTGGTCAAAAAAATTGCTGATCTAACTCAACTGTACCTCAGAGATGCACTAAGTTAGATCAAGTATGAGTAGACCAATCTAACTGAATTCCTATACGCATTCCCAGTATAGCCTCAGGCCCTGAGAAAACCAGCTGCTGCTCCCAGCCCCAGGGCTGAACTTTTCCTACCACCTCCTCTCCCCATACTGGGCTATTTTTATCCCCATCATCCCTCCCCCCATCCCAGATGGACAACTTCCCCTCTGTGGACCAGTCAGCCTCCCTCAAGTCCACCAACCCCTTCGATCCTACAAGCTGCTCCCAGTGCTGGTTGTACCAGTATTCATTGGTGCCAGGACCCATCAGAAGTCTGTTGGGGTGGGGGAAGAGCTGGAAGGATTGGGTGGGCTGGCTCACTGTGTGGGTGCTTGTCTGGTAGTGGAAGGGGTCAGGGGGCTAAAAATAACCCTTGGTCCCAGGCGAAAGAGAATCCCCCCGACCATGCCAACTCCTGCCACAAAGCCACCAGCCCCCTGATCCATCCACCCCTCCCTCCACAATCTGGATCAGTGAACAACATTAAACCTGGCCCTGGGAGTGGTTTTGAGGTTCGAGGGAGTTCAGCATCATGGCGGGGGGGGGGCCCTTGGGGGGTGGGTGGATCCAAGAGCCTCTCCAATCCTGCCAACACTCCCCAATCCCTTCAACCCACCCTTTGAACCCCACTAACCTCCCCCCATCACCCCAAGCCCCCTGAGGACCCCACTAGCCTCCCCAATCCCTCAAACACACCCAAACCTCACAAACTCCCCTACATTCCCCACCGCCTTCCCAAGCCCCCCAACCCCCCTGCCCCATGGATCCGTCCAGCTCCCTAATCCCCCCAAGCTCCCTGTGGCTCCTGCTAGCCCCACCATTTCCCCAAGCCCCTCTACTAGCCCCTACCCCACTCACCCCTCCCCCTCCCCCAACTTACCTTAGATCAGGGGCTGTTTTTAACCTGACCTAACTTAGCTGTAATAATGTCTGTATGAAGCCTTTGAGTTCCAAGATGCTGCAGGTTTCAACTGACTAGCTGTATCTGGACAGAAAAGCAGACTGCTATTTTTGCTGAATTTCATTTGCCAGAAAATGGGTGTTGGCAGCTGGCATTATCTGCAACAAAGTACTTAGATCAACTGCTGTGAACATAGCTAAAATGTACACCATGGGTAAAAGGTACAGGGGCCAGTCCAGTCAGATGAACAGAAGGATAAAAATAGAGAGGCTCAGAAAGAGCCATAGCAAGGGGGAAACTGAAAGGATTACAAGGATGTGCAAAGCACTGAAGAGGATGAGGACAATAAGAGAGAAAACAGCAGTGATGGTCCAGTGATGTTTACCAAAAACGCCCCTCCCAATGTGATAAGGGTTGCACAATCTACCCCTATATAATCCACCATTGATATTGAGGGGGAAATTATTTAGGCCAGTTTTGATGTGCAATGATTTCAGGTATTTGCTATACCTAAATTAACTCTGTAATGGGGAAAAATAAGTTTAAGAACCACTAAAGTAAGCTCTTCATGGATTTTCAAAAGAAAGAAACAAGTCATCTTCTCTAAATTAAGAAATTGGAAGTGACTGTCATGATATAAAGAAGGCAACTCCGTGCCCTACATTATCCAGCTGGATAACACTGGACAACACATGAGCCATTTGATTCCTGTCTGTGCTCATTAGGTCTATATTTGAGTATTGTTAAGATAATCATTTGTGCTTTAAAATGATTTAAAAATAAATACTGTCAAAGAAGTCACTTTGTCAAAAGCAAATGCTTTCATGTCAAGCAAAAGATGTTAAATTGTAGGCAATAAAGAATGAAGAAGGAGAAATATAAGAAAAGGGGGAAATCTGGGAGGAGAAATACAATTGTTGTTCTTCACCACCTCATTATTTGTAACCAGTGGTATGTAAACTCCATATTATAATTCAGGATCAATTCAGATGCAAATATCTGAGCCTTAATTGTATATGTGGAAGAAAGAAAACAGTGACAACATTAAAATGTGCTTTCTTTTGCTGTTTCTATGTCCCCCAAAGCAGACATTCAAAGTTTAGGCATTAATGCATCACCTGGGTAGGTTTATAATGAAGTAAATTAATAAATTCCTTTTTATATGTTCTGTGTAAATTGCCAGAAAAGTAAATGTAGCCAGATATCACATATACAGTATTACGCTTAAAAAATGTTAGATGATAAAGAACATACAGAAATGCTGTTGCGTTTCTGAGGCACATTCACATCCTCATTTAGGCCTAAAGCTATTCCTTACACAAATAAAATTCCTACTGAATTCAAATGTAAAGATCAAGTCAGACACACATTTCAGGCTCAGACATACGTGAAGTAGGAGGTAGACATGTAGAAGGAGCAAATACGTTTATTTACATTAACAATAGGGAGAGTAAAGTTCAAGTGTGTCAATTAGAAAAAAAAATCCATTTCTTTTAGACCAATCGTTAAGTTGCTTTTCCATAGAGACAGCTACATTCTGCACAGTTCCATGCAAATATATTATCTCTTTGATGCAATGCATGCATAACTCTCATTATGCTAATTGAAGTTGTGCATGTAGCCAAACGTAAAATTCACAGATCCCACGTGCAAGATCAGATCTCTGAGGGCTTGTCGCGTGGGGAACTGATACAAGGGAATTTGAAGAAACAGAATCCTTTTCTGCAACCCAGCAAGGTACCAGGAACTCATACAGTTGTCTCACTTCATTGCATTCCCTTCCCTCCAGATTTCATGGCCATTCCCACTCAAATCACACGATTCATTCCACAGGCTGCTAACCTGGAAAGGTTCCTATGGACTTTGAGGATCTTTGGATTAACTTTATTTCCTCCCTCCCCATTTTTCTGCAATGCCACTGAATGTGTGGGTGCATGAAAATCAGGTCCACAGTTTGGAGGCCCCCTGTGGAGCTCACCCACATCTTGCCCTTCCGCTTTGTGCCTGAGATTCATTTGGTTTCATTTTAAAACTTAAACTGCCACAGGTGACATATTGCAGTTTCACTCAGAGCAAAGGAAGAAAAGGCTCCTAAATGGATGTCCTCTAATTGAAAGTATCTAATATCATTTATTAGGGAGTTTGGATATATAAGCTGCAGGTAAAAATAGTTTGAGGGGGTTTTTGTGTAATTGTGTAATGTAGGAAAAATATAAACATTAAAGATTAGATTATGCCTCGGAGGCTCAGTCACAGCATTTGTAAGGGAGAAGCATACAAATGTGATATTGCCTCAGAAGGATCTCCTGAAGGCGATATATCGAAGGAATGCCTCCTGAAGTTCTGGGGGCACTACAGACATAAGTATGCAGGAGATTGGGCTACAACCCCACCCCATCCCACCTCATTTGAGAGAACTCCCTGACAGAAGGACTGCAATTATTCTTAACCACAGAACTGAAATACAAAGAGAGGCTTTTTATATTCCCTTTGCACCTACAGGCCAGACAAAATCTTGCCAGTAGCACCTCTGGAAAACACTCATGTTTTTATAACCATCTGACAGCGCACAAGTTACAAGCATACTTGCTGCAACTCATCATTGAACTGACACACATCTAACATGGGCAGAAAAAATATTGATGTAGATAAAAGCCTATGAGAACACAATGTATCCCTCAGCAGCATGATGAAAAGCAGCATACGTCCAAACGTGCGGAAGATTGTATAACTGAACTATTTTGTCACTTCCCACATGTATCAGGTGCTTTTAACAAAGAAAAGAGGTAAAAAAAAAGTTTCTGACTTTCGTTAACCTTCTCTTGTAGTTCAGGTTATTTCTTTAATGCATTTATCTGCTTTAAAATTGTCTCCTTAGCCTCTCAAGGGAAACCAATATAATACACCATCACATTTCTCACAGGAGAAAAAAGAACACTTACTCTTAATAGGTGGCAATTTTGCCAGATGTTATTGACATAGTAAGTGCGAAATCTCAGTGATACTAAATGCAAAGTGCAGCAGATTAAAGAACAATGGAACCAAGTGCAAAATGAAGTTTCAAAAGCAGCAGTGTCAAAGTCAGAGAAAGTGTGAAAAAATTACATTTTAACAACACTATTAAGAACGAGTTTACTAATTACTGTAACTGGCACAAATTTAAAAGTACATTCCTTAGACTGAAAAGTTTTTAAAGTGTTACATTTTTTTCTTGTCAGCATTTCTTTTTTCTTTATGCACGGTAGCAGAGACATAACACTGCTGCTACTAAAACAATGACAGTTCAGGCTTTTTAACTTCCCATTCTTAACCCTTTCATAATGCATAATACCTCTGCAAATCCTGCTTATTTAGAGAGTGCAGTGAACTACAGAAAATGCTCTGATAACTAATACCGACACAATTTAAAATAAAGACTGCAGAATTGATTCAGTCATGCTTTACACATTCTCCCACTAACAATAATGGAATTCATACACTAAGAATGACTTCTTATTAAAAGTTCAGCAAAATCCTGGTTTTCTATTACCAAAAAATCTATATATTGTGCACAGTTTCCTCATATTCAATTATCCACCAAAACTTAATAATAAAATACTCTGGTCAAGATGCTCAGCAGCTGTAAATCAGCAAAGCTCTGTTGATTTCAATGTCACTACACCAATTTGCATCAAATGGTCATTTGGCCTTTTATTTGCATTCTTCAGATTGTACCAATAAATACATAGCCAGTCTCTTAGCTGGCATAAATTGGCATAGCTGTGCTGAAGTCAGTGGAATTACGCTGCTTTATACCAGCCGCAATTCTGGCCCACAGTACTGATACTCCACTGGACCCTCTCTACAATGAGACAACAGCCAATGACAACTCAGTTAAGATTTGTAGTTCTGGGAAAGACCTAACTGTGTCATATGATTAGGTTATGTAGAAGGCAGGATAGATTTGCATTTTATAGATCAACCAACAGTCTATAAGGGGCAAAGCTACCTTGCTCTCTACTTGACTTCAGACTAACACAACTAACTAGGTTATCCCTACACTAATATTTTAATCATATTCCAACCAAAGTCTCTTGTTTTATTCTGCCTAGTAAATACAGGACACTCTCCATAACAGAGTATAGGTCTCACTCTTCTCTTTTATTGTCACCTTGAACATAATTGTTGCTTGATCAAAGAAAGGAACCCAGCTTGTCAATGCTATCCCCTCTCCTCAGCTACACCTGCACTCCAACCAGAGACTCGAACGCAGCATGGATGGACATGCCAGAGACAGGGTTCGTGTAACTAGCCTGATTACCAGCAGCAGTGAAGCTGCAGTGCCATGACCTTAAGTTGCCTCAGTACCTAGGGGTCCTTGGACAGCCTGTTCTGAAGCCTGTCCCTCTGCAGACTGGCTGCTCTTGGTACCGGAGCCAGCTACTGATCACAGCTAGTTTGGGTATGTTCACGCTTTCTGCAATTATGCTTCCAAATGTGGTTTAGACAGAGGCTTAGTGGGTAACTTTGATCTTTTATTATCTTCCACAAAAGTGCTTAATTTAAAATCCATTTGTGACTAAAAGTAGCAAAGCATCAAAGCCTATTAAAATACTACCAGCTTCTTCTCCACGCTAGTGGAAAGTTGACTTTACATGGGATGCAAGTAGCCTGCACTAATTATGATTCCATTAGTGGTAGTTCTCCTGAGCATATCAATGGCTACCCTTTTCATGGGAAATCTGATATTATGCAGCTGAATACATCTTCACAGCTTTCTTGGGACACTTTTCTTTAAAGTGCATTTATCATAGTCATCTATCACCACTTTTCCACCTCATGACTGCGCTTGACTCAATCAAATAATTTGTGAACTAGAAATAAAATTGGTTCAACTTCAAAAATCGTGTATTGCAGAATTTGATGCAGGGCCTAAGGTCTAGCCCTGGAAGGAAGAAACGAAATTGTACTGTAGATGACTCATTTGCCAAAGGACCTAATTCTTGCTAATAAACAAAACACAGTGCATTTTAAGTGATACCTACTGGATGACCATGCTTGCATAAAGTGAGCTACTGAGTTTTTTTCTTCTCTTTTTGGCACAGAAATGTACTTTATAATACCCTAACGATACAAACACCCAGGTAATGTGAGGCTCCTTAGTCCAGTCATTCAGTTAAGCTCACTCAGTTTAATACTGCTGGCATTAATGATTCCTCCGTGGCAGATTTACATAAAAAATTTCCTTTCACTGCCAGTTATAAAGGCCTGTCTGCTCCATCCTATTCATGTAAGGTCACATTCATAGAAGGCTCTTTTCACTGATTTCAGCCAGCTCACATTAATAGTGAGCTATACTGATGATGCATATCCATTTCCCAGCAAGTCTGATGTAACTTTTCAGTGTTGCATGCCAAGTCTTTAGTAACCAGTAGTCATTGGTTCCATTGGATTAGATAGAGCCTATACACATTTCATGGCTGGAAAGTGGACTGCAGAAATCTTAGCGTTGCTGCTACTATTCTGACTTAATGTCCCTGCCCCTCACTGCTAGCAGCCCATACTTGCCTTCATTATTACCCTCAGATTACAAAGCAGCAATCTGGTATGAAAATATTTGCTGTCTTGCCTGACATTGTTGTATAATCTTTATGTTCTGTAGGGTCTAGAGCCCCTAGTCAGGATTGGGTTCTCTTGTGGAAATACACTGATTCTTCTGCCTAAACGAGCTGTTGCCACCTGGGAGTCTGGATGGAGACATGCAGTATGCAGAAGGGGGATGGACTGCGCTAAGTAAAAGCAGCCCTTGAGTTTAGAGGCATGGGTACTCTTTCAAGGCCTGTCAATAATTTATAGCATGATCTCAGGCAAGTCACTTCACTTCTTAGCAATTCTGTTTCCACATCTGTAACTGGAGAAGATGTGAAAATTTCTATGCTCTGAAATGCTTTGAGACCAATTGTTAAAAGGGACTGGGAGGGTTCTGCTATCGTTAAATTCATGTTAATGTTTTGGTAAGAATCGATGACCTGCTCCATCAGCTGGGTCAAGGGTTATATCTGTGAACCCTCCCTCTATTTCACTATCCTTCAGGTTGCTGAGCAGTTTTATTTACAGTAGAATATTTCACCAGAAGATCATCTTCTGCCCAATGCAGTTTGTTTTTAACTAGTTGAAAAGTAGAGGAGACTATTTTTACTATTCCATACCCCATTTATAAAAGTTTTTGATGAAATATTTCTAACTGTTTCTAATGCTGAGCAATGATGATACGAGGTCTATGTCATATCTTGATACTTTTGTCTTGACGTCTTTGTTCTAAAAGAAAGTTCTCTGTGTAGGACTTTATATCTACACTCAACGATAATGACTGACTTGGGTTGGGGGGGTGGTGATATCCCTGAAAAACTACCATTAGAATCAGATGTTCTGCCTCCTCATTCTAGATCAGCAACAATAGCCTTCACAACTCCCTCTCCTGTATCTCCTTCTGTAGTTTTCACCTACTGAGTCTTCCAGTTCTCTAGAGGAGCCTCATCAGAGCGATATAAACCTTAGCTATATATTTTTTACCTCCTGCTAAACTGTTAATGGAACTCTTTGATCTCTCACTAAACTATACTGGACTTCCCTAAGATAATGTTTAATCTTTTGCTAGACTTACAGGTATTCTGTAAGTCAATAAAACTGCCTTTTAAAGTTACAACTCAGTAAAGAGTCATCTCTCTATTAAGCATTTTGTCTGAGGACACTATATGAATTTTTTTTTTATAATATCCAGGTTATATTCTTTCATCTCATCACACTTGTCATGGAACAACTTCTGAAAGCACTTTTGGGACATTCAAGGTCAAAAAGTGAATTTGTGTCTTTTTTGGTAACTGCTAGGATGCTGTTGAAATGATCATGGTGTTTCTCTTGGTTTATGGCTAGGCTAGAAAATACAACAGTCATTTTAATAAAGTGAAAATACAGTTAGAGAGGTCAATACACCTAAAATGTACAAGAATGCAGCCTTAAACACAACTTTCTAAACAGTGGGCATGTGAGAGAGTGCTAGATCCTAATCCAACTTGACTATATTGGGGTGGAAATGACCTACCCCTGAAATGGGATCTATTTTCCAGTTTCTAGAGTGTCAAAACATTACTGTAACAAAACCTGGTGTGATGTTGACTCCAAATAGTAGATACTGTAAATGAAGCAAGAGCTCGTTTCAATAATTTTCTATAATTTGATGCTGAAAACATGCAATGCCTTGTGAGCATTGCAGGTATGGGTGCTTTTGAACCCCAAACTCAAACTGTGGTCTAAACCTGAGCCAAATCTGAATGCTGCCTCCTAAATCAGTTGCTACTAACCAGAAACTTTGAGCTACACAACCCTCATTGTACCGCTGCTTAGAAAAACAATGAACATCCCTCACTAATACACTTATGATTATATAGTTTTTAATTATATTCACCTGACACCAGCTATATGCTGTCAGAAGTGAACCAGAATCCAAGTTAAAACTGAACAACATTTTTTGTACAGTCCAATTCCAAAGTTTGTCCCTGTTTAAGGTTGAGATGTTACATTATTAACCTTTGTGCTAATTACACTGTGGCCAAGAATCAACTAAATCACTGAAGATTTAATCATCACAATACCTAATCTGATTTTTCTCTCCCCTTTATTTTATGCTCATTTCACATTCCCATTCCCACCACTGGCTGAATGTGCTGCTTTCATACAGTGTGCTCTGCCCCCACCCCATAAACCTGAAAGGGTAAAAAAGGAGGAGCAATAACAGAAGGTTTGCCTCGTATAGTCTGTTCAAATAATCAACCACACTTGCTTATTCACATGGGTTAGACATCTAAACTCAGGATGACCTTGGTACGTCCAGGCTAACACAAGGAGGCAGGATTATTCCAGCCTGCAGAGAACTCCAAAAGAAATTGTTTTAAGGTTCCATTTTTAGACCAGTTTTGAAATTAGTGTACAGCTGCATTTGATCATACATGGAGCAAAGCAGAACATTTCTGCATCTTGCCAGCATGATATGAGGCGATTAATATACGCTAGTAAAAGAGTGTTGCTTTCATGATTATTAGGCTTGTATATCTTTTACAGTCATTACAGCCTTTACAGATACCAAGTGAAACCTTCCAATATATTTTTTCCTCCTGAATTTGCATGAAATTGGTGCTTTTTCCTAGAACTCCCCATGAAATTAGCACTTTTCTCTGAAAGGTCCCATGAAATTACAAAGACTTTATAGTTCTGTTTTTGCTGCAGTCTTGTTTATGTGTATTACTGCAACAAGTTGCTTTGAACACCTCTTTTTATCAGTACACACACTGACTGATATTTTCAGTGCCGGGCCATAGTTAAGATTCAGATTTGCTACCTATTGTAGGCCTGATTTGGGCAGCTGCTCAGAAATCTGCTTAAAGGTCATTTGCAGTTTAAATTTTGTATGAGATGCAGGTGAAGCGAGACTAAATTTGAGACAGAAAAGGGTGTAAGTGGGAACGCTTCAAATGGCATTTTAGGGAAGTCAGAATATTCATGTAGGGTCTAACATGGTATTTAAAAACAGTTCTGAAAGGTAAGCTAATTGTTAGAGACAACTGTCATGGTGACTTTTCTGGAAAAAAAGTTAAAAACAGATTTTCTGCCTCTACCTGCCACCCAAAACACTCTCATCATTGCCTTCATATTACCCCAGCTAACCCAAACACTTGCACCATCAGCTTGTAATGCTCCTCCCCGGACACTCTCATCAGAAAACTGCTTTTAAGTATAAGTCACCTTGCTCAACGTGCCACCAAGATAATCTCTCAAAACTTCTCCCTTGGTTCCTGAACTAATTTCTCCTACTGAGAAAATAAAGTCCTGCCAAATGGTCTGTGCCCAAACTAGTTTCTACATGATGGTACCAGAATCTCAAGACATCTCTCCTCTACCTCCATTTTAACCAGTGATTATGTAAAGTAAAATACACAGACCAGCACTGGAAGCCAAAAGCTTCCTGCCACCCAGAATCCAGTTTGCCAGATCACAATCAAAATTCCTCTTGCTCACTATCCATATGGTCCCGTGACTCAGCTTCAGTAGCAAGGATAGAGAAAGTTCTCAGCCCTGCCCAGCCTATGACCTGTTGGTATAGGACATGTGGGTTTACCCCCCATCTTCTGGAGGTGAAGGGGGAACAGAACTGGACAAACGCCCTAACAATTGAGCTGGTGAACAAACGGTGGATAGGCACTACTCCACCTATTCAACCACTGTGTTTTACCCTGAAGTCAATGTTGCTGTTATGCAGACATCTGTGTTAGAAGCAAGTTGGATCCTGACATGATGGAGATGTCTTCTCACAGCCTGGTCCAGTATAGGATTTCAGACACCCCTGTGCCAGCCTGTAGGTAATTCCCTGTTCAGTGCTTATGCCTGGGACAATATAAGGCTGTACACGGAAAGCATGGGAGAACTACACACCTCCCCGAGCAGAACACAACTTCTGCCCAGAGGCAATGTACATATCTTTAGTGCAAGTCACCAACATCTATACCAAAATCTGGGCTCATATGTCAATTATCAAACAAAGGCCAATGAGTTTAGGTTGAAGATTAGGAGGACTGTCTTGACTATGAAGGTAGTCAAGTATTGGAACAGGCTACTTAGGGAAGTTATAGGATCTCCATCCCTGGAAATTTTCAAGATCAAGATGGACAGACACTTGGTTGGGATGGTTTAGTCAGGGATGATCCTTCAGCAGGGAGCTGAACTAGGTGACCTCGTGAAGTCCCTTACAGCCTTATTTTTCTATGATCTTATGACAGGCCAAATTAAAAGTTTGTGGACCATCTCTCTTAGCAGTCATCTCCTTTACAGGTTTCCCTGACATAAAATCAAAATAACTACTGAACTTTGAGGAAAAGGGAAATCCCACAAATCACAGTATTTACCTTATTGAATAATATGCTGGCCTCCTCTTAAAAAATTTATAAGTACTTTTGCTCCAATTCATGAGATGAAATATGTTGTCAGATATAACTTCTCTTGACAGACATTAGGCAAATTTTGTTCTAACTAGTTTTCTTCAGAGTCTAACTCAAATTGCTGCTATCCATCTAAGCATCTATCCATCTAAATCTTTCATATCAAGACTATGTACAAATAATGGAGGCAGTCTGCTGTACATTTCCAATAACCAATAGGGGTTTTTTGATCACACCATTAAATATCTTGTTCCAGGTCCATCCTCTTCTGGGTTTACTTCCACCACCTTCCTACCACAGCTTTTCCTTGTTGGCCTCTTTGACATTTATAACATGCTTTCCCTCCTCCATCTGAACCAGCTGCTAAGGACCATCTATCTTGCCTGCCTTTCTGATTGTTGATCTCATCTATACTCCTCTAAGCTCTCTTTCCCCATGGAATGAATCTAAATATTCTCATCCTGTTTTCTAGACCCTTTGCAGTTCTTCCTCTCCTTGCTTTCCACATTTAGCCCTTATTGCATGGCGTGTCCTACCACCCCACCACCACCACCGCTACCACCGCTACCACTCTGCCAATGATTCCAGGCTTGTACAAGAAAACTCCTAAAATTATAGCTAGGATTCAGGAGGGAAAAGGCACATTTGTCCAAAATGTTTCAAATAAAAAATTGCCTCTTTTTCCCTCTATCCATTCCTCTGTTCAAACTGCAAGCTTTTCAGACCAAGGGCTGTATCTACCTCCGTGTTTGAATAGTACATAGGCACAGTATAGCCTTAATTTTGACTAGGATCAGTGTGTACTACATTATGTATATGGGAGCATAGCAGTCATCAATGGCAAATGACACACAGTTTCATCCCTGTGTTGCCCATAGACTTCAAGGCTGAATTGGTGTAAGTCAGAGCAGAATTTGGCCTATGTCTTTAATTAAATTCATTCCTGTCAGAATGCTCTTACATTATCTGGGAACTAATAGAAAGAGAAAAAAAAAAGGAAAAATGAAATTATGGAGAAAAGGTTTAAATCAGGAAAAGTCATTAAAAAGACATCATTAAATATATAGGAATTTAAGCAGCTTTTAACAAAGAATGCAGCTGGAAAGAAAGCCCAGCTGTATTTTAAAATCTGACAATTATGTTCTGCTTTATAAATCCTAATCTGTAAAAGACAACACTACTGTACATTAAGAAAGGCTAGTGAGAATTTTTCAGGCAAAGTCAATGACAATCCTAAAATTCAAGGACAGATAAAGAGGCCTGGTTACATCAGTCTTAGGTTTATAAAGTGCTATCTTTCCACTCTTGCATAATATATTTTTCCAGAATCTTAAATCACCTAATTGTGTGATAAAATGCATGTTGGTCCAAGTGCCAGCATTGGATGTTGCAATAAATTAAGCTCCGATACAGAAGCCCAGCTCTGTTTATTTACCCATACACAAATACATTTTTGCACATAGCAATATACATGTGCCCAAAGTCATCAAACAAAAGCTCTGATTCTACATTACCTCTGAAGAAAAAACTCCCGGTGAAGTAAATGCAAATATGGACTCATGAACTAAATTCTAAATCATATATAACAGTATATTCCCTCCTGTAAAATGTGTTGACTTCATTTGGAGCAGGTCCTTAAACTAAAAAATACAGAATAATTTTCCATATTAGAAATTTACAGCTGCCTGTGTTATCTAAATTTGGGTTGAATTAATATTGAAATGTTATGGGTATAACTTGTACATGTGTGTACATATATTTATAGCCTTAATTATTACATGTGCATATATATACACAGACACACACAGATACGTGTCTGTGTATATCTATCTATCTATATAGAAGGAGAGAGAGATGCACGTATGTATATATGCTATGCATACACATCAAGTGTTCTAACTACACACAATCTAATAGAGTGATCCCCATTACAATCTTTAGAGCTTTGCTTTTTTCCAAGTAGAAACCATTCTCCAGGCATCATGGTACATTCTATAATTCAAGTATAAAATATCTAGGGAATATCAAAGAAATGTTATTTACAAAGGTATTTATAACAATTTTAATGGTGAGCTTTTAAATGATAAAATTTGCAGTATACATTTTTTCTAATATTTTCTCCTTTTTTTAGACTGTAACTACAGCATCTCTTTCTCTCAGGTATTCCTACAAGCCCATTAGTGTAGGAACGGGGTATCACCAGAGTGATACAACACATGTAACAACAACAATGTACACATATCAAAAGAAAAATAGCTGGGTAAGGCCAGCGCTTTTTCTTCATTTATATTATACTGATATATGGCAATTTCTGATAAGAAATTGAGATAGACCTGCCATATTTACCATGAATCATTTTATAATCAAATAGTATATATTAACCTGGTTGCTGGCCAATCCAGGAGCTGGCTGCCAAGTTCATAATTACACTGTTTTATAGTGAAGGGTCTGAAATAAATTAATTTCATGTCATTTTTGGTTTTGCTCTAAACTACATTTATTGGTTGGCTAGTGCCTGCAACAATTAAAGTTTGCTAAATCAGGTCTTGATTTTCCCTGTTTAAAATTGCCTTTGGTATCGCTTTGTTGCACATTCTCATGTCCAATCCATTTTACATACTTACTTTACATCTTCTTTCTTTGCTCAGTGATTTTGTACTTTTCCTTCCAGTTTCCAACTTGTTTCCAGTCAGAAGTCAAAAATTCTATTTTGAGCAAAGCTTCAGCAAATCTGATACTAAAATCATCAGCAGGTTTAATATAAAATTAAATTTGGATCCCTGTTGTTTATGGCATTATGATACATTACTTATCAATCCCTCATTTTTAATGTTCAGACATGTTATGTTAAGCTAGCTTGTTCAAGTAATGGATTTACTGATTAGTTCCTGTTTTGGTCTATAATTGTTCAATGATTTCCTCAATAGTAGCTTAACCAAAAAGCTTATATATAATTCTTTGCAATAAGCTTGACAGAAATATAGAAGCATTCACAAGAGAATCACAGTTTAAGTTAATCAATAATGGCTTTATCAAGAGTTTTTATTTATAGCTAATGCAAACGTTAAAAAAATGTTACAGCCATTAATTATTAGCAGTTTTTTTTTTAAAGCACAAAGTAAGAGTTGAATAAATGTACTTTAAGACACTTAAAGCCCAGGCATTCTTTTTAAAATGACTAGCTAAAGAGCCCCTTGGGCTGTCTTTTTACTGCTTTTCAAAGCTCTAATAGCACTTTTTCACCAAAGACACACCCCTTGAATCCTCCGAGAGATACAATAGCATAATTGTTCTTTTAGGTTTTAAGGCCTTGACATATCTGTCACTGAAAGAACAGTGAATAATAATACCAGAACTATTTTATGCAAATTCCACTTAGAGGTTTCAAGATTTTTGTGAGACTGATCTTGCCTCCTTGTTGACAGTTTTATTGTCACATTAGCTTTACATGAGAAAGTGGTAAAGTTTTCTTCTTTGTTAAATAATACCCATTTTAAAATCTCTAGATAAAGTTAAAAACAAATACAAAAACAATGAGATGGAAACATCAATTTGGAAATGTATCAAAGGGGAAAACAGTAGTCACTCGTAACACTTTTTCCACAGGTTTTCATTTATAAAATTATAAGTCATATGCATTATAAAGTGCAATATGTGCAAAATGAATATTTACATGTATATATTCATACACATATGCAGTGATGAATAACACATATTAATATATGTATTCTCAGGTTAGTCACTGATGAATGGCATATACCTAAAGGTTGCAAAGCCACTAAACACACCATGTGTGTATATGTTCACAGGAGACAAACTTCTCTATTGATTGTATACAAATAGACTGCATGCCAGTATATTGGCAACATGTAAGTTTAGTTGGCAGATGGAGAACGGAAAGAAATATATGCTTATGCCACCCCTCTGAACACGTTTATATTAGCAACTTATGAAGGAATTATGTTAGATGAAGGTTGCATATTCCCTAGATTTGGGGGTTCGGAAAAACTGCCATTTGAGAGACAAAAGCAGAGCCATACAGCTCATAAGCAGAACAGCCACTTAACCAATCCAGTGATCGCCCCCAAACCACTCAGCACACATGGTACAGAGCTCACAGGAAAACCAGATAAGTGATTTTTTTTTTGTACTATCACATGAAAAACTAAGGCAAAACTAGTGTAATACAGTATCTGATAGCTAGAGCAAAGGCAAACACCATTGATCATGTTTCCCTTCTGTGTAGTAACATGCACTCTGAGATGGACTAAACCATAACCTCAGAACCCAATTCTACCTGAGCTTGAAACCCAGCTTAAGTTGTGTTACTCAGGCATCTCTCTTATGCATTAAAAGAAAAGAGAAAGAATTGCTAAGAAAATGGCACATTTAGGCTAGGTACACACATTACACTTATCATGCTTATCATGCAGTAAGTGCTCAGAAAGCACTCTACAGCCATAACCATACAGATGTTCATGGCATGCAGAGCACTAAAAAATGGTGGATCCCCCTTTAAGTTAAACCTGGATAGATGTGGTATCAAACTAAAGCTCTTTAGGTTAGAGAACTTTATCAAAAGTCTGCACCAGATCCCATCACGAGTCAATGAAGGTCACATTCTGCTGGCATCCCAGGGGCCCCTCACTGAGCAGCCCCCTAACCTGCATCAACCCAGCCCCACCCCCAGACTGTCACAGAGGGGAGACAGAAAAGGCTCCGTCTCCTCACTGTGCAGCCAGGTGGAAGGGGGGGAACAGAACCCCCCTGCCACATGACCCCCACCAGCTTGCTTGCTCAGGTCTTGAAGGGGGCGGGGGCTGGACCAGGCCCACGTGGTTGGAAGGCTCTATTCTCCTGCCCACCTGCTCTCAGTTCCCAGCTCAGTAAAAAGCCAGGCACGGCTCCAAGCTGCAACCATAGACAGCTTAGGCTGAGAGTGGCCCAGCCCAGTCTCCTCCAAGACCTGAGCCAACAAGCTGAGGGAGGCCACATAGCAGGGGGCTCCTTTCCCCACACTCCTTCTCCCCCGCTCCAGTCTCCTGATGGTGGCAGCTCAGAGCGACTCATGCCTTTTTGCTGCACCAATAACTGGGGGCAGGAAGGGTGGGGAACAAAGCCCTTTGCCATGCAGGCCCAGCCTGCTGCCCCACGATGTGATCCAACAAGCTGGGGGAGGCGCATGTGGCAGGGCTCCGTTCTGCCCCTTCCACCAGCTCCTGACACAGTGAAAATCTGGGCAGTTTCAAGCTGCAGCTGTCAGAAGGCTTGGGAGGGGTGAAGGGGGAACGGAGCCTCTCTGCTGCATGGACCCAGCCTGCCTGCGCCCCCCCAGGAACCAAGCCAGCAACTGCGGGGGAGGCATCCCTCTCCCACCCTCCAGCCAACAGCCAGCTGGTGCCAGGGAGGTGGCTGGGGAGAGGAGCCATACTGGTCAATCGGGGTGGCCAACTACTTAGCTGGGCTTGGCATTCTCCATCAGCCTCCTGGGAGACGTGCAGGAGCACCCCCCGTCTGTTGGCCTCAGACAGTGCAGGCTCTGAGCACCCCCCACCACACTCCCTCACCAAACAGTGAGCATCAGTTCTGTTCACTCCAGACCTAATCTAGAGTGCTTTGAGTAAAGTGCAATATTTAAAGCACATCCACTTCAGGCTTTTTGAACATCTCTACTTAGCCTTAATGTATGTAAGACTGACTTCTCTGGCAATACACAAGGGACAAAAGCAAAGAATCTCATACCCTCCTCCATGATTCTCAGTCACCAAACTCTGGAAATCTTTTGTGAGGCACTGAAAGGCCAACTGAGGTTCTCTCTCTCAGTTCTTGGGTAGCGCCGTTCTTGTAAGAAGCAACGCTGTAAATCATTTCAAAAGCAGGTTACACCACCTGGAACTATTCTACTCACCAGGAATACTATAGGGTTTAGGGAAAACATGCATCCCACTCAATCAGTATTTTGCTACACACAGGACCTGGACCCAACAGAGAACTCTCAATGGGGTATATGGGAAAGGGGGTGCAGTTTCTAAATGGCAACTGACTGCCCTCCCCATGTGGGCAAGGGGACATGGTCACCCCAGGTGGTCACCTAGTATGCACATAGCCCTGTGGGCAGAATCCATTAAAGCTACAGGTTTTTTATGTGATTGTAAATTAATTTTTTACCACTGCAACTGGAAATTAATAAAATGTTTACAATTATAAAAAAATCTACTCTTACTTTTCTATAGTGTATGTCATAGGTCATAGAAATTAAGGGCTAGAAGGGACCTCAAAAGATCATCAAGTCCAACCCCCTGCTCTGGGCAGAAATACTGCTGAGATCAAATGATCCCATCAAAGTGTCTGTCCAATCTCCTCTTGAAGACTTCCAAGGTTGGAGTCTACACCACCTCCCTGGGAAGTCTATTCCAGATTCTAGTCACCCTTACCATAAAGAAGTTCTTCCTTACATTCAAACTGAAATCATCCTCTAGCAGTTTATCGCCATTGCTTCTTGTCTTCTCCTGAGGCACCCTAGTGAACAGTTTTTCTCCCAGCTCCTGATATTCACCACTTACATACTTATAGATGGTCACCAAGCCCCCCCCTCCCTTCAGTCTTTTCTTCCCCAGGCTGAACAGTCCCAGATCCCTTAGTCTTTCCTCATCAGGTTGGTCCTCCAGGGCCTGAATCATTCTTATGGCCCTTCTCTAGACCCTTGCAAGATTCTCCACATCTTTTTTGAAGTGTGGCACCCAGAACTGGACACATGATGCCAGTAATTCAGCTGGAGTCTCACCAGCGCCGAGCAGAGAGGAAGTATCACTTCCTTAGCGCTGCTCATGATACATCGGCTAATGCATCCCAGTATGCTATTAGCTCTGTTGATTACAGAGTCACACTGGTGGCTTATGTTCCTCCTGTGATCAACCATAACTCTGAGGTCCTTTTTAGGCATCATACTGGCCAGGACATCTCCTCCTAACCTATATTCATGGTGCTGGTTACTTCTCTCCAGATGAAGCACTCTGCATTTATCCTTATTGACCTGGATCTGGTTCGACTCCACCCACCTTTCCAGCTTGTCCCGGTCCACTTGGATCTACATCCTATCCCCTAGCACAGGGGTTTTCAACCTTTTTGGATCAGCATGCCCTCAGCAGCTGGATGTGGAGCAGTGTACCCCTGGCAGCCGGACACAGAGTGGGGTGCAGTGGGAAGGTGGCATGCAGCCAGATGCGGAGCAGTGGCAAACAGGGGGTGCAAGCTTCCTCCACCCCCTGTGTCCAGCTGAGTGGGTGGTGCCTACGTGGCAGTGTGGGATGGTGCATGGCAGCTCTCCATCCCCACCCACCCACATGTACTCCCTAGGGCTTTCTCAAGTACCCCTGGGGTAACCCAGGTTGACAATCCCTGCCCTAGCATGACCACTTTTCCCCATAACTTACTATCATCTGCAAACTTGGCCAGTGTGCTTTCCACATCCTTTCCACATCATGTCATTTAATTTATTTCAAAGCACTTTATGAGCTTAACACATAAAGCTATCACTTTCCCTTTCACTATCTCAGTGGTAAGAGCTGCCAAACAACAATGCACTGGTAAAGGGAGAAAATTTCATTCAAGGTAATGCAACAAATACTTACATTTATATTTAAACTCCAGGAAGAACAAATAAGACACCTGATTTTAAGCTTTCACCTGAAGGCCTTATTTGTCAAATAGTAAATTGCATAGAACTAAAACTTTTATAATAAAAAGTAATTCTGCATAGTTATTCAATTGCTTCTGTGGATCCACCATATCCTGGTGGAGAGGGTGGTATGGGGGGGCATAGTACAAGTACAAGTATGTGTGGATTCTTATATGGTTTACAGCAGATTCAAGTTCAGGTTCAAATCAGTCTAGTGTTCTCCTGACTTCATTATGTAGGCATAATCAAGAATAAAGTCTACTGGTTTATCTTGTTTGCAGAAGTGTGGTAGTTCACAGGACCAATGCTTTCTGTATGTCTGTCTGGCACAGACCAATGCCATACAGTCCCAATGCTGCATGGGTGATCTCCAACACTATTGTACAGCAGCATCAGTGTCATGGTTCATGCCTACCAATGCTATGTTACTGTAGCAATGAGATATGATGACATAGCTCATTGCTACAGTGACGTAGCATCTTGTATAGATGTGCCCTGAATCACCTTTCATGTCAAATGCCCCACAATAGGTACTGCTGGTCTATATAGTGACCTTAGAGGCTTTGTGCACCCTCTACTCCACAAAATCCTTAGACTAACATGCCTATAGTGCCTCCGGTTTCAGAGGCAGTATGCATATAGGTAAGTGTGGGGTTTCCTAGCACAGCATTAAGATGTATTGTCACAGCAACAGAGCTCTGAACTGACAGAAACAATATACTACTTGCAAAACAAAAGATTCATATCAGTCAGATTGTAAACATGTGACTCTTGGTAGTGAGCAGTAACTCCTACAGGAAACCCTCCTGGAATCAAGGAGACAACTTACAAGAGCCAATGCTTAGCACAGGGAAGGGTTAATAATGTGGTCTTTGGTGAAACCAAAATGTGTGGTGGGAATGGCACAGCACCCAAAAACTGGCAGGATCACAGAAGGTAATAGCATATTCTCCACTGTCATTGTCGGCACAAATCAGTCAAACACCAGAACTAAGAGGGATTCTTTTCCACCCTCCAGACTTTTTTCTCCTCTTCAGTGGTTCATACCACTTACATGTAGCAGTGAACTAGATTCATCTGTGATTGGTAAAGCGATGAAGCCAAAGTGACCTAACCTAGGTTGCTGGGTTCTCAGCAGCAGAAAGTCTACGTGGATGGTAATATGGTTACAAAAAACTTCCCTAGGCATCTGTCTACCCAGGACCCATTTCTGCTAAAAAATGGCTGAGAAGTAGGTCCAGATCAGACAGGAATAGCTACTAAGTTTCAGTTTGCTACATGCATGGCATTTTATGTCAAATTACATATTTGCTAAATAATTTGTTCATACAACCATGAATTATAGCTTATGACCAGCACATCCCTGGAAAAGGGAGAAGAGATTGACGTTATATAGCTTGACTTCAAAAAAAGCCTTCGATCTGGTATCCCATGATCACCTCTTGGCAAAACTGGCCAATTGTGACCTTGGGTCCCCCCACGATCCGCTGGCTGGGGAATTGGCTCCATGGTTGGACCCAGAGGGTAGTAATTGACAGAAGTCAATCATCACGGTGACCTGTGACCAGTGGGATCCCCCAAGGCTCTGTCCTTGGACCCATATTGTTCAACATCTTCATTAATGATGTGGACATTGGAGTCAGAAGTGGACTGGCCAAGTTCGCTGATGACATCACCTTTGGGGCAAAGCATCCACACCAGAAGATAGGAGGGCAATCCAGGCTAACCTGGACAGGTTGAGAACCTGATGGTGTTTAACACTGAAAAATGCAAGGTCCTCCACCTTGGGAGGAAAAACCTATAGCATCCTTATAGGCTCGGCAGTGCTATACTGGCTAGCACTACGGAAGAAAGAGATTTGGGGGGTCATTGTTGACCACAAGATGAACATGAGCCTGCAGTGTGATGCTATGGCTAGTAAAGCGACCAAAACACTGGCTTGCATACATAGATGTTTCTCAAGCAAATCCCAGGACATCATTCTCCCCTTGTACTCAGCCTTAGTGAGGCTGCAGCTGGAGTACTGCATCCAGTTTTGGGCTCCACAATTCAAAAAGGATGTGGAGAAGCTTGAGAGAGTCCAGAGGAGAGCCACGCGCATAATCAGGGGTCAGGAAAACAGACCTTACAACAACAGGCTGAGAGCCATGAGGTTCTTTAGCCTGGAAAAGCGCAGGCTCAGGGGTGATCTGATGGCCACCTATAAGTTTATCAGGGGTGACCACCACTACCTAGGGGGAATGTTTGTTCACCAGAGTGGCCCAAGGGATGACGAGGTCAAATGGTTATCAACTACTGCAAGACTATTTCATGCTAGACATAAGGAAGAATTTCTTTACTGTTCGAGCCCCCAAGGTCTGGAACAGTCTGCCATCAGAGGTGGTTCAAGCAACTACATTGAACAGCTTCAAGCGTAAATTGGATGCTTATCTTGCTGGGATCCTATGACCCCAGCTGACTTCCTGCCCTTTGAGTGGGGGGCTGGACTCGATGATCTTCCGAGGTCCCTTCCAGCCCTAATGTAGGCACTCAGGAGCTAGGAGCAGCAGGGAGAGGAAGGACACAGGCACACGTGTGTCTTACACACACGTGTGCCCCTTACCTGACCCGGAGCGGAAGCGAGAGCAGCAGAAGCAAACGGAGCAGCAGCGGGGGCAGCAGCATCTGATCCCCCTAAGGTAAGTGGGGCAGAGGGACCGATGCAGATGAGCCGGATCCGAAGGAGAAGCCCCCCAGATTCCTCTTAGCTGAGCCAGTACGGAGCCATGCTCCCGAGCCACGCGAACAGAGCATGCAAACGCGCGGTCTGTAAGAGCGCGCCGGCGTTTGCACTGGCGTTCGCGCCGGAGGGGGAGCAGGAGGGGCCCAGAGGCTGACTCATGCCAGAGGACCTGAACTCAGCTAGAAACTCCTACAATGGTGTCAACACGGAGTGCTACCAGGGCCCCTGCCCCAGGGGTGCAGCCTTCCCGGGGCTTCATAGATTTCATAGATTTCATAGACATTAGGGCTGGAAGGGACCTCGGGAGATCATCGAGTCCAGCCCCCTGCCCAAAGGGCAGGAAGTCAGCTGGGGTCATAGGATCCCAGCAAGATAAGCATCCAATTTACTCTTGAAGGTGTTCAATGTAGGTGCTTGAACCACCTCCAATGGCAGACTGTTCCAGACCTTGGGGGCTCGGACAGTAAAGAAATTCTTCCTTATGTCCAGCCTGAAACGGTCTTGCAGGAGTTTGTGATCGTTCAACCTCATCATCCCTTGGGGCGCTCTGGTGAACAAACATTCCCCCAGATCCTGGCGGTCACCCCGGTAAACTTATAGGTGGCCATCAGATCACCCCTGAGCCTGCGCTTTTCCAGGCTAAAGAGTCCCATGGCTCTCAGCCTGTCATCGTAAGATCTGTTTTCCTGACCTCTGATCATGCGCATGGCTCTCCTCTGGACTCTCTCAAGCTTCTCCACGTCCTTTTTGAATTGTGGAGCCCAAAACTGGATGCAGTACTCCAGCTGCAGCCTCACTAAGGGCTGCTTCGCCTTCTTGCTGCCTTTCCTCCGTGTTGGAATAGATTTAGCTTGTGCATTGAGGATCGCTTCCTTGAGAAGCAACCACTCTTCTTGAACTCCCATCTCCCTGGGGTCATGGTCCCTGAGGGCCTGAACCGACAAGCCTCTTGAGCTTGTCAAAGTCGGCTTTTCTGAAGTCAAGGACTTCTGTGTTGCTGACTGACTTGCCAGTTTTACGGTGGATGGTGAAGATGATCAGCTCGTGGTCACTGTCACCCAGCTTCCCACCGATCACTAGGTCACCGATTAGGTCATCCCCCGTAGCCAGGACCAGGTCGAGCAGCGCTTTGCCTCTCGTTGGCCCATAGACTTCTTGAGTCAGGTAGAGGTCATCCACACATGAGAGAAAGCTTTGCGACCGCTCGGATTTTGCTGAGTGATCTTCCCAGGAGATGTCCGGGTAATTGAAGTCACCCATGACAACCAAGGTCCTGGAGCAAGCAGCCTCAGTCAGTTCCCGGGCGAACTCCTGGTCAAGCTCGGGACTTTGAGTGGGAGGTCTGTAGTAGACTCCCACCGTTGTGTCCCCTGTGCCATTTTTCCCACGAATTTTTACCCAGAGGGTCTCTAGCTGTCCATGCTGTTTGCCAACATCAGCTTGCAGGGACATGTAGCTTTCCTTCACATAGAGAGCTACACCCCCGCCCCTTTTGCTAACACGATCCCTCCTGTACAGGGTATAGCCCTCTATTCCCATGGTCCAGTCATGGGTGGAGTCCCACCAGGTCTCCGTTATCCCAACGACATCATAATTCTTTGCACTGAGCAGGAGGACAAGCTCCTCCTGCTTGTTACCCAGGCTCCTGGCATTAGTGTACAGGCAGGCAAGTGTGCCCTTAGGGGCTCTTGCCTTGCCCACAGATTGTGCCAGGGCTGGGGCAGGAGTGGGTTCCCTTAAGTGCCTTGGCCTGCTGGCTTTGCAAAGGTCGCTCAGTGGGCCAGCAGTGGCAGTAGTCCCCCCATCCCCCAGCGGGCTTAGTTTAAAGCCTGGTGGAGCAGGTCAGCCAGCCTGGCTGAGAAGAGCCTCCTCCCCAAGGGAGAGAGGTGGAGGCCATCTCTTCCCAGCAGCTCACTGCCTCTCTCGCCAAAGAGCGGGCTGTGGTCATGGAAGCCAAAGCCTTCCCGATGACACCAGTTGTGTAGTCTTTGGTTCACTGCGTGGATCCTCCTCTCCCTCCTCAGCCCATAGCCCGAGACTGGGAGGATCGACGAAAACACCACCTGAGCTGCCAGACCCCTAAGCTCCACTCCCAACTCCTTGTAGTGCCTCATGACCTGGCTGGGGGTGCTCCGAGCCATGTCATTGGTGCCCACGTGAATAAGGAGCATGGGGTAGTGGTCTGTGGGCTGGAGGAGCTGCGGGATATTCTCCGCAATGTCTCAGATGCGGGCCCCCGAGAAGCAGCAGACTTCCTGGGCTAAGGGGTCACGGCGGCAGATTGCCCCCTCAGTGCCCTGCAGGATGGAGTCTCCCACAAGAAACACCTTTCACTTTGACTTGGGGAGAGCAGGGCCAGTAGCTGTGGTTGAGCCTGGGTTGCCTGCAGGAGCTGGCGACTAAGCAGGCTCTGCTGGGGCTGCAACAGGTGTGAACCTGTTGCTAAGCTCCGGCAAGGGAGGGGCCTCGGTGCGGCAGGCCTTGGGGCCCTTGACCACCTTGGTCCATGCCCCTGACTGGGCAGAGTGGGAGGTCTCAGAGTCCTCCTTAGTCGTGGAGGGAGACGGTGCTCTCCCCTGAGGCTCCCAGGGGAGAAGGGCCTGGCAGTAGGAGTCTATCTCCTGCTCTCAGTCCCTGATGGCACGCAGTCTCTGGACTGTGGCCTGGAGCTCCTCCAGCTGGCGCGCCAGAGACCCCAGTAGGGAGCAGACCCTGCAAGGGGAGGTGGCCATGCTCCCGGGCCCTGGAGCCTGAAAAAGGGACAGACAGCCCCCGCAGCCAAGAGCCAGGGGCTCCGTTTGCTTGGAGCCCGGAACCATGGGCTCCGTCTCGGTGGCCATCTCTGAGGTGCCCAATGGGGGGGGCTGCAGAGCCTGAGGGGACCCTCGGGGTGCGGCGCGTGCCCATCCATGTCATGCCTCTGGTAGGCTGGCTACGGCTGGGGCTGACTACTCTGGGGGGTCGCAGGCAGGGTCTCGTGCCCTCCCGCGCCCTCTCCTGTGCGAACTCCGTGCTAACTCGAGCGCCTGTTTACGCAGCCTGTTCACGTGGCTCCCTGAGGGGCTGGGCCAAGTAGGGTCCTGGGCAGGGGCTTGACCCGGCTTGTCTGAGGCCTCCACCCAGGCAGAACCCACGGGGGGGCTGGCGTCCCCCAACCCCCTGGCCTGCAGGAGCTGCCCAGCAAGGCCTGGGGGGGCAGGGACTGGAGACCCCCACACCTGTCCTGCAGGCGCCCACCTTAGGCTGAGGGGAATCAGGGAGGCAGAGGAAGAAATTGACAGCTATTTTCTTTCTCTGCAGGGTTGTACGACCAAGGGGGAGCCCTCCACTGCTAAGTGACAGATGGTCACCTCCCGTGCCAGGGCTGCTCGAGACACGGCAGCACCAGTTCCTACAGTCCGGCTGGAAAACAGGTACGAAGCCCTGGCAGCCCTGGAGGAGGAGGACGGAGAGGATGAAACTGGGGAGGAGGCAACTCCATGCTCACCACATCCCGTGCAAGCTGAAGGAGGCAAGAAGGCCAGGAGGAAGAAGCGTCACGTGATCGTCATTGGTGACTCCATCCTGAGAGGTACAGAGGGCCCCATCTGTCGCTGGGACCCCTCGGCACGCGAGGTATACTGCCTACCTGGAGCGAGGATTCAGGACATGAAAGGGATGCTCCAGACCGTAATCCAGCCCACCAGTTATTACCCCATGGTCCTAGTCCATGTGGGCACTAACGATGCGGCCAGGAGGAGCCATGATTGCCTGATGGAGGACTACCAAGCTCTGGAGTGTGTGCTGAAGGAGATGGGTGCACAGGTGGTTTTCTCTTCTATCCTGTCAGTGAGTGGACGAGGCAGATGGCATTAAACATGCATCGCGGAGACCAACTGGCGGCCACAGGAATGGTGCTTCGAGGAGGGCTTTGGCTTCTTCAGCCACGACCGGCACATCACAACGAGAGACATGCTGGGATGGGATGGGTTCCACCTTTCCCCTAAAGGTAAGCATGTGTTCTCTTCTAGGTTGGCAGACCTCCTCCGGCGAGCTTTAAACTAGGCTCGTCGGGGGAAGGGGAAGATGAGGGCGGAGGAAACATCAGACTGCCAGACCAAACAGCACCCACAACTACAGCCCAGCCCAGACCAACGAGCAAAGTGAATAAACAGCTAAGAGATAGGGGCCAGGGTAACACTGGGACTAGGGGGTCAATACACACACCCACAGGAGGCCTCAAATGCCTCTACACAAATGCTCGTAGTATGGGCAACAAGCAGGAGGAACTCACCCTCCTGCTGGCTGACACCAGCCTGGACATAGTGGGGATTACGGAAACGTGGTGGGACGCAACGCATGATTGGGCGGTGAATGGAAAGGGCTATAGGCTGTACAGGAAGGACAGGATAGGAAAGAGAGGTGGGGGCGTGGTGCTCTATATTAAGGAGGAATACACATCCTCGTTAATTAGCAAGGAGTCAGGGGAGGGGCACTCTGAAGTGCTTTGGGTTAGAGTACAAGGCAGTCGAGGGGAAAGGGACTTAATGGTGGGAGTCTACTACAGACCTCCCAACCAGGGAGAAGAGCTTGACCAGGAATTCTTGGGTCAGCTCACAGAGGTAGTGAAGGCTAAGGATGTGGTAGTCATGGGGGACCTGAATTTCCCAGACATCTGCTGGGAAGAACAGTCAGCCAGGTCTGAACGCTCATGTAGGTTCTTGGCCAGAGTGCAGGACCTCCATCTAACCCAGGAGGTGCACAGCCCCACCAGGGGGGATGCCTTGTTGGACCTAGTGCTGGCCACGGGTGATGACCTGGTGAGGGGGCTGCGAGTGCTCGACCACCTGGGCAACAGTGATCATCGCCTGCTGGAATTCACCATTCACTTTGCGCAAGGTGGCAAAGGCCTGCAGTAAGGCAGCGGCCCTAGATTTTAGGAGGGCAGACTTCAATGAGCTAAGGAGGATAGTTGGAGAAGCGCTGAGGTCCTGGAGCGGGGGAAGCCAGGTGTCCAAGGAGAGTGGTCGCTCCTTAAGGAGACGATCCTCCAAGCCCAAAGGAAGGTAATCCCAACAAGGATCAAAGGGAGCAGGAGAGCACACAAGCCTCCGTGGCTCACCAAAGGCTTCCGGGAATGTCTCCTTGCTAAAAAGGAGGCTTACACCCAATGGAAAGAAGGGGTCATCACCAGGGAGGACTATTCTGTAGTTGCTCGGGGATGTAGGGGGTAGTTAGGAAGGCCAAGGCAGAGATGGAACTGGGACTAGCTTCCCAGATTAAGGACAATAAGAAGTCCTTTTTTAAATACATAGGGGGTAAAAAGAAGGTCCCGGGTAATGTGGGGCCCTTGCAGGACGCCATGGGAAACTTGGTCGTCACACCAGACAGCAAAGCTAACATGTTTAACGATTTCTTTGCCTCCGTCTTCCTAAGTAGGGACCAGAACAGCCATCTCCCTGCTGGGCCCCCCTCAGGCCCCGGGGAAGCACACCTGGGCCACGGGTTAGCGAGGATTTAGTTAGGGAGCTTCTGGAGGGGTTGGACATATTCAAGTCAGCCGGCCCAGATGATCTCCACCCTAGAGTTCTAAAGGAACTGGCCGAGGTCATTGCAAGTCCCCTGGCACGGCTTTATGAGCACTCGTGGTGCTCTGGTGAGGTACCGGAGGACTGGAAGAGGGCCAACATGGTCCCCATCTTCAAAAAAGGCAGGAAGGAGGACCCGGGAAATTATAGGCCAGTTAGTCTTACCTCGATCCTAGGCAAGCTGTTTGAGAAAATTATGCTGGCACACATCCAGGAGGGGCCAGCAGGGGACTGCATGCTTAGGGGCAACCAACACAGGTTCATCAGTGGCAGGTCCTGTCAGACCAACCTGGTGGCCTTTTACGATCAGATCACCAGATCATTAGGTGCAGGGGTAGCAATGGACATAGTCTTCCTGGACTTCTGGAAGGCTTTTGACACTGTCTCCTACCCCGTTCTCATTAAGAAACTGGGGGGCTGTGGTGTCGACACCCACACAGTCAAATGGGTCGCCAACTGGCTGGAGGGCCGCACCCAGAGGGTGGTGGTGGATGGGTCCTTCTCAACCTGGAAGGACGTGGGCAGTGGGGTTCCACAGGGCTCGGTCCTCGGGCCTGCACTGTTCAGCATCTTCATCAGTGACTTGGACGAGGAGGTAAAAAGCACCCTGTTCAAATTTGCTGATGACACTAAGATGTGGGGGGACATGGGCACACTGGAAGGATGCAACAGGCTACAATCGGACCTATACAGGTTACAAGGGTGGGCGAATGAGAATAGGATGGGTTTCAACACAGACAAGTGCAAGGTGATGCATCTCAGCAGGAACAACCGGCACCATACCTACAGGTTAGGGAACTCCCCTCTTGTCAGCACAGAGGCGGAAAGGGATCTGGGGGTCATCATTGACTCCAAGATGAACATGGACCAGCAGTGTGGAGAGGCAGTTAGGAAGGCCAACCGCACCTTGTCGTGCATCCACAGATGCATCTCGAGCAGGTCCAAGGAGGTGATCCTCCCCCTCTATGTGGCACTGTTCAGGCCACAGCTGGAGTATTGAGTCCAGTTCTGGGCGTCGCACTTGAAGAGGGATGTTGACAGCAGGGAGAGGGTCCAGAGGAGGGCCACTCCCATGATCAGGGGACAACAGGGCAGGCCCTATAAGGAGAGGCTACGGGACCTGAACCTGTTCAGCCTCCAAAAGAGAAGGCTGAGGGTGGATCTTGTGGCCTGTTATAAATTAGTCAGGGGGGATCAGCAGGCATTGGGGAAGTCACTGTTCCCCCGAGCACCGCCAGGAGTGACCAGAAATAATGGTCACAAGCTGGCAGAGGGTAGGTTTAGGTTAGATATCAGGAGGCGCTACTTTACGGTCAGGGCAGCTAGGGTCTGGAACCAGCTTCCAAGAGAAGTGGTGCAGGCTTCTACCCTGGGGGTGTTTAAGAGGAGGTTAGATGAACATCTTGCTGGGGTCATTTGACCCCGGTATCTTTCCTGCCATGGTAGGGGGTCGGACTAGATGATCTGCTCAGGTCCCTTCCGACCCTAGAAACTATGAAACTATGAAACTATGAAATCTATTAAATCTGTGAAATCCCAGCATGGACAGAGGTGGTATTGGACATGAAGACGTACAACACATGTCAGTTCTTTCTGGGATAGGTATATATCTTTCTGGGATGCTTGTTGCTGCCTGACGTGGGTTCTGTACTGAATGGATTCGACCCAGCCCAGCCTGGCTTGCCCCACTAGTGCATGGCTTTCCCAGTCATGTCTAAAGCCATGTGCTAGTGGACCAGGCTGTGTCAAGTCCATTCAGAATGTACACCCCTCCCCCCATGTGAGCCAGTGCTGCATCACTGTGGGGCTGTGCCTGCAGCCAGACCACAGCCTTGATGGCCTGGCTGGCTACTGCTGCCAGCACTGCAGGAGGCATGTGGCAGGGACAGGTGTGAAGTGGCCCCTGCTCAACCCCTGCAAAACCCACCCACAAACCTCACATCTCCCCCACACACCTCCATCTCCCACACAATCCCTGCTACTCCCCACACCCCCATGTTTCCCTCACCCATATCATATCCCTTCCACACCCCACACAGCCGGCACTGGCATCTAGTCCATGCCTGCTTCAGCACTGCCTGACCCTCATGGAAAACAGGCCTGGCCCAACCCAACCGGGCCCAGCCCAGCCCACCCTGCTCGTGCACCTTTGGATAGGACTGAGACAGCTCCTGCCACCACCCACAGATCCTGTCCAAAGGTGTGTGCTAGCGGGATGGGCCAGGCCAGGCTGGGCCCACTCTCCATGAAGGTCAGGCAGTGAGGTGCAACTGCAAGGCTGTGCCTGCAAGTGGCTGCTAACAGCACCAGGGCTGTGCACTATGGTGCGAGGGGGGGCTCCCTCAAATCCCACATAACTCCACATACGCCACTCCCTCACACAGCCCACCTCCACCATCCCCCTCTGCAAGCCTCACATTCCCCCACACCCATCCACGCACCCCACATCCCCCACCCTTCCTACAAACACCACAAATCCCAGGAAGCTATGTGATCCCCATCCAGGTTTGAAAGGTCTGCAGAAATGGGCCTGAAGGTCCAAGAGGGGTATGCTGTCACAGGTGGCAGCAGGTCACAGCCAGGCAGAAGGCCCCACTGCCAGTCTGCTGCAGGGGGTAGAGTGTACATTGGCCACTGTAGGTCAGGGCTGCTGTAAAAGTCTACTGGCATGGGGGCTAGTGTCCCCATATGTCAACTGGCCAGGCCTCAGAAGCTCCTGTCTATTTGTAACACTCATACTGTGGGACTTAAGGCCCATGCGGCTAAGTAGTAACCCCATATGGGGCTAATGAGTGAGTGGCACAACTAAATTTTTGGGACAACTAATGAAAAAAACAGGATAGGAGTGTTATGTAGGTCAAAGGGTGAAAACATGAAAATAAGTGCGCCTGAGGGGGACACTCAAAGCACAGCCCCCCTGGCCACAACTACCAGACCTCAAAGGCATCCAAGGAGCCGGTGGATGCCGCCCACTGGTGCTCTGCCCAGAAACATGCACAGAAAAGTGAGAGAAAAGTGGCCCTGGATACCTTGCCAGCCAGAGCCTCCTTCCTGGTCAAGTATAGGGCCCACTTGGCCAGGGCCAGGAGGAGGCTGACCAGGAGGTCCCAGAACCTGGTGGAGCCATGGATGGGGTAACCAAAAACAAAAAGGTGAGGGGTGAAATTCAACCAGAACCTTAGAAAGAGGTTCTGGAGGTGGAGGGGCTTACAACCTGGTGCACTCGAGGGTCATGTGCAGTAGGGTCTCCCTCTGCCTACAGAAGGAGCAAGAGACCAGGGTGTCTGTGAAGTTCGCCACATACATGACTGTGGCGATGGATCCATGGAGGACCTGCCAGCTGAGGTCCCCAGTGGTTCATGGGATGAGGGTGGAGTACAAACTCAGCCCCTGGGGTGCCCCAGCCACACCTCACTGAGCAGGTCCCACCACTTGGTGTTTGGGCAGGATGTGAGGGCGGCATGATGGATCGTGTGACACATGAGCATGTAGAGGTGGCAGTGATGGAAAATGGAAAAGCAGACCAGACTGGTATCCTCCAGCTGGCTTAGGTAGTAGAGCTGGGAGCACTGTGAGGTTGGGTGAGGCACCGGCCCCACATCAAACTCTGGTGGGCTGGACGACACGGGGAGGTGGGGGGGTGGGGACTGCCACAGCACAGGACCTGACCAACAAAGGCAAGGGCATCAGGAGGCAGGGCAAGTTCACCTCCTGGACCAGTCAGCAGGTCGCACATGTCATGGGTAGACCCATGCACCAGGCCAGTGCCGTGGGGTCCAGGAGGTCTCTGACACGGGTTACACCAGCCAGGATCCTCTGTTGAAACTGGGCCAACTCTGCTATCAGCACCTCCAGCTGGGGGTTCCAGGAGGGGCTTGATGAGCAGGTTAGTGCTCCAGGCAAGTGTTGCAGGGGACTAAGACAGAGATCAGCCTCCAGGCCCCAAGACGGTCCTGGTAGAAATCTGGCAGCCCTCACAGATCCTGCAAGGAGAAGCCCCACAGGCCGAGAAGCTGACAGTCATATCAAAGCCCCTGGAAGTGGTGGAGGAAGGCACACCTCAGGTGGCCCCATGTTGCATGGCTACCAACACTGTATAGCAGTGCCTGAAAGTGGAATGTCAGGACCTGGTTGTGCAGGCAAACCAGGCCCTGGCTGTCTTCCCACAAGGGGAGGTTCAGGACCCCTGCAGTGAACCAATGCTGTCCTGGCCAGAAAATCCCAAGAGCCCACCTCTGGAGCCCTGCCAGGATCTTAGGGGGCACAGGCAGGGTATGTAAGTGATGCCAGAGCATGGACAGGACCAGCTGGTTCAGCATCAGAACTCTCCCATGCAGGGAGAACCCTCAGGAGCCCTGCCCATGCCTGGAGCCACTTTACCACACTTGCCTCTGGCTGGTGCAAGTTTTCCGGCAGGGAGGAGTCTGTGGGGGACAGGTAGACCCCTAGGTAGAGAAGCAAGCCCACACTCCAGTGGATTCCATGGTGTGCAGGTGGGAGAGCCCACCAGCCACCCGACACCCACCATCAGGTGAGAGCTCTTGACCCAGTTGACCCAGGCAGTGGAAGCTGCCAAGTACAACACCTGGCAGACCTTAATGTGCACCAGATCACCTGAGTCCTGGACCGTGACGAGTACATCATCAGTGTACACTGACAGGACCAACCACACCACCGGCTCCTGGAGCATCAACCCTGCCACCCACCTCCACAGGAGGACAAGGAAGGGCTCCAGGGCCCAGGCATACAGTTGGCCTGGCATTGGGCAGCCTTGACACACCCCTCTCATGAATGGGATGGGCTCCATCAGGATCCAGTTGAGCTTGAACAAACACTCTGCAGAGGCGTACAGCACCTGGAGAGCCCACATGAAGCAGGGCCCAAAGCCAAAGGCCCGCAGCATGTCTGTGAGGCACCTGTCATCCACTCTGTCAAATGCCTTCTCCTGGTCCAAGGACAGGCCCTCCCGGCACGCTAGCTTCAAGAAGTCCCAAACCAGGTATACGGCACTGTGTACATCTGGTTGGGATGGACCACGTCCATCAGCGTGGACTGCAGGCACAGTGAGATGGCCTTCACTGCTATCTTATAGTCCATGCAGAGGAGAGACATGGAATGCCTGTTCCTTGGGTCATGGGGATCCCCCTTCTTCAACAGGATGGTCAGCACAGCCCTCCAGCAAGATAGGAAGAGTTCCTCACTTCCCTCGGATTTGGCCCAGACTGCGGCAAAGTCTGGGCCAAGGACATCCCAGAAAACCCAGTAGAGCTCTGCAGTCAGCCCATTGATGCCCAATGCCTTGTTGCCAGGCATCAGGCAAAGAGTGGCTGAAAACTCAGCCAAAAGTAAGAGAAGCCTCCAGCCAGTCCTCACCCATGCTGACCCCCACCGGGTCCAATAGGCTTTGGTGTTGGTTGGATCCAGGGAGAAGAACACTTTGTAGAAGGCCCACGCACACCGGTGCATCTCACCTGGATCCATGAAGGAGGTGCCATCACCTGCCAGAAGGCTGGGGTGATGTCCTTCTTGCCCCCCGCCTCCTCTCCAGGTCACAGAGGAAGCGGGAGTCATGGTCCATCTCTCAAAGGAGCTGGACATGTGAGTGAACAAACACACCATGGTTGCAGTGGCTGTCCAGAGCACAAAGCTCTTCCCACCTCACCTGACACTCCCCATAGAGAGATGGGCTGGCTGGGTTGGTGGCCAGGTGCCTCTCCAGCTCCAGCACTTCCCACTTGAGCTGCTCCTGGACCGCCTCCCTCTGCCAGGTGTACACCCAAGTATAGCTGTGGCAAAAAAACCTTCCCCACCTCCCACCATCTCCAAGCTGAGGGAAACATTGCTCATTGCTCCTGCCAGGCCAGCCAGAACTCCTGGAAGACCTCCCTGAAGTCCATATTCTCCAGCAGACTGGCACTGAAATGCCAGTAGGCCAACCCCAAACACCCAGACCCTAGCACAGCCTGGACCCAGACAAGGTGATAATCACTAAAAGGAGCTGGCTGGATGCCAGAGGAGTAGGCCCAGGCAAAGTGCAACAAAGAGCTATAAATCTGGTCTAACTGGGAGTGGCATGCCTGCTTCTCCCCTACCCTCACATAGGTGAAGGCAGGGGGGCCAGTAGGGTAACAGGCACACCAGGCATCCACCAGGGAGTAGTCCATCAGGATCTCCTTGAGGATGCCCATGGCAGCCTGACTCCACTCCCTGCCTGGCTGGTCTCACGTATCTAGGGTGATGTTAAAGTCCCCTCCAAGGACCAGGCACTTGTGAGGGTTGAGGGTGCCAATGTAAGTGGCTGCCTGCAGCAAAAATCTGCCAACTCTGGGTCCTTTGCAGGAGCATACACGTTCAGAAAGTTCAGGACCAGCCCCCTGCACTTGGATCTGGAGATGCAGCAGGCAGCCCAGCACCACCTTAATGTCCTGGAGAATCTCCAGCTGCAGGCCTGGGAAGAACAGGGAAGCCACCTCATAAGGAATGGGCAAGAGGTGACTAAAAAAGACCCTGCCTCCCCACTCCAGCTGCCAATTACGCTTGTTGGCCAGAATCGTCAGGAAATCATAGGCCCATCTATAGATCCAAGCGTTGCAGCTTTTGGGCCTCTTGCCTTCCCCCCAAGGCCCTCACAGTGGCAAGGATGCTGTCAAAATCTCCCCAGCAGTCCAAGGTGAGCTGTACCTTGCTGGCAGACTGCTGGGTGTAGTCACAGTCAAGAAATGCAAGTAGCTCACCTCTTGCACCAGAACCGAGAGGTTTGCAGGCTCCATGGAGCCTGCTGGTTCTCGGGCATCCTCCTCCTGGTCCTGGGGTTCAGAAGGTTCCTTAGGCACCATCTGAACCCCCCAGTCCACTAAGACCCTGGACTTTGGTTGGGATTGGGAGAGCTCTGCAGCCCCTTGGGACTCGGGTGGGGGCAAGGCTCCATCACAAGATGGTAGGGTAGAGCTGGAGCCTTTGGGGGGGGGTGATTTTCGCAGGGTCCCCAACAAGATTGGGCTGTTGATTAGGGGACCCCACCTTGACCCTCTCTGGTGCCGGACCATGGGGCAGACTGGAAGTGAGGCTTTTCTGGAAGGGGAAGGGAAGAGACCTGTCTGGCACCAAGGTGGCTTCGGTGTTTGCCTTGGGGTCCTGGGAAAGGGGACCTCCCTCCTCAGGACTCACTAGGGTAAGTCCCAGGGTCCCTGTCTCCCCCAGATCATCAGACCTTCCTTTGGGTTAGCCAAGGCCTCAAGCTTGGTGCCCGTAGTCTCAGGGGGCAGACCCTGGCTAGCAGAATGAGAGACTTCCTCCATGGGCTCCTGTTTGGAACTGTCCAGCAGCCCCAAAACCTCATCCATGGGGATCCCCTATTTGATCTTTTCCAGGGGTGGGGTGTCATGCACAGCGGGAGAGGCCCCCAGAAGCTGGGCTGCTCCTTCCCTCCATGTGGTGGTGTTGGGAGACGGCAGGAGTCCTCCACATCAGAGCATTCCAGCTGCACCTGGGCTTTCCTTTTGGTTTTGCACCGAGGGGAGCTGCACCCACTTAGCCATGAGGTGGCCCTCAGGTGGATAGACTCCAGTAGAAGAAGGTGAAGGTTGGGGGGTGGGGCAGCTATAGCAGGGACATAACTAGGGGCAGAGGGGCCCCATTCCCTTTCTCCCCTTGTTTTGGGGGTGGGGTCACCTGAGTTCACAGGGAGCTGGATGATGTGACTGGGGTGCCAGGGGGCCTGAGTGGGGAGGGATACCAGTGGCGGGGGCACCCCTCTCACCAGTGGGACCTGTGGATGCCCTCTCCTCCTGGTCCATGAGGCACTCATGACAGAAGTGCCTCAGGGTGCAGCACTGGAAGCATCACAGGTCCCCCAGCATATAAAAAACCATCACCCGGGACACCTGAAAAGGAATCAGAGGCACCTCTCAGCCTCCAGCCATGTTCCCACTGCCAGCTGGACTATAATCTGGTGACAGAAAGAGCGTAGGTGGCAGAGGCCAGGGTCTCAGCACCACAGCAAGAGGGCCAACACTGGGGAAATAACTGGGACCACCCTGGTCCCCAGGGGGGACCACCCTGGTCCCCAGCTCTTCTAGGGGCTCGAGGGGGACATACTCATCCTCGACCACGAGTCCCCTCTCCATCACCTTTTGTGCGGCAGCCTCTGAGGCAAGGAAAAAGACCCACTTGCCATGAAAGCAGGAGGCCACCATGATCTTTGGGGCCTCTACTACCCAAGCCAGGGCCTGCACCCAGGTCTAAAAGTGCAGGTTCTACTGCTTGGCACTTCACCCTGTGCCTGTGGGAGAGTGGCAGAAAGGGGGCCCCGCCACCCGAGCTGGAAGGGCCAGTGGTGGAGGACCCAGGCCCCGCAGCTTTGGGTCCCCCCTTGCTGCCTGTGCATAGCTGCAGTTCCCCCACTGGGGGGCCACATTGGTGGTGCCTGGGCTAAGGCCAGGGACAGGATGAGTAGATGTGCTGGCTGGTGTAGCATACCCAGTCCTGTCAGGCACCCATGGTCTAGGCTTGGGGGTGGGGCCCTTGCCCTTCCCACCCCCAGCTGTAGAGGAGGCTAAAGAGGAGCCCTTCCCACTACTCTTGCAATTGGTCCCTGATGGTGGGGGAGGGGGCTTGGTAACCTCTCTGGGGAGGCCTGGCCAGGGGAGACCTCCTTGCTCTGTTGGCTCCCTGCCAGACTCCAGCCTCCCCCACAACAGAGATTGCAGGCTTCTCTACCCCTGGAGAAGGTTGGTCAGACTCTGCCTCTGGGGTGGGGCCTGCAGGGGCGTGGCTGGGATCTGCCCCATAGTGGGGGCTGCAGGAGGCTCTGTGGAGGCATCTGCCCCCCCAAGGTTCCTGCCCTGCCATTGCTTTACATGAGGGAGGGGAAAACCATAAAGAAAACAAAAACATACAGTGGGGCTGGTGAATCTAATAGGGGCAGGCCAGGGTTGTGCAGGAAATGTGGGGGGTGAAAGGAGCTGAAGCTCACTGAGCTACAGCCCCACAGGGTAAAAAACCAGAAGGGCTATGCTTGGAGAATGTGGGGGAGGGGGAACATACACACAAGGTCTGGGGAATCTCAAGCTAGCTTACTCAGCCACACAACAACCACAAGGGCAAGGGGAGTGGATCACAGGATTTACCACACAAGGGCCAAAAAAACACACAGGGAAGGCTGCTGAGGCTGATGTAAAAGCCTCTTAGGCCTCCAGCCATCTTTTATACTCAGCAGCAGAGCAATAGGTAGGAAAACAAAGCAGGATCGATGCAGTGAGGCAGTTGTGGGGGAGGGCAGAAGCAATCAGCCAATCCAGTGCAGGTATGGGGTTGAGTGGTGCAAGGTGGTGCAGCAGGGAATCTTTCTCTCTCCTGAGAGAGGGCAGCAGCAGAACAGATGGCAGCAGCAGCAGCAACAGCAGCAGTAGTGGTAGCAGCCATCCAGTTCAGCCACTCAGGGCGTGCTTCAGGTAAAAGTGGGGGGTGGGTCTGCCAAGGCTGCTGGGGCAGGCAAGGCACCTTTAGGCTCTGGCAGTGATGGTAGGGCCCACAGGCAGTGCAGGCTTCCTCCCCAGGGTGCCCTCTGGTTGGGCAGCAGGCCAGAACAGGGGAGCAGAAGCTGGGGTGCAGTGTTGGGGTGAGGTGGGCCCCTCCCCAATGGGGGGCAGTGGTGTACAGCAGAGGCCCTTCCCTGTGGGGAGGCAGCAGCCCAAGGCAGGAAGGGGTGCCACCAACTTACCCCCAAAAACTCTGAGTACAAGCCAGCAGCTAGAAGTAGCTAGAGGCAGGAAGGAGCCTAGCCATCTTCTCCCCAGAAGCTCCTGAGACCAAGTTTGCAGCAGCAACAGCCTAGGACAGGAAGGGATGTAGCCAACTTCCTCCCAGAGGCTCCTCCCCCAGAAGCTCCTGAGGGGAAGTAGCCCTGAGCTGCTCACCAGGGCAGTGTTTTATATACCCCAGCTTTCAGCTCCCTCTGGTTACAGATCTGTGAGGTGCTGCACAGGGTCAATTTGCCCCAAGTGCCCCACACCAAAGTGCATGTTCAGGCACATGTGCTAAGGCAAAAATTTCCGGCACAAATTTGTGCCACTCCTATTTGAGCTGCTGCAAGTGCAAGTGCCTGTATGTGTGAATGCATCCTATGGGATTAATGTAGGGTTTCACTAGGTGAAACCTGTGAGATGCAGAGGGTCTGACAAGATTCTGATGGTTCCTTCTGGCCTTAAATTCTGTGAATACCTGAGTACATCTACATGTGAAATTAATGCAATGCAATAAATGCCAGAGCAGTTTGTACCAAGAATTAGCTGCTCTCGTGTACAGCATCTACACTTTGAGCCAGGGTGGAGCTGTCCCAGGCTGGCAGCAGGCTTGGGAGGTCAGCTCCAAGCTCTAGAGGCAACAGCAGGCAATAGAGAGACTGGCTGGGGCATGAGGGTACAGGACCTGTGAAGTCATGTGGCTAGGCAACAGGCAGCCCCCATATTTTAGCACCCTCATACCCCAGCTGACTCCTATCACCATCTATATATGTGTGTTCATTGCACTTAATAACTCTGTCATAAGATAGTACTGTCCTGGACACTACAATTTTACAGCAGAGTTAATTTACTATGCCCTAATACCAGCGCATGTGTAGACTGTGATGCTTTACTGCACAGCTAATTAGTCAACTCTGGAGTAAAGTGCACACGTAGATAGATGTACCCTCTGAAAACCAGGTCCAATTCAAGCTAAGCCTTATTTTGAGTATGCCTGCAGTTTGAGATCAATATTTCACACACCTCTAATATCCACTGTTAATCTAAAACGGATAGCTAATCTAATATCAATTGTTGTCAGACACCTCTAGCACATTATGATATAAATATAATAAATGAAAGAGACTCATCTGTTCCCTGAACTAAATATGGTATCTTGGAGATTCAGCCATTTGCGGAACTTGCTCATGGTGAGACTGCAAATCTGATTTATCTTTTAAAAGGAATCTGTATTTTGTATGTAACTTTAGAAAACAAGGCAAGATTTTTTCAGGTATCAGAAGACATAAAGGAGACAGTATATTTTTAAGTCGAAGAGCGATGTTTTGTTTACATTTGTCTTGTGTACTCTGTTTTTTTTCTTTTTGGTGTTAATGATTCTCTCTTGTATTACCAATAATCAGAGGAAACTTTGCAGCCTGGGCAGTAGCTTTCCACTGGACCAGCAGTGGTGACAGCTGCTATTCTTATGCCCCCTCTAAATCGGCACCCAGGGTGTATGCTTCCTTCACCCACCCTAGTTACACTATTGTCAGTAACTTCTCAAATAGCCAGTTCTCGAATTAACTTATTTAACCTCTTTCCTACCTGTTTGCATGCTGCTGGAACTTGTCTGCTTGAACACACTTATTTTCCTGCTGATTTAGTATCTACAATTAGGTGTCTACTTCCAAAATACACCTTTCTACAAATCCAGCCCACTGAATCAAACTCATTATCTTAAGACATTTCTACGGACAAAGGTTATGCTTTTCTGAGCTATATTAATCTCTCTGTCTAAACTTCACAAGCTTAATTGGGTTAGATCAGAGTTATACTGTTTTGAGTAAAAGGGTGTGATTAATGTGAGCTAAAGACAGCTGGATCAGCGCAGTCTCATTCTATAGTATACACAAACCTATTATCATTAAAACTGAGAGCTGGGAAAACCCAGCTTTGGTAACTAAATTTCTTCACGAAATCCACTAGACAAGGTGAGTAAAAGGTTTTTTTAACTGCACTGGAGACTTTCTATTAACAGATCTATACAGTAAGCTAAGCAACCACGAGAAAGCTCTACTGACTGATTAATAGTAGGGCATGGACTATATATTTGCTAGCTAGCCATCAAAACAAAAAATAAGGGGAAGCACGTGAGTTGCAAAGGTGGTCCTTCCCCACCCACAGATATGTGAGGGAATGATCCTGGAGAGAACAGCTAGCCTTTGCCCACAGTAACCCCTCTGGCCTAGTAATGCTGCCCTAGAACTGCTGCAACTCAAAGCACTTGAAACTACGTCAAAGAAGAGGTTCAGACATATACCTCATCTCTGGATTCGGACCATCAGATGATGTAAACATTTAGTCATATGACATTCTCTAGCCTTTTTCCCTCCGAACTTCCATTGCTTGTTTCTTATTTTAGTTTGTTGTTGCTATAGCAAAACTAATTTTTATATCTTGGTTCAAGCAAACAATTAGGAAACAATAGAGCCTACATAATTTAACATTTTCAGTGTTAGCTTATTGTTGCTGACAACATCCTTCATGAGTAAACTCTAAGAATGATTTCAGCCCCCATCTCTATGCAGATGTCTCTCTCCTTTCCAGATCCAAATACTTCTGTCCAAACTAAAAACCAAGCCTGTCTGTGACACTTCTTTGTGAATGACTAGTTATCAGTGCAAGTAAGCATGGTTAAAACAGAGCTCTTAATCCTTTTCCGCAAGCCCTCCCTGCTCTTCCTTTTTCACACACTGTGGAAAACATCACAGTCCACTTTTCACTGAACCCATAACCTGGGCTTCATTTTAGACTCACATGTCCTGTCTCCCACCTCTAAGATATGGCCTTTCTTACCCATTCACACGGCTAAAGTTCTTGCCCAAATTATCATCTTTTCACATACTGATTTCTATGAAATCCTGTATTTCTGCTCTTGACAAATGCAGATTTCCAGGTAATTTCCATTCCATAAGGCTGCCACAAAGACTACATTCCTAACCCATTGCTTTGACCAGCCCTCCTCTGGTTCCCTCTTCGCTATCACATCAAACACAAGCTCCTTGTCTTGATTTTCACAGCTCTTAGGAGCTCACCGCAATCCTACATGTCATCTTTCTGTCCCTGTCATGATGTTGATTCCTACTCCCTCTCAGTCCACAATGCCAATTTCCATCACTGCCTTGTCACATTTTCGAACAACAAGCTTCATGCCTTGTCCCATGCTGCCCTCCATGCTTGAAAGGAGCTTCCATCATTCTCCTTGAAGTCCCTCCTTATAATTCTCCTTTACCGAGATATCTAAAAAAACCCTTAGTGGTTAGGATGCTAATGTGCCATTGCTACATCATGTTAACTGATACTTCCTCATTGTTTCCTTACATTATATCTACATCAATGTGTTGTCTCATGGCTTATATTGAGATTGGAAACTCTTGGAGGCAAGGGGCTGTTTCTCTATTCTGCTTGTGCAGCATCATGCAAAATGAGCTTCTTATCAATGCCTGGGGCTCTAAAAGACATAGCAATACAAAGAATTAATAGACCATGACCAACATGGGGTAAAGTCAGATTCTCTTCTACTCTGAGGTCCTCTCAGTTTGAGATGGGGGTTGGTTGTCAGGATGCAAGTTGCATTCCTCTGACTCTCAGGAGGTATCTGCATTAACCTCAATCTTTCACTGTAAATTAGACCAAGCTAGGGGCTGCATTAATTTGTTTATGATAGCTATGGTCCCTCAGGACTCAAAGATCAGGTCAGAATTGGTCAAGAACATCCTTTCCCACTTTGTCCCCATCCTCCCTCCCCCACCAAGGCTTCCAAATAGTTCAGGCTGTCAGCTACACTCAGATGAGGGGACAAGGAACTTGACATAAGAGCTGCCAAGGGCAGTTGATAATGGTCGAGGGCCTATTCCCCACTTTGTGTTAACATTACTATCTCCTGGCTGGTTTCTGCTTCGTTAAACCAGCACTGGATGCCAAAGTGGCAAGAGTGGAGGTAATCATGTGAGCAGGTGTGCCTGGGCATGGGCGTAATTCCTTCCTGGTTTTTGTCTGTTTTTTAAATTTAAAACTACATGATATATTGTTTTTTATCCCTACTAGAAAAGACAGCCTTCTCTTCAGCTCTATTACAGAATATCACATTTCAAATACTCCCAATTATTGGTACCTCCCTGCTCAAGCCTCCTATGATGTGTATACCACCCTCAGAATAACATTTGATTAAATGAGTTCAGGCTCATGTAAGCTTATGTATCTATTTTCTAGTTAGTTTACAAAGTGTTTCTCTACCCTGCCTTCTGCCATATACCACCTATGCGCTCCACCAGTGTCCCAGCTGACTTTCATTTTCTTTCCTTACTCATCTCCCAGTTTGACCAATGCCAAATTCTCACCTCTGTTTTGACATTATTGCCCCATACCTACTCCCACCCATTAGTGGCCAGAATTCAGTTTATGACATGTACTTTATTAAGGCCATTTTTTCTCTCTCAGCTGCACCATTGTAAATCTAGAGTAAGCTATTGCTTAAATCAGTGGTTCTCAGCCTCTTTGGACTCAAGGCACCATTCATCAGGCTCTGAAAATCCCAGATCTTATTTTTCACTCACTTTTTGACTATGGAAAAATAATAGAGCAATTCTTTTGCTGAACTCAGGAAGCCCACAGGAGGTCGGAATGGTTTTGGTGCTATGGATTCCTTTTTGAAATCTCTGGTCTCTCTTGTGAATCACGTCTAGGTGTTTGCATACCTAACAGTGCTCTCTGCAGCACCCTTAAAAGGATCTCATCCACCTCTTGGTGCCACTTCACTGTGGTTGAGAATCACCATCTTAAGTGATGGAATTGCTCTTGATCTACATCAGTTAAAGCAAATGCAAAAATGCAACTTTTCAGATTTGGCTTGTTACATACACCATGAATTTGGTGGGCATCATCTAGTCCCAAAAGACAAGTTCTCTAAATAAGGTTAGATTTGACAGGGCAACAGTGAATGGAAAAAAATGACAATAGGGAACTTACATGATGCCTACTGCTCTATGCTTGGTTCTTGCCACGTATTGGTCTTTCATTTTCTTGAAGGCCAAAATTCACCTTTAAAAATAATTTGAGAAAGTAATCACACAGATGTATAGAAAAGTACATAAAAGCATCCTTGACACAAAAAAATGTAAATCACAACATTTATAACTAATGTATTTCCCTTTCTTTCTCCTCCCCTTATTTTTCCAAGGCATAAAAAGAAAGCATAATAAAAAAAAAAAAACCTGGCATGGTTATCATTCATGTTGATGTCAACAGCCCTACATAGACAGGTAACAGGAAAATACCACCCCAGGGATCCTATTCATGGTGCACAGCAGGGCCCTGTCTGTAATTACTGTGGCCTAGTTATTTCTCAGGGAAAAAAAAGTCCAGCACCAGATCCTTTTTTTTTTCTTAATAGGTGAAGTTGAACCTAAAGCACTGTAATTTTAATCAAATCTTTCCCATCTGCGTGTAGTGTCTCTGAGAAGTTGAAGATTTAAGTGTATGTTGTAGGGTTTGCTGAATAGTCCCAGCGGGGGGAGAAAGGGCAGAGAGATGGTAATTATGTTACACTTAAAGGTATTTCTGTTGCCAAGGAAGCCTTTTCTTTCCTCTTTCCCTTTCTCTCTCTCTCTCTCTCTCTCTTTCTTATTCCTCCCTTCCCCTAGTGAGGGTTAAGATGATGTCACGGACAGAAAGGAAATACTGCAATGGAACAGAAGGCAAAGTCAGAGCAAAAGGGGAAATGATGAAGCTGCACTTTATAATCCATCTGTGGATTGTCTTAATAAATAACATGTTTAAAGCTTGGTGATTGAAGAGGTTTGGGGGAAATATTCCCAGAGTGGCAGATTTCAGAACAAAGAATAAGACATAAAGACACTTGTACATATATTGCTTATAGATTGTAGTGAGTAGTTTCCTTCAGCACCTTCAGTTTCTACTCTCTTGCCTTTCCTTCTGTGGGCAACATCTAACTTGTATGATAGGATCTGCTCCTTGTGCCATGAAAGTCGAAGGGAGCAGGATCAGACTTGAAAAGTAGCTGCCACCACTTCTTAAATACTATGAATCAAAATATATAAGACAGAGAACAGGTCAGATATGGATGGAGTTTTACCAAATCAAATAGTTTAAAGAAAGTTTGTAAGTTTCAACTTTTTTTTTTTTTACTATCCAGAAACTTCTATCAAGAGCGCTGATATTATATATTGTTTTATTTTATTGCCAGCCAGACTTCCTCCATTTGTATCAATGTGCAATAATGGTGACATTCAGTGACCAATCATTCCTAACAACCACAAATGTATTTTCTGATCAAGAAATAAAGATCTGGCCTCTCAATTATGTAGCAAAATTATTTTGGGCTGCAACAGATGCAAGCATTTACTGCCATATTCTCTTCTAACTAACACCAAAGCAATCAATACAGCTTGGTGAATCTGATCAGCAAAGTGATGCTCCTGTTTCTTCAAAAAAGCTCTGAAGAGATTTCAGAGTCTGAACATCTTCCAGTTGGGTACTCAGTACCCTATAACCTGCAATGTCACAACTTCTGAGTGGTCAGGCAGATGGTTGTGGTTCCTCGCAATGAGCATAGAAAAAAACCCACTGAAAAGATCCTCCTCATCAATTTTCTTTTTCAGCACATTTTCCTGAACATAAATATTAAGTAGGAAAAGTAGTGTTAAAACTGAATCAGCAAATTCTCAAAAGGGCTGTGTATTGTTCATGGTTAAACTAATTTCTCTCAAGCTTTGCCCTTTTAGCAACACAAAGATAACTAAAAGATGCCTCTAGGCCAGGGTGGGCAAAATGCAGCCTGGGGGCTGGATGTGGCCCACCAGGCTGTTCTATTCGGCCTGCGGGGCCCCTAAAAAATTTACAAATTAATATTTATCTGCCCCTAGCTGCCTATCATATGGCCCTCAATGGCTTGCCAGAACTCAGTAAGTGGCCCTCTGCCCAAAACAATTGCCAGCCCCTGCTCTGAGCATTGTCTAAGGCAAGTGAGTTCTCAGCCAGGGAGGAAGTGGGTTGCAGAATGACGGGATTGGAAAGGACACCAAACAGTCATGAGGCAAACCCTCATGCACGCATGCAAGAAACAAACTATTCCTAAACGGTTCTGGAAATTACAGAGTTCTAGGCAATGTGTCCCGATCAGAGAATTCAACTGATACCCAGCCAGCAGAGCAGTCATATGGGACCTGTGTGCATTGGAGAAGCCTACCAGTGGCCATTTCACATTGAAGAATGGAACTTAGTTTAGCCACACTTCTTCTCTCATGTCACCTTATCACAACTAAGGATCTGCCATCGGGTGTTTGCTCTACTTCCAACTTATGGAATAGTTTGGGTTAAAACTATTAATCAAAATCAAAATTGGGTGGTTTATCCTTTCCTCAATTAACTCAAAAGAGGACTTTAGGGATGGAGAGCAGACTGTAACTACCACAGACTAGGGCACCTGGATTAACACTCTTGAAAATAGTATTACAGGATTGCTACTGGTTAAACATGGTCTGGCCCTCAGTACACTTGCCAACTGAAAAAGAAACAAACAGCTCATCTTGCTGCAGCTAAGCTTCAGTAATGTTTTAATGAGCAAAGTGCCACCATATAAAATACCAATACTCTTATATCCAATGACCTTTACATTTTGTCACTCCCTGTGGCTGGCCCTGCTTTCAGTAAACTGATCAGTATCTAAAATGCCAGATCAAAAGAAATTGCTAGATAGCAACAGTATCATAATGCAGCTGGTAACCTATATGTCCCTAATGCAACTGTTTGTCATTCTTAGACACGACATCACAGAAGTCATTTTTTCTTGTCCACCTTGCCTGAGTGTCAGTAGATTGTGCTAAGATACTACTATTATAGCTCAAAAGTGCAAACAATTCAAAGACCTGGTCAGTTTTTCCCATCTGCAGAATGACAGGAGAAATAATTTTTTAAAAGGAATTTGGAAAAAACAACAACAACAAGAGCAGCAAATGACAGGGACACTCAGTGGCACTTCAAACAAAAGGATCTATATTTTTTCCATTACAGGCATATGTATTTGGTCTCATTGGGTGTGTCGACATGTGCAATTAATGTGAAGCCATAAACTCCAGAGTTTATTGCTCCCAGGCATGCTGTTTGAATGTGTTCCCAGGAGCAATAAACTCTGGAGCAATAAACTCCAGAGTTTACTGTCATTTGAATGTGTGCCCAGGACTGCAGTACATTGAGCTGGGTAGGAGCAGCCCAACTGGCAAGGGGCTTGGGGGTTCAGCCTGCAGGCCCAGGGCTGCTTCCCTGGGTTTCACTTGCTGTGGAAGGGCTGGCTGGGGCACCAGGGTGCTTCAGTGTGGGGGTTAACTGGCAGGTAGGCTCCACACTGAGTTATCCTCATGCCACAGCCAGCCAGAGCAACATCTACATGCATGCTGTTGCGGAGTTTTTTATTCTGCACTAAGGTAGTACTTGTATTCAATACCCTGCCACTCAGGGTACGTGAGGATGCTGCACTTAGATCGACCTAACTAGGGTTCTAACTAGTTCACTGAAGAAGTGAACTAAATTGGATTGAAAATGGGTTACTGTATTTACTCAATTATACGATGAGATTTTTCTCCTATCAAACATGAGAAAAATCAAGTATTGGTGTAGACACTGCCCGGGCTGGGTGGAACGCAAGGGTGTTTTAGGGACTGCCTGCTGACTAGCCCTGTGCTGAAGCAGCCCAAATAAGACTCAGTAAATTAGTTTACGCCAGCTTTATAGGGGCACATGTGTAGATGCCAAGTTGGTTACAGCACAACTAATTAGTCTACTGAGCAGTAAACATCTCATGTAGACAGGCCTATTGTCTGTTTTAGTTTCACCAAAATGCAATAGTGCTAATAAAGCTGTTAATGGTAAATCTAAATGACAAAAAAAATCTGACACATCTCACATAGCAGGATATACTACTCCACAGCACTCTGTCATGCTAAGGAAAACTGTATGGTCATGTATCCTGCCACAGATTCCAGAAGTAAGAGCCAGGAAATGCAAAAGTTAAAATTCAGAACCACAGTATGAACTCAAAATTTGTACTTTGTATATTTTTTCTAGGCACGAACAGGAATAATACAGAACTATATGTTTAAAAGAAAAGGAACCAAAAGGAACAATAAATATACCTACACCCTAGATGTCCAAACTAACAGTTCCTAAGGAATCTTTTGCGTTTTCTAACGTTAATTTTAATTTAATTACATAATCTTAACATTGCTTCAATATAGAACTTTTCCCCATGTTTTCATATTCCAGGTTATTATTTTTAAATCGCACCTAAAAATGAAGAAACAGGCAGGTTTCTGCAATAGTGCTGCCAAATGAACAATCTACCATAACCTATCATAATTGCTCTATTAATTTATATGCACTGCAAAGAGAACATTGGTCAGCTTTATAAACTTTTAATGATCTAGATAGCTAATACAAAAATTTGAAAGTTCAATGGTGACAGCTGCACAACTTTCATAGAAGCATTAAAGCAGCATTTACGAGAAATGACATCTTCAGCAACTAAGCAGAAGAGACTGGGACCCCTGGTGGGCTGAGGCCTGGGTGTAGAATGAGGACATAATGTACACAAGAACAAGTGAGGCAGGTTTCAAAACCCCTTCTATAACTAGGCCAAAGAAGAAGGCAAAGCTGCCTGAGGACCCTGTTAGTAGAGCAAGAAAGCAGCATGGAAGCTAATTAAAAATTCCAGGGCTCTGGTGATTTCTGAGGTGTACAGCCTGAGAGTCCAGGCAATCTGACTTAAATCTGTGATCCACTGGTCATCTATTCAGATACATAGTGGGGGCAAATGCAAGGACTGGAAGGCTGAGTACTGAATGGCAGAGTAAAGAGATGGCAGTAGGGCAACACTATGAAAGTAAATTCAAAACAATCCTCCCTGTCTCACTAGGGGAGGTACTCATCAGTAGAAAACAAGGTAGTAGTGATGAGACATAGTGTTGTCTCCATATTAACCTGCTATTGTCTGGGTTGCAGAAGGCTGAAAAAGCTCATCTCAGAAAGATCAGGAAAGTCAAAGATATTACTTGTCTTCCTGATCCAAAATAGGCTATCTTTGGCCCATAGATACATAGATGCTAGGGTCAGAAGGGACCTCAACAGATCTTTGAGTCCGACCCCCTGCCTGGATAGGAAAGAGTGCTGGGGTCAGATGACCCCAGCCAGATGCCTATCCAGCCTTCTCTTAAAGACCCCCAAGGTAGAGAAAAGCACCACCTCCCTTAGAAGTCCATTCCAAATTTTGGCCTCCCTTACCATGAAGAAGTTTTTCCTGATATCTAGCCTAAATCTGCTCTCTGTGAGTTTGTGACCATTGTTTCTTGTTACCCCAAGAGGCACCCTGGTGAACCAAGCATCTCCGATCCCTTGCTGCGTCCCCCCCTCAGTGAATTTGTAGGCGGCCACAAGATCACCTCTCAGCCTTCTCTTGCAGAAGCTGAAGAGGTCCAGGTCCCTTAATCTCTCCTCATAGGGCTTGGCCTGTAAACCCTTAACCATATGAGTGGCCCTCCTCAGGACCCTCTCCAGGTTATCCACATCCTTCTTAAAGTATGGTGCCCAAAACTGGACACAGAAATCCAACTGTGGTCTGACCAATGCCACACAGAGGGTAAGTATCACCTCCTTGGCTCTATTTGTCATGCATCTGCTAATGCATGATAAAGTACGATTAGCTTCACTGATGATGTCGTCACACTGATGACCCACATTCATCTTGGAGTCCACCATGACTCCGAGATGCCTTTCTACTTCTGTGCTGCTAAGAGGGTCATTTCCCAATCAGTAGGTGTGCTGGATATTTTGATGCCCTAGGTAAAGCACTCTGTACTTGTCCTTGTTGTACTGTATCCTATTGTGTACTGCCCACTTTTCCAACCTGTCCAGGTCTGCCTGCAATTGTTCCCTACCCTCCAGTGTGTTCACTTCACCCCACAATTTAGTATCATCCACAGACTTGGACAGAGTACACATCACACCCACACTGAAGTCACTGATGAAGACATTGAAGGATACAGGCCCAAGACTGAACCCTGCAGAACCCCACTACCCATATCCTTGCAAGTCGATACCAACCCATCTACTACCACTCTCTGGGTGCAACCCCCAAGCCAATTTGCCACCCACTGGACTGCGTAAACGTCTGTCACAGCCTCTTAATTTATTTATGAGAATGGGATGAGATACTGTATTGAAGACCTTCCTAAAATCCAAAAAAATGACATTGATTTCTACTCCTGCATATAAGCGTTTTGTGACCTGGTCATAAAACAAAACCAAATTAATCAGGCATGATCTACCTGCTACAAATCCATGCTGGTTGCCCTGCTGCATTATTTTTACCACTGGACTCTCACAAATATGATCCTTAATAATCTTTTCAAAGACTTTTCCAAGGATGGAGGCGAGACTGACTGGCCTATAATAACTCGGATCCTCCTTCCTCTCCTTCTTGAAAATAGGGACATTGGACCACATTGGCCCATGGCAGAAATTACGTTGCCTGTGGTATATGTGAGCATTGCATGATAAATCACGACATGCCAGACATTAAACCTCTAGAAACAGCAGAACAGCCACTCAGGGTACATGCAGATGTTGCACTTATATTGACCTAATGAGGGTTCTAACCAGTTCACCTGAGGAGATGAACTAAATTAGATTGGGAATATTTACTTGATTATAAGATGAAGTTCTTTTTCCCATTCAACATGGGGAAAATCAAGCCTTATCTTATGATTGCATGCGACTTACCCAAAACGTGAAAATGCACATGGTCAGCCAGCAGAAGGTGTTGCTGCTCCTCTGATCCTGCAGGGCTCATGGCCAGTGCAGTCACTCCAAGCTGCTGCCTGCCAGCATGTGCCAAGATGCATCAGCACCCTCCAGCTGGAAGACCCACATGCAGCTCTAAATGATGTGCCAGGCATCAGCCAGGAACTATCCCCACAGCACGCAGGATTTCTGGCCAGCATGTGCTGAGTTGCCCTGAGCTGCTGTCCCAGTGACAGGTGCTGGAGCAACTCCACATGCTAGTGGCCTGGGCAAGTGCCTTGGTAGGTGCTGGGTTGCCACTTGAGAAGCATCTCAGGGCAACTCAGCATATGCTGCTTAGAAACCCCACATGCTGCAGGAACGGTGCCTGGGCAGCTCCTGCCAGGTCATGTCAAGCTGCATGCAAGGAGCCTGGCCAGTGCATGCTGTGCTGCCTCACACCCACCAGCAGGCAACTGCTGGGAGTGACACCCTGCCTGCAAGGTATCCACCATAATGTGGGGAGAGGCTAGCCAGGCACACAGCAGGCAGGATTCCTGCAGGGGCCAGCCAGCACACAGCGGGGAGACACTCCAGCCAGTACACACCAGGGAAAGGCCCCACAAGGGCTAGCCCAGGGGTGGGCAAACTGCAGCCTGGGGGCCAGATGCGGCCTGCCAGGCCATTCTATCCGGTCCGTGGGACCCCCCCCAAATTAAGAAAATTAATATTTATCTGCCCCTGGATGCCTGTCATGCGGCCCTTGATGGCTTGCCAAAACTTAGTAAGCAGCCCTCCACCCAAAATAATTGCCCACTCCTAGGCTAGCCAGTACTCAGGAGGGAGGGACCCCCAGAGGCCAGCTAGGTACCCTGTATGCTGCAAGGAGGGGCCTGATTGCAGTGACAAGGTACCCAGCACTCAACAAGGGTCCCAGCACATGGCAAGGGACCCAATGCATGGCAAGGAAGGATCCAGCATGCAGTGAGACTCTTAGCAGCAGCAGCAAGGGATCCAGGACATGGCAAGGCTCCCAGCAGTGATGACAAGGGACCCACCAGGAGGTGAGATATCTAGCATACAGTGGCGAGGAACTTGGCAGTCACAATAAGGTAGTCAGAATGTGCATGCTCATGAGGGATCCACCCACAACAAGCGGTGATGACAGACTCAACATGAGTGTGCCAGAGAGGGATCTAGCACACAATGAGGCTCCAATCAGTGGTGACAAGGCAACCAGTATATAATGACCCCAAAACAATGAGGCAAGTAGCAGCAAGGCACCCAGCAGAGGGAAACACCCAGAAAAGCAGCAGGGAAAGCAGCAAATTACAGGGCCTGATCACCACTGACTGGCCACATTTTAAAACCATAGAAACCCATGGTAAATTCTGTTGGGTGAGTGGTGGCAGGGAAACCAACCCCCATGACAGACCATATAGAAAAAAGAAGTGGTACCAATGTGAAGATGCAAAAAGGAATGAGGTGCAGCTATGATACAAACTTTAAAATGAAGGTTATAAACTATCATGAAAAAACAAGTTGTGAGGTAGGAAGGAAGTATAATGTTACTAAAGCAAATGTGCATTGATGGACACACTTAAAAGGAAAACTCAAGAATGCTAAGTCCATGCGGAAAACATTTGGGAGTCTGAAACACAATTGCTTTCCTGAAATTTATAAGCAAGTTCCCAAGTATGTTCAAGGAAAGAGACAGGAGGGAATACCAATCACCCGTGAAGTGCTTTGACTCTTGGCATTAGAAATATTGAAGGAACTGAGCATTCCTTTTAAAAAATTCAAAGCAAGTAGTGGATGGTGTATCTGAATGATGCAAAATAGTGGCTTAGCCCTGAGACGAAGAACTTCAGTTGCACAAAAGTTACCATCAGACTATAATGAAAAACTTGCTGAATTCCAGCGGTACATTATTGGGCTATGCAAAACGCACGATTACCTGCTGGGCCAAAGAGGTAATGCTGATGAGACTCCAGTCTATTTTGACATGCTAAACAATGTCCCCATCCATGAGAAAGGCACAAAATCCATGATTATGAGAAATACAGAAAATGATAAGCTGTGAATTATAGTGGTATTAGCAGTGTCAGTAGATGGGAGAAAATTGCCACCCTATGTGATTTTGAAACTCAAAACTCTGGCAAAATAAAAGCTGCCACCAGGTTAGATGCCAGGAACAAGGATGGATTTCAAGTGAGCTGATGAATAACTGGTTAGATGTTGTGTGAAAATGGAGACCTGGGGCACTGCTAAAGACAGGAGGAATGTTAGCGTTAGATTCATTCAGAGGGCATTTAAGACCAGAAGTGAAAGCAAAAATTCAGTTAGTGAATTGTGATTTTATAGTCATGCCTGCTGGTATGACACCTCAACCCCAAGCACTGGATGTCATAAGATGAGTAAGTCCTTTAAGGACTACAGTGCCAGTATTCAGACTGGCTCATGGCAGGGAACCATGTGCTTACACCTGGTGGAAAGATTAAGAAACCAACTGACTTCTGACTTCTTGAGGAAGGCTATCTTCAGAATGCATTATTAAATGCTTCAAGAAGTGCTGTATATTCAGTACCATGGATGGAACTGAAAACAATGTTTTGTGGGAAGATGAGGGAGGAGATGAAAATGGTGAAGAGTGTGAGAGTGAGGACACATCTGAAAGTGGAGAGTCCTAAGTTGTAAGCTCTAAGAAAGGAGTAGCATTCACCAGGTTCTGGACAGAAGCTTACATAGACTAAGTTAATGTTTGAATTGAAATGAAGCTAACATTGAATTTATGACTTACTGGCATTGCTATAGTTTTTGTCAGTAGGTCTATTAAAAATAATACCAAATTAAAAATTTCCCTTGTGTGGAATCTAATTACTGGAGGGTCACCTTAAATTCAGGGTCATCCTAGATTCAAGTAAATACAGTAGCCTGATCTAACAAACATCAGTACATGTTCAGAGTGCAGCCCTGGGGTTAGGAAAGCCCAGCCAGTCACCCCATCCCCAAGACTGCAGTCTTCCTACCTCCCTGCCCCCCCGCGCAGCCCTGGCCAGGCTTTTTTAGCTCCCTGAACCCCATGACAGACAACCTGTCCCCATGGACTCACCCACCTCTCTCCCACAGACACACCAGCCTCCCTGATCCTGTTGACCCCTCCACTAACTCCCTCAATCCCATCTGCCTCTCTCCCCACTCGGACTTCCTTACTTCCTGGCATAGCTTCAAGCACCAGCAAACATCTGCATAAGTGGAGCCCAATCTATGATCATGAAACTTAAAGTAAGCTGACTAGTTGTAGATTGGGTCCCACGAATGTGTGCCCTCAGTGAGCAGTAATGTCTTTCCAGCATGGACCTATCCCATGATCATTTTTACATATTACCAGCAGGCATGTTATGATTTGTCTTTTAATACTCATATGCAATGCACAACAAATGCAATGTCTGCCATGGGGCATTAGCTCTGGCAGCCATTTTTGCTCCCATTCAACCCTACTTCTAGATTCACAGAGGGTTTGGTTAGATCACCCTTGTGAAATGGGAGGGAATTTCTCCTGTAGAATAAAACTGGCAAGAGCCTAATGGTTTGTTCTACATTCCTCACAATACCCTGGGAATGTGATTGTAACTAACCACATTTACAAATGTGGTTAGTTACATTTAGAAAAGGAAAGAACACTTACTTTGTTGAAATGTGTATGATATCTAATGCAGATATTCTAAACTTCTTGGTTTGTGCATGTTAAGGAAGCCCATGACTGAACCCATGGGGGTGGGAAATGTATTGAATCCCATGCATCATGGGAGTTACATGGAATTAGCCTTAAAATTATTCTTAGCCTTTTATTCAACTCATGTCAGGCCTGAATCCTCCTTCCTTGGTCCCCTGTAATTTAAAGAAGGTAGGTATCCCAATTAACTCAACAGTCACAGACTTCTGAAACACCATTTTAGACTGGACATAAGGAAAAACTTATTTACCATCCGAGTCTCCAGACTCTGGCATAGACTCCCCCAGAAGTGGTGCAAGCACCTATTCTGAATGTCTTTAAGAAATGCTTGGATGCTTATCTTGCTGGGGTGATCTGACCCCAGCTGACTTCCTGCCCCTTGGGCAGGGGGCAGGACCCAATGATTTTGTGAGGTCCTTTCCAGCCCTAATGTTTATGAAATCTATGAAATCCATTAAACTCATTTAAAGCTATTAATGTTGAAGGCTGACACTTAACTTCCATCTTTTGTGTCCCCATCTTCTTCTTCTTCTTCTTCGTGCTGATTAATAGCAATATGACTACATAAGGTCACAGCATTACTAATGTAAACTTTAAGGCAGTGGGCTGCTTTAGGGAAACTCAAGGAAATAAACCAGGAAGAATTGGGAAGCAGCGGTGGAAGTCCCTTGATATGAGGATGGCAATCTTTCAGTAAACAGGGAAATCATTGATGAGTCCACAGACGAACAAGAAAGCCAATCTGAGATCCTCATGGTTGACTGCAGCCATGGCACATAGTTCTGGGAGGCAGGAGTAGATCCTGATGATGCTGGGTTACAGCTCTTTCCATTTGTCTCTCTCATCTATTTGCCTCCATACTGAGGTGAGTTTGCTCAAAATGATCAATACCTTGTATATCCAGCACCACTGTGGACAGTTCAGTACTTGAATCTCTCAGGTATTGATGATAATATTGCATTTCTTCAGATTGGTCTTCAAGATATCCTTGAATTTCCTCTTTTGATCACCTCTGTAGTGGTGAACCACTGGTGAGTGGGGAGTATAAGACCTGTTTTCAAAGTTGACTTTCAGGCTACCTTATGACACATCCTGTCCAACAGAGCTCGTACCATATAAACCAATGCTGGTGGCATTTGCTTAAGCCAGAATGCTTGCATTCGTTCTTCTGTCCTTCCAAATGAAATGGAGGATTTTCTGAAGACATCACTGATGGTGATGTCCCCAAACGTTCAGGTGTTTCTGATATGTCATCCAAGTTTCACACCCATAAAACAGGGTAGGGATGACAGTAGCCTGATGGATCAGAATTTTGTTTTGGATCCTGATATCATGATATCATGATCAAAGGCATGGTTTTGGAGATGTCTAAAGAAAACACTGGAAAATTTTATCCAGTGTTGAATATTGTTTCTTATGCTTACTTTTTGGACAAGGTAGCTACCTAGCTAGGAGAAATACTCAATATTCTCTAAGGATTGTAATATGTGGAGGAGCAGCTGGTTGTTTTGGGGTGGACTGGTAAAGGATCTTGGTTTTCATGAAGATTACGGTGAGTCTTGGTATTTCACATACTTTACAGAAGCAATCAAGAATGATCAGGAGCTGTTCAGTTGAGTGGGCACACAGCATAACTATCAGCATACTGAAGACCAGTAATGGATGAGTTGGTTTTCTTGGATTTGGAATGTAACTAGTTGATGTTAAAGATATTCTCATCCATGAGATACTGGATGTTGATTCCAAGTGGAAGTCTATCACCAATGAGATGTGGACTAGCTTTGATATAGATAGGAAAAAGTGGTGCAATCACACATCCTTGCTTGCCTCCAATTTTAATTAGTGAAGAGGTTCATTTCTGAACCATTGCTTAGGATGTTTGCTGTCATGTCATTGTGAAGAAGTCTGATATTGATAACAAATTTTTGTGGGCATATAAATCTCGTCATGATCTTCCATATGGCCTCTCTGGTATTTGTTTCAAAGGTCTTGGTCAGGTTAGTAATGGCCATTTAAAGATGCTGATGTCACTTGTGGCACTTCTGCAGCTCTTTAGCAACAAAGATCATATCTATTGTATTCACGCCTATGAAGTTAACTAAATGCAGTGAACACTGAGCATGATTATAAAACACAAACATACTGATAGGAAACTTTTTTTTTTGGTAACATTTTATTAGAAAACAGGCAATATCAGACATTTTTAAAAAGGACCCCACCTGAGACCTCACAAGGGGAATACAAATACAATTTCAAGAAATTACATAATAGTCACATGATAAACAGCATCTCGTTCACTTTGCCTAAAACTCCAGTGTTATTCAGTGAACATCTTACCCTTGTTTCTTATATAATTACAGGTTCACACATCAATACTTAACAGAAAGGTGCTGACAAAGCCCTCACCCACTCTTTCTGACAAGAAAGGCTGTCCCTTACTCTATCCTATACCTATACAGGGCTGAAACAACCCCCTGAAGTCCAGCGCTTGCCAGAGCGCTGTATCCCCTCCTTCCGTCCCATGCTTTTCTCTGCCTCTATAGAAGTGCAGCTCATGCATTGCTAACTGCAAACACTCTGATGTTAAAAAGCACGAGCCCTTTAGTGCCAACAGGGAACGCACTTTCCATAGTGCTACTTTGGTGCACATGATAAGGACCCTCACACCCCATGACCCATCCGTCTCCCCGTTAACCCATAGGGAACATTTTCGATAGTGATCCCCGTTCCCCTTCCTGTCTCCTTCAAATAGGTGGCTACCTTCTCCCACACCTTTTGCGCATAAAAACAGTTCCACAAAGCATGTGCCACCAACTCCGGAAACTACCATAAGGATAGATTAGTGCAGATCATCTGAATAAAATATATGGCAGTGTCCATTGCACTCGGTCCCCCTCACCACCAATTCTTTTTCAAGTCATGTTGAGTCACTACTTTGAATACATTTTAACTTCCTCTTCACTCCCACAGTTAATCTGTGACTTTATTTCCCATTTCCAATGATTCAAATTTCTTCACCAGCCTTAAATGTCTGGCAAACATCATGAAATGGGGCCTCAAACGGTTCATCCAAAATCCCTGTCACCCCCTCTCTCAGCCTGTTGGACATGATTAGTGTGGCCTCACACTCCATGAGGTGGAGCCAGGCCAGGTTGCCCTGCACCTCATGTGCATATAAATTTTTGGAGAACCCCAAGACTCCTGCCAATAATACCCAGTTTCAGTCATAGGTGTGGGGGGGGGGAGCAAATCTGTAGGTGGTAACTGGAGTACACACATACTACATACTGAGCAGTGCTGAGCTATGGGGTCACTATACTTTCAAATGCTGTTGATTCTGCTGGGGCCCAGCCCAACGAACTATATGGTAAATGATGAGTCATTTGGCTTTGTATTAATATCATGCATAGTTTGTACTATATATAAAGAGGTACAAAAGGGCTGCTTAAAAGTGTGTTTATGGAGTACCTGTGCTAAAATATGCAGCAGTTTTAAAAAAGGGTAAAATGGACAAATTATGGATGAACTAAGTCGATGGGTACCTAGCCATGTTTATTTCAAAGCCAGTGTTTTCAAATTTGCCTCTCATTTCCATGTGCTCAGGAAGAGCAGGGTCTGATAGTAAGGGAGAGTTGGGGGGAAGGAAAGGGACTGCAGGGGGAAGAAGTTAGGGAGGTGGAGCAGAGGACAAAGGAGCCACCTAACTCCCCCAGATTCAATTTCCCTGCTGTAACAGTGGGAAGGGGACAAATTCAAGGCAAACGTCCAATAATTAGATTCTATACCTGGAAAAATTATAGCAGGTTTATACATGTTCCATATATGATATCAAATTACTGGGGAAATCTTATATTCAAGTGAATATGATATTATACCTCTGTGTGTTCTGAAGCCACACTGGGACTTGGGTTGAATCTCCTCAGCTAGGAAAGTAATTCTACTGAGGAGAATACAGGCAAGGATCTTCCCAGCTATAGACAGAAGTGCAATACCACGATAATTGCTGCAATCCGATCTATCTCCTTTCTTGAACAGTGTAACAATTCTGGCATCTCTCAAGTTCCTGGTAATCTGTTCTTTTCCAGATTTTCATAATAACAAAGCAATGGAAGCGAGAATACACTAAATATAATTCTCATTTTGAAAGCGGCAACTCCCTGCTCTGTGAGTACCAGGAACCATCTGAGTTCTTGTCAGCAATCAACACCGTTTATAAACACATGCTGTATGGAGAAAAAAAATATTTCATAATGATGGTTGATCTCTGTTATGACATGCCTCTTTATGGATACAGAGGGGAGAGGTAACTCATCACTGAAATAGCCATGAATGATGTATCAGTCTTTCCTCATAAGTGAAGTGTCATAATAGATACCTGCTCTTGTGCCCTATATATTTACAAAACCACTGTTTTCCAGAAAAAGGAACTCTTTCAAATAACTCTGCTAAAAAATGAAATGCTAAAGTATGTGTAGGAATAGAAGTTTTTTAATCCAGTACTACTTTAAGAACATTTGCATTATGCTTTAAGTGACATATCTTAAAGTTGAAAAAATACTAAACATAACATTTGACAGCATGTTATCATCAGATATGTTCATATTTACGCATCTACTCACCCCCATACATACTTAGGAGAAATATATGATGCCATTGATACATCATTAAACTTCTGCTGTTTTGAGTTAAAGACTGATGATTCCTAGCAGGTGGTAAAATAGTATGCAAGTTAAGTCGATCTGAAATGAGAGCTAAAAAAATCTGAATATCATGTACCCGTCACATATGCTAAAGAATATTTATTATGTATATTTATTTTATAAATAAAAATGTAAATACATTTCATTTTACAACTGTTTAGAGAAAGATTATAGCGTCTTTTGGGTTCTTTCCTGTATTTCTTCACCTGTATAGTCACGGCTGCTCTAAAATTTGCCTTTTCCTTTGGCAAACTTTATTAAGGGCTTTGATTGATAGGTTTGAAGGTCAAATGGAACTTTCTAAGATGCTATGAGCAATCTTGCTTGACCTGCATAACATAGGCCATCGAATTGAACCCAGCAGTTCCTGCAGCTGGCAGGATTCTTCCCTTCTGTGTAAATAAACCATATTGAGCCTAATAACTTAACAAGTAGAGAAAGATTTACAGGAGAAGGATTTTCACCTTCTCACTAAGGTCCCTGTCTAGCAAAGCACCTCAGAACATCAGTGGTCACAGAGTCCACTAAACAGTTGCACCAAGTCAGATGCTTGTTTGAGCTCTTAATTGAATCAGGCTTATCACAGATTTCTATTAGATTTGGAAACCAAATTCAGTTCCAAAGCACAAAAGTCTACCTACCCCTTCCACCATCAGTGAATTGGTCATTGGCCTGGAAGAGAAAAGTTCCATCGAGTTGGAAAACATGCACATTTTCTACAAAGTTCTAGATAAGCTTCTCCTGTCTATGACATCTAAAAGCAGAAGCTAAGCAATCTTGAGTCAAACTAGTAGTCTTAAAATATAAATCTGATTTGGATATGTTTAAGTATCCCAACAATAAGTATTTATTGTCTTTTCTTTAAGCCTTGAGATGTTTCCTAATACATTTTCAAACAAAAGAAACTAATTCCATTCACTTGCCCAGACTGTGTTCCTGGGAGAAATTCTACTGCACAGACAAGGCAAAACACTAGTTTTCTGATTAAAACCCCAGATATCTGGAGAACTATAAACTATTCTGTTTCTTTCTGAAAATAAATAAATAAATAAATAAAATGTACTTTAACCCAGAGTTTAAAGGTAACTAGTTATTTGGGACCTTCAAGTACAGAGCATCCATCTTCTGAAAATCATACCCTCTCAAAATTACCTCAAATCACCAGTCATTTTTGAAAATGTGGAGGCTTGGCTTATTTTCCAATCATGATTTTAAGTAAAACAGCCTACATTACAACTTAATGGGATACATTCTGAAATAATGAAAATGTTTTTAATGGAAAAAATATTTTTAAAATACAAGTTTCACTCCAGTATTTTACATGTATCTTGATCTTATCTTTTGTAGAAACAATATGATATTCCATGGCGCACAGTGTGGTGAGATAACAGTGTCAGTGATGGGAGGTATTCAAAAAATACCTATGATATTACATTATTTCAGTATGGCTCTTAGCCTGTGGTGTGTATTATTGGTTAATTAAGGCACAGGAAATGATGTATATGAAAAGATACATCTTCCTTACTTTCAATGAAATAAAAATTTCAAATCAAAAGCATCTGTCTTTTTTCATTTATATGTCAAAATGTAATTGGCTATGGTTGGGGTTTGTTGCCTTTATTACTTTTAATAGCTGTACAGCCACTGATTGCCCAAGCTGATGGTTAATTTAATTTCTGTCAATACAATATTGGGGCTGTCTGCATATTCAGGCCATGATTAACTGCAGCAGAGTCCATAACAGTAGTGTTATTATTACTGCATTTAACTACCTCTCGGGAGAAGACAAATTAAATTATGTTGAAAATGCTGTTGATTATCATTACGGACTTATTTGTAGAGCACAATTACTGATCTGTTGTAAAATAAATCAAATTTTTTATCATCTTGGTATAAATTAAATGTAATGTAGGCGAATGGAGAGTGGTTACTGAAAGAGTTCAGGCAGTTTTGTATAAGTCAACCAAGCACTGAATTAAAATAATAATCATAGATGAACATGATATTATATTTTAATAACAACTACTTCATGACCAAGTATGCCTCATAGATTATGTGATTTCAGTAATAAAAAAAACAAATTCAAAATGCTGTATGTACTGTTGACTTAAACAAAAGATTGATGCCTTCATATAAATTATTTTATACTATTGCTTCTATGAAAGCTGAAATCATGGTTCAAGTAACTAATTTAAGACACTGCTTTAAAAATACAATTACACTAATAGCTTACATATGACAGTCTTTTACTCTTCTCCTCCTCCATCTATGATATGCCCACCTCTGCCACACTGCATTATGTCCTTATCGAATATGATGCATTACTGATAATCAGAGCAAAATATTTGCAAGGTATGTGCACAGATTTCATGTCTACTAAATGTTCACTATGACAGGCTCCATAGCACTATTGTGAAAGGGCTAAATCGTGACTGTTGCTTATTGGTGAGGAAAAATGGGAGGAGCAGTAATGGAGCCTTATCCAAAAGGATCCAGTTACAGTCAGAGGTGCTGTGGTTCCTTGAATCTACCATCTCCAACAGCACTGCGAAATCCAAAAAGGTAATGAAGAAAAAGGGCACGGTGGGCATAGCTCCACCTTCCTTCCACACTGGCCAGCAGAGTCCAGCACATTTCTGAGGATCCATATGCCGCTCCGGTCCCTAAAAAAGCCTCGCACCTCAGCTGAAGTGCACTGCTATAACTCCACTGACCTCAACAGAGCTATGACAATTTATACCAGATAAAGAGATGTCTCCTTATATGAAATATATGCCCTACCAAAGGCCTCAAAAGATGTATTTGTCCATCACAAACCTGCCACTAAGGTGGGCCTTAAAAGTCACAATACTCCAAAAGCAACTTTACGCTAAAAAGAAAAAAATCTCCTACTGGTTTCAATGGATATTTTGGCTAGTGAGGGATCATAGGACAAGTCCCTTTCCATACCCATTGGCAAGTACAGCCAATTACATGTTGGCAGGTTGCCTAACACTTCATTATAGACCTACATTTTCAATTGCTTATAATTCTGTCAAGTTTTTATTCTTCAGGATAACGTTCCATGTCTTTTTTTTAATTCAACAAATACAACACAGTCATTCCATCGTTCCTGATAATGAGAAGAGGAGAAAATAAGTAGCTAAAGATGTTATTTTTCTCTCTCCTAATTATGCATTTAAGTGCTTGACAGCCTCCATGCTTCAGAGTAGGAAACTGAAATTTGGCAGGGGATATTCCTGGGGTCACTTTTTGCTTTCTCCATAAAAAACATCGAGATCTCACTGATTGATGTGATTCTTGAGCTTTTCCAAATGACAGCTTTCAAAGTGCTTGTTAGAGGTCCTGCTAAATCTGCATTGAACATGGTATAGCCTCACAATTTCCTCCGTGCCAACTCTAATGAGCATGCAGTTGTGTAACTTGAAGGCGGCAGTGGGAGAGTGGAACACCAGCCCTGGGCACTGGATCAGAGAGGGCTCTGGACTCGTAATCCTCAGGGAGCCCACACCGCTGCTGCTGCTGCCATAGCAGCCCTTGTTCCAGGAGCTTGTGCTGAGGTGACAGCAGCCCATACTACCATCACAATTGCAGTAGCCCCTTCCTGCACAGAGAAGTAAGTGCTTTCTTCCAGTTTCTCCCCCTCCCTCTCACTCACCTTCCCTGCACCGCCCAGGGTACCAACATTTCAAGTTAGGCCTCTGTGAGCATGCTCCCAGCCCCACAGATCTTCCATAAGCCATCCCTAGTAAGCTCCTAACCTCACCAAAATGCACTAAGCAAACCCCTAAGATCTATGGCACTGCTTATATGCTAACCCTATTCAGCATCTTCTACACCTCATGCAACTCTTTATGGCTCCAGGGAGCATACAATCAAATTAGCTGCTGTAAAATAACCTTTGGCTTAGTAAAAGATCTGATGGGCAGAGACATGAGTTCTAGATCTTAGCTTTTCATTTGATTGATGTTAATAATTCTGTGCATCGCACAATCCTTATTATTCAGCCAGACCTCATTAAGAGGCAGGCAAGACTCATTCTCCACATTTTACAGATGGGTTAACTTAGAGGCTGTCATTTATGACACAGCAGGAAATAAACCCCAGGTTTTAAATAGGGCAGACCCAAGCTGCACTCATTAACCACACTGCCTTTCAAATCTATGTGCTTGACCACACTGAAACACACTTCTCTACAAAGCCAGAAACAGGACCAAGGAATCCAGATTCCCAATCATCCTCTGCAGTCTTGCAAGCAGCTGTTAAAGCTGCTGATGGAGTGTGAATTACATCTTCCCTAGTTTTACTACTTCTACTCCTTTAATTCAAGCTGTAAAAATATGAGTTGTGGATATAAAGGTTCAAGGTTCAGATTCTGCTGATAATCCATGAAGAGCATAAACGTGATTCCACATGACAAAATTGCTTATTACCAGTTTTTACTTAAAAAATAAAAACCTAGACTATATTACACAATAAAGCTAATTTGAAAGAATGTGTGGGTTACATACACAAAGCACTGAGAAGATAGGAAATGCTGTAAATAAAGTTGCCCATGCAGTTTCAGTGTTTAGCTCTCTTGTGTAATGAAAGAATCAGAGGGTGCATCTACATGTGACGTTTACTGCAGAGCTGACTAGTTAGCTCCACCATAAAGCATCAGCATCTACACAGGCAGTGCTATTATGCCAGAGTAAGCTAAGTAACTCCATCATATGATAGTACTGCCTAACTCAAGTGCTATCCTATGGCGGAGTTATCTACTCTGCCACAACACACATGTATGTGCTGACCGGGGCTGGTTGGGGCACAAGGGTGCTACAGTGTGGGGCTGCCAGCCAGTTAGCTCCACACTGTAGCACCCTCATGACCCATCCACTGCCTCTGCAACACATTGAGCTGGTTTGGAGCAGCCCTAGGCTGGCAGGGTGACCCCTGGGGTTCCCTGCCAGCTAGGGTCGCTCTGCCTTGGCTCAACGTACTGCGGTCTTGGGCGCACATGTAAACACTGCACCCAGGAGCAATAAACTCCAGTGAGAGCCGCGCTGGAGTTTATTGCATTTAATTAATTTCACGTGTAGATCCCCCCTCAGTGTAAGAAAGGGCCTTCTTTTGTGTTTAAAGTGTAAGATTCAGCTCCAGAAAAGCACGGTTATATTCGTACTTCTGCCACAGACTTCTTTATATTGACACCAGGGTAAGAGTGTTATAAAAATGCTCTTCTACCTGTTATTTTTTTTTTTTTTAAATGCTTCTTCCTATGCCCTGAAAAGCTCACATATGGGGCCATTTAAAACAAGAAAGGTATATCACATAGTCTTCCTATTTGAGCTATACAAAATCAGTATCACAACAACCCACAGCATTGCACCTTGCCGAGGACCATTTTTATTTTTAACTATTAACTTTGCAGCACTCCAAAGTACACTAGAAACCTCACACTACTAGGAAGGAGATGAGGTCCCCACCACAAAAAATACACTGTGTATAGGTATGTAGCAAAAAAACAGTTGGCCATACTGTGAGGAGGACACAGATACAGTTATAGTTGAAGAAAGAAAAAAATACATCTTGTAAGAAGATGGAAAACGTGCAAATAAAGTTCAGGCTCAAATATTCTTAGCACTCATTCCAAAAAAAGGTGTAAGACAGACACCTAATGGAAAGAAGCAGCTAGCATGCTTTCCATAGTATGTGCTGAAAACACTTTAGTTCAGTTTATACTAACAGCCAAACGGTTCCCAGTTTCTAGTCTAAAGAGACTCTCTGTTGATTTTCCTGGTGCTCCTCCTTTAAAAATAAAGACTTATAGAAAACTGGACCTGGAAAGCTTTAATGTGTCATGTCATGGCAATGGGAAGCAGAGACTACATCCACATGGCATATCCCCATGGTTCATATGTACACATGTATGCAGTAAAGCCAAGTCAATCAAGAGCAACGTTTATTTTCATACACATTACTTTATGTATAGCTCCCTTTATTCTAAAGGAGTGTTTTATAGTAGAGCAGGTGGTCAAATTGAAGCCATATTGAAGTCAGTGATATAACAGAAGGCAAAATTAAGCACTACAGGTGTATGTATAAGATACTCATTCTATTGGGGTCCCAGTGTCTAAACCCACTTTTCTACCATATTTTCTAGTGTATGAGATGTGTCCTATTCCTTCCCCCCCAAAGGATACAATTATGGGGAAAAATTTTAACATACATTTGATTGAATTTTGGTCAGCTTTTACAAATTATTTCAGTTATTTGTTGTTACACAGCTTCAGTGTATGAGATGTGCCTTACCTTTACACCTCCTGCAGGGGAGGAACTGTATCTACATACAAGCATAAACTATGGCATGTTCATCCTCAGAGCAATCAAATAACATAAGTTATCAAAATCTGATCAGGTGACATGGACAGAGGAGAATTTGTGACATTTGATTTAGCAAATTAAAGAAAACTCTCAGCACAGTAATTTATGCCTTTTACATAAATAAATAATGGAATCATCACAAACTCAATCATGTAAAAAAAAGTATATTCATATTAATAATAACCTGAATTAAATACTATAAATATCCAGAAAAAGCACATCAGCCTACAATATGTGATATGCATGAATTCTGCTAAAACTAAAAATCGTTGCTCAAACAACAGTGCAGTTTGTTCAAGATGGGTGAAATTCACTCCTCAGCATAGGGAGTCATGAATGGATACCAGCACAGCAGTGGACTGTACTTTGTTGATTTGATATGACACACACCATTCATCTTCATGAGAGTTTCAAACTCATGAGATACAAACTGAGCTCCACTGTCATTTACCAACCATCCTAGCAAACTAGGTGTGATCATTTCACACATCTCCTTCACAGATTTGAAACATGGCAAAAATTTTAGTGGCACTGATGGATGATCTCCTTATGGCCATGGGAAGAAGAGTAACTTCTGTAGTAATACAACTGGATCTACTGGCAGCCTTCAACCCAATGAACCACATGTCAATACAACGGACTCACAGAGGACAGCACTAGGCTGACTTAACTTGTTCATGAGCAAAACCCAGAGTGTCATAGCTGATGACTGTTTCTGTGCCCCGTAAAACAGTATTTGTGAAGTCTTGGGGGAAGCAATTCCTTTGCCACTCCTTTTATACCAGCTATAAGAAGCCTCCCTCCACACACATTCAAACAAGGTTTTAAGTTAATACGGACTCTAACTTGACTACTAGCTGATGACATACAGCCGTACACTTCTATGTCAAATGAACATAGGCAACACCATCAACATCTTACAACAGTGCCCGAGAGATTTAACTTAATGGATGAAAATAAATAAATAAAAGGCACCACAAACTCACCTCAAGCAATAGAAAGGTAATGCTATCAGGTGAAAAAGAGCATCCTAAGGAGACAAACAAGACATTAACTTCATTTATTCTTGAAGGTATCTATCTACTCCTGTCAAAGTATGGCATGTTGAAATCCTAATCAACTCTGCTCTGTTTCTGAGCATGAAGATCATATTAGCAAGAAACCCCTTTTACTTCATAGTATAATGCCTCTAACCATTTTCACCCTTTCTCCTGGGATCTTAGCACACAGAGTTATATATCCTGTATATATCATATAACTATTCCTTCTGTGCCATATTGCTGTACCTCCTAATCTGGTATAAATTATATTCATTTTAAACTAATTATTATTGGGGGGGGGTGTCTCTCTCTCTCTCTCTCTCTCTCTATATATATATATAAACAAAAGAAAGCCCTTTCTTACACTGAGAGGGGATCTACACGTAAAATTAATTCAATGCAATAAACTCCAGTGCAGCTCTCATTGCAGTTTATTTTTTGTGTGTGTGTATATATATATATATATATACACACACACACACACATAGAACAATGTATATTGTAGAATAGTACAATATGCTACTCCTAATTTCAATTATAATCCAAGATAATTTTAAAATACAGGAGTTACACCCTTGCTGAATTTGGATCATCACTGAAAAACAATTACATCCATTTCAGGGATAATGCCTGAATGGGAAGAAATAACTGTTTAACAACATTCATTAAAATGCAGTTTTACTCAAATATGCAACATTTTTGTGCAGTTCACACACACTACAGCAGATCTTTTCACCCAGTATTTTTCCACCAAGTCATTTTAGCAACAAACATGGTAGAATTTTCCTTCTTCTGTTCGTTTTTCCTCCACATCTTTGAAGCATAAATTAGTGAACTACTTCCTTGTCCTTGCAGGGGCAGAGCATTGGCAGTGCTCTCATCTCCTTTGCTTTTACCTATGGCATGTTTTAGGATATTCTTGATGTTTCAGATTTGGTTTTTTTAGTTAAAGGTGAGGGTTCAGGTGCTGATTTAGAGGATTTTTTTTGCTAGCAATTGCCTCCAAACGTAGGGGACAAGACCACACAGGTCCAGGAGGGCCCTTCCAGTCCTATGTAGGTTTGGGCTCATTAGCTATGTAGGTGGGAATAACTGTGATTCAGATAGAAGTTAATCTTAGCGTTTTAACAGCATAGGACAATTATGGGAGAAGATTGGCCAGAAAAACAAGTAAGCTTAAATATTACATAGGAACACTACTCAATTAGCATGTGGCAATTTGAGCTGCCCAATGAACTGACACCCGCTTTAATTCTTCCTTGGGAAATATTCCATCTTTACTCAGCTCTAAATTATTTTTTTCTTCCATTAAATAGTTCTAGCCCATATAATACACTGACAAATCCATAGAATCAGTTTTTCCTGGGCATCTTTATAAAAGCAATTCAGGCATCTCTACTTGTCACGTCAACAACAATATTGTTGTCGTTCTCTGCTAAGACCTCGGAGTTCTATTTATACGGTACAATTATATGCAGAAGATATGTTACTAATGTAAGTAAAGTGTACGTTAAACATTCCTGAAATAAAATATTTTATTTATTCAGTGATAAGTTATCTGTGAAATTTTATAAAATCATCACAATGAGCCATTTTATTGCATATTTTTATGTACTAAGCAGTCAATTAAAAAGGCTGCTTCCCTATAAAATACATAATATGACCTCAAACCTACCCTCGCAATTGTAATACTTCAGACAATTATGTTATTATTTTCTAGGATGTGCTCTCTGCAGCCCTTTGAATACTTGTGCCAGATTAACTTAGCTCTTTGTCACAAATTGGAAGTGACGTGTCATTCATGTTAGAAATGTAAGTGGTAAGGAAAGATTTCATCGAGCTAAAACAAATGTAATTTGCACTAATTTTTTTTTTCCAAATGGAAGTGTTCATGAGCTATTTTATTCACTAATACCTAAGCCTCTACAACACAAGTTCAGAAAGCTAAAAACAGCTTATTATAAACTAATGAGAATTATTTTTTATGCAAATACTATAATGTGTTGTTCTTTTTCTTCTGTTGAAAATATAATCTTGATCCCATATTTTGGGAAATGTTATATTTCCTTGATTTCTACAATTAGTCAAAGGTTAAAACAGAAGTAATACCTAGCAAGAGACAAAAACCCAGTTAAAGGCACCTTTGAAGCCAATACTTCATCGTAACCTGAGATCGAAATTCAGGAAGGTAACTTCCCTCACATGCCTAATATTAAGCATCCAATAAAACGATACCTTGCTCTTGTATCAGGCTTTTTATTAAGTGAGCTCAATTTGCTTTGTTGTAGGAAATAAATACTATTACTCCATTATACCAATGGAGAAACTGAGGTATACAAAAAGAAATGATTTGCCCAAGTTCATCCAACTGGCCAATGACAAAGTCAGGAATTGAAACCATATGTCCCAAATCCCACTCCAGTGCTCTGTCTACTATGATACGCAGTCTCCCAGTTTGCTCATAATGACTTGAAGCTGATTCTAAGTGATATTAAGTCCCCTAAAACACGTGGGTAGCAAAAAGGTTCCTTAATGTAAGTTTTTCATGGGCCGAAAACTCTAAAGTGGGCTTGGTGTAAATGAGAAGCCATATCAAGCATGTGGTGAAATGCTTTCCTGAACAGGGACCCTATCTGGAACAGAACATAAAAGCACAATTGACCATTATTAGAAAACTGAATTAAATTATGGCACTTCCTTAGCAAGCTGCCTGTGACAGAAGACTTGATCTATCCTCTACATATTCATTTCGCTTACATATTAATTTTAGCCAGTTTGAGAGCACATAAGTACATCTCTATGCCAGAGCATTCAAAATATGTAAAAGAACTAGCATCTTCAGAGGGAAAAAACAGAGAAGTCAATCAGAAACATGACACTGCTATGAGATTTTAAAATAAATCACAATCCCTGCCCCTCCCCCCCCAAATGGCGGGCACACAGCACACTGTTTGTAGGCACTGTATATTACCTGATACATAATACTTTTTCTCAGTCCTTTCAAGGCACCTTTATGAGAGATAAGCCTTCTGCTGTATCTAAAACCTGGGCCATTCCAGGCTGAAATTTTCACTAGTCTGTGCCAAAATGTTTGTAACAGACTCATATTACATTAATTTCATTGTATAAGCATGACTGAAAATCTCTTCCTCTCCACCACACAAAAACACTATGTCATGTCTGTTCAAAAAACGCAAAGAGCACACAAACAGTATTTGCTAGAATATTTCTTTGATATTTAGTCTATGTTTCAGCATAACGTAATGTGACACACAAGAAAGAAAATTTTGGTGGCTTAGATTAAAAGTAGACTTTAAGCTGTTTGTGCGTCTGCTTAAATTTGATTTTTTTTATGATCCATAGACATTTCAAATTCATTCATAATTCATTATATGCGCATTTCTTGTTATACAGCAACATATCAGTACAAAAGCTATGCCGAAGCTTATTTACTGACTGCTAAGTGACGCAAATGTACAGCAGTGAATGTAAGTATCATAAAGAACATTTGAAGGCACTGATTTTCCTGTGTTTGGGACACTCACTCAGAAGGTAGGAAGCTGAGGATCGAGTCAGAGTATAGGCATGAACTCACCTACCTCAAGTGAACACTAGAAGTACAAGGTTATTGCCCATTTTGGGTTGGGTGGGTGATTGCCGATCACTTTGTAAGAATTTTTCTTTTCTGTTTCATTCTGCCCTGAAACAAAAGCAAATGTCAAAATCTTGACTTTTTCACAACATGGGATTCCTATTGTTCACCCACGCTTATGGGAAGGAGCGTTTTTACTCCTTCTACCTTCCCTGAGCAAGCACATAGTCTGAATCATAACCCATCCCACACAAAGGGAAACAGAGGGAAAGAAAATGAGGAAGGAACAGAGAAAGAAACAAGATTCATTTTGAAACAGATATAAAGTTGTAAAAGCAGAATAATGCTAGAGCCTACAAGGAAATGTAATGTTGACTATCTTTTCCACTACTGAAAAGTTTGACCTTTGGGAAGTGTGCTGCACAGACTAGACTGCCAGTATTAACTGAGTATGTTCCAACAAACTCTCTCTAACCCTTTGCACTACACTGTCCAGATAGAGATATTCTTCATTTAGGATCCATTGTCTTACTTCTTCTTTGAACTCAGTGGCCTTTAAAGCAGTGGTTCCCAAGCAATAATCCATGTTGCACCTATGGGCTAGGGAGTTCCACATAAACCAGTTTTAAGTGATCAGAAACTGGTTTAAACCTGTAACAGAGCAGAAGTCCAGTGCACATAAACCTGGTTGAATGTAGTTATCATAGTTTCATAGTTTCTAGGGTCGGAAGGCACCTGAGCAGATCATTAAGTCCGACCCCCTGCCATGGCAGGAAAGATTCAGCAAGGTGTACATCTAGCCTCCTCTTAAAGACCCCCAGAGTAGGAGCCAGCACCACTTCGCTTGGAAGTTGGTTCCAGATCCTAGCCGCTCTGACAGTGAAGTAGCACCTCCTGATGTCTAGCCTAAATCTACTCTCTGCCAGCTTGAGACCATTATTCCTGGTCACTCCTGGCAGTGCTCGGGGGAACAGGGACTTCTCCAGTGCCTGCTGGTCCCCTCTGACTAGTTTGTAACAGGCCACTACATCCCCCCTCAGCCTTCTCTTGTGGAGGCTGAACAGGTTCAGGTCCCATAGCCTCTCCTTGTAGGGCCTGCCCTGCTGTCCCCTGATCATGCAAGTAACTGAGTAATCAGACTTAACTGATTCAATCAAAACTGTTTATGGAACTTCTGTCCCAGACCCCTTCCTGGTTCAAGTTGAATCAGAGTCCCCCAACATCGCAGCATGCTTTGCAGCCCTGGGCTGGGCTGGGCTGTCTGCTCCAGAGAGCAGGATTGGCCTCACCCCCCTGCTCCCTGGCCAAAGCAGTGAGGTCTGGCTGACAAGGGGTTGGGGTGTGAAAGCCAACTGGCACAGCCTGGTCTGCCTAGAGGGGTGGGGATGAAGCAGTCCCTGCCAGACTTTTCCCCACTTGAGTGGAAGAGGTGGGGAAGAGCATGGGCCAGCAGGCTCATCTGGATGGAGGGGGACTAAACCCCCTGCCTCCCCTGTCCCACCCACATGAGACCCCAGCCCGGGTCAGCCAGGCTTTCTGCCCCACTGGCTGTTTGCGTGTCAGGGGCATGCCCAGAGCCGGCCCAGTCAGTGCCTCAGGTGAAGGGGAGGCAGGGTGGGGTATTAAACTTCCCTGTCTCCCCTCTTTCCCAGCAGCATGGGAACCACAGCTGGGGCTGGCCAAGCTTTCAGCCCACTGGCCGCTAGACCTGTGCAAAATTTCACTGCCAGTTTTGTTTCGACAGTGTTTCGACTCGTTTTGAGGTTGAAACAGAAAAATCAGAATGGAAAAGATATGGTTGAAACAGCCTTGAAACAAAACAAGGCAAGTCGAAACATTTTGCCGTTTCCATGCTGTTTCAATGTTTCGTCCATAGGCTATAAGTCTCAAGGAGATAGATGCAGGGGGTTCGGGGAAACTGCATACCCTGATGCATGCCAGGGTACTGTTGGCCCTGCTGGCTACAGCATCGCACTACTGGCTCATGTTCATACTGTGTCCCCCAAACCCCTGCACCTATCTCCTTGAAACCTGGCAGGATTTGTGGCCTCAGCAGGGGCTACCATGCCTGCAGGTTTGACCTCACTGTGGCTTAACACATACACGACACAAGTTTTGCTTTCAAGATTTTGGGTTGCAGTTTCTCTGAATCCCCTGCACCTATCTCTTTGAAGCTTGGCAGGCTTCATCCCTCAGAAGGAGCTACCATTCCTGCAAGTTTCATCCAAATCAGGCCAGAAATTGCAAAGTTATAGGGTGTTTTGACCCTCCCCATTATATCTTACGGGCGAAACGTCGAAACAGGGTTGAAACAGCAAAACTGTTTTGAAGGAATGGAATGAACCAGATGTTTTGACTCGAAACAGAATTCAAAATGGAATGCTGTTCTGTCAAAACATCGAAACACTGGTCAAACTGGAATGCTGCCATTTTGCACAGCCCTACTGGCTGCTCACCAGAGCCAGCTGAGGCAGTCCGGGCTGGCTCTTGCCACACACCTCACTGCATTAGTGGCCAGAGGGGCGGAAACCCAGGTAGACCCTGGCAGGGGTCCCCCGACTGCTCGAACAGAGGGGAGATAGGGGTTTAATCCCCCTCCCTTCCCTACTTCAGGAGGTGCTGCCCTGGCTGGTGTCTGGCCATGCCCCCCCCCCCCCCCTCCACTAAGGACAAATCTGGCAAGGGTTGCTTCCCTCTTCTACCGCCAAGCACACCCTTGCTGCCAGCCAGGTGCAGGCCAGGGTGGGGTTTAAACCCCTCCCCAGTCATACTTGGCGGCCTGCCAGAGTCTGACCATGCCCCCATGGCTTCCCTCCAGCCTTGCGGCTGCTGCTAAAAGGGAGGGAGGGCTCACAGTAGTGCCCCCTGGCTTCTAACTTGAGCCACTGCAGTCATATGGCTCCATTTCTGAGTCAAAAGTGAATGTCTATTCACTTGTAAATCTGCTCAATCTATGCAGGTTAGATTAACCAGCAAAGACTGAATCAATTCAGGGTTTTTGATGGCCTGTACTTAGCCTTGGTGAACAAGCCCATGATAAACTGGTCACAGTCAATCTACTTATCACACTGGGCCCCAAATGCTTTTAACTGAGAACACTATGAAAGTCTGATAAGTGGCTGTGGTGCTCCATAGGAAAACTTGAGGGTTGACAGAGAGCTTTTAGTCCCAAAGTTTGGGAGCTACTGCCCTAAACTATCAAAAATTTGAGATCTGCTGACAAAAACTCTATATAAGTATAGATACTTTATTATTGTTATTTGTTATTAATATTTAGATGTATCGTTTTCCATATTCAAAAAAAGTTCAGAGCAGCTTAAAGTAACAAACAAATCCACAACATAAGGAATAATGTTAAATTCCCCAATCGACACCTCAAAACTATTTAAAATGAAGTTGAGCTGTTTTAAATGCAGGTCTGTGTTCCAGGTTAGTCTAATCTAACACATGTAATACTTGTAATTTTAGTTGTGTATTCTACTACTTTCTCAACAGGAGTTTTGTGGAAACATGATGCTACACCCTATACATTTCTTATAGCAGACACAAACATGAAATTATAAATTTTAAAAAATGCAAACACCAGAGACTGGATTTAAAGTACGTGGCATTTTGGTTTATGACATTTTTTTTCCTCAGGGGTATATCCAAGAACAGAATTGTATTCATATTTGTACCCTTAAAAATTAGCCTGGAAAGAGGTATATTTAAAAAAATAAAGCTGCTTGCATTGGTCACTGTTAAGCAATAAGCCACAGCAGGTCTGATTTCCTGCACCATTTGTAACTCCTCGAGTGAACTGTGAAGGAGTAGACCAAAAAACTAATTGAGGAATGGTGCAGGATTGGCACTTTTGCTATGGTAAGAGGCCTCCTTAATTTAAATATCACACATTCAAAATATTTTTCCAGAAGTAATTATTATATATTTAGAAGCTATTGTACAGAATCAACAGCTGAATACATGCTTTATGCACCTAAATTCCAATGATTTGATTGGACTTAGAGTAAGAATTTAAACGTATTTTAGCATTTAATATCCATTGAATTCAGTAAGAGATAGACATCTATATATATTTTAAAGGTTAATGTTTAAGGTCCAGATCCAAAAAAGCACTTATGCAGCAAAAGTGGGACTTGCATTGAATGTTGGTGTCTAAATCCAAAAGAACAGTTCACAAAAGCCCATCTATGTTTTTAGCTACTATCTGCAGGACCCTGAAGTGTAGTCAGTAAACTTACTTATATACCAAGATTTTGGCTCAGCCAAGATGTGAGAGCCTCTAGGATGTGTGATAATGAAACTATGAGACTAGGGATAGAAGTTATACATAAACTGGTGTAAGTGATCAGAAACTGGTTTAAACCTGTAACGGAACATAAGTTCAGTGCACATAAACCAGTTTCAAAATGACTGAAACAGGTTTGAGACAAATCTGGTTGAATGTAGTATCAGACTTAACTGATTGAAGTCAAATTGGTTTATGGAACTTGTATCCCAGACCCTTTCCTGGTTTAAGTTAAAGGTCCTCCAGCATCCCAGCATACTATGCAGCTCTGGGCTGGGCTGGGCTGGGCTGGGCTGGGCTGTCCATTCCAGCCAAGAGGGGTTGGCCCCACCCCTCTTCTCTCTAGCTGCACTATTTCTGCTCCGGACGGCTGAGAAAGGAGTGCGAAACCCTGCTCTGGAGTGCTGCCAGGTTTGCCTGGCCAGGGGGCGGCAGCCGTTGCCAGGTGTCCCCGGGCCCTCACCTCCCTCACTGCTCTGGCAGCAGAAGTGCAGGCAGGGAGATCTGAGTTCTAGTCTTGGTTCCCATGCAAGTATCCCAGGCACCAGGCTAGAGAACTTAAGTTTGTACAGTCATTACATTTAGACGCCCAATCATACAGATGTGCAGAAGGCTTAAACCACCCAAAAATGGCACACCCAATCTAAGTTAATGCACTTTAGTAGGTGCATTAACTTAGATCAAGATTAAGTTAATCCTATCTAAGAAAAGGTTAACTGATTCTTGCAAGTGTCATACAACCAATTCTTGTATGCCTTCGTGGTGTAGCCCCAGGCCTGGAAAAGCCCAGTCACTTGCCCCAGCCCCAGGGATACATTATTCTCATCCCCTGGCCCTGACTGGACTCTTTTAGCCCCCCCGCAATCCCCCCGCTATTACAGGTACTAAATTGTACATTAATGCAGGCGTAGAAGTGCAGAAATTATCTAAATATGGATATTATGACTTCATGCATCCCTAAATACTCCACTACAGAAAGTAGTGGGGAATAGAGTTACTTCAGACCTTCTGCACATAATATGGCAACATACCTTATTCAAGTCACAAACAACTCTGAAATATCTGAAGTTATTGTCACACATTGCTCACCAGCCTTTCTCCCTCTAAGTGATTAGCTTTATTATTTGTAAAAACTTTACACATGTGTTTATCCAAGGCATTCTGACACCCTTCACCACGGAACTGGAATGCCAGAGACACTGTGTTGAGTTTTGTGCATATTTTACATTTTTGATAAATCAGTGATGTATAAAACCTGTGTTACCATAGATGGCTCCTTCTTCATAGCCATAGACCTCAATATTTCCAGAACAATATGGAACTTGTTTATGCACAACCTATGGTAGTGCTTAAGCTATCTAACAACCTATGGCAGTACTTAAATTCCAAAGAATATAAAAGAATATTTTCATACCTTTGAAAAAGAAAAGCTTAGTTTCTAAATCTATTCAATGTAAATTTTGCTACAAATGTTTTATCTTTGCCACCAATTATTTCCTATGTATAAAAATTATTTTTGATGCTATAATTGCTCATTTCATTTTAAAACAGGCTTATTTCTGATGCTATAGAATGGTGGATTATGAAGGACTACTATGATTTGATTTCTTGTATGGCACAGGCCAGAGAACTCCCATGAAATAATTCCCATTTGAACCAGAGCATCTTTTAGGGAAAGAAGCAATCTTGTTTTAAAATGTTCCAGTATGGATTCTACCACAACCCCTGGGAAGTTTTTTTTCTCATAATTAGTTACCCTCATTGTTAGTTTACATATATCCAACTGCAACTTCCAACCATTGGATTTTTCTTTTACATCTGTCAGTGAGTGAAAATCCTTGGCTATGAAATTTCTGTTTCCCATGTAGGCACTTCAAGATTGTGATCAAGTTACCTTTTAACCTTTTCTTTATTAAGATAAACAGATGCAGGTCCTTATGCCTCTTACTACAGGAATGCTTTCCAATCCATTCATCATTCTTGTGATACTTCCCTCACCTTGTCATACATTTCAACATCCTTCTTGAATTATCACACACCAGAACTGTGATACAAATACGGAGAGAATATAACCTCCCAGCTCCTACACAATATCCCCTGCCCCCACCATGTTTTATACATCTAAACATTGTAATAGGCTGTTCAACCACAGCATCATTCCATCAGTTCATCTTCAGCTGAATATCCACCATGCTTGATGTTCAGATAGGGTCCCCACATAGTTAAGCATGGCCTACTCTCTTCATTCCTAAATGTATGATCCAAAATGCATATTGTTTGCCTGGACCCGCTTCTGAGCAGTCCAAAGTTCTGGGTTTTAATGACCTGTGTTAGTCAGTGTTCATAGCTTCTCCAGTGTTTGTGCACCTGCAAAACTTTATCAGTAAGAGTTATAATAAAAGCTGTAAATGGCACAGGGCTAAGAACTGGTCCTTGCAAGATCCCTCTAGAAACAGTTATTCAATGATGATTCCTCATTTAGTTAAAAATATTGCTAGTGAATTCTACCTGGGGCTATATAATCCTTAGATTCAGGTATGTAAGTCCTCACAAGCCTACTTTCTCACTAGAACATAGACCCAAAGTCACAATCCATCTTTATTTATCTGTCTGATTGTAACACTATGTATTTCTCCCTCCTGAGTTTGTTATTCTCTTTTACTACATCATGCCTGAAACCAGTTTGTCATCTCTTCAGAGCAGGGACCCTCTATTTTTATCTGTCTTGTGAGGTGCCCAGCACTGTGAGACAACAACAACCATTTAAATCTCTGGAGTGCTTGATAGTTTTTTATGAAAAACTACTATGAAAGTTTGTACTATTGTTTGTACAGCAAAGGAAAAAAGTATTATATTTCTGGGAAGAAGCCCAGAAGCTGCACTGATGCTTTATTTTCATATCCTTAGTAAGCCATAATTACAGAATCTTGCACTCTCTCCTGTTTCTGAAGGGCATGGCACAATGGGTGTTGGCCAACATGGAGGTTGCAGGCTCTAAGAGAAGCTACCTAACAGTAACCTTTCCCAAAAAGAGGTGATGTAAGGTCAGCCCAGTGGTCCCAACTAGAAAATGCAGTCATTAGTCAAAGATGGGTTATTTTGCTCCCAAGACTCACATTTTTGTTTCTGGGAGGAATTGTGTGAACACCTATATGCTCGTGGTTTCTACCGGGAGAATTAAAATTCTCCTGGCAGAGACATAATGCCTGTACTTGCCCAGAGTTGTGAGTGCCAGTAAAAACTGCAAAAATAACCTCATGAGGAATACAGTGAAAGTTGTAGGCTCAACTTCCACTTTATATATTGACAGTCTGTTACACAGAAATCATGACAATTACTAGGAACAGACTGTTCTCAACTTTCTGCAATGTGCATCATGAAATGGTGAGAGCTGCATCACGAAAGGGCAGTGAATCAGCAGCCTGCCTTGGCCCCTACTGAAGGATTTGGCCCATTTGTCTATATAGAACAGAGTATGAAACTCTTCAGGGAAGGCCCCGAGTCAGAGGCCATAGGGAATTAAAGGTGTTCTCAAAACAGAGAACCTGGATCCTAAACCTGGATGCACCCAAGAATTTTCCTCTCACATCTACTGAACAAGGAAAAATAAACTTACTGTAGAGCAACACACAGGAGATCATTAGCAAGATGATGAAGACAGACTAAGTTGCTACAGAAGATCTTTTCTTGCAGAAAATTAATTTGGTTGACTCTGTTGCCAAGAGATATTTGGAGGAGCTCCAAGAGACTTATGGCAATAAATCAACATGAAATAACTTTCTGATGATATTTGTAATTTGTGTTTATTTTATCTTGATCATCTTGATGTCTTGGTTTTTATAACACAGGCTTATTGCTCATAAACACTCTGGTCATTTTTACTGAGATGGAATGTTTCTCTCAAAATGGACACTGACCCTCCAGATGGTCAAGAGAAACTTCTGAACAGATTAAGAAGAAGAAAGGCATGCACATTCTTGCTCAATCCATTGGGTCGTTAGTAAGCGGAAAGAGAAATTATCATGATGTATATGAGGGGTAACAAAAGCTTAGAGTGTATCTATCTCAGTTCAAGCAGTATCATAAACATAACTGGGCTGAGCCTGTTACTGAAAAACCCAATTAGGACATCCTGCCCATATAAAAAAAAAAAAAGGTCTTATTTCCATTGGAAAATTCATTATTTAATAGAATCTGCAGTGTGCTATCACAAACACAAATTTCATATCATGTTCTACCCCAAGAGAAAACAGATTTCAGAGATATGGAGTGATCTCTACATATGTACAGCATGGCCTGGATTAATGTCATTATGCAAATCAAGGTATTAATAAATACTATTACAAGTATTTAAGTATTTTCTTATTTTTTCCAAACAGAAAAACCTAAGAATCAAATTGCCCATTCTTTCATGTCAACAAATGCAAATATAAGCAAGGGAAAATGGGTAATTGGGTAATTTAAAGCAACATGCAGAAATCTCTCTCTTGCTATCCTCCCTCCACCCCACACAGGAGAGGTGAGATGCTTAACAGCATGATAAAATGAAACTCCAACAGTGGCCACTTTGGAGAACTGACTTTCAGTTTCCAGTCAGTCTTTAGGTTGGCCTTATTGCTTAGGTTGTACAGTCAGAAAGTTATTTAGCTGTATGCATTATGTTCTGAGTGGGCTGAGTGCATGTAATTTATGACTGTTGCACTTTAATGCATATTTAATAAAGCTGCAGACATTTATACACCAAATCAACTGTGTCAATTTTGTTTGCTTTGGGAGGATAGAGATGTCCCATGGCAATGCTGACACTCCTAGTGAGAGATTTAAATTGTAAGACATTTCATTTAAGAGGAGAGCACTTTTAATATACTGTAGCTTGATACAGAAAAAATAATCAGCAAGGGTTGACTAACAGACACAGAAAATAAGAGAAATATTATACGTCTCGTAAAGAGGCTCAACCTTGCTTTCAGAAAAAGAAGGATATTGGATATCAACTGGTAATTCAACTCCATTTCACCTCTGGTTTGAACAAAAAAAAAGCCTTACCTTCCTAAATGAGCCTTATTTGTCTATGGAAGCATATAAGGATGGTATTTTTCCATTCAATAACTACATACTATATGTTAATATAATATCATACAATAAATTTTTACATGAAATAAATAGAGTCAATGGCAGTGTCAAGTTGCAGAATTCGTTTTTTCAGTGGTGCCGTTTAAGGTTTTTAAACCAGTTATACAGGAGAAATATCTCACTGTGCAAGGAAGTCAGAACCGAAGACTGCTTAACTGCCTAAAGGTGTCTACACTACAGTTACCACCACAACTGCAGCCCATATAGACATACCCGAGCTATTTTATGAACTGCTGCCAACACATTCTGGCTAATCACACAAGTACTCACCCAGTTTCTCAGGTAGGCTTCATCACTTGTGTCAAGTTCCATTCTGCTGCAGCTATTCTGCTAACAGTACCAAAAACAGCTAGTTAATACCGCTGGTACATGATGACACAAGTTGCAGGTACAGCAGTGACTACAGTGTGAACCTACCTTAAGGCAACATGCTTTGCCCAACATCGCTAGTATGAAAACTTACTGCTGATCCTGACTGTGTAGACTATCAAATACACAGTCTTGATTTAAAAATGTGTATTCAAAAGACTTTTTTTTCCTAAGTCCATGTGATGTACTTTTCAGTGTAATGAGACAAGCACCAAAATAAACATGATATTCATGTCTTGCATTTGATTGAGAAGCCTAAAATCTCATCTTGCAAACGCAGCTGCACACGAAAATGCGAAGTGTTAAAACTGCTAAGTGTTTCAGTAGGCAAGAAGGCACTGAGACATAAATAATATACCCTGTGACATCACTGATGACCTAAAAGTGTAGTTCTAATTGAAACACTGAACTGCAGAGATCAACAAAAAATGTCATAATTAAATCAATTAAAATTTTAAAATAGTGAAAAGCAAAACTCAAGAAATAAAATGCTGACCATACTGAAGCCAATCAAAATTTTGCAACTGAGTTCACTGGGGACAGAAATTCCCCCAAGGAGTCTTACTTTGCTGTTTTGTATGTGTGTGATTGTTCAATATTGCTAGCATGTTGCTTGCATATTTCAACTTTGACTAAACTTCTGAAAATGTATGAATGATAGTAGTGATATCCCATCGTGTGTGTGTGTATACATATACACATGTACATATATATTTGTGTATAGGTATGAGACACACACAAATGATGGGGTATCACTATACACACATATGTGTACACACATACTATGTATCACATTAATAATATTGATCACTATTGTGGACTGTAGAGAAAAATGTTGCTCCTCAGATTGCAGTACTATGGGGCAGAGCACACAGTAAGACAATAACCATAACTTATACAGGGCTTCAGCTGAGCCCCGCTGACTACTGAGAGCCATAGGGATGGGGTCTGTCTTTGTGAATCTGACTACATGACATGAGCAGAGTCATGTTGCCTGTAAATGAAACATTACAACTTTTCACAACGTCTTTCATGTTCACTTCATAATTCCATCCTTTTTATTCAGAACATTTGCTAGGCTAGTTTCTTATTGCCTCTGGTACGGTAGTGTTTAAAATAGATTTTTTTATCAGATGTTTTTAACCTATGTTCCTCTTTCTCCCACAGTGGTCCAAAACTCAGAGTCATTACGCAGATGAAACTTTCAGTCCAAGTGATCCAAGACTCAGAGTCATTATGCAGATATCAGTGGAAGTCTATCTAAGTAAAGGATGCAGGATCTGCCCCTATATGCATGTCTTACACTGCCTTCCAAACCTGCAAAGCTAGGAAGGGTGACCCAAATGCCATCTGATAAGTTAGATGAATGTAGGATATATTTGCCCTATATATGGTAAAACATCAGAGCAGCAGTATGCTAAACTAGGAATTACATGTGATAGTATGACTTGCCCCTCCCTAATCTATGGCTCAGCTAGGAGGACAATGGAGCAGTATTATTTAAGGTTACAAAATCCTGCCACAGCCACTTGCATTCTGTCCAGCAAGCTAAGGGTGGGGAAAAAGACAGACAGTATTGACTGTTTTCTACTATTTAAATTGGACCTTAGGATGACCATTTATTACATTTTACATTATGGGTTCCCAAAAATAAATGCTTTTTTGACATAAACTTTCAGGCTTTCTAAATCCAACTTCCACATTGCTTGAGGCTAAAAATTTCATCTAAATATTATTGAATTCCAGCACAACATTAGCATGCAGAGATATTTACAATAACACAGCCATTACAACTCAATCAAAAGCTGATTTCAGCCAGAATTATGCAGAATTAAATCTTGCAGGATTCAAATTATTAAAAATCAGAGACTCAATAAAGTGTGGTCTAGGAGTCCCATTTATCAAGGGAGTGGAAATGCCTCTACCGTTATAGTGACTTTTTCATATATATTCTGCAAGAATTTGCATGCATTTTAAAAGATCTGAGTTTAATTCTTATGGAATTCAAGTAACTATACTATATTTATAAGGCAATAGAAGCCAACTCAGAATCATTTCTTTATGTTTTCCTTTCTACATCTCACATTTTAAATGCATTAGTTTTTATTTCTGGTTCCCGCTGGGTAGAAAGATACTAAGCTAAAATGCAAGAAATGTGTGTATGCTTGGTTCCAATATAAACTGAATCAATGTAGCACTATAAGTAGCTAGAATAAATTCAAAGCAACAATTAAAAACAACATTGCTATGCAAATAATGCACTGAAAGCAATCTCTCACTTATTACAGCTGACCAGAGTGATTGTTTTTGAAATTCAGCATATTCATTTTGGCCCATTTCCAGCTCACCACATATGAGCAGGGGCAAAGAGTCCAGTTCTAAAAGAAAAGGCATCCCCCACAACCCTCCCCCTCCTCTTCCAAAAGAAAACCATCAAAAAACCCCTCACAATTCACTTCAAGATTTTCACCTCTCTAATTTCAAGTGAATTTACAACTGAAGGAGTTCTGGCACCTCACAACACTATAAAGTATTAAAGCTTTGCTTTCCATCTCGCACAGATATGGGTCCTAAATCTCTTAAAGGGGTGCAAGCATTTCGGTTTGCTCTGCTATGGAAAAAAGACAAGAGGCAAAGAGCTCAATCCTCAGATGACTAAGATTTCCACAAAGTTAAAATGCATCGATTCTCAACGAAGGTGTTGTGACACCCACGGGTGCCCAGAGATCTTTTCAAGTCTGCTGCAGAGTGCCACGCATAGTTAGTACAGTTAAGTGTGCAGAAGATAAACCCAGAAGTTTCAAATAGGAATCCAGAGTGTCAGAATAATTCGGACCTGTTATGGTCTTTCTGAGTTTTTTGCAGCAGAAAAAATGCTCTATTATTTTTCCATAGTAAAAAATGAGTGAAAACTAAGAGCTGGCATTCTCCAAGGTGTACCTTGAGACTGAAAAGGTTGAAAACCACTGCTAAAGATTTTCCACTAACTGAAACATAAGAGAAAACCATTGAGCTGAAGTTCTGAGTTCTCCCATTCCCTTCTTTCTTTCTCCTCCTCCCCCCTCCCAATCTTCTCCCATAATGGACTCTGACTACATCTTTGAATAGTTTCCAGTACTGAGTAGATGTAATGAAATAATCCCACATGTAAAAGCTGAAGCCCTTAGTCATCTAAAAGCTTGCTTTATTTAACCGATTATTAGGGATCCGAGTCAGCATTTAAGAAATAGCTGTAATGTTAATAGCTGTTTCCACAGTTACAGTACATAGCATAAATAGCCTAAAATTACATTACTGAGTGAGCTTAAAGGGTTAAATTCTGGACAAGCTCTGCATAAAGCTGAAGTGAACTGGTCATGATCATAGGGAATTTTTGCAAGTACCAGAAGATACAAATGGTTTCTCCCTACCCCAGGTGCAGAGTATTAGGTAAACTGATGCTATGCACAGCTAGCTGAAATAGCAACTTTTGGCAATAGACTTTTCAAGTCAAGTCGAATCACAGAATCATAGAAAATGAGTATTGGAAGGGACCGCAGGAGGTCATCTAGTCCTGCTCAAAGCAGGATCAGCTCCAACTAAATCGTCCCAGCCACAGCTTTGTCTAGCCGGGTCTTAAAACCCACAAGGATGGAGAGTCCCCCACCTCTCTGGGTGACCTGTTCCAGTGTTTTACTGGAGACAATCCCTCCAAATAGCTAACCTAAACTTCCCTTGCTGCAACTTGAAACCATTGTTCCTTGTTCTGTCATCTGCTACCACTGAGAAGAGTGTAGCTCAATCCTCTTTCAAACCCCCTGTCAGGTAATTGAAGGCTGCTATTAAATCCCCTTTTAGACTTCTCTTTTCTAGTCTAAATAAGCCCTGTTTCCCTCAGCCTCTCCTCATAAGTCATGTGCCCCAGCCCCCTGAACCATTTTTGTTACCCTCCGCTGAACTCTCTCCAATTTGTCCACATCCTTTCTGTAGTGGGAGACCCAAAACTGAACACAGTATGCCAGATGTGGCCTCACCAGTGCTGAATAGAGGGGAAGAATCACTTCCCTAGACATACTGGCAACACACCTACCAATGTAGCCCAGTCTACAGGCATTAGTCTTCTCGGCAACAAGGGCACACTGCTGACTCATATTCAGCTTATTGTCCAGCGTATCTGCTACTCCCCTCAGCTTGGTCTCATCTGTAAACTTACTGAGGCTACACTCTATGCCATCTTCAAGGTCATTGATGAAAACATTGAACCAAAACTGGCCCCAGGACCCACCCCTGGGGCATTCTACTTGATACTGGCTGCCAACTGAACATTGAGCCATTAATTACTACTCTCCAAGTCTGATGCTCCAAACAGTTTTCTATCCACCTTATGGACCATTCATCCAGCCCATACTTCCTTAGCTTGCCTGTGAGAGTGTTGTGGGAGACTGTATCAAAAGCCTTGCTAAAATCAACGTGTATCACATCCACTGATTTCCCTGCATCCACAGAGCCAATCATCTCATCACAGAAGGCAATCAGGTTGGTCAGGCATGACTTGCCCTTGGTGAATCCATGCTGACTGTTCCTAATCACCTTCTTCTCCTCCAAGTACTTAGAAATAGATTCCTTAAGGATCTGCTCCATGATTTTTCCAGGGACTGAGGTGAGGCTGACTGGTCTGTAGTTCCCTGGATCCTCCTTTTTCCCTTTCTTAAATATGGGCACTATGTTTGCATTTTTCCAGTCATCTAGGACCTCTCCTGATCGCCATGCATTTTCAAAGATGATGTCCAGTGTCTCTGCAATCTCATCAGCCAACTCGCTCAGCACTCTCGGCTGCATCCCACCTGGCCCCATGGACTTCTACACAGGGAGGCAGAATTTGTCTCCAACTCCCATATTCTAAATGCACTTTACTTTTGCCTGCATTTAACACTAATTCCAAACTGACTGATAAAGACATTAAGGAAAGAACCCAAAATTAGAAATTAAAAGAAAAAAAGCCAAGAATAGCTTGATTGGTAGTAAGCACAGTCCCAACAATGAAATCACCACTGAGAAAAGGTGTTAAAGTACCAGTGGAGGTATTTAAAAGGGGATTAGAGAATACACTGCAGAATAGATGATCCACTATCCCCTCCAAATGTAACCACTGTGATTCTACTGATTTAACAAAGCCTTACAATAAAGAATTCAGCCATGTAGGCCATGTAAAGACATTCAAAAGGCTATGGGAGGAATTTATCTAAGTTACACAGTTTTCTCAAAATTACCTAGTTTAAATCGGTAGCAAACAGTATACACATTCACCCATACAGGGAGGGGGGATGCAGACACCTTGCGCTGCCTGAGGCCCACAGGTTGAAGGCACTCCTGCACAACTCCCAGCATGCCTTGTGGGCTCCCTGGGCTGCTAAAGACTGCTGAGCAGGGCCAAGTGCCTGGGCCATCCCTAATTGGCTGGCAGGCTCGAGCAACCATGCCCCCAACTCCCCACTGCCTTACTGTGGACCCTATTAGTAAAATGAAGTATATGGGCAGGCATTTTGGACCCTCCCAGCACTTGTCTGGGCACTTATCTCGGCCTTTCCATCCCTCCCCCAGGCCCCCAGGGCCAGCACCCATGCTGCAGCTCTCCATCTGGCACAACAGAGACTGGGGTCCCAGCTATGCTCTGCAGGTGGGAAGCAAGCCCTGAAGCAGTGCTGGGTCAGGCTGCTGGGAAAGGAGGGGCTGCATTCCCTCCAGGACCTGCAGCAGGCTCTTGCTGTGCTCCCTCAGAGAGTCCAGGCACCTGGGCTCCTGCTGACTTGGACCATACCGGAAGTGGGCAGGGACTGACCATTCTGGGGAATGCCAGTGGAACTCTTACACCTTCTCCCCCACCCCACACACATCCTTTCCTTACAGGAGAGATGTTTTAGCTGGTAATACCGCATGCCCCAGCCTGGGAATTTCCAGTGTCTTCTACCTGCAACACTGAGGAAGCTGGCCATGCCCCACTTACTCTTGAAGATCATAGGGGTGTCCACCTGCTTGCCTCAGCTTGGCTTCTCAGTGCTCCCCCAGCCCGTAGCCCTAGTATTCTGGGACCCTGTAGCTGTGGCCCAGAAACCCTTGCAGAACCTCAGGTGCACATGGCCCAAATACCTGCCAGCAGTGGCCAAAATGGAGAGATCACAAGGTCACCTCCATGGAGGCCCAGTTCTGATATTCTGTCCCCTACCACCTCAACCCATCAGAGGTGAACTGCCCCCACCAACTCTTGCTCAAGAGGGGCAGAGGTCTATGCTAAGGTCTGGGTCACGGGATGCCTGGCTGTGGTCTCTGATATATGGTGTGTAGGTGCCAGGGTTGGGATCCATGGGGCTGTACCCAAGTGCAGGGGCATGGAAATCCCTGGCTAGTTGTGTGGCTACCAGGGTCAGGGTCTGTGGGGCTGTGCCTGAGCATGGGGGTTCTCCAGGGCTCAATGTTGGAGTCTGTGTATACATTGTATGGTGCATCATGACAGGTTGTTGGGGGTGCAGCATGAATGCTGCATGTACCCAGAGGCTAGGGGGGCACAGCGAGCTCCTGCAGGTGTCAGTGACAGTGTCAGTGGTGGGAGCGTGGTGGCGGTGAGGGGGAGCTCCCACAGGCAGCCATGGCAATGTCGGCAGCAGAGGTGGCAAGTAGTGTGGTGCAAAATTTCACCAGCAGTTTCGTTTTGATGCTGTTTTGACTTGTTTTGACCTCGAAACAGCAAAATAGAAATGAAACAGTGAGCTTCAAAACAGCCTCAAAACAAAGCAAGGCAAGTCAATACATTTTGAAATTTTGGTGTACGTGCACCCATGCACACCTCCTACACATCACTGATGGGGTGCAGGGACATGGCCTAGGGACTCAGGTTCCCAAGTCCTGTAGTTCAAGTGGGGGACAAAGATGCCTCGCTTTCCCTTGCTGCCTGCCTGCAGCTGTCAGGTAGCTGGAAGCATGAGGCAGAGCTAAGGAGAAGTGCTGTGCTTGCTTGGCACTGGGATAGCTGCGGGTGGGGGGAGGGAGGTGGCTGGGGGTAAGCTGAGGGTGGGCCAAGTGGTAGCACAACTCCCTGAAAGGAAGGGGTAGTAGGGGCTACAAAGCAGGCTGGGATGCCAACAGACAGCAATTTAACTAGAATTGATAGAATGAAGTACAAACACTCAGGTTTACCCAAGTAAAACTTCAGTTGGACTGAGCCCAGAGTGATCATACAAGTCATAACCAGAACAGTCTCAATCCCCATACATATCCACAAAGGCTATGCCCTTTCTTCTACTGCATTTATTCTTTTTCAGGTAAGCAAGTAGTTTGATGATTCCATTTGAGAAAAATTTGAAATAGCATGGGCCAAAATTTGCTTTGAATTTTGGACACTCCATGCAACTCAAGGAAGCAATGGGGGGGGTATAACTGAAGGCAGAATTTGGACCTACATGATAATATAAAATGATATAGTTGAAAAAGGTGAATAACTAAAATGAAGAATTAAATTAAGTAACTTGAATTTAGAGGTTACAATTTCTATCAAAATTTGAATGCCTGCAATTACAAATATATTATGCTCTCTGACATGCCCAATGAAAAGAGATTATTTTCCACTTGGGGAACATATTTTAGTGTCATTTAAACTTTTATGATATATCAAACTTTAGAAAATGAGCTTTTCCTCACAGAAAGGAGATTATTTCTTTATATTAAAATTACAATTTTTGTGGTTTCCCAGGAGATCTCTCAAACAAGATGGTAAAATTACTACATGGAAAAGCGTGTGTGTGCATGTGAGAGAGAGAGAAAGAGAGAGAGAGAGAATTTTTTTTTTCAATCATATAAAAAGTGCTCTCGTGATAAGGCCTTAAAATCTTTAAATACATTTATGAAATGCAATACTTTTAACAATTTTAATATGGAAAGGAAATATTCATTCATAAATGAATAAAATGAATTAAGACACCTACTCAGGTATAATTAAATAGAATTGCAGGTATATAAAGAGATCTAATTCAGATATTCCCTATAATGGTTCAAGATCTAAATTAAAAACAATAAAATATATAAAATCTCTTTAACATTCTGATCATTTTTGGCCTATTATTTTTCTTTAGCTCAAACAAATCATCAAATAGAAACTTGAGACAACACTTATAAAATTTAAAAGAGATTCACCTTATAACATCTCTCATCTTCAGAGAACCCCAACATGCTTTTTTAAACAATACTTCGGATACTGATTGCGTAGCAGAGATGCAACAACAAATGTACATCTAGAAAATGGGGGAGACACAGATTTGGAGATATTAACCTGCTCTACTGGGAAAAGAAAAATGCTGACTGGAAGACAAAGGACATGTCTACATGTGCATTAAGGTGCTTTTTCTAATGCACACTAAATTTAGTACCCCTGATGTGAGGTACTAAAATAATCATTAGGCTGCCTTAATGTGCAGTAACTAATGTACACACTTTTTAAGTGACACTTTCTTGGTAGCAGCCTACAATTATATAAGAGGTGTATATCAGGACCTGGGAGAAGAGCTGTTCACCAGAGCTCCCCAAGGGATAACAAGATCTAATGGCCATAAACTCCAGGAGGGTCAATTTAGACTAGACATAAGAAAAAAGCTCTTTACAGTGCATGTGTCCAGGGTCTGGGACAGACTCCCTACAAAGGTGGTGCAGGCACCTACTCTGAACTCTTCCAAAAAATATCTGGATATTTTTCTTGCTGGGATCACTTGATCTCAGCTGATTTCCTACCTATGGCAAGGAGGCTAGACTCAATGATCTCACAAGGTCCCTTCCAGCCCCTAAAGTCTATGAAATCTATGAAGTCTATGAAACGCACAGTAGCCTATTTTACTGCACATTAGCATAATTGCACAGTTTTTTACATGACTCTTTAGTGAGCAGTAAAATAGGCTACTGCACATTAAACCACGTGTAGATGCACCCAGGGGGTACTAGCTATACTTTAAAAAGAAAACAAGGAATTTTAGCTTGTTCTAGAACAGATACCAGAAAGGCTTTCATTTATTTCAAAGAGATTCAAATCAGGCCTTAGGTGCAGGTATAACGGACTTGGGGTTAACATGGTAAAAGCTGGAATGTCAAAAAAAAAATCCCTCATATGACTCAGTCCTACACCATTAGGCCATGTCCAGATGAGTGTGGCCATGCAGTATGTAGCTACATACCACATGTTCCGTTGTTTTCTGTACTGCAAGGGAGCAGTGTGGAGACCCCCCAGATGTCCAGGGGTCAAAAAACCCCATGGGAAAAAAAAACAGAGTGGTGCACATGGCAGGGGCTTGCACCACCTGAAGCCAGAGCCACACCCCACAGCCAGCCAGGCTCCACATGGCAGAGTCACCGCTGGTGCAGCCCTGGGAGGACCTCAGGACCCCAAGTAAGGATGCTGGGTCCAGCCCAGTGCTGGCCCCAGACTTCCCTACCCCACCCAGGGCAACTTGCCATGAGCCAGTGCATGCATGGCATAGGTGGTGCCCCAAGGACAACTAGCGGTGGTGCAAGGTATGCCACCACTAGTTGTTCCTGGGATACCAAAGGACAGTTGTCCCTGAGGTACCAAACTTCCAAGCACCTATGGACACTGCCTTAGAGTCAGCAAGAGTCTTTCCAGTGAGTTTAGTAGGAGCAAAATCAAACTCACACAGTGCTGTAGATGAGTCCTAGTTTCCATGGGCAAGGAAACCACAAGCTTTCCTTCCAGAGATGATAATGTGACCAACTGAACCAGAGAGGGAAGGAGGAGCCCCATAACAAAGACCCAACAAGAGCTTTAGTTACAACCCAAGACACACAGGCCTACAGGTTCAAAGCTACCTAAGGAGATTTGAATGCTTATTTCCTACTGAAATTAGAAGGAATTGGGTGTCCCAATTGGAATATGTCAGCCATAAGAACATCTCTTACTATCATTTGCTTCCATACTACTCCATCTTAACTCTACTGCTTTCTGTAGTAAATAATGGAGATTTGGTCCATGCACTCAATAGAATAGAGTAAATAAATCTCAATAACAAAAGACACTATTAAACTGCTGAACACCATCCAGACATAGGTAAAATTAAAAGAATTATGCTCACTGCTCAAAAGGGAATAATTAAAAAAGCATTTCATTTATATTTTTCTTTCATTAAAACCTTACAGAAGCTATAGTTCTGTTCTTGCTTCTTCAGTAAAAGATGCCTTAAAATCAATGACAAGTGTCAATACCCCCCCCCAACTTTCACTACTTTTAAGGGCTGTATCAATTTAACTGGTTTGGCTTGTTTCTAGTTAATTTTCGTGGGATTTAACCTAGGCCATTTCTAAATGTAACAAAAATTACTTTGTATGATATATTACTTATTTTAATCAAATACAATTTTTTTTAATTGTCACAGCTATGGCAAACTCACAGGGGATGGTCTGACTTGTGTACATTTCTGACAGTGAAATCGGTAACAACAGCTGCTTTGTGCCAGCTAGCGCATGTACCGTACCTCTCAAGTCTTGTCATTCACATCTCCCCTAATTACCAAACATCTGCTTTCCATTTCCATTAACACTCCACTACCAGCTTGTCTAGTTTAATACCAATGACTCTTGACCTCCCCCAAGGAAGACACTTTCTGTCAAAATTCCCCCAAAAGAAGCCAGCTCTAAACACTAAATCTGTACTTTCTTTTTTAAAAAATGAACACTTCATAAAGAGGAAGTCTTCTGCAACCAAATAAATACAATTAAAAGTCATTTTGAACATGCAGAAAGGGAAATGTCCCTCATACATTTTCTTTTACATCTTTAAGAGGCTGAAGAAACACCATAAAGCCCAGAAACATTAGTATTAAGAGTAACATATATAACAAGGTGATACATGACATGTTATAATGCCAGCTTACAGGTTAGGGTGATTGCATATCTGGCAAATATAAAACTATTATCTATAATGATATCTGTCTACTTAAATAGAGACCATAATGGAAGGTCCCAACTGCCTTTATTATTTTTTTAATTATAGGTTATTATAATGGTGTTAATGTTCACTGGTTAATCCAGGATCCTAAAATTCAAAAGAATTATGGCTCTATAACTTACTACAATTCTTTTTCTTTATTCCAGGTTGTGATCTCATAAAAATTTATTCCTATTTGGAAATCAGATGGTACTTAAAATATTTAATAGCTTCATTTTGTTTTCAAGTTACAGTACACTCTAAAAGTGCAAGAATAAAAAAGGTTAGAAAAAATGAAAAGTCTTCTTTTATATGGCTATAGGATATGATCAGCACCCCCAAAATAATAAGGCTAAGGATGTTCTCCCCAAACTCTTCAATGGCTTTCTTACAGTAAAAGCTGTTGTACACCTTTAGATATCCATTCTACAAATGGATCAAAGTAAGACATATTACAGGTATACTAAGAAGTAATGCAAGAGAAAAATCAAATGTAACTTATGCCCTTAATGCTACAATAAATGTATGTTTGTTCATCTAAAATGTGTTTATCTCTTCTGTTATGACCCAGTGTTGGTGCTTCTTCAAATTTTGGTAGGGGGTTTACTACTTTTTATAGTTTACCTAACTTGTATTCAAGGGATGAACACTCAAGAGACACCAAATATACCACTGGAAACCTGGTTCCAGAATGTGAAGCCTATCACATAATGAAGTTCAACTTTAACTTTTATTAATAAACAGAAAAGAAGAATCACTGATGACAGGAAAACAATCAGAGGAAGGTAAAGTCATTAGCAAGTCATAATACAACATCTTGCCATTTATACCACTAAGTATAAAAGCATTTATAGCACTTTGCTGCAGGGAATCTGCACTGGCATCAGCTCAGTGTCGGTAGATGCTACTGTGGACAATGAAACAAAAGAAAGAATGTGGTTTTTTTAAGGGAGAAAGGTGATGGGGAAAAGGAGGAAAAAATCTTTATAAACAATAATAAAAAAGCGTGGATTTTCAACGTACGACATATTCCAAATTGTCACCCTCCCCAAAGAACCTATCATAGAAAAACAGTTTAACAGAGGGGGGGAAAATGATCTTTTAATCTCGACAATAAAAGCATTCCAGCCTTTGTATCTGCTGACTTACGAAAAAGTGCTTTCTAACAACAAAAGATGGAGCAGTAATTACATAAATCTCTTCATTCTTGATGAAGACACAATGGAGTATAAGGAAATCAATAGTGTTTCTGCTGTAATTCTTGTTTTTATTATGAGCTGAAAGCAAACTTGTTAAAATTGGATTGTGCTTCTTATATGCATGTGTGTGCCTGCGTGTGTGTATGTAAAAAAAGAAAAAGAAAAAAAGGTCTACACAAGACCAGAGCAAGAACACACAGCCTTTAAATGCTTAGAAATTATTTTTCCCACTATAATACTTATAATACTTATGATGCTGTGAAATCTTACTTTAGGAAATGGGTATTATAAGGGCAATTTAGCATTTTACATATATCTTGAAAAATTGATAGTGCCATAAAAAATATAGCTTTAGTGGTTGCTCTACAGACAGCCAAAATGCCTAAAGGTTACCGACAAAATTGAAATCCATGTATTAAGTAAACTAAATGCACCCTGAAGTCAAATGTTTCCACCTTATTTTCAATAAATTGGCTGTAATGATTTTACCCCACAACATACATTTATAATATTTGTAGCTCAAGAATGAGTAATACTGTTGATTTTGCAAAGAAAAGGTGGAAATTATTGCATTTAAAAATAATTAATAGATGGGCCTGCATACCTTTGAATTAAATTAAAAGAAAAATATTTCTTTTTTGCAGAGATGATTGCATTCATATCCTGTTTGGTGTGAAAAGTAGATTCCAAAAAGCTTTTAACTAATTTGTTCAATTTGTTTCAAAGCCAACATGAATAGGCTTGGTGCAAATTCAGATTCATTAAAACTTAATTAATATGCATCATTATGCAAATGAGGTTGCAGTTAATGAGTTCTTAAAAGAAGCTTTCTTTAATTAGTTCAGTTTTAATGGCATCATCATTTATCTGACTTGTTTTTAAAGCCACATGACATACAAAAAGTGACCATCCTCTACAATGTTGCAGTTTTCTGTTTCCTAATTGCGTTTCATCTTAATTCTTTAATGTTGAAAACTTTGAAAAGTTAAATGTTTTGATGTTCAGTTCTACTGAATGTTATTTCAATTAAAATACACTGTTTTGTTTAGACTAGAGATGTGTTTCTCTGTTCTCCTTAGTTATTTTCCTACTATTATTTAGTAACTGTTGTGTTGCCTATTTTATACACATAGACAAGAGCAAGATGTGACTAAAGTAATTCTCAAATTATATGGTGAATTATTCTGTGAGCACCTGTTAACTTCACTGCATTTATACCTATGATGGCAACGTTTTGCTAAAATAAGAGAGATTGTTGGGAGGTAATACTGCCAGTGTTTGAATTAGGGGGGAAAAGATACTAGGTGTGAATCTAAACAGGTTAAACAATTACTGTAAGAGTTGAAAAGACAGGAAGAGATGTATTCCTGCAGTTTCTTTCTGTCTCTGGAAGCTTCAGAAACACAATAAGTTTTAAAACATCTTCAAATTTACCAAATATTGTGCTACGTGATCACAATTATGTTTTGACAGCTTTATTCAGAACATAGTTCTATGAGGGGGAAAATTATAACTCTCTTACAAAAATGTCCTGTGGAATACTGCAAGAAAAAGCATTCCGATTAGAAAACCAGAAGGGACCACTGAAATCATCTAGTCTGACCTCTTGTGTAAAGCAGACCGTGACATTTCCTAAATGAATTGTTGTTTGAACCTACCATGCATCTCTGCACCCTGATGAAGTTTCACTTAACTTGTAGAGACCATCTCTTTGTTCTGTGTTTACTGCACCCAGCACAATAAGATGCTGGTCAAGGACTAGGGCTCTTAGCCATTATAGTAATTCATATAACAAACAGACAAATATTCAGAGCTTATGGGCAAAATAAGATTTATGTTTGCATGTGTTTGATCCTGTAGACCCTTTGTTCAGGTGAGTAGTCACATCAATCAGGCTACTCACATGAGTACCAACTACTAGGTTAACTAAGAATTTATAGATGTAGCCCTCATAAGTGATGTGCTGTTTTTGTTTATTTAGGGTGGAAAACAAAATGCACTGAAGTCACTGGGAAGATTCCCATTAATTTCCACTGATTTCAGATCCAGCCCACAGAGTTTTACTTAATTAAAGTAAAAGTCTGTAGGATGCTGTTTAGCTAATCTTTACTCCCTTTGATTGAAATCATTGGGACTATTCCAACCATCAAGGATCGCTTACCTCTGCATGTTCAGTAAGTGCTTGCAGGATCAGGCAATTAATGCATAATTTTTTTCTCCCATCATTATTATTTAATGTTTATTTAGGACACAACCCAGGAGGTGATATTTATTTCTCAAATGCTAGAGAAGTGGCAGCCCCTGCGCAACAGAAACATGCCTCTATGAGGGACGTGTGTTCTCAGCAGGGGAGGAGGCACAGAGGTGAACAGCATTGGGCGGGGGAGAGGAGTATAAGATTTGGGCAGCAAAACAGAAAAATGTCTGTTTACATATAGAGAAATAGAAATACAATGCACTCCAATATTCCAACAACACGAGGCACTGGAGTTTTACCAGCAAAAACTGACAGTATACTTGGGATTCAATAAAATCTTCCCCCATAGAAAGGTTACATTTTGCATTCTAGTCTACCCAGTCTTTCAAGTACGGCCACTGGAAACGATTATAGCAACCCCAATCCTCCATCCTACACAAACACTGCCTGGAATGTGGCAGCTGCCGGGAGCTGGTTACAGCTCCCTAAATCCAGCTAGCAGAGCCCAGCCAATGCCCCCAAGTGGAGCCCTACTTGTAGAGTGGGAAATTAAAGTTTGTGATGCAAGGGTTCAGGTGTTTGATTTGTTGCTATCCCCCCAAAAAAGTTTGAAGGGAGACATGATCACTGTGTGAGGCTGCCCGCACTGGAGGGAAGTACCTGGTGGTGTGGGACTTTTTGCTAATGTGGCAGGAGTCAGTGGCAGAGGTTGGCAATAATGAAATTGGTCTCTAGTTAAGACAGTTTTCTGGTGAAAGATGGTGAGCACTGAAGTGCACTTTGCCATGAAGGTAGTAGGCTGATGAGAGCTTGGGCTATTTGAGGACTCTTCAAGGACACGCTTCAGTCTAGATCAGTGGGATGCATCCAGACGAGCACACGTGCAGTTTGCAGTGCCACAAACCACACACTCCGCACATACAAGACTTTGCCGCACTGCAAAGTTTTTTTTATACCAGGAGATCCTGGTATCCTGGGTTTTTTATACCAGGAGATCTTGGTATCAAAAAAAAAATGCAGCAGAAAAAGTGGGGCAGTACACATGGCAGCAGCATTAGCCACCCAAAACTGGAGCCTGCCCAGCCAGAGCCATGCTCTCGCTATCAGCCAGACTCCACACACCTGGATTGCCACTGCTACAGCCCCAGGTGGTCCCCAGGACCCCAGGTAAGGCTGTTGGGGTTAGCCCAGGTGCTGGCCCCAACTTCCCCTACCCCACCCAGGGCAACTTGCTGCATGCCAGAGCACGTGTGAAGGGGCATTTTCCAGGAACAAGTAGCAGCAGCATAAATATGTGCCTCTGCCATTTGTCTCCATGGAAATTCAGGTTCCTGCTCATGGGGATGACCTGCGATTCTCAAACTCTTTTGGGTCAGTGCCTGTTTTTAAGCTGAGTCATTTATCAGCCTATTTCACAGATAAGAAAAAAGGAAGACTATGTTGCTACAACCACTCGTAACTTCTCCAATCTTCTCTCTTCATTTTGATTTTTTGTTTTCCTCTGTTCATCCATTTATCTTCCCCATTCCTTCTGCTTCTATACCTTCCAAGGATATATGTACCCAGCTTGAGAAACCCTGACTTAGATTACAAATCTATGACACTCCATGGCTCTTGTGCAAAAGAAAGTTTGGGCCAGGTAGTTGTGACCACTATGTGGTATGGCGAGGTTTCTGTATGAGGACTGAAGAAGCTAGGCCTATTCGGTTCAAAAAGGAGATGCTCAAGGGGGAACATAATAAGGCTTTACAAAATATGAAATGGTGACGAGACTGTAAACAGGGATTTATTATTTACTGGTCTCACACAATACAAGAATTAGGGATCACAAAATGAAACCTGCAGGTAGTAAATTTAAAACTAAAAGGAAGGAGCTTTTTTTCCACACAGCATGTAATTAAAGTGTGGATCTTATTGTCACAAGATGTTGTGGAAACTGACAATTTAGCCAGATTCTAAGAGGAATTGGACAAATTCTTGGAGGAGAGGAAAGGAAAGGTGCATCAGTAGCTATTGAGCATGGGAGGTAGGGTGAATCAGAACTTCCTAGACCTTAAGGCTAGGTACAGACGTTCAAAACCCCCCGTGGTGGAACCAATCTGAGTTACGTGGTTGTCTGTAAGCGGCATAGTTTAGATACGTAGCAAACAGAACATACATTTGCCCTTTGCTGGGGCAGGAGGAGAATCTTAAACCAGGTTCTGCCATTTTAGTCTATGAGTGCCGAACTTCAGTCTATGAGTGCCGAACTTCTGTTCTGTTACAGGTACAGGTTGGTTTTCAATCACTTATACCAGTAAAAGTGTAACATCTGTACCTTGCCTAAATGATGGAGGCTGCAAGTGAGAGAGAAACAGTAGACAAAACTCTGGTCATACCCAGTTCACTCTCCTTTTCAGCAACCACTCCCTGCCACAGGTCTATTTGTTACCCATGGTTAACTCTAAGGATGGGCCCACAGAAAAACTGTTAGCCCCCTCCATCATTAGGGATGGCTATTAAGTTGGGCACTTGGGCAACTAAAGTAAAAGCAGGGACAGGAGTGTGGGTCAAAGGTTAATAATGAGTACTCCAAGGGGGACTGGAGCAGAGCACCGCAGCCAGCAACCCTGACCTTTGAACAAGTCCAAGGAGCCAGTAGACACTAAGCAGTGAAACTCTGCTCAGAGATGTGAATGGATAAGGAACAGGAAGATAGCCCTACAGTCACCAGAGGTCTCCCCATCCAGAGCCCCCCTTCCTGGTCAGGTAGGACTACTTAGTGAGGCCAGAAGGAGGTTGCCCAGGTGGTCCCAGGACTTAGTGGGGGGCCACAAATGGAGAGAGCATAAACACAAAGGTGCAGGGAGTAGTGCAGCTAGAACTAGTAATGTGGGGCCCCTGCAGGACACGATGGGCAACTTAGTCATCACGCCAGATGACAAAGCTAACATATTTAACGATTTCTTTGCCTCTGTCTTCCTAAGTAGGGACCAGTTCAGCCACCTCCCTGCTGGGCCCCCCTTGGGCCCCGAGAGAGACACGCCTGGGCCAGGGGTTAGCGAGGAGTTAGTTAGGGTACTTCTGGAGAGGCTGGACGTGTTCAAGTCCGCTGGTCCGGACGATCTTCACCCTAGGGTTCTACAGGAACTGGCCGAGGTCATTGCGGGACCCCTGGCGCGGCTCTATGAGCACTCGTGGTGCTCTGGCGAGGTGCCGGAGGACTGGAAGAGGGCCAATGTGGTCCCTATCTTCAAAAAGGGAAAAAAAGAGGACCCGGGAAATTACAGGCCAGTTAGTCTTACCTCAATCCCGGGTAAGCTCTTTGAAAAAATTATCCTGGCACACATCCAGGAGGGCCTTGCGGGGGAATGCATGCTCAGGGGCAACCAACATGGGTTCATCAGTGGCAGGTCTTGTCAGACCAACCTGGTGGCCTTTTACGATCAGGTCACCAAATCATTAGATGCAGGGGTTGCTGTGGATGTAGTCTTTTTGGACTTCCGGAAGGCTTTCGACACTGTCTCTCACCCTGTCCTCATCAAAAAGCTGGGAGACTGTGGTGTCGATGCCCACACGGTCAAATGGGTCGCCAACTGGTTGGAGGGCCGCACCCAGAGGGTGGTAGTGGATGGGTTCTTCTCGACCTGGAAGGACGTGGGCAGTGGGGTTCCGCAGGGCTCGGTCCTCGGGCCCGCGCTGTTCAACATCTTCATCAGTGACTTGGATGACGGGGTAGAAAGCACCCTGTTCAAGTTTGCTGATGACACTAAGATGTGGGGGGATGTGGGTGCACTAGAAGGGTGCAATAGGCTACAAGCTGACCTTGACAGGTTGCAACGGTGGGCGGATGAGAATAGGATGGGGTTTAACACTGATAAGTGCAAGGTGTTGCACATGGGGAGGAAGAACCGGCACCACACTTACAGGTTGGGGAACTCCCCTCTTGCCAGCACGGAGACAGAAAAGGATCTTGGAGTCGTCATTGACTCCACGATGAACATGGGCCGGCAGTGTGGGGAGGCAGTCAAGAAGGCCAACCGTACCCTGTCATGCATCCACAGATGCATCTCGAGCAGGTCCAGGGAGGTGATCCTCCCCCTCTATGCGGCACTGGTCAGGCCGCAGCTGGAGTACTGCGTCCAGTTCTGGGCGCCACACTTCAAGAGGGACGTGGACGATATGGAAAGAGTTCAGAGGAGGGCCACTCGTATGATCAGGGGTCAGCAGGGCAGGCCTTATGAGGAGAGGCTACGGGACCTGAATCTGTTTAGCCTCCACAAGAGAAGGTTAAGGGGGGACCTTGTGGCCTGCTACAAACTGGTCAGGGGGGATCAGCAGGTATTGGGGGAGTCCCTGTTCCCCCGTGCGCTGCCAGGAGTGACCAGGAATAACGGTCACAAGCTGGCGGAGGGTAAGTTTAGATTAGATATTAGGAGGCGCTACTTCACAGTCAGGGCGGCTAGGGCCTGGAACCAGCTTCCAGGGGAAGTGGTGCAGGCTCCTAGCCTGGGGATTTTTAAAAGGAAGTTAGATGAGCACCTTGCCGGGGTCATCTGACCCCGGTGCTCTTTCCTGCTAAGGCAGGGGGTCAGACTAGATGATCTACCTAGGTCCCTTCCGACTCTAGCTACTATGAAACTATGAAACTATGAAACCTCAGCAAGAGGTTCTTGAAAAGGTGAAGGGGCTGCAACCTGGTGCACTCAAGGTAGGCACGTGCCTGGGTCTCTCACTGATGGCAGAAGGGGCAGGTGTGAGACCTGTCTGTAAAATGTACCAGATATACACCCATGGCAACAGCTCGGGAGAGAAGTCAACAGCTGAAGTCCTCTGTGACTTATGGGATGAGGGTGGAGTACGGACTTGTCTGCCAGGGATTGTGTGACACAGGATTCTGCGCAATGGGCCTATAGTCTGGCTCAGTATATAGGAGTTATGTACCTTCTGCCATACTTTTCATCCCCTTATAAGCACTCATTATGCTTACCATCCTTGTTTCACTGTATTTAACTTAATAATCCCATGCTGTGGGGCTTCTTTTTGACACTTTTGGGAAGAAACCTCTCACCCCATAATGCGTGATTTGGCTGATCTGCTTTGTTCTTTGTCTTCTGAAGCATCAGCCATTGGCCACCACTAGAGAAATGATACTTGACAGGATGCCCTGGTGCTTGTAGTGGTCTTGAGAAATCTCTCAAGCACCTGCTTAATGGGCCTTGCTCACTTGCAAAGGATTAAAGTGAATGTTAGAGCTGAGGTCAGAACAGATTGTTTTTCCCTGAGTAAGATGGACAGAAACCAATTTTATCATCCTCTGTAATGTGTCTCATTGGTGGTCCTAGGATCATATGGGCATATTGCATTTAATATGAAAGGAGGCAACCTGTCTTCTTTTGGGGGTTTCTGAGGCTCTTAGAGTTTTGTTGTTGTTGTTGTTTCTTTTTTACTAAAGGTCTTAAATTTGTTTTGGGTGTGAGGTGGTGACTTGCAGTGCAAAAGGAAAGGATCAAGGCAGATGTTTTTGTGGAGCCTTCTAAACTTAACATCCATTGTATGGTTGTCTGCAACAGCAGAAGTTTGGACTCCCTGACCCACATAGTTCCTTTTTCAGTCTTTTGTTCCCAGCACCAGCCTACTCTAATTTCCACCAGAAGTTTTGTTATGAACTAGCTGATCCAGGGTTCCCCTAAGCAAAGAGAATTTCTCACCAGATATGTCCAAGCTATGTTAGACAAGCTAAGCTGCTGTAACAATGATTTACACTGATGTAATTTCCTGATTTCAAGCAGGGGGGGGCTGCAGCAAATGCAATTCATGATTTATAGAGGTATACTCTGTCTGAGTGTAGGGATGCAGCAAGGTTGGTGACTATTGAAATGACAGAAATCTTCTGTGTAGGCAAGGTAACAATCTTCATCTCATTCACACCACTGTAACCTGATTGAGGATTTTATAATCACTGTGTTGGAAGGGACCTAGAAAGTCCTCTAGTCCAAACTCTCCCCCGCTTCCCCCCAAGTCCCACAGTGAACCACCCCACTTAAATGCCTATCCAGTCTCTTCTTGAAGATCTCGAAGGAAGGAAATTCACCAACTTCCCTAGGCAGCAGCTTCCATTATCCCACTTCTCTTCCAAGGAGGAAAAATTTCCTCTGGAAAAAGCGCTTTGCTTTAGTTTAAACCCACTGTTACATGATCTGCCCTCTGCAGCAAAAGAGAGCAATTGTTTCTCCATCTTTTTATGGCATATTCCCCCTTCATCTCCTTCTTTCCAAACTGAACATACTTCAGCCATTCGACTCTTCTTCATACCACCGCTTTGCAGTCCATTTATCTCTGTCTCTCACTTCTGGATCCGCCATCAGTGGTAATTACTGGTAAATCTCCCTCACGTGGGTAAGTCAAATGGGTCTTTATAAGTATAGGTGAAGAGGACCTGAGACAGCCTCAGGTTTCAGCCAATACCCAAGGAGGCCTACTGGGGAAAGCAGTAAGTTCCTGCGTGGTTGCTGGTCTCCTCACTATTGTAAACAACGTTTTAGCGACTATACCTATGTAATGATCATTTGACACAGACAGGTCTCAAACAGCAAACATTTTGACAAGAGAAATTCACCCCTCCCCCTTTTGTTCTTCTGCTCCTCATACAAATAGTCAAACTAATTAATTTCAGTTTAACAAGAGAAATCAAGTTCTTCCACCCACGAGTTTGTTCTATCATTTGAAGCCCAGGTCAAATATCTTAAGTGTCATACTATCATTATTAAATTGATGTTTTAATCCTCCTTAATACATGACAGGAATGAGCCTCCAATTACAAGAGGAGTATTGACATTTCATTCTCGACATCAGTTTCAATGGAAGGAATAAAACATCAATTAAACAACAATTATACACCAAGGTATGACACATTATATATTTGACATACAGTATAATCAGAAAAATTAGTTCACTTCTCACTAATACCGAGGAAAGAGTTGCTGATTAAGAACAGCTGATTGAAAGTAACTTTACATTGGTGGTTTAAAACCCTGACTCTATAGTGTTTACTGCCTCCCAAATTAACATTGGCCTCTTAAGAAAAAGATCAGGAGAACAGAAATGAAGGATACACTGGAAGGAGGTAGAATTAAAATTAAGTGAGTCATGTCTAAGGTATTAAGCTAAGGATAGCTTAATATGAGAGGGGCATGTTTATGGAGGAGGACAAACAGTGAGGAAACTGGAAACAATGAACTCCTTTTAGGATGTCTGATTTTTTCAATGTTCCTCATTTTTTTTTTCTGATTACCCTTGTATCCTCAGTGCTCTCAGCTCCACACACGCTTCTATACCCAAGCAAATGTCCAGAAACAGGGAAATTGTTTCTTTAGATTCAAGTAGAGTGTTTTACCAGTAAAGCACATGGTTCCAAGGGATACATCTATGTTGAATTCCCATTAGGACACTGAGAAGGAATCAACTATTAGGACCAGCTGTGTGTATACCACACAGTCACTCTCCAGTGATTGCAGAGGAGGAAGGGAAATACTGGTTGAACTCAGTTACTTCTCTCATCCTACAGACAAATAGTGGCTATGACAAGTCAGTTCATCATGATGTCCAAAGCCAGCCTCTTCAGGAGAACCTCTTTATGAGGCCTGAATAAAACCCATTTGATTGAAAGTCCATTTTACTGCTCTAGAATGACAGGGTCTTTCTATTTAATGGGTCAAATCCTGCAGTGCACCAAGTTCTCTCAACTCCCCTATACTAAAACTGGGCTCATTAAAAGAAACCTTTCCTCTGAAGTCAAAGTGAGTTACCTGAACACTTCATAGTATCAATCCCTTTTGAAAAAAATATGGTTAACCAGAGAAAATAAGTTTAGGATCCAGTTCTGCTTTCCTGAAAAGTCAATGGGAATTTTACCACTAACTTGACTGGGAACAGGATTAGGCCTTTAACTTTTAGTATCTTAATAAGATATTTCTTTCAAGCTTGAGAGACTTCAAGTACGTGCAATAAATAAGCAAAAATAAATTTGTTCTGACTGCATGCCACACACATCCTACAGCCAATCTCAGCAGCTGATCTCTATAAAGCCTGAATGGATCTTGAAAACCAGAGTGATCTGGATACAGCCCACAGACCAAGTTCTACACTCAGATACATGTATTTAACATATGACTCATTAAGCATGAATTACATCTGCACCAAAATTAAGACCAATTTACATTGCCAAAGCAGGATAAAGACACTTTAGGACTGATCCTCAGTTAAACTAAAACATGGTCCTACACTATCATTTTTTCAGATATAGCTTAAAAAAATGTAGGGCCTAGTCCAAATCCCATTTGTGTAAATCAGGAATCACTGACATCAGATGTGAAGGTAGGCACAAAATTGGTACAAAAGTAAAACTATGCTTTGATTCTCTTCAAACTATGCTTTGATGGTCTTGATTCTCCAGTGCCATGTTATTTAAATCAGAGCAATGTGAACAACAAATTCTACCACATCCAAATGGTGGGGGTTTGTACCCATTTTGAATCCATCTGTCCAGGCTAAGGCAGTGAAGACTCAGACCCTTAGTCCTCAGAAACACACTGAACAAAAATACTGAAATCTCAGAGGTTGGAAATCTTCATTTTCACTCCCCATGTCACTGAACAAACATATCCCTTTCACCCTTGAAAGTACTGACTCTTGAACAAGAGGAAGGTCTTTGTCCATCTGGAGTGGATGTTCTTAGGCGATTCTTCTCAGAGAAGATGCTAACCTTTTTTTTTTCCAGTTATCGTTTTAGATGTTATTTTTTTGGAGCTGATTTCTTAGTAAGATCAAGAAAAACAAAAATATATTTTTATTTATGAAGCATTGAGGAAAACTTTGTTTATCTTGTTGTAAAACACTGTAAGGGGTATGCAGTAAATAGGAAAGAGAACATAAAACTGATGAGCGCTTACCCTCTATTCCCTACTGATGCTTCTACTTAGCCCTGCTTAGCATTTCAATCTATATAAAGTCAATGGGCCATATAACCTTCTTCTATATACACTAACCAATTAACATTATTCTTTAATAGGAAGAAGTTTAGGGGATTTTTTTCCAGTTTGATTCAAAGTAAGATTGTTACTCACTAAACCACAATGCTGATGAGTGTGATAAGGTGCAACCTTGGTTTACGAAGAGGACAATATGTTATTAATGTATCTAAGCTACTTACACTTCACTGAAACGACACCTTTAATTTGAATAATAGAGCTGTAGCATCTTAATTCTAAGCAAATGGTCAAGATTTCCATTAGAGTGGTTACAATATAATGTTACTTTCACACGCATAGTCGCAACAGTTCACTTATACTTTTTAAACAGTAAAAGTAAATGGTAAAAGTAAAGGTTAAATTGAAAACAATGATCTGACTCATCTAGGTTCGTTATAGGCAATGGAAATAAATTTGTCAATTGCACTTTTGTTTACAGTACGTTTTTATACCTTTTTATACAAAGTTTCTCTGCCACTAAGACAATATTGCAATGTTTGGATTGCAATCCCTCCAGACAAAATGAATTTTCATTTTGTGTTCATTCCAAGTATCCACACTAGATTTTTTTTTTTTTAATGGAGACTTTTCTATTAGTGTTAGATTTTGAAAAGGGCCAAATTCAGCAGGTTTTGTTGCTGCCCTTTTATTGTTTATTCTTTTCCTCATTTTTGGCTAGGGCAATCAAGTCTGGTTTATTTATTCCATCACCAATGCCTTATTTCTGGTTTTCAAGAACGTTGTGACCATTGTTAGCTGCATCATTCTAAAGGGGACAGCTGTCTCAGTGGACTATGTTTCCATGCATACAGCTTTGGCGCTACGCAGTACCTCTAAATGGATGGTCTCCAAAATACCACAGCTCTCACATGTACCATGAGGACCTCTGTGCACTGAAATGAGAAAAGGCCAAGGCTGTTTTTTGTCCTAAATAAGCTTGTGGGTTAAGACATTGTCTTATTTTTCAAACAGAAGATACTGCTGTCAAACTTGTGGTTACAGAATGAGATCTGACAGACAACTCCATAAGTTACCTGCTAAACAATCAAGAACTATGGGTTGCTACTTCAGAGACACTGGGTGCATCTACACTAGATGCTAACTGTGCAGTAGCCTACTTCTAATACCATGCCTCCTGGATGAACCATTCATGGCTCTGTCCCACTTCCCACCCCAGCTCTGGGGCCCCACGCACTGCCCTGCGCGGGCAACAACCTCAGCCTCTTCTCCACTCCCTCTCTCACTGTGGCGGTCTCAATCTGCACCCCCGCCCTCACTTCCCCTCCTTACCTCCAGGGAGATGATCTCCATGCTTCCTGAGTCTTTCCCACCTATGTCCATGTGCACGGGAGCACATGTACACTTGGTACCCCCTGCATCCCACTCCCAGCAGCTCCAAACAGCCTTTTGCGGGCTGGAACACTGCCAGCATGCAAGGGGAAACCCACACCCCTGCACAACACTGCAAATCTGCAAAATGCTATCCCAGTGTCATGCAGCCGAGGACTGGGACTTTATGATCCCATTCCAGGACTGTCTCACCCAATTAGGGACAGGTGATCACTCTAGGGTTGTGCCAGGAAGGGCTACAGGGTGAGGCCAGCTCTCCTGCCTGCTTTAGGGTGATCAGAGAATCCTAATGCAGGAGAAGTGCATGCATGCCATGGCACTTCCCTGACTGCCTCTTCAGGAGGTGCATGGGGTAGTTTTACTTGGTGATATGAACACCCAGTTGAGAGCTACTGAGGTAAGTTAAGTACAACAGTAATTCTTAATTGGGGTGCTGCCACATTCAAAAAAAATGTAGACAGACGATGTGATTCTGAAAAGGTTGAGAACAACTGATCACGAAGGAAGGAAACCTAGTCCTATGACAGTTTTATCTTTCAACCACACCTTGCCTTGCAAGAGATGACTAAAATGCAAAAGTTTATGAGCAAGAAAGACAGGAATGTTACCTCTATCCAAACATTTTCTTTGGTATCTCCTCACATATATCAATTCACAAAAATGAGTGAGGGTGCTGAGCTGCTTCTGTTCTCTAACAAAAAGCTCTTCTCATAACTACAGTATATGAAACAGCCAAACTACAGCAAGACCCCCATTGACCTCTCCCCAAATAATCAGGTGTGACTGCTGGGGGAAGAGGTGCAGGAAATATACAAGCTACACAAGGAGTCCAAGGGGGCATTTCATCAGTCTAGTGAAAAATGCCTCTACTTCCATAATATTACAGGGCGTATCTACATGTAACAGTACTGTGCCTGAATAAAGTTTGCATGAGAGTTTATTGCTCCCAGGCACAGTGTTTCCATGTGCGCCCAAAAGCGCACGGCGTTGAACCAGGGTGGTGCAGCCCAGGCTGACAGGAGGCCTGGGGGATGAGCCTGCCAGCACAGAGCTGCTCCACTCTGGCTCATCATGATGCAGAGGGGCTGGCTGGGGCATAAGGGTGCTACACTGTGGGGCTAGCCAGTAGGCAGCCCCCATACTTTAGTAACCTCATGACCCAGCCAGCCCCTGTCACCATCTACATGTGTACTGCAGTGCACTAAATAACTCTGCTGTAGGATAGTATTTGTGTTGAGCAGTACTATCCTATGGCGGAGGTAATTAATTTACTATGGCGTAATAGTGCTGCATTTGTAGATGGCGACGCTTTACCGCAGAGCTAATTTAATTTAGTCAACTCTGCATTAAAGCACGCATGTAGATGCACCCACAAATATCAAGACAAGTTCAAGTTCTTTAAGATGTTCAGTTGCTATACAACTTTAAAAAAACACAGATGAAACTGCTAACTGTTCAAATGGTCAGAGCTATGGCAACATATACTGCCGTAATTTCATAGATTTCATAGACATTAGGGCTGGAAGGGACCTCGGGAGATCATCGAGTCCAGCCCCCTGCCCAAAGGGCAGGAAGTCAGCTGGGGTCATAGGATCCCAGCAAGATAAGCATCCAATTTACTTTTGAAGGTGTTCAATGTAGGTGCTTGAACCACCTCCGCTGGCAGACTGTTCCAGACCTTGGGGACTCGGACAGTAAAGAAATTCTTCCTTATGTCCAGCCTGAAACGGTCTTGCAGGAGTTTGTGACCGTTAGACCTCATCATCCCTTGGGGCGCTCTGGTGAACAAACGTTCCCCCAGATCCTGGTGGTCACCCCTGATAAACTTATAGGTGACCATCAGATCACCCCTGAGCCTGCGCTTTTCCAGGCTAAAGAGTCCTGTGGCTCTCAGCCTGTCATCATATGATCTGTTTTCCTGACCTCTGATCATGCGCGTGGCTCTCCTCTGGACTCTCTCAAGCTTCTCCACATCCTTTTTGAATTGTGAAGCCCAAAACTGGATGCAGTACTCCAGCTGCGGCCTCACCAAGGCCGAGTACAAGGGGAGAATGACGTCCCAGGATTTGCTCGAGAAGCATCTATGGATGCATGCCAGCATTTCGGTCGCTTTACTAGCTGCAGCATCGCATTGCAGGCTCATGTTCATCTTGTGGTCAATGATGACCCCCAAGTCTCTTTCTTTTGTAGTGCTAACCAACGTAGCACTGCCGAGCCTATAAGGGTGCTGCAGGTTTTTCCTCCCAAGGTGGAGAACCTTGCATTTTTCGGTGTTAAACACCATGAGGTTCTCATCTGCCCATTTGCTGAGCTTGTCCAGGTCAGCCTGGATCACCCGCCTATCTTCTGGCGTGGATGCTTTGCCCCAAAGTTTGGTGTCATCGGCGAACTTGGCCAGTCCACTCCTGACTCCAATGTCCACATCGTTAATGAAGATGTTGAACAGTATGGGTCCCAGGACAGAGCCTTGAGGGACCCCACTGGTCACAGGCACCATGATGAGTGACTGCCATCAATCACAACCCTCTGGGTCCGACCACGAAGCCAATTTCCCAGCCAGCGGATCGTGGTGGAGCCAAGGCCACAACTGGGCAGTTTGGCCAAGAGGTGATCATGGGATACCAGATCAAAAGCTTTTTTGAAGTCAAGATATATGACATCAATCTCTTCTCCCTCGTCCAGGTGATAGGTCACCTGGTCATAGAAGGAAATGAGATTGGTCAAACAAGACCTACCCGCAACAAACCCGTGCTGGCTGTCCCTTAGAATGTTACCTTGGCCAGTCCCTCAAGGATGGCCTCCTTAATAAGCTTTTCTAAGATCTTCCCCAGGATAGAAGTCAGGCTAATGGGCCTGTAGTTAGCCGGATCCACTCTCCTCCCTTTCTTGAAGATCGGCACCACATTGGCCTTCTTCCAGTCTTCGGGCACTACACCAGAGCGCCAGGAGTTTTCAAAGATCCGTGCCAGGGGCTGGGCTATGACGCTCGCCAGCTCCTTGAGTACCCTGGGGTGCAGATTGTCAGGGCCAGCTGACTTGAAGGTATCCAGCTTCTCAAGGTGTTCCTTCACGAGGTCAGCATTGATGGAGGGTAGGGGATCCCCCTCACCCAGATTTCCCTGTCCCATAGCAGGCATGGGCATCCCGTGTGACTGATGCAAGACTGACGCAAAGTACCTATTTAATAGGTTGGCTTTTTCCTGGGCGTCAGTTGTCAGTTGCCCCATCTGGTTTAGCAGGGGTCCAACATTGCCCTTGCTTTTCCTCCGGCTCCCCACATATCTGAAAAAGGACTTTTTGTTGTCCTTGATGCCTGAAGCTAGTTGGAGTTCAGTTGCAGCCTTGGCTTTCCTGGTTTGCTCCCTGCAGGACCGGACCAGCGCGGAGTAATCCTCCTTGGAGGTGAATCCCGTCCTCCATCCTTTGTAGGCTTTCCTTTTTAGCCACAGTAGGTCCACTAGGTCTCTGGAGAGCCAGGGGGGCTGCTGTGCCTTCTTGCTGCCTTTCCTCCATGTTGGAATAGATTTAGCTTGTGCACTGAGGATCGCTTCCTTGAGAAGCAACCACTCTTCTTGAACTCCCATCTCCCTGAGGTCACGGTCCCTGAGGGCATGACGGACTAGCCTCTTAAGCTTGTCAAAGTCGGCTTTTCTGAAGTCAAGGACTTCTGTGTTGCTGACTGACTTGCCAGCTTTACGGTGGATGGTGAAGGTGATCAGCTCTTGGTCGCTGTCACCCAACTTCCCATCAATCAGTAGGTCACCGATTAGGTAGTCCCCCATAGCCAGTACCAGGTCAAGCAGTGCTTTGCCTCTCCTTGGCCCATAGACTTCTTGAGTCAGGTAGAGGTCATCCACGCATGAGAGAAAGCTTTGCACCTGCTCAGATTTTGCTGAGTGATCTTCCCAGGAGATGTCCGGGTAATTGAAGTCACCCATGACAACCAAGGTCCTGGAGCAAGCGGCCTCAGTCAGTTCCTGGGCGAACTCCTGGTCAAGCTCGGGACTTTGAGTGGGAGGTCTGTAGTAGACTCCCACCGTTGTGTCCCCTGTGCCGAATTCCCCACGAATTTTTACCCAGAGGGTCTCTAGCTGTCCATGCCGGTCGCCAACATCAGCTTGCAGGGACATGTAGATTTCCTCCACATAGAGAGCTACACCCCCGCCCCTTTTGTCAACACGATCCCTCCTGTACAGGGTATAGCCCTCTATACCCGTGGTCCAGTCATGGGTGGAGTCCCACCAGGTCTCCGTTATCCCAGTGACATCATATTTCTTTGCACTGAGCAGGAGGACGAGCTCGTCCTGCTTGTTGCCCAGGCTCCTGGCATTAGTGTACAGGCAGGCAAGTGTGCCCTTGGGGGCTCTTGCCTTGCCCACAGATTGTGCCAGGGCTGGGGCAGGGGTGGGCTCCCTTAAGTGCCCCCTTAAGTGCCTTGGTCCGCTGGCTTAGCAAGGGCCATTCAGTGGGCCAGCAGGGGCAGTAGTCCCCCCATCCCGCAGCGGGCTTAGTTTAAAGCCCAGTGGAGCAGGTCAGCCAGCCTGGCTGAGAAGAGCCTTCTCCCCAGGGGAGAGAGGTGGAGGCCATCTCTTCCCAGCAGCTCGCTGCCTCTCTCTCCAAAGAGCGGGCTGTGGTCATGGAAGCCAAAGCCTTCCCGATAACACCAGCACTGCAGTCTTTAGTTCACCACATGGATCCTCCTCTCCCTCCTCAGCCCATAGCCCGAGACTGGGAGGATTGGCGAAAACACCACCTGAGCTCCCAGACCCCTAAGCCCCACTCCCAACTCCCTGTAGCACCTCATGACCTGGCTGGGGGTGCTCTGAGCCGTGTCATTGGTGCCCACATGAATAAGGAGAATGGGGTAGTGGTCTGTGGGCCGGAGGAGCTGTGGGATCCTCTCCGCAATGTCTCGGATGCGGGCCCCCGGGAAGCAGCAGGCTTCCCGGGCTAAGGGGTCGGGGCAGCAGATTGCCCCTTCAGTGCCCCGCAGGATGGAGTCTCCCACAACAAACATCTTACACTTTGTCTTGGGGAGAGCGGGGCCAGTAGCTGCGGTCGAGCCTGGGTTGCCTGCTGGAGCTGGCAACTGCGTGGCCTCTGCTGGGGCTGCAAGAGGTGTGAACCTGTTGCTAAGCTCCGGCGGGGCAGGGGCCTTGGTGAGGCGGGCCTTGAGGCCCTTGACCACCTTGGTCCATGCCCCTGACTGGGCAGAGCGGAGTCCTCCTGAGTCCTTCCCAGAGTCCTCCTTAGTCGCAGAGGGAGACGGTGCTCTCCCTGCGGCTCCCCGGGAAGAAGGGCCTGGCAGTAGGAGTCTATCTCCTGCTCGCAGTCCCTGATGGCACGTAGTCTCTTGACTGTGGCCTGTAGCTCCTCCAGCTGGCGCGCCAGAGACCCCAGTAGGGAGCAGACCCTGCAAGGGGAGGTGGCCATTCTTCCAGGCCCCAGAGCCTGAAAAAGGGACAGGCAGCCCCCGCAGCCAAGAGCCAGGGGCTCCATCTGCGTGGAGCCCGGAACCATGGGCTCCATCTGGGTGGCCGTCTCTGAGGTGCCCAGTGGAGGGGCTGTAGAGCCCAAGGGGACCCTCGGGGTGCGGCGCGTGCCCATCCGTGTCATGCCTCTGGTAGGCTGGCTACGGCTGGGGCTGGCTATGGCTGGGGGGGTCACAGGCAGGGTCTCGTGCCCTCCCACACCCTCCCCTGCGTGAACTCTGCGCTAACTCGAGCGCCTGTTTATGCAGCCTGTTCACGGGGCTCCCTGGGGGGCTGGGCCAAGTAGGGTCCTGGGCGGGGGCTTGACCCAGCCCGGCACCAGGCAGCGGCCTCCTCCCAGCAAGCGAGGAGTTAACCCCTTCCCACCATGAGCCCGCTCACCTCCGGCTGTGCTGGGGGTTGGCAGGGGGCTCGGCGGCTGCTGAGGGGGTGTCTAGGGGGCTTCCGGGGAGTGGGGGCGCAGCAGGCTTCACCCACGCATCTCTCACCACTCCAGAGCCTACCTGAGTGTGGGGGTTTTTTTGTTTGTTTGTTTTTCCCCTGTTTGGCGGGCCCTTTTAAACTACACGCATGAGCAGTGGGCCTGCCGTCGGGGAACACTGGCTTATCAGGCTAGGGGGGGCCTGCCCAGGATTTGGGGGGCCCTGCCCTACAGGAGGGGACTGGTGAGTACCCCCTACTTCATTTCTCTCTCCCTGGGGGGCTGGGCCAAGTAGGGGCCTGGGCGGAGGCTTGACCCGGCCAGCACCAGGCAGCGGCCTCTTCCCAACAAGCGAGGAGTTAACCCCTTCCCACCATGAGCCCGCTCACCTCCGGCTGTGCTGGGGGTCGGCAGGGGGCTCAGCGGCTGCTGAGGGGGTGTCTGGGGGGCTTCGGGGGACTGGGGGCGCAGCGGGCTTCACCTGCGCGTCTCTCAGCGCTGCAGAGCCTACCTGAGTGTGTGTGTGTTGTTTTTTTTTTCCCCCTGTTTGGCGGGCCCTTTTAAACTACACGCTGAGGGGGTGTCTAGGTTCCTTTTCTGTGCATGAAACACACCATTTCTGTTGCTTATGAACATCATGGTTAATAGTGTTGGCCAACTGTATATATTTAAGGCAGATGGGACACCCCAAATTTGTAAAAAACACAAAGAATTACACACTCATAAGAAGTAATTCTGTGACTATGCTGGAGAAACAAATATTATTACACCACTGCATGGGTATCATAGCACAAGTACTGTAGAATCTCATTCATATCCAGGTGGGTTGCAACCTGTTTTGCAGCAAATTGCCAAAGACAAGACACTCATCTGTTTGCTGTGGGCTTACTTCCAATAAGATGGACCACTTCAGCAGTCCTGCCCAGCTGTTTTCTGAAGGTCTGTATACCCCCAGATATTTTGCAAACTTTCATCTTTCTGGGGGGTTAGGAAATATCTGGATTTTTCTGTATCACATCAGTTATTTGTTGTAGATCAGTGAGGAGCAAGATTGAAGTGGTTCTCAACTGGGGTGACACAGCATTTTGGGATGCTATAAGATCCTGCCACTGCTATGGTGGAGAAATCAGTGGCCCAGGGGCAGGGATTCAGGTGGCCAGGGACGTTGAAGGGAGGCAATCCCTTTGCCTTCTGAACCCCACTACTTCTTCCCCCTGCAGCCTGCCCCCAACCCCACCCCGCCCCACCACAGTGCCCACCCTTGAAAATACTGACTCTTAAACAAAAGGAAGGTCTTTGTCTATCTGGAGTGGATGTTCTTAGGTGATTCTTCTCAGAGAAGATGCTAATATATTTTTCAGGCATATTTCTAGATGTTATTTCCTTAGAGCTGATTCCTTAGTAAGGTGAATAAAACTAAAAAATAATATAAATATATACATACAGATACATGGTTTTATTAAATTATTTAAAAAATCAGCTCGACGGAAAAAATATATATATTATTTATATATTATATACAAGTCAGAGCCATAGCAGCCACTTGCCGCTCACCCCCCACCACCACCTTGTACTCAAATCCAAGATGAAGGGCTTTTCTCTCCATGCTGAATGGGGAAAAACCTTGTCTTGGATTTGGTATTAGAAAGGGGAAACAGTCATTCAGTGAAAGTGAGCAACATCAAAACTAAAACATGATGAAAGGTCACTTTTTTACACAGCACATAATTAATCTGCAGAACTCTCTGCCACAAAAAAATTGCTAAAATGAGATCCTAGCTAGAAAACAAAAGGATTAGACAATTTTATGGACAATAAGATACCCTCAATTACATTAGCTAGGTTAAACCAAACATCAGTACAAACCTTCAGCTTTCTATTCAAAAACCAACCACCAGGTTCCTGTCTAGACTAGGATTTAAGGTGTAATGTTAGTATGTGTTAACTAACATGGACCAATAACTACACTGCAAACACTTGTTATAAATGAGATACATTGCCTTTGACACACAGTCAGTTTAAAGCCCATCTGAGTGAATGTCACACCTCAAATCCAAGTCTAGGCAAGGCCTAAAAACATCAATGTTCAGGAAAACAAGTTTCAAGAGATCCTGTTATTCCATAACTGTACTGAAGGGTAATGTTACTTTTTTTAAAGCAGCTGATGTTGGTCAGAAACAGCACCTTAAAATGCCAGCTTAGCACTGTAAGTAACGAATGTAAAATGTAGCTAAGTAGCTGCAACTCTGAATCTAAACCAGTCTCGTCAAGCTTTACCAAGTTCTCCCTGGTGATGAGCTGTCAATGCATTCTAGCAGAAGGAGAGTTTGTGCATGCTCCCCCACACTTCTATAGTTGTTCTATAGAACCCTATTTCCTAAGATATACCCAGTGTCATGGGGAGAGACAGAGGGCATAAACAGCACAAAGGGGCTGCAGAAGACGGGTCCCAGTGGTATAGAGACTCCCAGATGAGGGACGTGAGGGAGGTGCACAGAGAAGGGCCACCGTGGGTCCAGCAAGCCCACAGGCAGGACAAAGAGTGAGGAGGGGAGCGCTGAAGCCTGCAGTCTAACCTGAACCCAGTTTAGAGCTAACTAGGGATCCTGAGCATCTAAAGCCTGGCATTGGTGGGCAGGCTGTGAGCGTAGATAGGCAAGAGGGCCCCCCCTGCCGCCCTTTTTGCATATCTTCCTATTTTTTTTGTTGTTGATAACTTCTTTTTGTTTCCCACTTTTGGAGGGGTTGTGGTGCAAGGCATCTAGAGCCCAAGTATTGCTTAGGCCTAGAAGGGGTTATTATTCCCTGGGAGGCAAGGCAGAGGTTAGGTGCTGTTGGTGAAGGTAGAGTTAGGCCCCGCATCCATCTCAGCAAGCATACGCAGAGCCCCAACAGTCGGGGAAACCAGCTGAAGAACATCATGAACCCGTCAAGGCAGGGTGTAAGGGCAAGGTAGAGGGGAGGTGGAGCATCGCAGAAGATCACCATACAGCTGCCCCATAATCGAGAGACCCGAAAGTCGGACATCCACCACTAGAACAAGATCCAAAGCTGTGGCAGGCGAGACTGGGGAGAGGCTACTTGGGAGAGAGACACCCACTTGGCGAGACAGCAGGGATGGACAGATGAACACCCCCAAAGATCCGGGGCCACGCGGCGTTTGACCGGATGTTTGAGACCAGACAGGCACACCCAGCTTTTGGGGCCATTATTTATGGATCAATTTTCTCACCATCACAGAAACATATGCATCAGTCTTTTTCACTTAGTAGAAACCAAGGGTTAATTCAATCCGTGTTCTCACAGTGTAAAAAATGTATACATTTTCATTTGCAAGCACATAACCCTTTTCTGTGAATAGATTTATTTTTAAAAGGAAGAGAAAGTGCATGAGTCAAAAGGTTCATTTACAAGGCTGTCATGGAGACAGCGTTTTTAAATAACCACAACTACATCAAATGATAATCATCAAACCAAATAAACTAAATGCCAAAATACTCTGAAACCTAAAAATAAGAACCATGTCTAAATTACCCTTATTTCTATGGTTTTACAACATTTCAGAAAGTAAGTCACGTTTCGAGTGTATATTCTTTGTTTTTCATTCTTGAAGAGCAGTGAAGTGGTTTGTGAATCAGGCTTTTAAGACATTTGGCTGTAGCAAAATTGTAATAAAAAATGCATAATATGTACTTAAGAAGGAAAGTAACACCTCTGCCATAAATTGGTTCTTTGAAATATTTAAATTAAAAAGTCTAAACCATACTATGCTTGAATAGAACAGAATTAAACAGCATGTAAGTTAGATACGTGGGTTCTCTCACAGGGATAAATTTAAAATTGGGATTGCTCAAGGAAAAAAAAAACTTTCGTAAGACAATATCAACATTGTTAGTGGGATTTTCTCCAATTCAGATTTTCTTTTATTGTCCGGGAGATCTGCCTTTCCATTGTAAGTCCCAGGAATTATTAACAATGAAAAACTTACCCATTTATTTATATTCCCCTTTGAATAGTGGAGGAATTTTTTTCAGTAAAACTCCTTTAATTAACAGAATGGTACATCACTACAGCTTTGTTTCTCGTTCCAGTCCCTGATGGCAAATTCCTGCAGCCCTTATACTCAAGTCTTACTCAGGAATAATTCCCAAACATGTTAAGCAGTGCTTTCCTGACTAAAATGAGAAAGGAAGCAAGAATTCAGCCCCAAACCTGTATCAGTTTATTATATCATTTCCTCACAGACCAGAAGCCAAACCCTGCTTTGGACGACCGGGAAAGAAGGGTCAGAGGCAGAGCCCGCTGCATATTCACTACTACAGTTCTGCCAGTGGGGAAATGGCCGGCAAGAATGGGGAAAGCACTATGCCTTTCACAACCCACAGTGAGAGCAGGAGCCAGTGCTAAGCTGTATAATGGCTTTGCAAAGGAGGGCTATGGACTGCATTTAAAATATTTTCTACTTTTTCAGTTTTTAAATATTTAAAGGGAAACTACAGACAAAAAAAGAGATAGAGAGAAGGATTGTAACTCAAGTCTGAGCTGCCTATGATATCTTTCAAACAATTACAGCATCCCAGTACAATACAGGTATTGAAATAAATTCCCCCTCTGTAAGATGAAAACAAGAATTCCTTCATACTTCATCTTTCTTATCTGGACTCCTATGGACCTTGGATCAGGCTTCAATTGCATGGAGTACATACATTATACAAATTAAAAATGCTCAGAATATTGCTTCCTAAAAAGGTCAGAGAGAAAGGATACAGCATAAATGTCCACACAGTCCAAAGTAAATATAATTCCTCACTGCTACACGTGTGCACATCTCCTCTGTTCGAAGGAGTTTGTCTGTTCCGTTCAGTGGTTTTATGTCGATCCCCTGCAAGTTTTGTTTTGAATTCTTCTACATTGGCCTCAGTTTAGCCTCCTGAAACCTGTGGTTATTAGTACATTACCAAGGAAAGTCCTCATCTGAAATGTGAACCACCTCTATGGGCTATAAATACAACACAATTAGTTTCAAGAGTAAATTTATTACAGAAGTTATCAAGAACCTTCTACATATTGATTAACATTTCAGAGAAAGACACAATAGGGAAAGAATCTATATCAGCAGATATATATTTAGCACCATTATTATATTCATTCTGCATATCATGTTTATATACTATATACATAAATGTGATTATTAATAGCCTTCACTCTTCATTCTCTATAGTGTCAATGGATAATAAAAACACTCTGCTTATCCCCTAAGTCTTTCCTTGCTGAAAGGCAGTTCACTGTGTGTATGACTGCCTTAGAGTCTTCTACAAAGCAGGCAGTATTTATGAACTATCCAATTAAATGCCTATATTATATAGTTGCTGTTCATGACATTGCAGTTAAAGGTCTGTCAGCATTTCCATTATAAACTCCTACTTCCAAAGGTTTATAACTGGGATGTAAAATCCGGCCCTTGGAATACAGAGTTTCACTGCAGGTACAAGTCTTGCTGTGCTGGAGGTTTAGTTATTTGATTGCTTTCACCCACAGCTGGTTTGGCTGTTCCACTCTCAAAATTTTCATAAATGTAATATGGCATCCAATGGCATCAAAGTAAGGTTTTCTATTTTTTTGTTGGAATATTTTTAAATGTAAGTGTCTACCATATGTACCCACATGTAGGCACTAACCGAGTGAGTTTCAAGTCTCTAAATGTTTTCAGCACCTCTGAATACCAGACTCAGTGACTTCTGAGAGCTGTGTAGCACAAACAACATTATGCACGGTAATATTACTAGTTCAGGCAACACAGGATTGAATGATGAATCCTACTCGCATACTAAAACATCCTGGAAGCTACTCTTTCAAACAGTCTTTCAGAGATGAGCACTCATGATTAGGTATTGCTGCTGGGTCATATTGCAACCCTGCAGCCCCAGAACCTGGCACAACCAGCAAGGAGGAATTCCCACTGTTACATAGAAAATCATAGGGGTTAGGTCACAAGCCAACGAGCCAAAGGGAAGAAACAGGTATAAGGTAAAGAAACATCAACACTGCAGTAACATATACTCAGCAGCTTAATTTCTCCCTCACCCCCAGACCCTTCCAGTGGTGTCCCCAATCAAGCACTTAGTCCCTAGAGTACTCAAATAGCAGCCTCCAGCTACCCCCAAGTCTGAGCCCAGCTCCTTGAGTCTATGGACCCAGCTGACAGAGCCAGTGACATCTCCAGGTCCACTGCACAGTCCTCTGTGTAGGGCTGGGCTGGTTCCATGTGCACGCTCCTCTCTTCCGCTTTGTCCATCCTCAAGCTTCCTCTCCCTTTCTCCTTTCCCCCTGCCCCGCAGGCCCTGGGGTGTGGGGGGAGGGCTGTGGGATGGTGTTTCTGGGAATTGTAGTCTACGTTAACAGTCAGCACACCTCTGCAGACTGCCTCCTGGTTCCTTCTGCTCTTACATGCATTGCATTCATATTACACAGGCACAGATGGGGACCCTAGCATGCACACTGGCTGCATTACCAGCCTGAAAGCATGGTGCAGAGCTAGTGTGTGAGGTCACCTCTTTCCCCTCCCATGTGGGAAGGCAGTGAATAGAATCAGGAGCTTTGACTTTGACCCCCCAAACACATCAACCCACATAGGAAGGGAAGTGAACAGGAGACAAGACCTGAGTCAGTGTGCTACTGGAGAGCTCTACCATTGTTACTTACCTAGTGCTTGTGGTGGATTTGTGATCAAACCTTACATATCTAAGGTGATATCTCACTCCATTTACCTTACGTTGCTAGATATCCCCAGACACATTAACCTCTGAACCCCTATATTGGATCATTCCAGACCTCAGAAAATGAGCAATAAAGAACTCATAGACTATATTGCACGTACGCATACATATATGTGTGTATTTATCTAGGCAGAGTTTTACAGTGAATCTGCTCCACTTTCACATTGCAGGTAAAACCTCTGCAATTCAATCTGTGGAAGTTTCCAGTGAAAATGTTTCCTACCTGTGTTCCTCTAGCAGTCAGCATCACAGCAGACAAGGAGAGCCTCTAAACATTGTAAGAGGTCAAGGTTTCATGCTGTAGCTCTAGAGTTTGGGCAGCTGTCTGCATTCCCGGGTACCAGGTGCCTCACCAAATTAGGCTCCTCCTACAACCTAGCCGTCTTGCTCCAGTTGCACTCATCAAATCAAAATACAGGCAGGCCTCTGTAGTCCCATGCAGCTCCATTAGCCTGCTTGTTGGGGTGTTGATGCAGAATCAGGCCTCTGACCTCCAACAGGCATGAATTATTTCCAAATATAGTAAGTAAATGGAGTCAGTTTTCTTAAACCATGCAATCCCAGGAGACACAGCCTGGCCTTGGAGATATAGTTTTGAGCAACCCCTGGCTGAGACTTCATAGAATGGTTTTGATTGGCAGCCTCAGCTAAAAGCCTTGTAGTGCACTGCAGTAGGAGAGTTAACAAAGCCAAAAACACATTTGTGTGAAGAGCAGTTTGGCTGCAAAACCACCCAAGAGTTTGGGGAGGGGGGGCGGTATGAAAATAATTCTGCTTTTATACTAGTTCATGTTTAGCTGATGCTTTAGTTGTCTGGGCCTTCCTTGCCCTTTTTATCCCAAAAGAGAAATATTTCAGGGAATTCTACCTAGCAGATTGCTCAACATTTGGGGCTCCCTGTACATATAATAGAGGCTGAACTAACAAAGTTAGAATCACAGCTGAAGTTTGAGAGAAACCAGATCATCTCCATTCAGTCCCAGCTCTAATTGTTTTGTGTTTGTGTTTGTGGAACCCAAAGACCCCACAGTACAAATACAGAGACTGGGGAGCTCACAGCCTGGAGGGAAGGAGGCTATGTTGCTTTAGACCACCTGGGGATATGCTTACACAGCCCAACTCATTGCAATGCAGAGATCCCCAAATTAGTTGTACAGGACCTAGCTCAGGTACTGGAACCAGGAAAACTGTATAGCCTCAGCTAATACATATCCACAGCTACATATTATAGGTAGATATAATACATAGATAACTAAGGCAGAGGTGGCCAACCTGCAGCACACATGCTACAGGTAGCATGGTAAGGCTCAGTAAAGGAGGCATCACAATGACCATATGGATCAGAGCCAGGCAAGATGCTATGAGGAGAGGTGTCGGATGTGACTGCCAAGATCCAGGTTAACTCTGGCCCTACAGCCACTGCCAAAATCAGGGCTTGAAATCCTCATTTGCTATATAAAACTGGGTGGCTGTCACAGCCAGGGAAGAGTTAACCAGGCTGATGGCACTGATACCTCTCTTGCACCAGTGTCCTGCACCCACTTAGCTCCAGGCAACCAGAAGCTGGAGCCCTGCTGTCCCAGTTCCAGGTCCCCAGAGCACAAACTCACCCAGGTGCACCTCTAAGGGAGGGGATCAGAGCAGCACTCGAGGAGAGGGCAGGATTTAACTTGTGGCATCCTAGCCAAAACGGGCAGGCCACCACAAAATTAAGAGTTCTCTGATGCTGTGGTAATGGGTGCATTATGGCCATGTGTACAATGCCATCACCCGAGCTAGAGACTGGCAGCTGTGAATATATAAACTGTCCTCTCGCTCCTGCAGAACCAAAAGTAATGTACACACGTGCTGAAACATTGGTAGTGTAACTGCTTTTTGGTGTGCACTCAGGGTGTGCCCAATGCCACTCTCAGACTCTCAGCCTCAGGTATGCTTATTGATGCATCCTCAGCACCACTCTGACAGGGCCCCCAATTACATTTTTCAACATTGGCACATACAGAACCAGAGTGAGGGGACAGGGTGCTTTTCACGGCTGTGTGTCCCAACATGATCAGAGGGAGGGTAGACACTGCTTCAGACGGAAGCATTCTTAGGGGTTGGCCACCTACACTCACTTTTGACACAAGAGGTGTTGGAAGGCATGGAGTTAAGCTTCTCCTGCAGCTGAGATTTTCAAAAACAACTAAGTCTACTAAAAGTTATTTAGGTGCCAGTCTTACCGTTGCTATTATTATGCACCTGAATGAAATACTTCTAAGGATGTGGGCATCAGGAGCTAGTTCTACAATAGGACCTCAGCAGCATCACTAGCCATTGTGTGAAAAGATAGGAGAGCACTTCGTTATTCAACATTTTACTTCCAGGAAATACTTACAAAGGATGATTTTATTCTCCCACAGGGCAAAATAGAATCCCAAGTTGTGACTAAGTGCTACAAACCTGCTACTTAGGTGTGTGAAAAGTAAGTAGGACCTGGACCCTTGCCTGTAAAATGGAATCTAGAACCACGAGAAAGGCACAAAGGCTCCATAAAGGCTCCACAAAGTGCACTGGGGGTGTTAGGTGCTTCTGACCTACAAGCCAATCCTAAACACCCTCTCTCCTGAGGCTGGGAACAGACTTTTTTTCTCTGAAGGAACTGAGCCTTTTCTTTGAAGGAACATAACCTTTTATAACCTTTTTTTCAAACTCAGACAGTGCTCCATTGCCCACTTTTTATCTGGCGCTTAAATCACTCACCCAAGATGCTGGAAATTCAGGTTAAATTGCTTTCTAAATCTGAGAGAGTTCAAATTTGCATGCTGAAAAAGTGCCCTGACCCAGCTTGCTTTTGCTTAGTCTTGGTGAGTGCACTTTACATACCTTCTGATGAAGCTGTGCCATTGTGCAGCAAAGATTGTGGTTTTAAGCAGTAATTGTTTAAAATACAGGAGTAAAGGACAACCTTTGTGGCAGGTGTGCCAAAGAAGCCCTGTACCCTCCTCTAGTGCCCCTCTGAACTTCCTCTACCCAATCTCCTCCTCTGCTTTCTGCTTCTTGCTCCCTGCCTCATCTTCTGCTCTGCTTTCTGCTTCCTACCCTTTCAGCTGCTGTGCAGCTGTCCCTTGCTGTGGCACTTGTGCTGCAAATTGTCCACCCTGAAATAGAGAAGCAGCTCTGGGAGCAGAGCCCAGAACTGCAGGACTCCCCTTTGCCAGCTCTCTTAATCACTGGGCTGTTAAGTCATTCTCCCTCTCTTTTTGTTCTTTCTTGAGCCCAACCAGTCTTGCATTCTTCGCATTCTTCACTTAAAGAAGTGGCACCACCGGCTGAATTCCAAATCCCTGCTCCAAAAGATGGGGTCACGGCATCTTGTCCAGGTTGTCAGGTTTTTTTAAACAATCTATTTTTCTCTAGCATTGTTCTTAAAATGAATGGCCAACCCTTTTTTGGCTAACACACACACACACACACACACACACACACACACACAGTTGTGAGCTCCACCAACCAAAACAGCAAGATTTCAAGCCTGGGACTCGACCCAAGCTCCAAAAGTAAGCCTGCTACATGTATATTCAAAGTTATTAAAGTGTAAAGTTGCACAAAGGACGTTATAAGCACCCAATATATATATTTTTTTTTTCTGTTTTTTTGCACCGGTCCTGGAAGCACTGTAATACCAGGTCAATGCATGGAGTGGATGGAGCACGCTCCGGTTCCACCACCCAATACCAAAAAGAATCTGCTCAATATAGACCTCCTATGGAGGACATATCAGAGACAATTACCCTGGGGAGCTCGCCTACGTGGTCACGCTGCTTCCCCTGCCAGGTAAGTGGTCATGGTGGAATAAGCCACTATATATACATATTGCCAAACTTTACCACTTGGGCTGAAAATTCGAATGCGTCTGCATGTCTGCCTCTCGCTCCCAAGCCACAGTCCCCTTCCCCCTTCCCCCTATCCCCCCAGCCCTGCTGCTGTCCCTCCTGGCCCACAGTACCCTGCCTCCTGCCGGGGTGTGTGGGGACCTCCCTTCCCCAGGCTCCAAACCCCCCACATACAACCACAGTCCACCACACCTTCATAAAATCCCTCCCCACAAATACAAAGTACCTACATAATTCTGCATACTTTTGAGTTTTTCTGTGCATAATTCTGCATTTTTAGCTATGTAATTAAAATTTCGATTAATTGTGAATATTTTTTTAATCATGCAACTAATTGCAATAATTTTTTCTAACTGTTTGACAGTCCTAATTTCTATATATCAAGCAGCGGCAGAATCTAGCAAGGGCATTTTCAGCTCAAGTGGTAACATTTGGCAAAGTTACCGTATTTTTCGGACCATAAGACACACTTTTTTCCCCCCAAAAGTGGGGGGAAAACGAGGGTGCGTCTTATGGTCCGAAGGTGTGTGTCCCGGGGAGACGGGGCGGAGCTTGCCCGTGGAGGCGGCAGAGCCCGAGCGGGACACCCGCCGCTTGTTTACACCGGAAGCCGGCGCCCGTGCCGGTGGCCAGGAGCCGGCAATAAAAATGGCCGGCCACCGGCACACATAGTCTCTCCTGCCATAAAAACTGGGTGCGTCTTATGGTCAGGTGCGTCTTATGGTCTGAAAAATACGGTATAAGCAATTAAAAACACAGTTTTATAATGAAAAGTGGGGCTAGCATCCGCATCTATATTAAAGGTTATAGGGGCTTCATATATATATATATATATATATATATATATATATATATATATATATATGCACACAATGTAACGGACTTGAGGAGGGAGTTGCAATCCTGAGCAAAAAATTGCAGGTGCCTACAGTTCTGCTCTGGATCAAACACCCTATTTCTGTCCTCCCAAACTATTAAGCCAGGAAAAGGATTTAAATATTTCTGGGTGTTTGGTGAGGTGAGTATCATGCTGTAATTTTGCTTTTGATAACAACTTTCTAGGCCTTCCAGGAAACTGAAGTTTGTTTGATGGTTGAAAGTTCATTTCGGTAACATAGACTGTTTAAATTTCTTTGTGTATGTGCACGTATATATGTGTGTGTAGAAAGTGAATGAGGTTAAATTATAATTCATGCTCTGCCACTCTTACAACATCTTAAGCCATGAAGTTTCAAATGGATTTATTGATACTTTGAAAAATATGTAAAAATAAATAATCAGCTGTCACTCTTCATATGTGTGCTCTGTTTGCTTTAACATTCTTATGTCAGATTCTATAAACTCCGGGGAGAGTCTGTGTGTGCTGTGTACGACTTGGCAGCTTTAATGACACACATTAACACTTCTGGCAAAAAATGTTTTGAAAACCCTGATATAACAAATCCTTTGGATTTTTTGCAATAAAGTGGTTCAAGGTGGCGTACTCCATGGAAAACACGTTTTCCAGGGTGCTACACAAACAGCTGTGGGCCAGCCTGCTTGTGCTGGCTATAAAACTCCATGGTGAAACCATCTTTCAGTAGTATGGAAGTTAATACAGTAAGTCAATTTAAACTGTCCACATATGTAGCTATAGTTTTTCAAAGCAGTACATTTACTTCACACATTTTTAATTTGGGAATATTATTTTCTGGACGTCTTTTTCCTGTCTCTTTCTCTCTCTCTCTCTCTCTGTCTCTCTGTCAAAGAAGTAAAAAGCCTACGAAGATTTATAGTTCTTTTAACCTACGAAGATTTATAGTTGTGCCTTAAATTCCAAAACTGCTTTTGTGTAAAACTGTATTTTGAAAAAGTGTGTAAAATGCCATTAGAAACAGTAGGGTTGCTCTGGTTCATTATTTGGGCCTAGAATTTATGCACAAGCCAGTGGCCACATCTACACAAGACACTGACTACACAGTGGTTACTGCATAGTCATTTACTACTTTCATACACAAGTACTAAATGACTATGCAGTAACCAGCATTACTGCATTAGTGTCCCCGAATGGCTTTTTGGTGACTCTGCCTGTGCAGTAGCTCATTTCTACTGCGTAGTAGCATTGCCTCACACTTTGTGCCACGCGATGCTACTGCACAGTAGTAATGAGCTACTGTGCAGTCAGCATCTCATGTAAACACAGCCAGTTAAACCAAAGAGTTCAGAATTGACTCCTGGCTACTAGCGCTAAATTCTCTTGTTGGGGTAGATTTCTTCTCCTGATTATCTGGGGCTGATATATGGCAGCAAAATCAGTTTGAATTGCAGTTTCCCTGCAAGTTAAAAGAAACTGCCTTGCAAATACATTACGGAAAAATAATTTTGCAATATGACACTGGGATAGTTCCAAAAATGTCATTGATTGGGAAACAGTTCACAATTGTCCCAGTTCAGGGGTTTACTCATATAGGCTAGGGACAGAAATTACACATAAACTGGTATAAGTGATCAGAAAGTGGTTCAAACTTGTAACACAACTGAAGTTCAGTGCACATAAACCACTTTCAAAATGCCTGAAACTAGTTTAAGATAAATCTGGATGGATGTAGTACCAGACTTAGCTGATTTGGGTTAAATCGGTTTATTGAACTTCTGTCCCAGATCCCTTCCAGATTCAAGTTAACTCACAGTCCTCCAACATCCCAGGATGCTTTGCATCTCCCCCACAACCCCCTTCACCCCACCACCCACCCTCACAGGGTGGGCAGGCTAGCCTTAGCTGAAACTGTCTCCTCCAGCTGAGCAGGGAGGCATGTTCTAGTGCCCCCCAGCTTCTAGCATAAGCCACTGCAGGCATGTGGCTGCATTTACAGAATCAATAATGAATGCCTGTTTGCTTGCTTATCAGTTCAATCTATACAGCCTAGACTAACCTGCAAAGATTGGAACAATTCAGGCTCAGGCTTTTTGATTGTCTGTACTTAGACATGCTACCAAGGGGCTTAAAAGGAAAGATCTCCTTTTAGGCCTGGTAGTGATGCCAGAAAGACATCAGAAGGCGATAGTGAGTACCCAGCCCAGCATGCCTCACACATATTCATGCCTCTGCCTTTCACACAGGCTTCCTGTAAGGCAGCAGAATTTATACACACACACATGCACAGAACCCCATGCCCTCCAACCTGGCTGGCACAGAGATCTCCACAAAGGCAACATAATTTCCATCCTGCCCATGAAACAGCAACTGAGATTGACTGACTCTGATCCCTATGGCCATTGTGGTGCCTCGTTTACTAAGCCTTACCATGCTACCCATAGCATATGTGCTACAGGTAGCCACCTCTGTCTTAGTAGGACCACATGAAACAAATCTGGCTGGTTCTATAGACAAACCTCCGCACTGTTAAAACCACCACCTCATCATGAAATTCAACGTTTCAAAGACTGAATGGGAGGTTAAATGCTTTTCTCCCAAGGCATCTGATCCTCCTAATCACAGCTGAAGCACCTAAGCAAAGCAGAGTGAAGAAAGTTTGTGCTGCCTCACTTCACACCTTACCCACTGTGTGACTAGAGAACTTAACTCTCCAGGTTTTGTCAGTATGGTGCCAAACACTAAATCCACTGTAAACCTAACACATATTTAAAAGAAAATCTGCATTAATTACCGACAAGATTTTTTTCTGTTCCTTATGAAAAAGTTTGCTGCTTATTATCTTCCTGTAGAGCTTGGCATTTAATATAATTGTGGGATTTTTTTTTAAAAAAATGTTTGTTTGTTTCCAATAACATCTCAGCCACAATTACTTAATAAATTATAAATCATGATGTAGTTTTTATGTAAATACAGTTTTGTGTTCAAGCACAGGATTAATGTTTGTGTATGCAAATGAACAAAGGATATACTCAAAAGAGGTCATGGTTCAAATAATTTCAAACTTTAAAACATTTTACTATGTTAATGGCTGAATACTACGTTGTTCTCTTTTTTCTTAACAATTAATAACTTGTTTTAAATGCACCTGTTGCCAATACCTAATTTCTGTTTAGTGCAGATTCATGGAAAATATGGTCATGTGTCACCGTATAGTTCCTGCTTGATGTTGCATATAATTCTTATAATATTCTGAATGGCATGTGCTAATTATTTAGTACAATAGCTCATCTTATGGAGCTGTAAGACTGTAAAAGAAGGGTGGTAATTACTTAGAATGGGAATGTCTAGTTTTTTTTGTTAAAACCAAAGTGTGGGAGGCAAAAATTAAAAAAATTAAATTAAATTAAATGAAAGAGAAATAAGTAGCTGCCTCAGAACACCAAAAGGGTTAATGTTTTGAAAAATGTCTTCTTTATAAAACTGGATCTAAGGCTTCCAAAGCAGATGCTGTAGCTTAGTGAAATATGCAGGAGTTATTACATATATGTCCAGATTCTGTTTTTCTACTGTTTTCCATTTGAAGGGTGAAATCCTGCCCAATGAAATCAAGAGCAAAACTCCCCCTCCCCCAGGGTTTCCCACCAGGGATTCTCCCCAAGCCCCTTAAGGATCTTGATGAGACCATTGTTATAATGGAAGAGCTTGATTACTTTGCTTTTGTCCTATCCACAAAACCATTCTGCTTTGTGCTGTTTTTCATATGCCATGTTTTCCAAAGCAGGTACTTAACTGAATGTGCCCCGTTTGTCTGGGCTGAGCTACCATCTAAAGAGCATGAGAAAATCATACAAAATTGTGACAAGGTTCAGAGCAAGAGGGTCAGCGTGAAGCATTTTTTTTAAATTGCTAGATTTAAGAAACGGTGAATAGCATCTAATTTCCATTAGAATGGTTGTTTGTGTTGTCACAGCTTAGCCAATATTGTCTCATTGTTTCCTTGTGCTTCCGTCTGTCTGTTTCCATCTGTTGTCTTATACTTAGATTGTAAACTCTCTGAAGCAGGAATAGTCTTTTTGGTCTGTATTTGTGCAGCACCCAGCACAATGGGGTTCTGCACCATCACTGGGACTCTTAGGGTTTGTCTGTACCTCAGCATCAGAGTTCCCTGTCATGCTGCTATTAAATGGATCCTGCCCATTTTTTCCCATGCCACAAACATCAGCCCTGGAAATCAGACAGTGAAGACACCCCACACTTGCCCTTGGTGTCCCAACCTATAGCATGCTGGAAACACAAGTTCTGAGTGTAGTCCTGGGCCATGTCCAAAACAGCCTCACTGCCTTGTGTCTGAGGTTAACGTGTGAGAAGTGGAAGCGGCGTGTGGGGCTTTTCCCCCCTGAGTGGTGTGACTCTACTCTGCTCCCAGAGTGTAGACATGTCCTTTGGCACTCAAGTAAACAGGAACAACAATAAAGCTAGGTACAGACATTTGGGGAGGTTGGGGGGAGGTTAGATTCTGTTAAAAATAGCCACCCAATGTAATTTAGTTCACTCGGGTGCAGACCTTACACTTAGGTCATTAGTTAAGTCAATCTAATTGAGAACTATAAAGAAGTTCAGGAAAGTTAGATCAGTCTAAATATGGCCGACCTGATCTAAGTTAATTGTACCTTGGAGGTAGTCTAACTTAGGTCAGGTCCAGCAAGACTGATCTAATTGAACTTCTGTACATTTTCCATAACAGCCTGGGGCTGGGAAAACCCAGCCTCTGGCCTCAATCCTGGGGCTGTGCTTTTACTATCCCACCAGCTCTTGCCCCACTCCTAGATGGACAGACCCCCTTGCAGACCAGCCATGCCCTCCCCACCCCTGAGTTCACCAAACCCCACAATCCTGCAAGCCACTTGGGGTTCCAATTTTACCAACATTCCCCAATGCCAGGAGCTGAGGAAATAAGTTGGGGTAAGGAGAGGGGTGGGCAGGATGAGGGGGGGTTGTTCATCTGGGAGTTGGGGGGACCAGAGGGGCTAAAAATAGCCCCTAGCCCTGGGGGAAGAGACTCCCCATATCTTCCCACTCCCACCCCCCTGGAGCTGCCATCTCCTGCCCCAGGATCCACCTGTTCCTCTCCCACAATTTACTTCGTCAGGATTCTGGGACTGGTGGATTCCAGTAAAACTGGACCTGGGAATGGTTTTCAGGATCAGGACCAATTTGGTGGTAGCAGGGAGGCTTGGTGGATACCAGGGGTTTGGTGGGATCAGAGCACCTTCCTTCTAGCACCCCTGATACTGCCAAACACTCTCAGACTCCAGCAACCCTGCTGTGGACCCTGCTAGCCCCCCTGATCTCCCACCCTCCCCATTGATCCCACAAGCCCCCTGATCCCTCCAGGCCCCCTTCACTAGCTCCCCTATCCCAATTTACCTTACAGCAGGTGGCCATTTTTAACTCAATCTAACCTCCCCCTAACCTCCCCAAATGTCTGTATGTACCTTATATTAATAATGAGCAGGATATTACTTTTACAAAGTATGAAGGAAAAAATTGAATGTTTGCATCAGAAAAAAAGAGGCAATCAAAGAAAGTTTTGAAATAGATATGAAATTACAGACTAGTATCCCAATAAAGTAATAGAGAACAACAAAAAGTCCTTCTATAGATACATAGGGATAAAGAAAAAAACAGGCTTCATTGTGGGACCCCTACTGAATTCTCAGGGCCAGCCCACAGCCCACAGTCAAAAAGCAGAACTCCTAAATACCTACTTCACATCAGAATTCCTTAAATTAAATGGGGACTGTTCACCTGACCAGAAGGCCAGGGGATATGGGAAAGACAAAAGACTACATGAAATCAGTCCCGAACAGGTGGGGGATCTCCTACACACTTGGACGTTTTCAAGTCTGCTGAGCTAGATGACGTTTATTCAAGAGTCCGAAAAGAACTGGCTGAGATTTTAGCAGAGCCACTGGCAAAGTTGTTCAAAGTGTCATGGAACTTGGGAGTGGTCCCTAATGACTCAAAGAGCGGCAACATGGTGCCCATCTTCAAGAAAGGGAAGAGGGATAACCTGCAAACTACAGACCAGTCAGTCTGACTTTGGTACTGGGTAAAATTTTTGAGAAATATGTTAAGGAGCCCATCAATTACAAGCTGGTAACTGACAGGATGTTAAGAAGTAACCAGCATGGCTTTGTCAAGGGTAAATCATGCCTGACAAACCTGGTGGCCTTCTATGACCAGGAAAATAAACGTCTGGATGAGGGCACAAGGTTGATGTCATTTACTTAGACTTCAGTAAAGCCTTTGATTCTGTGTCCCATAAGATTCTCTCAGCCAAACTGGGTAATGGGTTGGACCAGTCTACAGTGAGGTGGGTGGACAGCTGGCTTAGAGGCCAATCCCTGAGACTTGTAATTGATGGGATGGCCTCATCTTGGAGGGCCATCTCCAGTAGTGTCCCCTAGGAATCAATCCTTGGACCCATGCTCTTTAACTTATTTATTAATTACCTGGATGAGGGGGTGGAAAGCTCAATGATTAAGTTTGTGAATGATACCAAACTGTGGGGAAACACGAACACCTCAAAGGATAGGGTAAAGATTGAGGACAACCTTGACAGACTGGATTTATGGTCTGAATGGAATCAGATGAGGTTTAACAGGGAGAAGTGCAGGGTTCTTCACCTAGGTAAGAAGAACCTTCACTATAACTACACAATGGGTGGTGGTCAACTGGCTGGCACAGCATCTGAACAGGACCTGGGGGTTATGATAGACTGGAAGATGAATGTGAGCCAACAATGTGATGAGGTTGCCAGAAGGGCAAATAGAGTCTAGCATGTATCAGACTATATGTAGCCAATAGATCCAGGATGGTGCTCTTCTCTTTCTATTTGGAGCTGGTGAAGCCACAGATGGAGGTTCTGGACAATGGAATGTCCATTTCTGGGCACTGCACATCAAGAAGGTTGTAGATAAGTTGGAGAGGGTACAAAAAAGAGACACCCGTATGATCAGAGGCATGGAGGATAGGCCCTATAAGGAAAGACTCTGGGAACTGGGCCTGTTCAGTCTGAGTAAGAGAAGGCTGAAAGGTGACTTGATAGCTGCCTACAAGTACATCAGGGGTAAGCATCAAGATCTAGGGAAGCAACTCTTCAGGAAGGACAAAGACAAGGGAGGACAAGGACCAATGGGCATAAACTCATAGAAGGTAAATTCAGACTCAACATAAGAAAAAACTTTCTCTGAAAAGGTCACGAGTATCTGGAACACACTCTCAACAGAGGTGGTGCAGTCACCATCCTTGGAGGAGTTCAAGATGAGACTGGACAAGTACCTTGTTGAGCTTGTCTGAGCCCAATAACATTCTGCCCATGGCAGGGGACTGAACTTGATGATCTTACAGGTCCCTTTCAGTCCTTCTATTCTATGATTCTATGAGATGCACACTGATGTACAGGCTGGTAAGGACATGGCTGGTTTTGCCTCCTGGTATGACATGGGTCATGTTCCTTGTTGAAAGAACCTCTGAGCATCTATTAAACAATTTCTTCTTTATTATTACAGTGGCAGGTCATTGGTAATGACCTCTTCTCCCCAGTTTTTACTTAAGGCATATGGGAAAGTGTTTTGGTGTATACAGTTGAGCCCCTTATCTACCTTATTTCTTACGACCTATTTTCATCACCTAACCCAGATATTTTACACAAAAGGGAGAATATGTCCTTGCCAGATGCTTTGATTCAACAAAGCAATACAAACAGAATGTGAGAAGCAAGGGTTTCTTAGGGTGACATTTTTTATCGGGCCAACTTTGTAATTGGCATAAAGTTAAACAAGCTTTCAAATACAAGATATTCTTCCTTGGGTAAGCATTTGGTCAGGAAGAATGTCTTGCTTGCACAAGCTTGTCTAACTATCCCAGTTACATAGTTGGTCCAATAGAAGATATCACCCTACAATATCTTTGCCTCTTGTATAATTTCTGAACTATCAGGGCTACAACATTACTCTTACAATACAAAAATAAACCATGCCACAGAAATGTGTAAAGCCCAAGAACGAGCACAGCCAAGAAAAGAGTTTCAGAGATACTATCCAATATTACCATTGTTCCACATACAGGATTTAAAAAAAAATAGAGAGGGGGGATGCAATATAAATGGAAAAGACTGAAAACCTAGAATGGACTGACTTAAACCTTTATGGTGCTTATACACATGCATCGAGTCTTCTTCGATGCTCTGTAATTACAGCGCACTGGAGCACACGTGAGTAATTGATTAATGTCATGTGTATCAGCATCCCCATGCTGAAAAACAGCAATGGGGGTGCTTTAACTAAAGCTCGCTCAACAAGCCTTAGTTAAAGTGCCCACCATTTTTCAGCATGGGGACACTGATACACATGATGCTCTGGGCACTTTAATTAGAACAGTTCTCAGAGCCACTCTAATTGAAGCACTCCCCTCACTCCTCTACCCTCCAGGGGCATGTGTATAAATGCCCTTAGAGCCCAACCCTTTAAGGAGCTGAGTATTGCAATCCTCTGTGGATATAAACAGACATCACCAAATGAAGAGAATCAGCTGTGGTGAGATGTGTCCTGTTACAGATGAAAAACTTTATTGGGCAAAACACAAATCACCCCTTGTCCCACATCAGGCATGAGCCCAAGCTTGTGGGACAATGGGTGATGTGTTTACTGCTTAGAGAGACACACATCAGAGATTCTCTGGGGTAGAGAAACTGGAAAAACCCAGGGTTTTCTGCTTGTAGAGGCAGGCCCTTGACAATATCTAGAGCGCGTCCCTGTAAGCAGGGAAAGCAGGGATTTTCTTCTCACAGAAATGTGCCCTGGGCAATCTCTGGGGTGTGACTCTGTAAGCAAACCCTGATTTTCCCTGCTTACAGAGACGTGCCCCAAGGAATCTGCAAGGTGTTTCTCTGTCAGTGGGGAAAGCCATGGTGCCCAGTGATGCACCCTAGAGATTCCCTGGAGCATGTCTCTATAAAAGGGAAAACCTGAACAGGAGCTTCCAGGGCTTTAAGGGCCTGATCCTGCATGGGAATTCCTGGGGCACACCATATCAGGCCCCTCAAGCCCCAGGACCACCTGCCTGGGGCAGCTGGAGAGTGTGGAGAGCTCTGGACTGCCCATACAATCCACCACAATCAAGTGGCAGAAACTATTACCACCTTTGTTGTAGCAATACATTTTGGACATGTGTGGTGCAACATCAGGCATGGGCATCTGTTTGCTTGGTCTTTGTGCCGCTGTAAAAATTTTTATGGAGTCACAAAGCCGGTACCTGTTTCCACCCTGGCGTTCAACAAAAGTTGAGAGCACTTGAATCCTGAATATTGAAATTGAGAACTGGTGATCAAAACAAATGATCAAGAGATAATCTGAAAAGCCATGAACAAAAGTGAACATTATGGATCTGAGTCTGCCAACACATGCTCCTGGGCACAGTGCTTGTTGTCACAAGTACTCTCCAGTAGGATTCCTTGCAGTAATATACGTTGGCAATAAATATGAAAACCTGAGGACAGTGCAAGATTTCCCAAAACCAGAAAAGGGGAAGATCTCCACAGTATATATTGAAGGAATTAGGAGGACAATGAAAGACATATAAATGCTCATTTAAATGTAGTATAAATATTCTTCAGAAAGATCCCCAGTCATCTTTTCACTCTACTTGTGCCATCAAGTTTGATAAGTGCCAATATGAAGGGAACGTGAATCTTCTGTCTCCATATGCAGAAAGGAATTTAAAGCTATTTTCAGAAATGCAATTTAAAATTTGTACTTCCACCAGAAAGCTGACCACCATAGTTACATTTACCTAGCTGGGATAACACCAGCAATGTCATGTAACATACAAGCACAATGAAGCCAGGCTTTTTATATACTGAGTATTAGGTACAGACACATGTTGCAAAGTAAATGAAAGTGAGGAAAAACTGCTTTTAATAATTTCAGATAATAAATACATTTCCAGAAAACTGCAATCTGCCATGAACATTTGTGAAAAGAAAGAAAGGAAATCCATTGAAAAAAATTATTCACTTGGCTCTACTGATAACTCTTACAAGGTGGCATTTTTAAATTTAGAAATGGCCCACGGAGAGGTGAAAAGGTCAGTGCTTCACTTGAAAATGATTGGATTTATTTAGCTCAAACTGCACTTATCCACTTTGAGGTAGGAACTATCTTAGAAAGTTTCAGCCCAAGAGGAAGTTTTAAGAACTCCTGCAATTAAGGTTACAGTAAATTCTATTTTTAACATATACCTACAATGAGTATGACCCTTCTCAACTAAGTAAACAGCAAATATACCACTGATTTGAACTTGAAACAAATCCAATACTTATATAATGCCTTATCTTTTGTACTGTATTTATTTTTATCTATAACAGATCATTCCAGTCAGTGACAATTAGGCTGCAATTCTATTTGTCCTTGTGCACCTAGATGGCTGTTCTCTAGCTGCAGGGCATTTTTGGCCCTGTGTCTGCACTGTCACGGGCACATCAGCTGCTTATGCACAGTTGGTGACACAATAGTCAGATGCATACACACATATCTGACCCTAAGTCCAGCAAAAAGCAAGGAAGACCCTCCCATGTTTTAGCCCCAGTACTTGAGTGCTTAGGGAATTCACCCAGGAAGGGGGAAACATAGGTTCTATGCCCCACTTTCCCACAAGGTTCTGAACCTGCACTTCTCTGACTTCCTAGAACAGTGGTCTAACCATTTATTATAGGTTAGGCATCATCTAGGACTAGGTCCTCTCCAGCACACCTTTTGAAAATGAGCTACTGCCAGGAAGCTGGATGCACATATGGGCCCAGAACAGTTGCAGAAATATCACGACACTCCTGACAAAATTTCAAAAGACAGTAATACTGCACTCTAGTCTCTCAGGCCTCTGGATCACATTGCCTCCTGCATATATGTCAACCTGTTTTGCAAAGTACAGAAAACTGCTTCTAATGTTTTCCTGCTTTATATGCCAAAAATATAAATAGGGTTGGGTTTCCTTGTTTTTTTTAAGGCATCTAAACTATCAGGCTTAGTTCCAAGTAGCCTTAGTATTTACAAGAATGCCAAAGTAATGTCTACATTATTTTCAGATTAAGAAAAGAACCCTGAGAAAAAAATTATTGTTGGAATGTAACAAGTTGCCTAATCACAAAAATATTTATTTTTGTCTTCAGAACACATACTAGTGCTTCCCATAATTAACAAATGAGATTAAATGTTAACCAGTTTAAATCTGTCAAAATATTTTAATGAGGGGGGCAGATCTTCTGTTTTGTTAAGTATCACTATTTACTTTATTAGGTAATAATAACCTTACCTTTCGTCTGCAATAGTTAATAGTAAATGGTTCGAGCTTGCCAAAGAGCAAATAAATCATTACACTAAATACAGGTTGTCAGGCTAGTTTAGTACCTTGTACACTCCATTTTGCTTAGATAAATGGCTTAGAATGGAACTTATTGTCTATGCTATTTTCTAGAAAGATTCTGACTTTTTTTTTCTTTTGTTGTGTGCGACTCCGTATCAGATTATATAAAAAGGTATTCACATGTCACACTGGGTGTATCTAGATTTAGCCTTCTATGCTTGTTTGTTTGGGGCAACTTCGTAAGTTTACAAATATGATGCAAACTGGAGACAACCCAAAGAACTAATCTAAAGGGAGGATTCTGAATTTTTGGTAAATAAATCACTATGATCATGTAAAACTCGAGCTGACTGAATGCTACAGAAACGAGGTTCAGACACATTCCTTAGGCCCTGGGCTCTGAGGCCATGGCATGTTTACTATAATTAACCTTTGCATTGTTGTGGAAAAGGAGCAGACAAGTGGTGTATAATCCCACACCAGTGGGATCACACCCGTGGGCAACTGGTGTACTCCTGAGTCTGGGGGGGCACCTGCAAACACCACTGGCAGCGGCAGCAGCGGGGACAGAGCTGGCAAGCTCCAGTAGACACTGACGGCGGCAGAGGCAGAGCTGGCAAGCATTCAGAAATGCCACCAGCAGCGGGTCAGGGGGGCACGTCGAGCACCCGCAGATGCCACTGACAGCATCAGCAGCGGAGACGACCCTGTTGGGAGGGGCACGTACCCCCCCCCCATGTTCCCCTCCCAGTCACATATGATCACACCCATTGTAAAGTTACCATGGGAACAACAAGAAGTAATGTGTAAATTACCCTGGTGAGAGTGTCATGTGTCTAGCTTATTCCAGAGTAGGCATTTGACCATGTCTTTCCCATTTATTATTCAGGAGCAGCCAGATTTCCACAGAAGCTCAACTCTCAGAGAGGCCCCAGTGTGTACACTAAGAGCACACTGGTTGCTGATCTCCTTTGAAAAATCTGATTCCTCCTTTGAGTACTGAGCCCATGGGCGACCCTCACTCCTTTGCAGAAGAATGGTGTCAGACCCATACCTCTCTGAAACCCCTCCAAAGCCTTGCTTGTGCGTGTTTGCACTAATACGCTGTTTGTTCTCATGGATATTTGAAGAATGGCTGCTCTTTGTAAAACTAGTCATATTTGTCATTTATGGACAACAGCATTTGCACAGGAGCAGAAGTTTATTAACTCACTATTCACTGTTCATCATTCCATAGTTTCCTGCTTTAAAACCTTCAGCCATCCAATTGCAGAGAAGAAATATGGCAAACAGTTACACACCACTAACAGCACACAGCTGAAAATAAACCCACCTCACAAACAACCCTATAGTTTGCCTGAACTTTTTTGTCAAATACGTGAGACAGTGGGCATGGCAGCAGAAAGCAGGATTGGATTTTTAAAGATTTTCAAACAAAAACAGTTTTAATGAACTGGATAATTTTCTCATCCTAAAATGCAAAGAGCTCTACTCAAAACTGAACTCTTTCCCCCTCTCACTGTCTTAGGGATTGGAATATACTTTGTTTCCCAAGTAATATGGCATTTTCTCTTTGTAAGGTACAAACATATACCTTACCATGTATGGGGGTTACTTTAGTTCAGCAACTCCAGTTATGGAAGCTGCAATGTTAAGACATTACCTTGACTGGCTCAAAGGTTACATACAATCAAAAAGCCCAAGGCTGAATTGATTTCATTTTTTCATGTTAGCTTTGATTCAGGAAATGTAGCCACATGCCTGCAGTGGCTCAAGCCAGAAGCTGGAGGGTGCTAGAGAACAGCTCTCTGTCATATAGCCAGCACAGGCTGTGTGTTCACTTCCTCTTCCTGTTGCTCCCAAGGGATTTGCAAGCCAGTCTCTGAGATTTGAAGTCCAGACTCACAGTACCAGGACTCTGCAGGGTTGCTCATGACTTCCTCTTCCTGCTTCTAGGCACCTGTGGGATGTGTAGTCCACAGTTGCAGACAGCATCAAGCAAGCAGGGAAGGGCAGCTCTGTACTTGGTGGAAGAATAGTTTAATACCCTCCCTGGCCTCAGACCCCAGCAGGGGTTTGCCTGGGGGCGGGGGGGCAGTGAACCAGCCCTCACGGCTACGGCTAGGGAACAGAGGGGTGGGGCTAGCCCTGTTCTCTGGAGCAGACAGCACAGCCCAGACCAGGGCTGCAAAGCATGCTGGGGGACTCTGATTTAATTTGAACCAGGAAGGGGTCTGGGACTGAAGTTTCATAAACCAGTTTGACCCAAATCAGTTAAGTCTGATACTACATTCAACCAGGTTTATCTTAAACCAGTTTCAGCCATTTTGAACTGGTTTATGTGCACTAATCTTTTATTCCATTAAAGGTTTAAACCAGTTTCTGATCACTCAGTCTGGTCTATGTGTAACTTCTGTCCCTAACCAGAAAGTGGAGGCCAGCTTGCCTCTACAAAGACATCCATGTTCCATCCTGTAATCAGCCCACCTCCAACCAAGAAAATGTTAGTGCCATATTTATTTCTAGAGCTCCAGTACCACTTGGTGTGGGATGCAAGCACCTTCATGATGACTGAGAGCTCTATATGGCAAAACAAGCCTAAGAAAGGAAGCCATCTCCCACCTTCATCACAGCCGTGGCAGGATCATTTTAGAAATTACAGGAAACTGCACCAAGAGTCACCAGCCATGAAGATCAATCCCCTTTGCTTTCCACCCTACCTAATACAGCATATCATATGGGTGCATATGAAAGCAAGAAGACTGAAGGCTGTATATTAGGTACTGCATTCATATAACCCCTTTGCATGGCTATGCAGGAGCCTCCAGTTTGCTTAAAGCAGCCACAAGCCTCACTGAACAGTATAAAATCCAGGGTGCAAACAGCTGCGATTCAGCACAGTACTGGATACCAGCCCACAGATATACACATTAGATGAAGCCAGCCTTTCCTCAACAGCTCTAATTTTCCTTTCCATTTCCTCTAGTTTCGTGTTCTCCAAGGTGCACAGGTTTTACAAATTCTTTAAGAATTCTCTTTGTGTCGTAGCAATTTGGTAAATTCCTCTTTAAGACAATCCAACCTGTTCTGTTTTTCAGGGTGGGTTTTTTTTGTGCTTTCTTTTAAAGACATCTTAATTAGTCTAATCCTGACTGGTCTCTTTCCAATGTTCCTGTTGGCACAGTAGGATTTCAATTAACATTCTGCTTTAGTTCTGCAAATGCCCCTGCTCAGACTTTTTTTTTAAATGTGCTATTTTGGATGCCATCTCTCTCCTCTTTTCTTTCTCTAAAATTGTTCAGTTTCTAAAAGGTTTTCAGAGGCAGAGATTCTTCTGCCAATTTGAGCTCTTGGAGTTTATCAAACAATAGAACATTTTTTTTTTAACATTAGGGTGATATTCATTACCTGTTCTGACCATATCACCCACCCCTTTGAATCTTTTCCGGTTTTACAGCAGCAAATTCAGGCTCCTTGCCATCTGATCCAAAGCTCTTCCCAACTTTGCCTTTCTTTATTCATCTGGTCTTTTGTCTCCTGGTGTATACTCCTCAACTCATCCACTCCACCAGCCAAAATAATTGTCTCCTTTTTTGGGGAGCATCTCACACAAACATCTCTTCCCTGCCTCTCACACACAGGATACCCTACCCAAACTGAGCCACAAGGTGATTACCCTCCCTCTTTTGAAATTTTTCCTTACAGTCTACCTCTGATGCAACTTCTGTAAGAAATCAGCTAATTAATGTGATTTCATTGAAGAGCGGATGAAACCACTGACATTTACTTCACAGTAATCCCAAACCCTTCTTGTGTGTGTGCACAAATATTTTAAACTACACTAAAGAAGAGCAGCCCCAAAGGGACCTCAGTATGGCTTGAATCACAAAAGACATAGGCTCCACTCTTGGTTCTGCTGCTCACTTGCTTTTTGACCTTGGAAGAGTCACTTCCCTTCTCTTCACTCTCTCAGCTTTTGTCTGCCTTACCCAGACTGGAAGCAGGGACTGTGGGTATGTCTACACTAGCCACTGAGTTACAGTGAAAGATACCTGACTAGCTTTTTAAAAAAGCTAACTCATGCACTGGAAGCAGTCTAGCTACAGTAGCATGGCTCCTTGTAAATCAATTTGTTCTTCTGTGTGTACTAACTACAATTAATGATGCCCTGATCTCTAGGTACAACAAAAAAATGTTTGATAGTATCCCTCTCCCCCATCCTTCCCAGATCCTTTAATGCTAGATGTTAAACCCTTTGCAGTGGGGACCTTGCTCATACAGAGCCAACAACAATAGGGCCACAATCAAGGTATCCTGATACTATCATACTAAACTATTAAATAATCAGCAGTTGTCAGGATAGTATTGTACTCTCTTTAACCCCTGAAAACAAATCACACATATCCAGCTGCTGAAAAAAGCACACAGCTTTCTCACTTAACCATTCTTACTTAGCCTAAGAATTAATCTTTTAGTGCCTTCTGGCATTGATTAGTTTGGTAGACCCTTGGTAATATTCCTTCTGAGTGGTTATGGCAGAGAAGTAGGATTGAGGGCCCTTGGGTTGTATGCTCGGTCCTGTCCCTGACTCTGCATAAGGCTTGTGCAGATCACTAGGGGCCTGACTCTGTTTTTTAGGTTGCTTATCCCTTCCGAAGGTGAGATCTCCACATGCCTTCATTTACCTCAGAGTAAAATGGGTATAATAGTTCTTTTGTTCACAAGAATGGTGTAGAAGATTCCAGCAATGAGAGAAATGAGGATGAAAATCACGGTTGCAGTGACAAAGTAAGATTCTCCCTAAAAAAATGTAGACCGTCCAGAGAAGAGTTGTCACTAAGCAGAATTGCCTCAACTTGAAACGACAGGTCCAGATGGGAAACAGGAGGGGGTGGATGAAACTTTTCAGACATTTCTACAGCACATGGCTAAGCAAACAGTGACTGATGAAACAAGGTTCACTTTCATTCATATCACAGGAATCCAGTGCTGTGCATACTCTGTAGGATATAATATCAAACAGTTCTGCTTCCAAGATTCACTATGGGTTCTAGAATATGGGAAATAATTCTTTTCCCTGTGTTATGACATCTTCCACTCCACACCGTTTTCTAAGTCTGGGCAAAATTGCCCTCCACATGGCACAGAGTGACGGCCTCAGCCATGAATCACACAGATCCCATAGGAGGCCAGAACCACTCATGCAGGGACCCTGTGCCTCTGACACCTGCTCATGAGCCCCAAAGCTCCTCTGTTTTTTCTTACTGCCGCCTCTGTTCCTTCAGAGTCTGACTCTAGTTTAGCCAAATTACAGAAGATGATGCTGGCTGCCTCAAGGCTTTCTACCACCACAAAGGGGCTCAGCCAGATTGACAGCATATCATCAGCCCCACGCCACTTTCCCAATGTTGATGTGGGAACAAGGGATGCCTTACTGATGTGACCTTCATCCAGTGAAGACCCCACAAACCTGCATTCTTCCTCACAGATCCCAGGGCTGACAAGCGCAGTCCAGAGCATCTAAGGGACGGGGAGTTGCTCATAAAGAGGCACTGGAACCATCTTGTCGATGCTTGCGTGTGGCCTTGCATGCAGAACTTCCTCTGTACAAGGATCAAGTGAGCACAAACTATCAGAAGCAGCACACGATTGCAAAATGACTAGTGATTTAGCACTGTGGCCTCTTCCTAATGAGTTAGAGAATCTGGCTATGATGGAAGTTAGTTAACTGTGCCCTCACTTAAGCTAAAGGAAACAGTACATGAAATGAGGTGTTTACCCATTTTATATTTTGAGCACGCAAACCTATACATGCCTTTTTTTTAAATTAAATTAATGGTTCTAGCAGGTAGGGGAGGTACATGTAACTAGTAATGGTAAGGAAGAGAAGTGTGTGGGATCTTCCTTTGAGTATAATTCTTACGTACATTAAATGAGATGAACAAAAGAGAAATTAAACATAATACTATGCCACGGTACTGTGACATAAGTGTCAACTTAGACTTTCAAATACAATTATAACAGTCTTCTAATAATTATATAGGTGGCAAACAAGGCTCTAGGGCAAACATATGTGGCAAGAAATGACTAATGGCATTCTGCAGAAAGGCAGCCAAGTTTGACCTCCCTATGCTTCATATTGTGGGAGGGTCAAAACAGTATAAAGGTTAAGAGTAGTTAATGTTAAACACTGACCCATCCCTCCCCAATCTTTTCCATATTCATAGCAAATTATCATCCATATTCATGCAACAAGATAAGTACCTACAATATACAGAGGTTTAAAAAAAAGAGATTTTTGCTTCTTTGCAGCTATATTTGGTGCCATGACACCAGCTCCTAGGACACGGATCAGGACGTAAATTAGGGTCTCTGTAGGCCTGGGGTTCATGGGTTAGCAGGAAACATGTAGCAATTTCTTCATGATACTGACTTACCGTAAATGTGTATTTGACAGCTCAAAACCTGCAGTCAGATCCGCCCAGGCCCGAACAGAGACTCACTGACTTTAGCTGAAATGCAGGCATGCACTGATTCAATGTAAATGCATATTTGGGGGCTCGACCCAGTACTCCTCATACAGCACTCACATGAACAATAAGGAGTTTCAGCTGTGGGATATCTTTGCAAGCAGGCCCTACGGACAGAGACTAGACTCTCGTGAGTACCATCCAAGTAAAACCTAGCTCCACACAAGTTGGGGAGTTGGGGATGGTCCTGCTTTGAGCAGGGGGTGGACTAGATGACCGTCTGAGGTCCCTTCCAACCCGCATTTTCTATGGTTCTAAGTCCTCACTGCAGGGCTGGGGTACTACTGATACTTGCACAGCAAACTATCTATAAACTTATTTTATATATACATGGCAATGAAAATGGTGAGGGGGCTGGGGAACATGGCTTATGAGGAGAAGCTGAGGGAAGTGGGCTTATTTAGTCTAGAGAAGAGAAGACTGAGAGGGGATTTAATAGCAGCCTCCAACTACCTGAAGCAGGGTTCGAAAGAGGATGGAGCTGAACTGTTCTCAGTGGTGGCAGATGACAGAACAAGGAGCAGTGGTCTCAGGTTGCAGCAGGGGAAGTTTAGGTTAGATACTAGGAAAAATGTTCTCACTAGGAGGGTAGCAAAACACTGAAACAGGTTACCCAGCAACAGTGTGGACTCTTTATCCTCCGAGGTTTTTAAGACCTGGCTAGACAAAGCCTTGGCTGAGATGATCTAGTTGGGGATGGCGCTGCTTTGAGCAGAGTGTTAGACTAAATCAGTGTTTCCCAACTGGTGTGCCACAGCATCTTGGACTGGAGCCTCACCCCCCACCTGCTGCTGCTGCAGGCAGCCAGACGGACAGGGGGCATGGCTCCAGCCAGTGATTCAAATGCCATGCCACCCGCTTCCTACCGCTTGCTACCCCTCCTCCCTGCTCCGCAGTGTTCAGCTGCTTGCAAACCCTCCCCCCGCCATGCTTGGCTGGTATGCCGTGGGGTGGGAGAGGCCATGTAAGTGTGCCATGGGGTGAAAAAGGTTGGGGAATGCTGGACTAGATGACCTCCTGAGGTCTTTTCCAACCCCAGTGGTCTATGGCTCTATTGGTTTTCCTCTTCTGGCACTCTACTTTTTTCCTCGCCTCCGTCGGCCCGGTTTGGTGGGAAAGACGGGTGCTCAGAACATTGCAAAGATCCAGACTCCATTTACCCTTCATGTCTTTTCCCTCCAATAGCTAAAAACATTTGTTCCTTTTCTGCTTCTCATTCTTTCATCTGGTTTGGCGAGTCTACCTTTCTCTTTTCTTTCCTTTTTTTTTAGTTTTTTTCTTTAATTGAGTACTAACCTTTACCTAGTTTTTATTCTTCCACTGGTGTCTCACTTTTTTTAACCGAACACCAAGAATCTGAGTAGTCCCGGAGACCCTGTCTACCTCTATACCCCGTTCAGTGCCTTCATCATGTGCCAAATTAACTGGTTTTCACTGCAAACTGAGATTTTTGTAAAAATTGTTTTGTTTGCCCTGCTGACTAAAATAATATTGAAACAGAAAATCAATCAAAATAATAAATACATGCGTGCCACTAAAAGGACAGCTTTATATATGCCAGTCTCTTTTTTTCCACCCAAAAGTCACGGTCTTTCTTCCCATTCCTCCGAGCGCCCCACCTTCCCGGGTGCGTCTCAGCAGGACTGATGGCTGTTTTCGTCCCCCCCGGACCCCCCTCGCGATGAGCGTAATGGGGACACAGAAGCAAGGGAGGCTGGATGGGCGCACCTAATAGCTTCCCGTTGTGTTATCCCGGCCTGACTTATACAGCACTTCTGCAAGTGGGAAGCAGGGGCTGGATCCTTCCAGGGTTTCCTCCCCCAGCAGGGCTGGAGGGTTTCGCGGGGAGCAGCGCCTCAGGGTGCCCGTGTGACGCCCGCCCCGGGTCAGCTCGGCCCCCGGGGGCAGCCCCCAGGGCCGTGCGGGCGGGGTCCTTGCATGGGAGAGCGGGGGCTGCCCCCGCCGCTTGCGCCCAAGGGAGACCCGAGCCCCTTCCCGGCTTGGCTGCAGCCCGCTTCGCGGCCCCCGGCGCAGGGTTGGGGTCAGGGCTGCGGTGCAGCAGGGATTCAGCGCCCCCCCCCCACACACACACACACAGCCGGGGACCTTCCTCCGTTTGCCATGTCGTCGCCCCCCCGGGTTTCTTTGCCTTTCGCAAAGGCAGAGCGGCCCCCGGTGCCGCGCCCGCCCGGCCGGCAAAGCCGTCCTGCCCGCGGGCAGACGCGCGCCGCCGTCCCTGCGCCACACGCTAAAGAAATGCGGCCACACTGAGCCCACGGCGCAGCCCACTTACCTCGGGGCCGGTAGAAAGTTTCGCAGACGACAGATTTTAGTAACTAGGCAAGTGGCTCCCATTTCCTTCGCACAAGCACTATCTTTGCTGGCACTGACTGCTCAAGGGAGGGAGAGGGAGAGGGAACAGGAGTCCGTGCTGCTGAAGTAGCTGGTCCTGGACACACTTAATCCAGTTTACACAACAGCAGAACGGCTTTCAAGTTACTGGTCTAGATCAAAATCAGTTCTCTCGTTTTACTCTTTAGAGGTTTCTTGCTTTTGTTTCCGTAGGGTGCAAGTAAACATTGCTAAAAAGGTGATGCTATCCAGGGGGGGTTGTTTCATTTTCATTTTCTTTTTTTCTGCATTTGACGTTTATTCAAGCAAGGTAAGTGAGAGAATTACCCGACGGTACTGCAACTGATATATATATGTTAGAGAAAATCACTGGGGAGTGGGACACACACACACCACACAAGAGGCATTTATAAGCTACTGACTGCTTTCAAATCAAACACACATTTGAGAATTTATTATCTAGCTTTGTGTTTGGACAGCAAAAGTAAAGCATAGTATAATGAGGCCAGGCTATGCAGCATGGGCTAATTCTTTAACTGTCCATCTTTCTGATCACATTTAAAATTTACATGAAGTAGAAAAAACTGAAATGGAACCGATCCTAATATAGATGCAACTGAAATGTGCACTACGCCGAGTCTTACTCTTTCCCCAGCTGAGGATCGGGCTCCTTCTTTTGATATTATGCTGTAGTGTTTGAGTCTTCATCTCTGGAAAGACAAATATTGGAACTGCAGGGATGTTTCAAATCAGGACTGAGCCCTACTGATGTATGGCATAGATAAGCCTATTCAGCAATTGACCACACTGTGTATTTCTAGTTACCTCTCACTGTATCCAGAGGTAGATATATGGAGTAACTTGCCACTAAAGATAATGGGAATCTTGTGTGGCTAGGAGGAGGACAATAACTTTGTTCTGGACTTGAGGATCAGTCTCTCTGCCTTCTGTAGAACTCCAAAGGCTCACACACAGAAGTAAGCAAGCATATTTTGTACTTTACTGGCAACTGAATTGGAAAAAGTCACTTCAGCAGCCCTGAATATATAGTGTGGAAAGCCTACATAAATTCACTAGACATGCTTATGGTACAACAATGGTTTAGCTCAAGTGTATATAATTTTCCTGGATTATTAGTTCTTCAGTGTATTTTTTTCCCACAACAGTGGTTTATTTTCTGTATCTGCTTGTCAGCATATCCATGGTGAATGTCTAGTGGTTGTGGTATGATTCACAAGAGTACTTCTTTCTTCAAAGGAGTACTTCTTCTTGCTTCAAAGCAATCCTTTCTTTCCAACACTAAAAATTATATAACCATTTATTCAAGCAAAGCAAACACTTGAGGATAACAAGTCCAAATCACACCCAGTCCAACCAGGTCCCTCCTTGAAGTGGATGAGGATAAGTGGAAGAGGATCAGCCTTGAGATTTTGAAGCCTGTCAATGTATCTGTTCTAAGGTGGTCAGATGCAGGCCTCGGCATTATGATGGCCCTTGGGAAATTCGTGTATTCTCTTCTTTCCCCTGAAATCTCCAATTTGACTCTGGGTGCTTTTATCAAGTTTCTTTGTTCATCCTTTCCCCACACCTCTCACAATGACTGGGCAGAATGTTTTTTTCTCATTATCCTGACCTCATCACCCCGCATGATTTGGGGAAAGGTGACCTTTCCTTTATATTTGACTTAGTAGAGGGTACGTCAATAAATGTAGAACTGTACCTTGCAAGGGGCTGAATTTCCTCAACTGCTCTCAAATTCAGCAGGGATTAAGGATACCTGGAGAGGGCCACTGCACCGCCCAGAATTGGGCCTTGAGACGACAGATAACAAGAGTCTCTGTAACTGAATGGAGAAGTCTCAGCTGTTGGGTTCGAATGTCAACCTCAGAGTCAATTCTTGGCCTGATCATCCTCCCCTCCAAGTCTGTAGTCCTGTAAATAAAAATAAGCCTTGGTTAGCTTCTACCTAAATCTGCCTTGTGCTTCTCTCAAGATTACATTTAAAAATTTCTCCACCCTATTTCCATGTAATCAATACAATGCAATCAATATTTGAGGGTCAAGCTCTTTTTTCTTGGTTAGGTTTTTTCCAGCCTTGCATTATAATAATGCTTACAAAAACTGTGCTCCCAACCATCTGTAAAAGGATGAGGAAAAACACCAACTGATTAGCGTCTCTCTTTTAGGTCTTAGGGCAATGGCTGCTTTTACCTTTCTGGTTTGATTCAGCACATTTACAAAGCTTTAAATCTGTCAGTATGACATTAACTTCTATCATGTGAATATTAATAGGAATAATAATCACAACACCAGTGAGTTTGCATGTTAAAAATGGTGATATTTTCTTTAAGTGCTAGTATACATTTGGCTTGGGAGAAGTACAAATATGGAAAAAGATTTTTTCATTTAAGATTTATCTCCTAGCTTATCAACAGCGTTTGGGGGTAAACTGCTTATTTGTACCCAAAAGCGCATTTCCTCTTCATCACACTGATGTTTTCAAGGAACGCATTTGCAAAACACAATTTCTAACTTTCGTAGCTTGCATTAAGAAGAATGTTGATTAAGTGGAATCAGCATGTAAGAAAATATTTAGCAGCTGTTCTCTTATTGCAAATTCGTAAATATATGGAAAAATAATCACACAGATATTTTATGCCAATTAGCAAATACTTCTTTTAATTAGACCATGTTGAACATTACAGAATCATCTTAATATTATTAAAACTCAGATAAAATGCAAGGGAAAGGGGAGTTGAAAAATTTCCACCAATATGTTAAAAAGATTCTGTTAACAACCAACCCGAACCGGTTCAAAATGCTGCCTATTTTGTTTTATTTTAATATTTTGCCTCTCTCTAGTTTATCGTATTAGAGAGATCTCATTAAAATTAAGCTACTCTCCCTTTAAACAGCACAAAGGATAGGAATACTGCAACATTACTGCAAATTATTTGCAGCTCCTGTGTTGTCAACATAAAACAGTTGTAAATCAAGTATATATTTTGAAATATCCTAAATCAATTTTTACAAATCAGCACTCTCAGTAACGGCTTTCAAAGAATAAAAGATACAGCCATGGGAATTCATATTTATGATGGAGGGTAAGTACGAATTAAATGTATCTGTTTCACTTATGTTACAAAGTACTATTACCTAACGGTCCAAAATATTATCAATTTATCCGTATTCACTTTTTATTAGGAAATGGGTGCATAACCATGCAGGTTCCAACCATCTAGATAATAATAATCAGTAAGGGAAAGGCTCCCTGGTGATGATTAAAGGAATGCATGCTGCCTTCGCAAAGGCTCAATTCGGTATTCTTAGGTAGAGCAGTATATATGCCAAGAACACTGTCCTGGAACACAATGAAGAAGTTGACTGGTTTTGTGGACTGCAAAGTACAACACTTTGCTATACCCTCCGCTCGTATCTCATCATTTTGTGCCTTGCACATGCCACCTACACGCCTAACACTTCACTGACAATTCTTTGCCTTTCCCCCCCTCAAATACAATGGAAAGTTAATTGAATGTTTTATGCTTTAGTAATATCAAAGAAATGAAAAGAACGCAGGTTTCAACCGTATTTCAATAATAAGTGCATTAATTTTTACCTTTTAACTGACACTTGTACTAATTTCCTTAAATGCTCTTTTTCACTCTTTTTTGATCTGTCTGGCTTTGTCGGGTCTGATGATGAGGGCTTACTTCAAATGCAAAAAGATTAGCTCTCTTTCCTTTAATAGCACAATTATAGCTTGTGTGATGTCTAAATCATGAAAGATATCAGGGACAGACTTCTAAAGTCGCATCAGTTTATTACAAAAGTGGTAGTAATCATTTTAATATCAAAATTACTCTAATTTCCTAGTGGCATTTAGGAATTTGTGCACACATGCACACAGGCATGGGTACACACAGACGCACAAAGAACAGTAGCCATTGACTTCTAATTTGATTCAGGCAATTGTTTTAAATAATACAATAAAATTAAAAGATGTTATGTTATAGTTGCACCTCAACTTAAGGTTTCATAAGGAACTAACAGAATATTGAGGTATCAAAGCAAGCAACAAAATTTTACAAGATATCTAGGTCTATTTTCCTAGATAATGCAGAATCTACATCTCATTCTGGACATATTTCCACACAGGTAGAACTAAATGCTGAAGACTGAAGTGCTTTCCTTAAAAAAAAATAATAATAATCCCATCAATGATTGATCAACTTTATGAATCCTGGATTTAATGCACTTTATCATGAAAGCACCAAAGAAAAACATTCCTCCTCACTTTGTGACATTATTATTGTTGTTATAGCACCAAAATAGCATCAGGATGAGGACTACTGAGCAGTAAATACTGTACAAATGTAAGAGAGAGTCTGTGTCCCAAAGAGGTTACAATCTAAACTGACTCTGATGGAACTATTTGTCTGCATGAAGTATCAGACTACTACAAGCATCCCTTATGTATGCTTTAAAGTTCTTCAAAAAGGATGGATATAAATAGTGATAATTCATTACAGCATCTGAACAGGAGGACTGCACTGAACTATTCTTGCAGGGGGTGGAGAAGTTGAAGTCTACTGCAATCATCGTATTCAGGTATTTTAAAGTATTATCTCTGTTTTAAATAATTGCTGCACAGGAGATACTATCTACTGTGATAGTAAAAATGTTAAGTCCAGGAGTGAGGATACAGATTGCTCGGAGTAGAGTCAGTACTGGCTCTGACACATTTTGAGTTCATAATAGATAAAGTGGAGCAGCTTGACCCATTGTCAGTCTATTTTAAGATGAACATTTGTTAAATTCTAATGAAAAAATGTAGCACTTAAACTTTGGCAGAAGGACAATTAGTTTCTTCCTGACTTGAATAAAACTGTATGGCACTGATTTTTACTTTAACGACAAGCAATAAATATGTTCTGCAACAGTTTCTAATAGCTATTTTGTTGTTGGTCAAAAATGGATAGTTCCCCTCCAGTACAGTCCTAGAAATCTTCACATAATCAGCACCATTATATTCCAACCCAGTAGCAACCAGATATGGATATGGGGTGGGGAGTGACAAATTATTCTGTTTCTCTTCCAGAAACAAACTTCATAGATTCTTAATAAAAGTGGGTCCCATTTAATAACAGTGACATGCCCAAGAATAACCTATATAAGGTAGATGGCACATGCTTCTGTGTCTATTTGAATCTCATTTTGTATTCCATAAGGTATTATATTCCACATTTCTTATCGTTTAAAAAATGAATAGAGAAAAAGTTCTGTCTTTATTGACTGAACAGAAAATAATAAAAATTTAACAAAGCATTTTCATTTCATTCCATGTTTCAATTTTAGGAATTCTTTATTATGAATGGAAAATAATTCTTATTTTATTAAGCGGGCAGCTGAAACCATGAGTTGTATTAGTGATTTAATGAAGTTAGGAGCTAAAAAACAATGCCCCACTTTTATTGACTTTTTCCAGCAAAAATTTTGATGGGAAGCCCAAAACATAGGTAAATGCAAACACTAGACTTTTGCTTTCAACACAGTCAAATCTTCCTAACATCACTTGCAAAAACTGTTTTACTAGATTCTGGTATGCGTTAGTCACAGTGAAATATATTACCAAAAAGGCGCTCTCATCACAAAAAGTCGAATGCTTTGCCCTGCAATCTATTCCAACTGCCACTGCATTTTCTCGCTCCTTTCTCTATAAACTCATTGAATCTGCCATCTGCAATCTTTGGATTCATTGTCTTGCAGTTCCTCTTCAATCCAGGTTCCACTCTACACATGTCTGAAACCTCTTTCAAGGTTTTAATGGGGGTTTTTTTCCTAGCCAAATAGAGTTTCCTATCCACCTGGCTCACTCAGCTCCTGTCCATTGCGTTCTTCTTTGTGAAATCTTGGCCTCCCTTAGTTTGCAGTTCCATCCTCCCTTGGTTTTGTTCCCATTTCTCTAATCAGCTCTCTAGTTTCTTCTTCAATAGATCTTCCTCACTTCCTCACTCCTCTCTTTCCACTTTTTGGGAGATCTCATTCAAGAATATGATTTTGCTGTCTTCTAACTTGGACCCATGGATTTCTGTCACTGCTCTAGGCCTCCCCACTTCCAAAATCAAACTGTCCAAGCTGTCTTCTCAACAGTCTCTTCATGGATGTTTAGCTACTACTATAAGCTTAACATGCCAGAACTGAGCTCAGTGTCTTTTTCCCATCATCTTCCTTTTCTCAGTCACCCTAAACACCACGGGCACAGACAGATGTGCAGCTCCCCTCATGGAGTTTGGCAGAAAGCGTCAAGAATTAGACTGATCCTCCCAAGCCAACAGAGACTAGCTGTTGGGTCAGGAGGGTGGAGGATCAGCTCCAATTTGGAGCTGATCCAAGAAGAGAGGCTGCATCTCTGCAGTATCTCTCCCCTAGCTCCACCTCCCCCCTTGCAGCTCTGCTGCTGTGTCTGGATGGGAGGTGGGGAGGGAGCAAAGGGACTGCATTTGCTCATTCTGGAGGTTCCCCAACTGGGCTGGAATGCGGGGGGTGGATTGGAGCCCCCCACCTCAGGGGTGGCTCCAATCCACTCACCCCACCCTCCAGTGCTGGCTGGGTAACCCCCAGAATGAGCTCCCCCATTCCCTTTCCCCCTCCCATTCTGAAAACAGTGGAAGGAGTAGTGCTGTGCTGCCTCAGCCGAGCCATATACCCAGTGCACGCAGACAGAAATTAATGAAGGTGCTCTGTTTTGGAGCGCCTTCATCTGAACTTCATGCAATGAGTGTTCAGACTCTTGCAGGATTGGCCCCTTTTAAAGCACCCTGCAGCTGTGCATGGCTGTAGACTACTTTCTGGGGCCAGATCAGGTGAAAACTGTCATGTCTCTCTGTGCCCCAAATTCTTTTCCCAGCCACAAAGAAAGCTTTAATTTGCTATCAGAAATACTCTGCTTCTTTGTGTAGACACACCTCACTGGATGTGAACACACAGATGTATATAGGTCAAAGATGTGGGTTTCAATTCACTGCGTATTTTAATGAGATGTACCCCTTACCCCAGATTCTCCATTGCACCTTGAAGAGCAGTACTCTACATCTTCCCATTGTGCCACCGGAGCACCTTGTTCTGCATATTAATTTGTCTTCATAGGATACCTCTAGCCACACCCACTGGCTACTAACAACAGATCTTCCCAGATAGAGTGGCCTGATAAAATTATTAATTTTTGCAGTTCAGTTTCATGTTTATCCCTTTCTGAACGGTTTTATTTTTCTTTCAGTACAAAGAGTAGCATATGGCCCTTTGTTATTAATACCTCTGTTCTTCAATGTGATATGAGTAAATAAATCTTCAAACACAATTACATGTATAAATAATACAAAAGTGATATGTGATCAAATGTATTTATTATACAGTAACTGCCAAGTTAGGAAAAATCCAAGCTACTGTATACAAAGATGCAACATCAATTTTTTTAAAGGATTAACCATTTCAGTAGCTAAAGTAAAAAAAAATACATTTAGGGCTGAACTGGCTTCCCGCCTAAGCTTCATAAATTCCCACATGTGTGCTCCAGGGAGGGAGATAATGCAACCCTAATTGTCTCTTGTTGAACTTGGCCATTTAGATGGCTAACCCTTTACTAACTTGGTCCTTTTTATATATTAATAACTATTCCAAATGATGTCTTTTCCTATTAGAGTGTCATTCTGTCAGCAGTTTGGGCCTGATGAAAAAGACCGCAAGGCAGTGAAACAAAGCAGTCTTGGCAAAATGGAGAACATGTGACACTTGGCAAGAACCGTTGTTAATATATTATAAATACCTTTGAGGTTTTTTTTTTTTATTCTTTTCAACTTAAAGGCTAAAAAATAACCCTTTCCTGCAGTTCCAACACCAAACAGAAAATAATTTACCGCATAAAATGACACTGCTTTTCCTAAGAGAGCTGTCAGACCCTTCAGTCAGTGGAACAGTCCGACTTGCTGAACATTCCTGGGACCTCCATAAAGATATAATATGTAGCTCTTATTTCCAATTCTTTTTATTCCACCTTTAGCCATAGTGCTCCAAGTAGCTCACAAAGTAAGGATTGATATTATTTTTTTCCATTTTACTGGTGCAAAAACTGCTGAACATGGAGCTGAGAGAATTTGTCCAAGATTAAACATCAAATTAGCAGCAGAGCTAGGAGCAAAATCCTATTTTCTAGCTGAATATTCTTCGAACTAAATTGGTGTTTCTTAATATTTTCCCCTTAACATGAGTCCACGGTGCAACAAAAAGAAGTTTCAAGGCCTTCTTCCTATCTAGACATTCAAAAATGGAGAAGGGCCGCAAGCCCATTGACTCTGCCTCTGTTCATGATGTGCTTTCTGGCTCTGTTTATGAACTGCTTGGTGTTACCATCTTTTTAAAAAAAACAGTTTACTATGGCAGGTAAGGTGCACATGGCCCGATGGTAGGGCTCAACCATGAATACTGACACTGAAATCTGAGAAGACCCATCAAATAATATTTTTAAACAGCCTTTGCAAATAGTTTAATTGCTGATTGACAGAAACAGTTTGTGAATTATTTATATGAAAATAGTAAACAGGCACCTACAGAATAACTAGTTGCACTTTATTTCTCAAGGGTAAATCTCAAAGAGTTGGCTGAATAATTAGAAAGTTATTTGAGAAATAATGGATCTAACAAATCACAGTCAAATGTTTTAATGGATATTGTGCCTTAAAATTGTAATTTTATACAAATTAGACCCAATGTGGTTATCTGAACTGCCCATGTTCATAAGGTTAAGCACAGTCAATGTGCCCAGTAGCAGAATCGATAACCCTGAGATAGAAACCTAGGCTGGGAAAGGATACATAAAATGTCTGGGGAGGCACCTCAGAATAGGCGCCACAAAATCCAGTATGCTGAGTGGAAAACCACCTAAGGTAGCCAATAGGAAATGTTGAATACATGTTTAAAAAGCACCTCTTTCAGGTGCTTAGGTATTTTACTCAAGTCTACAAGGAGGCACCTGATTCTCAGGATTCACCTCCTTGGAATGCCCTCTGAAGACAGATGCCTAAGTTCTTTCTTTCAAAAACAGAGCATGAGGGTCACTCCTTTCCTTCAAAACACAGCAGATTGAAGAGATGACAGTGATGGTTCACTTTTATTCAGTAGCAGGGATTGGAACCTAAGTTTTCCCCCATTGAATGCCCCAACCATTAAGCTATAGGGCATCTTTACACATGCCCCGTGTGTGTGGGGGGGGTCACTTAAATTAGAGGTGTTCTGAGACCCACTCTAATTAAAGTGCCCACAGTGTCTCATGTATTCAGTGTCCCACACTTCAAAATGGCAGCGGGGTTGCTTTAACTAAAGCCATTTTGAACTGCAAAGATGCTGATTAGACATGATGTGCAAGATGCTGGAGCACGCTAATTAGCATGCTCCAACAGACTTGATTAAGAGCCTTGGGCTGTATTTCTATCCAAAGAATTTTGAAAGTAATCCAACTTTACTCAGAGGGGTGCAGTGCTGCCCAGGAGCCTGTGTCCTGGTGGTTAGGGCACAGTTCTTGGAATCAGGAGCTTCAAGTTTGAATCACCCTAAGGCAGTCAAAGGAGCCAACTAAGGTCTCCTGTGGCCTGTGCAGGTGTGCTAACCCTTTTTATATGACAGCAGTTATACTTGGGGGGCAGGTAAGGAGGGAGAGGATGACCATCACTATCAATTCTGGGTGTGTTCTAAAAGAAAGCATCAGCTGCAACTGTGTTTGATGAGAACCCCCTTGTTAGGGATGGGGACATAAGCAGTCAGAAAAGGTCACCTGGTTAATAAGGAACAGTCTAGAAACTGGGTTCTCAGTGAAGCAGGAGTCAAAGTTGGGGTTTATAGTAAGCCCCAAGCTGTGACCAGAGTTCAAGGTAGGCTGGAAACTAGGGCTGTGCAAAGTTTTGGTCCCTGATTCAATTCGATAGAGATTCAGCCTGACTCGGTGGCCGAATCTCCAAATCCAGATTGAATCAGGAGACCCTTTAATCTCTCCAAATTAAATCGGAACTCTCCGAACCAATTCGGAAAGATTTGGCGATTCAGACATAGGCACAGCTTTAAATGTTTTTCCTACATTCCCCAAGGTACCAGGCAGCTTGTGAATGCTGTGATGTTGGGGTACATGGAGTGTCCCACAGGAGCACGGGGGGCTCCCCAGTACACTCAGCAGCAGACCCGGAAGCGGACCAGAAGCACTTCCAGTCCACTTACGGGTCCACCAGGGAGCACACTGGAGGCCCCTCTCCATGCCCCCACCCCCGGCTCAGCAACTGGTGCCTCCTGGTTCTGAGGGGGCACCCAGGTTCCCCCTGTGGCTGATCACTGAGCCAGGGGGCACAGGGGAAGGGGGCCCAGCATGCTCGGCAGTGTACTTCCAATCCACTTCTGGGTTCGCCACCAAGTATGTGGGTCCCCCCCCCCCCATGCTCCTGTAGGATGCTCCATCTGCCCCAGCATCACAGCATTCACGAGCTGTGGCTGGTACCTGTAGGTGTGTAGAAAAAACTTTTAAAGCTGTGTCTATGGCCAAATCTCTGATTCTCCGAATCCGTGTCAAATCTTCAGATTTGGGCCAAATAGAATCAAGGTAGTGATCCAAATCAACAAATTGAATCACTGTCCTTGATTTGGGTCAAATTTGAATCCGAATTGAATACGGCCCGTTCCGGACACCCCTACTGGAAACCTAAGCTGCAATTAAGAGTAAACCAGGAATCAAGAACAGTGTCAAGGTAAACCAGAAGTCAAGCCAGAGTTTTAGGTAACCAAGGGACTGTAAAGGAGTCAGGAGGAAACACAACAGTCTTTGCTTTTGAAGACTGGAATGGGTGGGGTCTGTCTCCTACAGCCTCAGGGGATTAATTGCCCTCATTGCTCAATTGGGCTGGCTGGGCCCAGAGTATGGGTCAGAGCTCATTACAGCCCTTCCATAAGCGAGCTGATAGCACCTACCAGGTCACCTACTTAAATCTTAATTTAAGACCCTAAATCCTTTTGTGGATCTGAGCTTCAGTTAACCGTAAATTTGTTTGAATTTGTTTGCCATTTTCTTATATCTCAGAGGATATGAGTGCCTTATTGTTCTAAAAAATTACCCAGTTCTCTTTATTTATTCTTACTGAGTAAGAATGGGACCAATCCTACCATCATTACTATTGGGAGTAGTCTTTTTCACACAGCTCAGTAGGACTAATTATGGAAATGCAATAGCTTTTGGGTCAAAGCTTATATACTAGAGCTTATATACCAAAACAACAGGAGATGAAAAAGCAGGAGCAGTAGAAACAAGTGTCAGGGGCTGAACCAAGAATCCAGAGCTACCCACCCCACACACAAACATGTGCCCAAGTTGGATTGAACCTGTTGACCTGGATTGGCCTTGTCAGCCATCTCTGGACCCACAAAGAGGGTAATTATGGAAGAGAATCAACCTCAACTGCAAGGGATTGCAAACAATGACTAAAACATTCCTATACATGGTGTATAACCTTCTTACACACACCAGTTTCCTCTCTGTACCCACCTTTTATGGCACTGCTTGTTCCTTTGGTCATGAATTGGGATTCTTTTTTATTTGAGTACTCGACTGACAGGCAAGCATCTCAGTTAGAATTTCAGGATGTACACAATTAATTACAAAGCAAAACTTGATAGGCCAATTTTTTGCTTACCTGCTTTGATAGCATCACTTATAGATTGTGATGATGACATACTGTGTTCTTTCTGGTTCATTTATAACCGCTCTATAAACTGAAGAAGTGGCTGCATATTTATAACATTATTAATATTCATGGTGCACTGAGGCCTCAAGAAAACACGTGAAGACACTGTCTCTGCCCCAGAGAATCTGGGCAGTCTAGAAATTTGTCTCAAAGCAATTTTTCTGTTTTACGCTAGTGACATGATATTTTCCTTCCAAGTGCTTCCCAAACACATTCATATCTCAAAGCCCTCTATATTAGTGGTTAGCAATCTAACCCATGGGCCCGATTTGGCCTGCAGACATGGGGCTTCAGCAGCCGTCACTTTCCCATGTCTCTGTGGGGAAAAGCCAAGCTGCCAAGCCATGGTGGTGACTAGGTCCTAGTGCCTGGCTACCATCCATCTCTGATTCAAACTAGGTCACTCCGACCCTCATCCTAAAAAGGTTGCTGACTGCTGTTCTACACAATGCAAAAGACATAGATTAAATATTATCAGCTCCATTTTACAGACAGAGAAACAGGCATAGAAAAGTCAAAGCCAACCTTTTCTCAAGTTAAGATGTCCAACTTCAGATTCCCAAGCAGAGCCATAGCCAGACATTTTGGTGCCCAGTGCAGGTCTCATTCAGACTGCCCCTGCTATGTGCCATTATGTAACATTACTTCTATTTGGTTTGGTGCCTCCCCTGTGCTGGGGGGAGTGCGCGTTAAGTCACTACTGTCTCCCCGCGTCAGGACCGCTCACTTGTCGCCAAGGAGTGGCTCATCTGCCGTTGGACGTTTTGCACACGCTTGCCTCGCCTGCCATGACTTTGATGATGACACCGATTGGTTCAGATGGTCCAGCATGTGTCGTCCGAATATGAGACTCCTGAGCTTCTAGTGGCTCCTGCGTTAATGAAGGCTCCGCCACCCCTACACCCTCTCCCGTTCCACCAGATGGTGACCACCTATCCGGGCCGGTCACTTCGTCGGATATCCCTCAAAACGCCCATAAGAGAAATGCAAAGATCAACATAAAAGGTTACAGCCGGGGATTCACGAGAGCGGGGAAGCTGCTTCGATCCTCAGCAGACGTCCCCCTATATTCCCCTGCATGCCATGGGGTAGGAACCCTTTCCTTAACTCTCAATGAGCTCTTCGGCCCTCACTAGGGCCTCCTGAGGCCACTCAGCCCCTAATTACAGGAGCGAAAGTTTCACTGTCAGTGATTGCCCCTATATTACAGTTTATATGGTACCTGGCTCCTGCCGGGTCCCAGCCGCTCCCGGCAGCGTCAAATGGTCCACGGCCTCTCTGGGCCGGCCGGCCAGGCTCCAAAGCCCCACTGGGGCTTACCCTTACCCCAGAAGGTCCTGCCACATCTCAGGATGGCTCACATCTGCTCGAGAGTGCTCTTGCCGGTTTCAGCTCCTCCACTGCCTTCTTCCATTTCCGCCGCCGCACCTGCCGGCGTCAGTGGCTCCTTTATGCTGGCCCCGGCCAGCCCGGCTCCTCCCTCCTCCGTGCACCTGGAAGAAGTGAGTTCCCGCCCGGCGTTTTGGGCCGGTGTGCGCGGGATTAGTGTGATTGCGTTGGGGCGGGGAGCCTCAGAGCCCGCCGTCTCCTTCTCTCCCTCACACCCTGCTGTGCAAGGGCACCCAAAGCTGCTATACCTCTGGCATTGGCCTTGCCACAGTATTGCTCTTAAGATCTGACTTTCAGAATCTGTGGGTTGGTTTCTCAAACCAGCCCAACTTTTCTGTAGTTTAGCACCCAAAGGATACTTTTGAGATTGTTCTTAGTGGCAAAGCCCAGACTTACACACTAACCCAATGGCAAAGTTGTTTGGCTTCAAGGCATAGCCTGTAATCACAGGGCCTCATTGTTTCCAACCACTCAGTCTGAACCATTTATTTTTTATGTTGTTTTGGAAATTGTGGGTGTGATATGTAGCAGGAGGTGAATTCCTACCGTTTAAAGGCTTGATTCCATGTTTTCATGCTTGCTTGCCAGTTATATGCATCCATAGATGGAATTGGACAGTAGGGATGAAAGTCACCCAAGCACAGAGGGATTCATGTATGGACATCCACATCATTTTTTTTGTCTCTGCCTGTGACAGGTGTAGAAGATACCATTAGAGCATACAAGAGGAGGATGGCTTCAAAACCCCAGAAAGGAAGTGCAGAGGAGCAAAAGCCACTATTTCAGTCTCTATATTGGTATACAACAGCTTCTCACCTCAAAGTATGAACAAGCTATGGGGCTGTGGAATAGGCCCCTCTGGGACGATTTATTTCAATACACTGTGTACTGGCCCTTTGCTTCAACACTGACTTAAAGGGAAGAGTGCCACCTACTGAATCACCAACACCAGTTCCTGCTGCCTGGGACAATGCAGTTCAGTAGAAGGCACTGACAGTGTCTGACATCTGAAACGAAGCAAGTAAGCTTGCTATAAGGTGTGAGCATGAAAATAAAAAAGTTGAATGTTGTGAAAAATAGAGGTGTTAGATGATAAAGGAGATGTTGCTAAGTGTTACTAAGCAGTACAATACTTGCATGTGACTGTGGTGCATACGTCATTATATGAGGCAATGATACTTGTTCTTTGCATTAGGAAAAAAAGGCAGGAGCCAAGAACTAAGACCCTTCACAACTATTTGCTGTCAGGGTTCCCAGTACTACCTGGTGAAAAGAAAACTTATGTTTTCTGAAAAAAGCCCATGAAGAGATTAAGATATGTTTTGTTTAAAAATACTTTCCAGTGTCTTCCAGGCAATTGTGACAGTCCACAACTACTTGGCTTGCACTGCTGAAAAACTAGTTTATTCCACAGTGCATTGTGCAGGTCTTGTTTTATTTACAGCCACATTCGAAATCACAGAGAAATCTTATTTTCCAGCTAAAATCCAGTTTGTAGCATAGTACCTATATATATGCATCCATGTCTAAAAATATATACATAAGTTATGTGGAGAAACCTAACTTTAATTTTCAGTGCAATATCTTTCTCATTTCCTGAAACAGCAAGGGATTTAGATCTTTAGCAATACTCGTACCTCAAAGGTTTTCAAAAAGCCCTTAAGAAAAAATTTAGAAGTGAAATGGTTAAATATTTTATTATTCACATTGCATTCATAGTAAATTGTGTAATAGTTTTCATGTCTTAATTACTTAAATTTTATATTGAGCTATAGTGATATTATCTCTCTTTTTGTCTCCACACAATTGTATTTTATAATAGCTTTTATTAGGGCCTACATGAATGGAATTTAAAATGAACACATCATTTCTGTTACTTGTGCAGTTGAGAAAAAGAGAGCACTTTTCTGATATTTGGCATGAAAAGTGCTTTCCTTTGTGTTTTATGACATATAGCAAATTGTATTAGTTAGGAACATATTTTGAACAGAATGGTAACTAAGAGGAGTAGAGAACAGTTCTGTCGCTTTTAGTAACTTCCTCTTAACGTGAAAGTGGGTGTGATGTTTAGTGCATAAAGAGAAAAAAATGTCCTTGAGGAAAGGCTTGACTCTGCTTCCATCGAAATCGAAGGCAAAAATCCCATTGATTTCAATGGGAGAAAAATTGGCCTTTAGGAGTTCCAAATAGTTAAATAAACTGTATGTTTAAACAATGTGTTTGCCTGCCTCTGACTGAACTCCCTCCCCACCCCCTTCACCAGGCTCTTGTCTACGAGCTGTGTCAGCTTTGATGCCCTCACCAATGTCTCTGTAACATCTTCTTTGTTCTTTCTTACACCTAGAGTGCCTTCACTATACTGTTTGTCAACCCATATCCCCCACCTGATTCGCTTTCTCCTAAAAACTCAATTCTGCCAAGGCACCAACAGTCAGGCCGCAACCAGACATTCAGATTCTCCTGGGAGAGCTGCTGCTCTCCTCGAGAAACTACTAGCGTACAGCTGTTTGGGAGTTTTTGCCGAAAACAAAAATGGCCACTCCAGGAGAAAAATAACCTGGAAACAACCAGAGTGAAATCACTTGAGAGCGTACACCTGTACCCGTTCTCTGTCTGAGAACAAATACATTCATATCGGTTTTAAAACTTCATAAAACCAACAAGGCAGATCCTTTACTGAGTAACTATGTACCCTTATTACTGTCACCTGACCTTCCTCAAACATATTAAAAAAAAAATCAAAAGTACTTTAAATATTTCAACTACTAGAAATTTGCAAGTTAAGGTTAGGCTGGAGCTATTATATATAATAGCAAATGTAAAGAAACCCAGTGGCTTGGATTCATTTTTCCCTTCGTAGTTTAATCTGTCCATAAGTTCCAGTCCTGCTGGCTATTAACGTATCAGAGTCACATACATTCAGTTTTGTTCTGAGGTGAAAAGGAGATGTTGCTGAGAAACGACAGCGGGCAAAGCCTATTGTCCCAAAGTGTGGAGGAAAACGTTAACAAAGCATGACTATCAAACAATATGTAGCTCACTCATCTCTGTAGAAATATCCACTTGTGATCCTTCATATTCATACCCAAACACTGTGCCAGATTTTGCCCTCAGTTATCCTTCCAAAATTTGGCCTCTTCAAAAGCCCACTGTGGTATAATCCCTAGGTATTCTTTCCTTTTCACCTGCCACAGCCCTTTGTTCAAGTACTAGAATTTGCCTAATGTCTTTGTCCCTGTCTCTATTCTGAGCAGTGAAGTACCTTCTGTATCGATCTCCACGAACAGTTGCTCATTCTGAGCCTTTTTATTCCGAAGACTGGTTCGTTTTCTTTCTTTTACTTTTCTCTCTTTTTTTTTATTAACATGTCCATACTGTTACTAAACATAAAGGGTTTCTCAAGGAACCGATTTTACCACATTTGTTTGGGTGTTATATGGATGTTCAGAATGGAAATCGAGAGTACAAAAATAGATTTTGTTGATTTATGAGACATTCCTGTTTTCAATTCACCATCAGTATGTGCAGACACGATGCAGTCAAGAAATGAAGCATCTGGTTCTCCCACGTTTCATTTATGAACTTTAGCACCAGATGTAAATCATTCATAAAATCCCAAAGTGTTGGAAGGGTCTCTTCCTTCATTTTAACAAACATATACTCCTAGTACTGTACCTAACACTTCACATCATTTGTTACAAATGATGGGATCTGAATTTTAATGACTTCCAGAAATAAATTTTCAAGGAAAAGAAAAAGAAGAGGAGGTGATTTTGGCAAGCCTCATTTCTGACCATGAATTCTCTTTGAAACCAAAAGATGTCACTTTAAGCAATTATACCAAACTTTACATATTATTACCTGCGTAGAGAATGCCTCAAGGAGAACAAAACTATTAGCTTATAACTATTCTTCCCCAAATCCTTTCCATTAGTGTCACATCCATGTCAGTAAACAGTGATTCAACATCAAATTTGAATAGCCTTCTTGTTCTCCTCCACCAATTGTCCTTCCCCTCCATCAAATCCCTCCTCAGGTCCCTTCCGTTCAGCTTCTCCTGCCTTTTTTTCTTTGTTTATAATCCCTACATGCTCCATCTTCAGAGCTGTTGTCCTCTATGTATGTGTATGTAATATGACAGAAAAACTCATGTGTGAAAACTTAAGGAAGTGCCTACATGACCATAGAATTGGGACCTTATAGATTTCATGGATTTCATAGACATCAGGGCTGGAAGGGACCTCGGGAGATCATCGAGTCCAGCCCCCTGCCCAAAGGGCAGGAAGTCAGCTGGGGTCATAGGATCCCAGCAAAATAAGCATCCAAATTTCTCTTGAAGGCATTCAATGTGGGTGCTTGAACCACCTCCGCTGGCAGACTGTTCCAGACCTTGGGGGCTCGGACAGTGAAGAAATTCTTCCTTATGTCCAGCCTGAAACGGTTTTGCAGTAGTTTATAACCATTCGACCTCGTCATCCCTTGGGGCGCTCTGGTGAACGATTGTTCCCCCGGTCTGCGCTCTGGTGAACAATCATTCCCTTAGACTGTCGGTTCTTCAGAACAGGAAAACCTGTCCCCTCCCTGTGTATGTAAAAAACGTGGTAATGTTATACACACAATCTAAATCTATTGTTGTTATTAACAAAGTAGCTTCCCTGGCTCTTGCACAATTCTATCCAGCTTTCACACATGCCAATTTAATTATAAAAATATCAGGCATGCATTTTGTATTATTGGGATGTCTTACTGTAGAAAGAGAAGGGCAAATCCAGATTGCTGAGAAGGTGCTGAACCGATACATGAACGGATGCCGCAGAAGAGAACCGTTCTGAGGGCCCACTGACCAGCACAGCTTCGGCTGGCCTTTATACAGGGGGTGGGAGGGCAGAGACAGTGGGAATATCCATATAGCAGTGGATCCTACATCCTTGCTTTCAGTTCACCCAGCTCTCAGAAGTCCCCTGAATGTTGCCACATGGAACAACTCCCACAACCAAAACCTGCCCCTCTCCCACTTGTGCACTGTGGAACCGCGCTGGTTCCATGGTCAGAACCATCAAGTCATAGGCTCAATTTGTCCCACTGTGCAGATAGATATAGTAGTGTAGCAAAACCCTCAGCTTTTCTCTTTTTTAAATTTAAAAATACATTCCCTCCCTTTCCCCAACCATTTCTGACTTTCTCTGCCCCCTCTATCCCTTATAAGTAGTTATAGGTAGTCACAGGTAAGCTAAGTTCTTGTCTGCCATTATTGTAACAAGCCCCTTTTATATTGTAAATAGTGTTCTGTTATTTTTGTATTAATTTTTACTGTTTTATATTGTATTCCTATTGTTTGTATTGAATTTTACTGTTTTATATTGATATTGTATAATTTAGGCCTGTTTCTGTAAAGTTAGCCAAAGTAGTGTCAAGTCTCCATTTTGTGTCCCCTGCCTGGGCATACCTTACTGTAATTTTGTTGTAACTGTGACTCATACCTACCCCTCCTATGTAAATTGATTCCTGGATGAATGAGAATGAATGAGGGTGCTTGAGGGTAGCAAGCCTAAAAATAGTTCCTGCTGAATGACCGAGCCATCAACTTAACAACTGCGCCATCAACTTAATGACCAGAGCATCAGCTTCATAACTGGACCACCACCTTACATTGACTCTCCCTGAAACCACAGACCTACTCCCAGGACCAGAGACAAAACCCAATACTTGAAAGATAAAGACTCTCCAAGAAACCAGCAACATGGAAACAAAGAACAGAAGAGAAACCAGCTACTACACCTGGAACTGCATGACCTCATCTGAGCAGGACTAGCCCTTGCCTGGGCATGTCCTTCCCATTGGAGTAACAGATAGCCCATCCCTATCAAAGGAGTGGTAGAGTGTTACCTCCTTGGGACGCCATCTCCATCTGGACCAGCACTATGCCACGCCACCTATCCACGCAGAGGCCTTGTCAGCAACCCCCTCTGGACAACACCTTGCCGGAGAAGACCCTGACTGGCCATCAAGGATCAACTCTCAGGCTGAGATAGGTAGCTATCACCCACCTGCTTCCCCCAAGCAAGGGACCTGAGCTCTGACTCTGCAAACCTGGACCTCAAATCCCTTCATTAAGCCTTTTCTCTCCTGCTATGGGGGGGGGAGGGAGGGTGGGTGGGTGGTGTGGGTGGGTGTGTGTGTGTGTGTGTGTGTGTGTGTGTGTGTACCAATAATTTCGGGGGCTGTATAATGTGTTGCCTGTTTAATAAAACCATTATTTTGGAACCCCGAGTTGGGTTTTCTCTTACTGACCTCCTGGCCCTGCTCCAATCTCTGCTGTCTGTGCCCCTGACCTTCATTCTGTCTCTCTCTCTGTCATCCCAGCCCCCTCTCTGCCACCTCCAAAACCCCCCTATGACCTCTGTCCTGACTTAAACCATGGCTTTCTCTCCCCTGCCTCCTCAGCACCTCCTGGACCTCCCTCTGTTCCTGGCTTCCCCCTCTCTGCTCCACCACCTCTGCTTTCTCTCCTGACCCTCTCTGTGCCTCCCTCCATTTCTGGCTTTCCTGTCTCTGCCCCACTGCCTCTGCTTTCTCTCTCGACCTTCTCTGTATCTCTCTCCAATCCCAGCTATCCGTTTCTGCTCCGCCGCCTCCGCTTTGTCTCCCCAGCCAGTTCTACCAGACCCAGCTGCTCTCTACTGTCCTCCGGCTCCTCTGCTGTCTCCCGGCTCCTTCCAGCTCCCAGCTTACCGCTGCTCCACCACTTCTCCCCACTCCCTACTGACTGCCAGCTTCTGCCCTTTGATCCCCTGGCTACCACCCAGTTCCCTGGCACAGCTCTTCAGCTTGCCTCTGGCACCTCCAGCCTCCCAGGCACGGCTCCTTGCTTTCTCCTTCTCCTTCTCTGCCTGCTGCCTCTGCCTTCTAGCTCTTCTCTATTCTAGCCGGGGCACTGGCTCCACCTCCCAGCTTTTACTTCCCTCTGTGGCTTTCCCAGCCCCGGCCTCCTTCTGGCTTGCTCTTGCCAGCCCACTGCTGCTCCTCCTGGCTTTTTCTCCCCCACCCTACTGCCTCCCAGCTCCCTCTACCTCTTCTGTTGCCTCCGGTCCCGGCTCCACCACTCCCTCTGACCTCAGTCCCGGCTCCTCCGTCGTACCTCCCAGCTTTCGCCTCCTGCCTCACCGCTGCACTGCCTCTGGTCTCCCAGCTGGCTTTCTCTCCCAACCCCAGCTTCCTTTATCACCTTCTGCCCCGGCTCATCACTCCCCAGCCTGGCTTCACAGCCAGTTCTTTCTCTCTTTCTCTCTCTGTCTCTCTGTCCCTCTCTCTCTTTGGCCTGCACCCCGGGGCACCGTAACCCTGAGTAACAGTGACCCTAAATAACCCCAAGCACCAAGTTACCCCAAACACCCCCTAGTGTCAACACACAGCCATAGAAGTGCATGTTTGGGTATGTGCATGTGTGTGTGAACCCCTAGTGTTGTATGTGGAATTTGTGTGTGTGTATATAACTTTGTGTTACATCCTCCTGCCTAACAGCACAATATTGAGATCCCGAGCATTGATCTGGTGTGTGACAAGTCAATACACCAGAATGCGTTACATTGTATGACTGGTAGTGCCAGTAATAATACATCTTGGAAATTCTCCCAGAACCAAGACACTTACTTACACTATCTGCCATTTTTCTCTCCCTTTATTCATACCTATTTCTACTGTGGTCATCACTGAAGTCTCTGAGCACCTCTACTCATTTCTATGGTTACAGTATTTGAAATCAGAAAGAAACCTCCCACAAAGTCAACAGGCATGGGTAGGTTACATGGACTGGTCAGGCTATAGAGAAGCCATGAAGAAGGAAGCATGGTATTTCTTAACTGTTAGAGCTGCACACTTTGCTGAAGCATGCAGGGGACATAGCAGGTATCCTTGGAGAGACTGGGAATGTGACAAAGGCAGAACAACTGGCTGAAAATCCCATGCCTGTGGCTTATAGTAGTAGCTTTGGAAAGGTAGGGTAGGTGCCTCTTAGAATCATAGAATCATAGAAGTCAGGTCGGAAGGGACCTTGTAGATCTTCAAGTCCAACCCCCCACCTGGGCGAGAGAAAAACTGGACTCAAATGAGTCCAGCCAGGTAGGCATCAAGCCTCTTCTTAAAGACCCCCAGGGTAGGAGCCAGCACCACTTTGCTTGGAAGTTGGTTCCAGATCCTACCCACCCTAACTGTGAAGTAGTTCTTATGGATGTCTAATCTAAACCTACTCTCCAACAACTTGTGTCTATTATTCCTTGTTATGCCAGGGGGCGCTAGGGGAAACAGTGTCTCCCCCAAACCCTTCTGGTCCCCCCTAGTGAGTTTATAGACAGTCACCAGGTCCCCCCTCAGCCTTCTCTTGTGAAGGCTGAACAGGTTTAGGTCCCGCAGTCTTTCATTGTAGGGTCTGCCCTGTTGTCCCCGGATCATGCAGGTGGCCCTCCTCTGGACCCTTTCACATCCCTCCTGAAGTGGGATGCACGGAACTGGATGCAGTACTCCAGCTGTGACCTGACCAGCGTCACAGAGAGGGGGAGGATCACCTCTCTGGCTCTACTTGAAATGCACCTGTGGATGCACAACAAGGTCCGGTTAGCCCTGCCAGCCGTGACCTCACATTGTTGGCCCATGTTCATCTTGGAGTCAATAATGACTCCAAGATCCCTTTCTGCTTCCGTGCTTTCAAGAAGTGCGTTTCCCATTCTGTAAGTGTGCTGCTGGTTACTACTGCCCAAGTGCAGCACCCTGCACTTGTCAGTATTGAAACGCATCCTGTTTATGTTAGCCCACCGCTGTAACCTATCCAGATCTTGCTGCAATCTTTCCCTCCCTACTAGCGTGCTCACCTCACCCCAAATTTTGGTATCATCAGCAAATTTAAACAGGTTGCATTTCACCCCATTGTCCAAATCACTGATGAAGAAATTGAACAGCACAGGCCCAAGGACTGAGCCCTGGGGGACTCCGCTACCCACTTCCCCCCAGGTTGAATATGACCCATCCACCACCAGTATGGTGAGTATGGGTATGACCCTTGAGCCAATCTGCAGTCCATCTGACTGTGTAGGCATCAATGCCACAGTCGCCTAGTTTTTTAATGAGGATGGGGTGGGAGACGGTGTCAAAGGCTTTGCTGAAGTCTAGAAAGACTAGGTCCATGGTGACACCTGCATCCATTGCCTTTGTGACCTGATCATAAAAGGGAATCAGGTTGGTCTGACATGACCTGCCCCTAATGAAACCATGCTGGTTGCCCTTGAGCATCATCCCTGAAACTGGCCTATCACAGATGTGCTCCTTGAGGATCTTCTCAAAGAGTTTCCCTAGGTTTGAGGTAAGACTGACAGGCCTATAGTTGCCTGGGTCCTCTCTCTTCCCTTTTTTGAAGATGGGGACCACGTTAGCTATCTTCCAATCATCTGGCACCTGGCCCAAGCATCACGAGCGCTCGTAAAGCCATGCCAAGGGCCCTGCAATAACCCCAGCTAGCTCCCTCAACACCCTGGGGTGAAGAGCATCTGGACCAACTGACTTGAACACAACCAGCCCCTCCAGAAGCTCTCTAACCCAGTCCTCCCCAACCTGAGGTCTGGAGGCATTCCCCTCGAGTCCGTCTTGCATCACAGTGGGGAAGTCTCGGTACCTGCACAAGAAAATGGAGGTGAAGAATTGGTTAAAGAGGTCCGCTTTCTCCTCTGATGCAACCACCAGATTGCCCAGCATATTTTGCAGGGGCCCCACATTACCCAGTGCCTTCTTCATCCTCCCTATATATTTGAAAAAGGACTTTTTATTATCCTTGATCTTGGATGCTAGTCCTAGCTCTATGTCCGCCTTAACTTTCCTGACAGTCCCCCTACAGGCCCGAGCACAGGAGGTATACTCCTCTTTGGAGGTAGCACCCCCCTTCCACTGGGTGTACACCGCCTTTTTGGCAATCAGGCATTCCCAGATGCCCTTGGTGAGCCAGGGGGGCTTTCGGGCACTCTTGCCCCCTGGGCTTCTTGTTGGGATGGACACCCCTTGGGTCCTGAGTATCGTTTCCTTAAGGAACGACCACGCGTCCTGGACAATGACTTCCCCTGCCCTCAAGGACCCCAATGCCTCTCCCACTAGTCTCCTCAACTTGTTGAAGTTGGCCCTCCTAAAGTCTAGGGCTACCGTCTTGCTGCAGGCCCTTGTCACCCTGCGCTGGGTGGTGAATTCCAGCAAGCGATGATCGCTATCACCCAGGTGGTCAAGAACCTGGAGACCCCTTACCAGGTCATCACCTGTGGCCAGGACCAGGTCCAACAGGGCACCTATGGTGGGACTGTGCACCTCCTGAATTAAGTGGAGGTCCTGTATCTCAGCCAGGGACCTCCTTTAAAAAGAGAGAACGCAGGTTTTCCTTCAGTCTATCTCAGCTGCAAACTGATGCCTAAACCCCCAAGCTTGGACACACAGAATGAGAACTTTCCCCTAACCTGTATAAAAGGACTTCTTCAATCACAAGTGAAATGCAAGCTCGTCAGAAGTGAAGCACAACAGGTTCAACAGTGTACACAGCAACAATACACTACAGCTTAAGGCAGCAAAAAAAGAATACTATATTAAATTGAAATTTCAAGGGAGATTTGGGTAAGTATGATATAAATACTCAAGTTGAAATTTGGCTTGAATATTGGAGTTAACATCTCAATTCTTGAGAAATGTAATACGGGAACTTTAATGAGGACATGTGATCAGCAGCTCAGCTTCATACATCATCCACTTTCTAGGAACACAATCAACATAAAGCTGGGACGATGATTATGAGGGAAAAGACCCACTTAACGAATTACCGGCATCACCTCCTGAATCCTGAGGACACTCCATCTTGTGTTAGAGGCTGGATGACTCCACATTACAGCCCCTACTGTACAAATCCTCTACCCCAGATCTGCACTTGGTATAGCACAGATTGCCTACAGAATCTATCCAGGAATGCTGTGCTGTATTATTGGAGCTGATCAAGCCATGGGAAAATTATTCCATGAAAAAAAATCTGATTTTTAACAAATCTTTTTTTCTATGATCACTGAGACAAGCTTAATTTACCAAAATGTGTCCAACTTCAATTTATTTTGTTTTCTGTAAGATTGCAAAAGCAAAATCTGAAATGATTTAAATTAATGTTTGTGCAAAACATATCACAGAAAATGTCACACAGGAGGGAAAAATTCAACAGCAAAGTTTGCTCTGAACAAGCTATTTTTCAACGAAAGAAACCTTCCATATAATAAATTTCAACCATCCTTTGTTATGAAATTTAATGGAAGGAACACCCCACCCACCCCAGAACTCAGCCAATTCATTAATAGATGTGGACTGGCAAGGCTTCAAGAATTAATGTAGTAGGTTGATCACTTTTATGTACCCAATTGCACTTCAGTATCATTTTCTCTGAAAGAAAATGATTCCAAAACTCAATTCCTCTCCCTCTGCCCCCAATGTATTGTTAGAAATCTGGACCCATATGAGTATTTAGCTAGATAATTAACCTCATTCCATTCTCTCCAACGCCCTGGGTAGCCCTGTATTATTTTGTGATGTTAAGCCAAATTCTGAAAGAATTATTCATGTGGAGTAGTACCTTATTCCATGAGTAGTCCCCAGTGACTTCATCGAGACTATTTCTGGAGTAAGATGCTACTCATTGTCAGCGAGTGTATCAAAATCCAGCCTTTATATTTTACAGGGAGCAGCACATACTATAACTTTTAAATGACATAAGTTTTTTCCCTCTTCAAACTGGATATAAATGTCAACAAATTTTAGACGTTTGCATAATTATTGCACACCTTTAAGAGATACTTTAACTAACTTTGGATTTTTTTGTTTTATTTATATTGACAATCCATGGAAGGGGAAGAGAAAATATCAGAATCCAAACAATCCCAACTGAGTGATCTCATTCAGGCAGATGACTAATGTTGTGCCCGCTATTTGAGAACCACAGTTAATTATTTTATCCCTTTCCTCAGTATGTCAGGGGAGGCACCTTGATCCTTTCAAAGCTCTACAGGCAAAATGTACAGTCTCATCGTTGTCCCACAGTGCTTGGGTGGTCTCTTGCAAACTAACCAAAGCAGGAATACCACCTCCTTGATCCATAATGTGATCATCCATTTCACTTGTCTGCTCAGACATCCCAGGCCAGTGATTTATATGCAGAGGTGAAGCCAGGGAAATCCTTCCAACACGAGCAATTGCATACACACTTTTATAAATTGGTTAAAATATTCAGTAACTTCCCAGTGGGGAATGGCTTTTCCCCTCCCTCCTGTATGTATTTTATATGGTTTCCATTATCATTTGATAAATGTGTTATGACACACTATTTACCTCAGTCTGTGGCTCTGGGGAGTTTTGTGTGGCTCCCCTCCCCACCTCTACCACCCACTAGGAATTTCACAAATAAATCACATTTCTAGATTAAGACAATGCAGTACAGCACTGAAAAGGAAGAAGAGACTCAGAAGAGGCTTGCTGGAAGAGGTCTGGCTACATTTGTTTCTCTGCCTCCGAGATCTTCAGAAGAGCTACTTCTCAGCCTGTCGCTGTGTCTCTGTCCTGGTTCGCCATGTTTTGTTTCTTAAGGACAGGAAGACAGTCTCTGTCTACTTTCATTGCTTCTCTGCGCTTGGATTTTCCAGAGACGCTTTCTGGCCGTAGCCTTCAGTATATGGGAGCAAGTCCAGAGAAGTCAAGAGCACTGTACCCATTTACAGCAATTAATAGCATTGTACCAGGTGAATTCAACCTTTACTTCCAAAGGTAGTGGGAGGTCCAACAGCAAGGGAAAGGATGAAGGATTTGGCACATTTTTCTGTTGAAAAAATGTATTTACTTCCAGTAATCAAAGAAACTTTGTACAGGCTTGTTCAAAAGTACGTTACAAGATGGGATTCTCAAGTTTTTTTCTGTGCAAACCACCTGCCCTCTGAGTGGTATCCAAATAATATCACAGTGGTATACATGGGAGGGTGTTAAAAGCAAACTGCTTGATGCAATTTTAACTTCTCTGAATATGAATTACCAACTGAAATCCAGAGAGAGAGTGCATTCACACCAGGGTCAAGGTCTGCAGAGTGAGAAACATAATCTGGGGGTGGCAGATGTCCAAATTGTGACCTTAGCACTTCATTGAAATTCAGACCCCTCTTTAAGGGCAGCCAAAAACTGAGCCATCCAAAAGCCCTAATGAATATTTTGGGCTGTGTAACTAGCCAGATCTCTGTGCCACTAGGAAGTGCTTTAATGAAGACAGCACACTCTGAGAACACTGTGTTATTGGAGTTACTGTAACACCAGGGTCACACAGCATGTCTGTGACACAGCCAGGAACACAACCCAGTCTCAGCATTACCAAACCCAAATGTTCAAAAATCAGGTGTCAGGCAGCCCAAACTGGCAATTATATGTCATTATTGGCTTTCTGGTTGCTAACCATTTAAGGGGCAGTGGGTTCATATTTTCAACCTTGCCTCCCCTGCCATGAGTGTTGAGATACATTTTTTTTAAATGAATGCTGAGATTGTCATGTATTCATAAGACTCCCGAACTCTCCCCCCCACCAATTACTGAGATTCTTGTATTTAAAATATGAGCGCTGGCAGCACTATATTAAACCTTATGTATCTAGATTTGATTTATCTGAGCTTTACATTATTTAATATTATATATTTATATGAGGTTTGGTAAAATGACTAATGTCAAACATTTACCAACATGAGGCAAATGATAACAGACTTTCCTCTCCTGTCACTGAAGGGCACTTGCCAACCCTCACTACAGTCAACAGAAGAACTCTGATTGTACTGAGCACTGTGTAAGTTAACCAGTCCCAAAATGCCCTTCACTGACTTGAATATTCTCCTCTCACCTCAGACTGTCTTGAATGGCAAATGTCTTTCCAATTCTGAACTGGTAAAAGATGAGAACTTAGGACAATCCTCTCTTAAGGCCAAGGCCACACAGAAGTAGCAAAACTGCTCTTATCTCACTCCTTATACGTTACTCTTAACCAACATGTACTTGAAATCTCCCCAGCTTCCTTTACCATAGTTGTAAGATAGTTATAGGGTCCTCTTCCCATAGTGTATCCTTCAGGGAAAGTGAACCAGCCTGCAAGAGACTGAAATACTCAGTGACTTTTTATATCAGAAGTTCTAAATCTTTAACCTCTACGTGGCAACATGACCTCTGCATCGCTCCCGTGAGGCAGCAGGTCTTTAAAACAGCAGTTTGGAAGCTGGCGGTATGGATTTAGAACAACTACTATGGAACAAGGAAAATTCAAATACGTTGCCTCCGTACCCCAACAGCATCTCTTTCTAACTGACAGAAATAGGATGGAAGATAATCGTGTTCACATTTTTGAGCTCCTACCTCAAAAAAGTAGAAAGTAACTATATCCATATGATATCCAGTAGCAAAACATCAGTTACATCTTCTTTTTTAATGTTAAAAAATCTCTATCAAAATTAAAATTTAGAAATATGAGCCATATAATGAATGGGATGATACATCATGCCCGTTTATATTAATAGATGGCAGTATGCAACAAAACACAATATGCCAATGTAAGTAGGTGTGATGTGTTCTAAGATGACACGTCAAGCAACAGTAAAAGAAGAAGTACTTTCAAATAAATCATGGCTAAAAAATAGTTAGTAGTACAAATATTAACTGAGGACCCATCATATGACTCAGCTAATAACTCATGTGGCAATGGGGGCTCTTCTACACGACAAGTCATATTTTTAAATTTCTGGTGCCAGATTGTTACAGCATGTTTGCTGTTGTGCCTTTGCACCTCATCAATGCTATTTTAATAAATGATTACATCTGGCTCATGTTAAGTGAAAGAAGATTAAAATTTCACCTGGACACACTAAAACAAGAAAGCTAAAAGAAAGGAAGTTGCCAAAGATTCCATCTGATGTTCCCAAGCTTAGCTGTGAAACTTCAGGGAAATTGTGCGAAGTCTATCAGTTCCCTTTGTAACAAGAAACATACCATTCTTGTCAGCAAATTGCCAACCTGGAAGACCAATCACTTTAGAGCTCTTAAAGGTGCAGAAGAGAGGTGGTGACAAAATAGAAAGAGTTGCTTTTGAAATATTTTACTCATTTCTCTTTGTCCCTTTTACATTGTTAAATGATGATGAACATTTTTATCAAAATTTTGAAATTCAAAAAAATATATTCATCAAGTTCTAGGGTACAGCATAACCAGGCCCTCAGATACCTGGTTTAAAAGGTTGCATTAGAGTTATTAAAATATTTAATCAAATTCAGATAGATTAGGACAATTTACTGAAATGATCTCATTGATAAACCCGACAAATATGTCTTTTTCTTTTTTTTCTTTTTTTGTAACTTTAACAGGCTCATATCCTCCTGGCTAAACATTATTTCCTGTCACTGGATCACATTGCTTTGACCCTGGCTATTTCATATACCCATTTTTCCACCAATATTGTCAGATAAGTGGCTTGGCAGCCTCATTCCCTATGATGATAACTCAGTGCACCACTTTTCCCTGCCTTATTCTATGAAACACATAATTCAGTGCAACTAACCTAGCTCATTTTGATGAGTCACAGAGCCAGGAAAATCTAAAGAAGGTGTGTTTTTCTGAAAGTGAGTTTAAGTATCTCCTGGAAAAATGTTTGAAAAAAAATAAATCTTGAACTTGGAATAGAAAAAAATAGAACAGGTTTCTCTCCCTGGACACTAACAACAAAGATGTGTTGTTAGTGTCCAGGTTTGTTTTCACTGTTGTAATAGAAGTGTTTGGCTTTGGTTTAGGAGGAAAACCAACAAAGGTGGAGTCCTACTCCTCTCTGGTGATATTATAAACACCTTCAACTTGATTAGCCCATTTAGGGTGATATTTTTAAAGCTGCCTAGTAGATTTCAGCACCTAGGGCAGACTTTTGTTTCATTCAGTGGATGATCAAAATACACCTTGCAACCATCTCTGACTAAAGTGTAGGAGCTGTTCTATTACCCACTGTGGGCAAACGAGTGCCCTACTATAGGAACAGGAACCCCCTTTGGAAATGTGCAATGCCTCCCTGTTCCTATAATGGAGATACTTAGGCCCCTGACAGACAATGCACTTTAGCCTTGATTAATTAGTTAATTGTGTCTTAAGTAGTTGCCAGGCTATATGCTCAATCAATTAATGGTGTGATAAAATGAGGAATAAGCCAAAAGGTATTACACAAAATATGTAAAGTATTATAACTTTGTGACTAGTTCTTATCATGCCTTTACCTGAACTTGTGGTCAGTGCCTAGCCTCTGGAGCACAAGGAAGCCTGTCAAGCCTCCGGTGTGCTCCAGCAGCTGGAAGATCCCCCAGCTGACTAGGGCTTCCAGCTATGGGAGCCCACCATGTGTGTCCATAGCTGGGACTCCCAATCAGCTAACTGGGATTCTAGTTGGGGGAGCCTCCATGGATGGAGGCCTGGTCAGCTGGTCAGGGCTCCCAGCTACACGAATGCATGGGCTGGGTGTTCAGTTCAGCTGATGGAGCACCCAGCCAGAGGACTATATGGAAACAAGCTTGCTACTTGCTGGTGCATGGGGAGCCTGACCCTGAGCTCTACCCTCCACCAGTAATATGGTGCAATGGGATCTGATGTGGGATCCCACAATCACACCTTCTCCTATGGCATGGCAGGAAGTACCATTGTTGGGATCCTGCATCAGATCCCACTACTCCTTTACTTTAACTTCAGTCAGGGGCCTTACACATCCACCAGGAGTAGTAAAATCACTCCAACACTAGTTAGGTAACTCAGACTTGGCTGCAAGCTGAACCTTGGTCTTCTACTAGGGAAAACAGGATGTTCATTCATTTTGAGCATTGCACATCTATGTCTCCCGACGGCTTTGAAAATCTTGGCTTCATTGCCTTTCAGTCACAAGAGATGACTTGTTATTAATTAAAGCTGGTGTGATAAGATAAAAATTACCACCATCCCTATCCATCTTTTTTCCTCCTTTCCTAGTAATCCTATAGAAGCAAACTACTTTAACTTTCATCATGGAGAAAAAACAAGAGCTTTTTCTGAGGTCATATACCAAATCAAGGCACCAAACCCAGGCTCTCTATGGCCCTTATGCTAAGTAACACTGCATTTCCTAGCAGTGAGCAGACTTTCTACCTTAATGTCTCTCTTACAGGGCTGAACTGGCTGGATTAGCAAAAGACCTGTAGTTAGTTTATTTTTTTTGCTGAAATTGTAGCTACAGATTAATATCTCTATTACAGTAACAGATGGGGTGCATTGTTTTAGCTTCTTTACAGATGCATAGGAAGAACCAGAACCTGTTCCAAAATATTTATCATCTAGTAGACAAAACAGGCAAAAAGCAAGAAAAAGTAGTGTTGTCCTCATTTCATAGAACTGGAACTGAGGCAAAAAAAGACTTATGTAACCCATCCAACACTACATAAGGAATTTGTGGCAGAACTAGACACTGAACCCCACCCTCCCAATTTCCAGGCACAGCCCACTGTTATTATCACAAGACCCGATTCCCAATGTGGTATTCTGATTGGTTTCTGCATAACAAGGTAAAAACCCATTGAAGCACTAATGGCAATGGAGTAGCACAACTGGAGTATTTTTCCTGAAGCATTCTTTAACGTTAAGAATGTTAACCAGTCAAGACCAGGGAAGGGGTCTGCTAGGGCACATCCTTCCCTCTCTCCCTACAAGCTAGTGTGGGCTCCCTCTGACCCCAACACTCCCACTTCATGGCGGGGTGCATTCTACCCTTGTCTCATAGGATGCTCTTGGAGACAGTAAAAAATTCCTCTATCCCTACCACTAGGGTTTTGGGAGAAGAACAAAAGTGCCCCATGTTGATAGAGGCTAAAGAGGTCTCTGAGAAGTATCCTCTATCCCCTACCTTCACCCTGCAACCACAGTCTTTTTAGTCTAGGTTATTTAGTCTCTAATTTACTTTCCACCCCAAGAAGACTGCATCTCTTATCCTCACAAACAGCAGTGGTTAGGGTTCAAGTCTTTCCTTTGAATACATCAAATGTTGAGCTGTGAAAGCTGGCCAAGCAGTAGCTCAGACATCACCGCTCCATATGAAAAGAGACCAGAGTTCTGGCTAAGTGTTCAGACATCACCGGGCTGGATACTATTGGAGGGAACTCAGCTTTGAGGTAGTACTTTGGATGGCTGCTCTATCAAGTGATAACTACAGCTGCAGCAGGTCAACTGTGACTATGGGACAGAGTAGAAGTGCAAAGAACACTGACATTTTCATTCTCCAGCTTTATAGAAACAATAAAACAGTTGAGTCCAGAAACGATCAGCTCCTTTCCAACTGTGTTCTGTTTTATACATTAGATATTATTTCCTTTTTCCCCAAAATAATTTACTTATTTGAAAATAAAGAAAAGCATGATTTAAAAAAAAAAAGAAATGGCAGTGAACAAAGTGCACAAGCCAAAACTTTCTAATAAATGAGATTTACTATGAAAAAGTCCAGTAATTGCATTTTCAGGGGAAAGGTCATTAGTACTGAGAAAGAGGTTAATAGAACAATATTAATAGCTTTTTACAGGGTAAAGGAGATAGATGCAGTATTAATATGAATGAAAAACAAGAATGAAGATGCTCCCGGTTACCAAAGTTAAGCTAAAATTCAAAAGGTCAAATTCATCCCTCGTGAGCCTAAAAATAAAGAATTAGAGAGTATAAAATGTTATCAAGTCTTTTTGCTGAATGAGTTTAACTGAAAGTAGCAGAAATAAAGTGATCAAAAGTTTTAGCCTGAAGCCAACAATTAGAAGCGCTGCTCGAGTTGTATGTTTCTGGGAGGCTGTAAGGGATGATTGTTAAGATAAAAGTCAACATGACTCCGTCACTGAACTTTTACCAAAGGAACTGCAGCAGTTCTTTCTATTTGGCCAACATTTTCGATTAGACTAATTTTCTAAAGTGACAGAAAATTGCCATAGATAAAAATAATTTGCAATATACATTAATAATAATGATACATTACATGTCTATAATGCTTTCCATTCAAAAATCAGAAAGTGCTTTACAAACATTTAATTAAGCTGTTTAACATTCTGCGGACTCAAATGAGTTTTCCTTACTAATCACAAGTAGGGACAGCATAACACAGAGAATGTAAATAATATACCTAAAATTACCCAATGACTAGATCTGGTTGCAAAAAATCGGTGTGGGGGAGGCTGTGTTTGCAAAATACTAACAACTTTTCTGTTTTCATAAAACATTTTCCTTGACATATTTTTGCTTTTTGACAATTCCATTTAGCAAACATATTATTTGTTGTTTTTTTAATTCTTTTTAACCCAATAAACACCTTAAACATTTTGGAGAAAGCAAATTTCAGGGAAAAAGGCATTGGTATTAAATAGGCATTCTTCATTATTTAAAAAAATGAATGAAAAATGTCAACCAGTTCCAATATTCACTGGCAGAGCTGGATATAAAATCCAAGAACTCTTTTAGCCCCCTGCTTTGACCTCCAACAATTGTGTTTGTTAATGGAAGGGGGGGGGAGGGAATCAAAAATGGTTATAAAGATGCTTATTAGTAAGTATTTTGTGCATGTGTAAACTTTTGGCATGTTTTAACTTCAGGGCTACGCAGGATCTGTCTAACGAGCAATTCCAGCCTAAATATACTCAGCAGTGCCACTCCAGGACTCACAATTATGTAAGTTTGCCATTAAAATGCAAGTTGGAATCAACTGTTAAATCTCCATAGTGACAAATGTACTGAAAAGCTGTCCTAGTTTTGAAGATTAAATTGTCCTTATTTATTTTTGGTTATTGTATCTAAACACTCCAGCTTGCTTTATTGTACCCTCACTAATTCAGTTTTACTTTATTATGCACCTTTAGACAAGAGAACATGCTTGAGGAGTCACACTGGGAAACCTGTATATATAGGATGCTTTTTCAGAAGGCTGTAATTATATGTGTGTGTTTTAAGTCAAAACTCATAATTGTGTATGAAGAAGAAAAACTGAGGAAGCCTTCTGTTGAATGTTTTGCCTGAAAAAGATAGCCACCAAGCCCACTGTTTAGAGGAACAGAGTTTCTTCATGGATGTCTGTGAAGTATTTGGGGTGCAGTTTTCTCTTGGATGTCAACAAAGAAAATGATTCCAGGAACTAAAGTACTTTCAAAATCATGGTGTAAAACTTATTTTATCACTAAAATCATTCTCACCAGATGTTACCCAGTGCAAAGTAATGAAGTGGCAATGGGACTAAGTAACCCATTAGAGTCCTTACTACACTGGGTATATAGTAATCGTGTAAGGAGAATGAATAATACCATTCCTAAGGCTTCCATTTACATGTTTTGCCGGTCCATCTCTCTAAAGGAAAAGATTTTGCCCAGCTTTTCCCTCAAGAAGTCACATTTTGCTTTTGCTTTGTTCTCAGAACTATTTCCAAAAAGCTGTTGGAACAAATATTTAGAAAAAAATCAACCCATGCCACACTGAGCTATTATGAAAGGCAGTGGGTAAGTGCCAGGGATATAGGGGAGAGAATGCCAGCTGACAACACAGAAGGGCTTAATTTTTCCATCAGAAAAGCACAACAAAAATTGAAAGGAGGCTAGTAACACAGGACCTCCTGACACCATGTGGCAGTGTTAAGTGTTTTCCCCCAGATGGAATTCACAACCGGTACCTGTTGCAAAAGAAAAAAGAAACCCTTTCATTTAAAAGAAAAAAAAAAAAGGTCACTTGGTATTAACCAACCTACCACAAGCAAGAAAATAAAAGGTTAAAGATAGAAGAAACCACATGCAGTCCACAGTTTAAAACCCACTGACTAGCTCAGATCCCCAGCTTCAGCCAGCAGTAGTATTGAGGACAAAAGACTACGAAGAGTCAGTGCTTCCCCCTGACTCTGCTCCAAAGCTCCTACACAACTTTTGGTCAGGCACTTTGGCCACATCCACCAAGAGACATGTTGGGCATGTGCTGAGGGCTGCTGGACACATGCTACAGTGCCTCCATTTCAGGAGCTTGTATGTAGAGCAGGAACCATTGGAAAGGATGAGCTTCCCAGTGGTGCCCCAGGTGCAGCGCGAAGGTGGTACAGACATACCCTTAGGTACAAAGAAATGTAGGTTTTGGATAGGAAACAGATTTAGGTGTGAGATAGACACTGAGATGCTCTGCTCCACCAAGATGATAGCACCTGCATAGGAACAGCACTCTAGGCATGAAGCATACTTTACTAGCAAAAATTAGGCACTTGCATCCTTTCAGCACCTTGAAACTGAGGCCTAGATATTGTGGAGTGCACCGCTGGAGTTAAATTCCATGTAAACCCCACTTCGAGTGCCTAACTGCTGCCTAGATTTTGGTATTAATCTCTGTTCCTTGGTACCCTACATAGAAAAAAGGGATATTTTTGTGAGGAATGCTGACAATTGCCAGTTTCCTTTTCCTTGTAAACTAGCCTGCTGCAGTTCGGTGTTTGATGATGAAAATATTTTGCTTCCATAATTATTTCCCTGTCAGTTTCACTGACAGAGAACTCAGGCTAGTTTTCAAATAAAGGCAGTTCTTAAATATTACACTATTCCTACCCTTAAAAACTGACTTTTGCATCGTCAGTATCAAAATCTACTTATGCTTCAGAGCCTGTCGTATTATGTGATTTTGTTGGGCAGAGAGAAGGACACAAAAGAACAATAGACATTGAAAAATTTAAAGTATAAGCTATTTAAAGACTTTTAATCTAAAAAAGTACTTACTCAATTTAATCTCAGTTTTCAGAAAGTATTGTAGTTGTCAATAAGTCTTAACCCTAGAAATGTGAAGACACACGAATTTTTAGTTTTGTTTTTCTTTTGAAGTTACTTGCAGAATCAAAAGCAGCTTTATCATGAAACAGTGGCGGTATGCTAAGTTGTGAATTGTGTATCAGCGCTTTAAATAAACTGCACATAACTGAATAACAAGGTCCCACAGTCCCTTCAGATGAATATTTGTTTTAAGGAAAGACTGTGAGGCAGTCTGATATTATGCTAACAAAAGCCATATTAGAGAAACTGACACACAGACAGATGCAAAACACAAGGCTTTTCCCATTCGATCTGTAAGATCTCTGTAAATATTCATTTATAGAAAAAGCTTTATATTATTTTTAACCTGAAGTTATCCAACAAACATTGTACATAACACAAACATTTGTCCATATAAATTGTCCAGTCCTACTCCTACAAAGTTTTAATGGCAAATTAATTCAACTGACTTCCACGGGAGCTAGGTTGTACCCACATTTCCCATCAGAAGCAACCTGAGAATTCAAGGACCCCTACCCAGGGGCAGATGCAGGGAAGATGCAGTGATGCAGTTGCACCCCGCTTTGATTCCTGCCCCACACAAACTGTAAAACCAACTGTCTGGGAGGGGCAGCTGCATTTCTAACTGAGGTGTGATAATATTAACTCAGATGCAGAAATGGCTGTAAGGGAAGTATTGGAGGCACTGTCAAAATGCTCACAAAGGCTATGTTTTATGAATCTGAAAAGAGGAGTATATTTAATTATAATGACTACAGTACTCATGATATAATATCATTTAACCTTGTTTTTTGCCTAGTTTGTTGTGTTTTAGATTCATAGATTCATAGATGTTAGGGTCAGAAGGGACCTCAATAGATCAAGTCCGATCCCCTGCATAGGCAGGAAAGAGTGCTGGGTTCAGATGACCCCAGCCAGATGCCCATCCAACCTCCTCTTGAATATCCCCAGGGTAGGGGAGAGCACCACCTCCCTTGGGAGCCCATTCCAGATTTTGGCCACTGTAACTGTGAAGAAGTTCTTCCTAATGTCCAGTCTAAATCTGCTCTCTGCTAGCTTATGGCCATTATTTCTTGTAACCCCCAGGGGCGCCTTGGTGAGAAGAACCTCACCAATTCCCTTCTGTGCCCCCATGATGAATTTATAGGCACCCACAATGTCACCTCTCAACCTTCTCTTGCAGAGACTGAAGAGGTCCAGGTACCCTAGTCTCTCCTCGTACGGCATGGCCTGCAAGCCCTTAACCATACGAGTGGACCTTCTCTGGACCCTCTCCAGGTTATCCACATTCCTCTTAAAGTGCGGTGCCCAAAACTGGACACAGTACTTCAACTGCGGTCTGACCAGCGCCTGACAGAGGGGAAGTATCACTTCCTTGGTTCTGGTTGTCATGCATCTGCTGATGCACGATAGAGTGCAGTTAGCTTTGCTGATGACTTCATCACACTGACAACTCATGTTCATCTTGGAGTCCACTAGGACTCCTAGATCGCTTTCTGCTTCCATGCTGCCGAGCAGGTCATTTCCTATGCAGTAGGTGTGTTGGACATTTCTCCTCCCTAGGTGCAGCACTTTCCTTGTTAAATAGCATTATTTCTCCGTGTTAAATTGCATTCTATTGTTTTCTGCCCATTTGTCCAACCTGTCCAGGTCTGTCTGTAGTTGTTCCCTGCCCTCCGGTGTGTCCACTTCTCCCCACAGTTTTGTATCATTCATAAACTTGAACAGAGTACACTTCACTCCCTTGTCCAAGTCACTGATGAAGACATTGAAGAGTATCGGTCCAAGGACCGAGCCCTGCAGGACCCCACTGCCCTCATCCTTCCAGGTCGATACTGACCCATCCACCACCACTCCCTGGGTACAGCCCTCTAGCCAATTTGCCGCCCACTGGACTGTGTAATCATCCAAGTCACAGTCTCTTAATTTGCTCACCAGTATGGGGTGGGATACTGTATCGAAGTCTAAGTAAATGATATCTACCCCTACTCCTGTGTCCTTGTAACCCGGTCATAAAAAGAGACTAGATTAGTCAGGCATGATCTACCTGCTACGAATCCATGCTGGTTTCCCCTCAGCATAATTTTTCCTGCTGGGCTCTCACATATATGAGCCTTAATAATCTTTTCAAAGACTTTACCAAGGATGGAGGTGACACTGACTGGCCTGTAGTTGCCTGGATCCTCCTTCCTCCCCTTCTGGAAAATAGGGACCACGTTGGCCCTTTTCCAGTCCTCCAGGACCTGGTCCATGAGCGCTCAAATATTCTTGCCAGTGGCTGTGCAATGACATCAGCCAGTGCCTTCAGTACGCTTGGATGGAGCTCATCCGGGCCTGCCGACTTAAATGCATCCAGTCCTTCCAAGTGACTGCACCATCTCAGGGTCAATGCTTGGTAGTCTGGTGCCCAGCTGTTGTCTCTCTACGAACCCACTGTGAGACTTGTTTTGCCCTTCGTTTAGGAAGACTGAGGCAAAGAACTCATTGAGGAGTTCAGCCTTGTCCCCCCGTCTGTCACCAATTGCTTTTGCCCTTTCAGTAATGGTTCTATACTGCCCTGGGCCTTCCTTTTGCTCCCTATATATCTGAAAAACAATTTTTTGTTATCCTTAACTTGGGATGCCATATATGCACACATATACATATAGTGGTGTTTCATTTTAATCATGGTAAAGCACAGATTAGGGGGGTTAATCAGAGAATTTTCAATTTGTGTGTGTGTGTGTGTGTGTGTGTGTGTATACATAAAATGAAACACCACTATATATATATATATATATATACACACACACACACACACACACACACACAATGTATATATAGTGATGTTTCATTTTAATCACAGGAAAACATGGATTTGGTGAGGGAGTTAATTGGAGAATTTTCAATTTTTATCAGTGAATTTGCTAATTTTAAACAAAGGAAACCAGGATCCCTGATCATCACCCACCTGGACTGTTGCTTGACCAGTGCAACTAAAAAACTGCCTTTGCTCAGACCTGTAGTTACTCAACAATCAAGTTCTTTGGATTCAAGTAATTACAGCAATAATAAAGATGAGTGAAGTGTTCGCTGATTAAGAAACCCTCTCTTCCAGGTCAATTATTCTACTTTGCTTTTAATTTTTAACTGAATGCAATGCTCATGGCAGAGGAGAAGTACAATAAATAGGATGTTCAGAGACACCCTGTGCTGGTCCACCCGTGCTCACACTGAACTTTAGGACCAAAGTTCGGTCAGTACTAAAAGCAATTTTGAAAATCCCAATATAGGATGCAAGGCCTCTATATATCCACAGGACCAGAGGTGTAACTGGTAGAGTGTGTACCCAGGGCAGCAGAGTGATGATAAGTCCTTAATTTCATAGCAGCTACAGGGCTAGGGAAGGGTTAAACTGACTTTTGGCAATGATACCTCCTCTTGCAACAATAGTCTCCTTCATGGGGAGGGCCACTTAAATGCCAAGCAGACTCCTGCACCTGTTCTGCTCTGCACAGCCAGATTCCCAAGTCCTGAGTCCCCTTGCTTCCATTTTTGTGCCTCCCTCTACTGAGCACTCAGAGCTCACAAGCCACACAGATCAGCTGCTTGTTCCACTTGTGCACTGTGTGCTACAGGTTGGCCACCTCTAGTCCAGAGCAAAAGCACTAGGAGCCAGCTCCTATTCCAACTACTAGGGCTCAAGGTGGTTCTTAGCATGGGGATGGTCCTTTTGGTTGTTTTTTTGGTACTATGTCTTAAGGCCAAGAAGTAGGTGCTTTACAAAAGTTGTTAGGTTCATGTTTTTTCAGGGGCTCAAGCAAGGTAAAATAGGATCACTCTGATCCCAAGATATTGTTGACGTGAAAACAGTATTTAAAGGCCTGTTTTTTGGAAATTGGCTTATAGGTATAGATATATGCATTATAAGGGATCAAGATGGGGGCAGGGGTTAAATGGATTTCTAAGAGCTTGGAAGACATGCACACAACTTCTCATGGTCCTGAAAACAGACAGGCTGTCTAGCACAACAAGTCCAATGGATGGACACAGCCTGAGAATTGAGGGGGCATGCCATAACCCGAGATCACAGCATCCTAGGCAGACAGGTTGTCTAACACAACAAGGACACACAGCCTGGGAACGAAAGAAGTATGTACCATATTGTCCCATAACACAAGGCACATGACACCAGCAACAAGGCCTCAGAGAGCAGGGGGGCCTAAGTCCCGGTTTTGAGGGAACAGACCAAATTAGGAGACAGTCCAAAAGGCTACGTGGATGTGTGACCACAGAGAGACTGCCAGTCAGACACAGCCATAGATGAAGAGTCATCAGGAGTCCTCCAGGGGGAAGGAGAATACAAAAGCAGAGACTTGAGATTAACAAAGGATACCTCCCTTTCCCTCCCCATTTTGCTCCCTGAGAGGGGTCCCTATCCCTGTCCCCATCCCCCAGGAATGGTCCCCAAGGCCACCATGGACTGAGGGCATACCAGCAACCCATCTCACGCACCTCACTAGAGGGAGCTGTGAGCCTCGGCATCCCACCTCCAGACTTCTGACACCTAAGAGACAGAGCCTCAGAATGTAGCCTGCGTCCTGACCAGATGTACTTGGACTCTGATGACAGCCCTCGGATTGGTAGATATAGAGCTGTTTGATTGTTTGTATTGTTGCTTTTCTGTTATCACTTGGTATCAATAAATTCACTTATTATCAACTGGCAGGTGTTGTGGTCAGTCTGAGGGTTGTGCCTGCCTAAAACAAAGGTATAAAATCCAGATTTCTAAAATCCAGCATCAACAGATATGGCACTATATGCCAGCACTTCAACAGCTTGGAAGACTTCATATCTAAACCTGAATGTTGCCATCTGGGGTCAATTTTCAACAGGGTGTATACATATGGAATCTGGAACCACTCTATTTCCTAACCAAGTCAGGATTTTAATACAGTTGCAGTTCTATAGTACTCATATTCTTTTCTTTGAGGTCTATCCAATTCTTGGATGTGAATTTTGGTCCCATGATTTCTAAACCCTTTTATTTTACATAGGCAGGAACAAAAGTTGTTTAGCATGTGGAATAAAAACATATATGAAGTAATCCCTAAGGCTATCTAGGGTGAGTCTACTGCCAGACAAGAGACAGCTAGGCTAGCAGCATATTTGTTTTCCATAATATAATCTGCAATTATTTTTTTCCATCTCCAGGTGATTTTCTGAATTTTACTTTCATGCAATCAATAGATTGATCAAGGGAGTAAAATAATCATGCGGACCTACTAGTATTACTTTTCTTTCTTTGCCTTCTTTTTTATTCTAAAATGTTCAGGGCATGGGTTGTCTTGCTCTTTATACCTTGTATTGGGCCAAGTGTCCTGTCAGTGCTTAACAAACAATAACAATCAATAAAAGCATATAGAAGGAGTGGTCAACTAGGAACAGCAAAGCACACACTCTCCTTAAACTAAACTCTGTGATTAGATGGATCAAGCAGATTAGTTGTAGAGTACAGAGACATTCACCTCTAGACTGTGAATTAAAGCCAGTTCTGATAGGCAGTAATTAGCCTAACAATTTCATGGCCTACCAAAAGGCAGCTGTTTCTCCAAATTGGTGCTAAGACACAATTTGGTAGAAGCTTACACTCTCCACATTGTTTTGGACTGGAGCTTTTATCTGTGGAGTGAAAAAGTCTAGTACGTTTCCCAGAAATAAATTCATTTTACAATGCTTTTAAAAAATGCAAAGACAAGTGTGTAATCAGTGTTGATTGTGAGCACCAAGGTAAAATATCATTGAAAACAGCGTAAGTGACCAATGAAATATCCTTATTCAATGATATATATAAAAGCTGCATAGAATTACATAATGTCCCATATATCTACATGGCAAAAAAAATGGTAACATTTCTCATAGCTGTATGAAAATGAACAGTTTTCATCTAGGTTTCATCCTGACAAACATTTTTTTGAGATAGAAAAATGTATTGAAGTATTTAAATTACCTGTCAAATGTAAACCTACCCATTCACTGACACTTCTAAAATATAATGTGAAATCAGACATCATTTATACCCGATAGGATTTTTCATGTTGTCTTATAACATATTAATGTTGAAGCTGAGATGCAGAAATACCAGTGGATTTGTAATTTTAACCTTTTTTCTCTTTAATTTCCAGAATGTAATTCTGCCCCCAGCTGGTTAAAACATCGCTGACATAGGAGACTGAAAGTGAGAGAACATTGAACCTCTGAACTCTGCAGCTTCTGGGATGACTACAATTTGCATGCAAAGTGTCAGCAGCTTTACTGTTCAGCACAGGTGCTAGCAGAAGTTCCTCTGAAAGTATACACTACACCCTGTTCATTATAGCACTAATAGCAAAAAGGTGAAATGGCTTTCAGAAAACAGAGCTCATTGATTACTCCTACAGACCATTACAATTAATGGGGTACTGCTCATTGGTCTATGACAACTGCTCTACCTGCATCAGATAATCTGAGAAGTGGAAAATAAATAATGATTCCTATTGCTATTAGATTCATTCAGTGTCTGAGCTGAAGTCTTCATGGCCACTTGTCTTTCTATTGCTCTTTTTCATTAGATTTTTAGCCTACATTCCTGCAAACAGAACATATATGTATGTAGTGATTGATGTGACTTTATTCTCTCTTTTCAGGTATAATTGCACCATATCTCTTGCCTCCCCAAGACGGGAAATAAAAATAACAAGCAAAAAGAAAGTGAAAAGGTAGAAAAGGAGGGAGAGGAAATATTATTACCTTTAGAGCCAAAAGCTTTCACTCACTCCTCAACTTCTTTCCAGTTTCTTCTGTCATAGTTCAGAACATCTCTTCTGATGCAGCTGAAGAATAAATTACAAATCCCTTCAAATTCATTTAACTTACTTTCTGTTCCATATCTTACCTGTTCATGTGCAGCCTGTTTCTGTCACATCAGCAATCCACTCCCTCTGTGATGGCCCTGATGCATCCTTCCAGGTTCTCAGTGTTAGTTTTTGATACTACCAATGTGAGGGAGGTTAGGCCCAAAATGTTGGCTTTGTGCATTCAAGTAAATAAAATTTGTAAAATATACATGTATTTGTACATATACAAATGCACAAACACACACATAATTCAAGTGGAAATGTTTGTGATTCATGATAAACCAAGTATTGTTAGTACAGCTGAGATGAATGAAAACTTAAGAAAAAGAAGAAAAAGCAATTCTAAAAAAAACCCCAAAACCACTGACTAAAAAAGTTTTATTGTACAAGCTGAAGTGCAAAGCACTCCTAAGCACAGTCTTGGGATTTGGGCACTGAGCCTGCCAATGCCTGTTTTCTAGGGTTTACCACCACATTAGACCATGCCCATGATATTATGAACATGAGTGCTTTCAAGGGTACTTGGTATCACCTGGCCATTGCTGGACTTGAGGGAACAAGTCTGGAAATTTTGCTATCTCATCCAGTATTATACGAGGGTAAATGTTGGTGTGGATATACAGTGCCAAGAGATAAAGCTGAAGGACCTAGCAGAGGAGCAACTAAAGCATGCTACTCTGGAAATAAGATGCAATGAGGGCACGTAATAAACCTAAAAATAAAATAAGGAGTGTGTATCAGGGAGAAAGGAGGCTCCTTAACATTGCCAAAGCATATAGTAGACACACCACACTATCTCCTAGAGTGAACGCAATCACCAGACCACTGAGGAGGCTAGAAGTAAAGAGTGGACACAGCAGATCCCTAATGCCTCTACCTCTTGAAATAGGGAAGAGCAAGCCATTAGGCCACTCCATGAGATGGTGATTTGGAGCTGAGTCTTCCAGGCTGCAGAAGGCCTGACTTTGAGAAAATGATAGAGGTCAGGAGGCACTAAGGCTCTTTGTGAGGAAGGATTTTGAGATCTGGGTGGAGTTCAATTTATTCTGATAAGAAACCTAACAATTGAGGATTTATCTTAACTAGGACTGCCAAACTGGTCAGCCATGAGTGGTTAAATTGCAGTCCATGGGACTTGTTGGTGCTGGAGCTATTGTGCTGTCATGGCTTTAGAAACCAAGAGGTGGCCACTGCTTAATCTTCCCACCTTGACCACCTCTGAATTCAGGGTCTTTGGTTATCACTGGTGAGTAAAATCAGCAGCAGTATGTTGGCAGGAAGACAGTGGGTGACAACACCAGCAGTGGTCACTGCCTGGGTTGTACAGCCAGGCAAATGCAGTGGTAGCTCCTGTGGAACTGACCCACGGTGCCAAGCGAGTTGGGCAACACTGATCTAAACCATACCGCACATCTGAACCTTTGGACATCTTCTGTCACTGAATTTAAAGATTTTACTTCATTTAGCTACTCACCCTGCATCTCTGGCTTAGTTTATCCATTTTCTAGGACCTTACCCTCATCCCTGGAGTCCTCTGTAGTTCAGTGGTAGCATCCTTGTCTGCCATACAGGAGACTTGAATTTGATTCCTTGATGGCCACAGAACTACAACCATGGAGGCACCAAACATCTGGACTCTGTCTTTGGGTTCTGTCTCAATGGACTAAAGAGAGGATGGAAAGTTGGGCAACTTACACTCTTCCATACTCCTGCCCAGGCATATTTAGGGTGGGAGAGGTCTGGGTGACTTCCCACACATATATCATGATCTGAACAGATCAATGGTTGCCAAAACCAAACCGTATTGCATGTATGTTATTTCATATATGCCACAGCAGCTATTGCTTCTTTGTTTTCTTTCACCTCTTTCACCTCTAATCTCGTACCCATGATTAGGAAAAAATGCTAATGAGATTAGTGCAGGAAAGGCTCTCCCCTTCCATTGACCTTTTTGAAAAATCTCAACATGCCTCTGATTGGAGAAGATCAGGAAATGACGTATCAGTAGGGGCTGAGAAAACCTCAAGACATTCTGAACAAAACTTTTGACAAACAGCCAGTGAACTACTGTGTGCACAAAGAAAAATACCCATAGAAACAGAACTCCCAATCTAACAGAAAGAAGCCAAGAAAAATAAATGTGGCCTCCATTTCATGTTAGCGAGTGGGCTGTGATGATTTTCTATAGCATCAGATTCTCTATGGATGGGTATGGATGCAGCTATCCATTTACACCAACAAAAAGTTTGGGCCACAGCATATCCCAAAATTACAGTACTAGGTACTTGCTGAGCTCACAGACTAAAAAGTCTCCTGTGCCACTAAAAAAGTGAGAATAGTTTAAAGCATATTTTGACACATTTCCAAGTCTGAGCTATTTTTTTCTGTGTAAACTTTCACTTAACCAACAACAACAAAATTATAATCCAAACAGCTTTGTTTCCATAGTTGACTTTTTCAGGTTTCCTTGACTCCAGTAGAATCCTTTTCAAAATCCTTTCCTGATTTGTGGTCAAACCTAAATCCAAATCAAGTCCATGTGGGGAGAATGGAAAAATCTGAACTCCATCTTGTTGTCTTGTACATCCTATGGTTGCATAATAACAAAATGCCTTTGTTCTCACAACTAAAGTATGCATCAAGAATCAAAGAAGCAAGAAAAAAAGGGAATGTTCCAAGCTATTACTGTAACAATCCAATTACAATGCCTATCAAACTTAACTTCACAGGTTATAGCTCCTAATTGCCTGACAAAAATTGACACTTCAGTCGCAACAGCATAATATAATCAGAGTCCAAATTAAATTTGATCGTGGGCAGAAAACGATGCTATCATTCGGCGGCATGGAAACAGGAGATCAACTAGCATGATATCAAGGATCAGAAATGAAAATTATTCATTAATGGCAATGGTTTTCTGATAATGGAAATGACACAGTTCAGACGGCTTCGTAAAAACACTATTAATTAAAAAGATGATAGACCTAACAAGGCATAGAAACCAGTGGAACCTTTTTTCTGTGCTTGTTAAGGTGAAGGATGACAATGTTTAAGAACAGAAGTTTATGCACTTTTGTGAGAAGTATTCCGCTGATTCTGTAGCAAGTTTACTGGTTCTTGCTTAGTGAAGCATCTTTCTCCAGGGTGCTATGTTATGGGGACATAAAAAGTGTCTAAGGCCATAATATGGCATTGTAATAAGCATGAATAGTACCAGCTATAAAATAGAAGGGTCCAATTCATAAAAAAAAAAAATCACATGGGATTTTTTGCATACTCCCAAGGAAAAAGTGCAGAGGAAACTATTTTATTTTCCTGTGCAAGCAGCTGTGTCCCCATTTTATTTTGGAGAAAGGCAGCAGTACAGTATACTGAATAAGGAACAACCCAGAAAGGCTCCCTGAAACACAAAGCTTTTACCTGTTTGTCAGAAAGGTCCAAAGCACCACTGCAGAGTTAAGCATGTACCCTAACAATGGTTGTGTGTTCCTGACCAACAATTATAAATATGACTGCAATAAAAAGCTACAACTTTACCACAGCCCTGTACCCAGTTCAACAACAACCATGCCAGAGATAGTGACTGAGGGTGTGATCCTGCTGCACTGAAGGCAGAGAGGCCTGAGGAAGGATGCTGCGATACCCAAAACTTGCTTATATCTATACCAACCATACAGTTGGTCCAATAAAAAATATCACCCACAAAAAATTTTGCCAGTGAATTCTCTCACATAACTCCTGGACCATCGTGGCAACAACACCACCTCAGCACTATTGAAGTCAGTAAATTGTTTCAATACATTGGATGAAAGACTAAGCCCTAGTCCTCCAACCTAGCAAGATGGTCAATGTGTGTGTCTCCAGCACTGAAGTCACAGGGATATGAATTTCAGAAAGCATCTGCACTCCTAATGCATAAAGAAGTCCCACCTGCATGAAGAAACAGTGCATAGTAGTGTTTAATGGGAAAGGCTCTATGGAAATTTACTATTTTCACTGAGTTGAGAGATTTATTTTCTAATGATCATTTTCTGCAGTTTGTTTCTCTGCCTTGGCCATTTTAAAAGGGAAGCCAAAGACCTGAGGAGAGCAGGGATATGGGCCTGGCTGTTCGTGAGTGCTAGAATGTTGCTACCATTATGCACGTGCAAGGCCCAAAGCTACAAAGCCTTGAATTCTCTCTTGCAGGTAAACAAGTAACAAGTCCTACCAAGAATAGGAAAAGTTGTCTGCTTATACCCCAACCCACATCATTTTCACTAAAATGCAGTCTAAATTTTAAATATTATGAATCCCAAATAATAATCCCCTTTTCTGAACATTATCATAGCAGAGTTTCAAGTGAAAAGAATTAGGGGAGGTTTGATAACTGGCAAGGAAGAGCTCAAATGTCCAGGTTTGCTGGTTTTATCCAAAGTTATTTTTAACTTCAAGCTTGCCACTAAAATGTGCCCTTTGTTTGACCTCTCTCCTACCCTTCACCTGAATACTCAGTATTGTTTTATGGATGTCGGGATGACAGATGAGGACTAGTGGCTTGCTAATATCCTTCACCATCTATTCATGTTCTGGTGTCTTCTGATGTTGCACTGAATGATCCCTGGGTTCAAGAGAACCTTCAGTGGCTCTCACTTCTTGTGCAATAGCCAGGAACAGCAAAGTTGAATTTGCTCATGGCTTCCTGTTTCCAAATATCTGGTGTGGAGATGCATCCATCTGAACCTTTGTAAATTCTCACTATGGAGAATACAAGATTCAGACTTCTGGAAAGATAAAGCACATAAAAAAAGAGGACTCAGTTAGGTAATGTGCCTATGTGCAATCCCCTTCCACCCTGTTCAAGTGTTTGAAAAACTGTTCATAGAAAAGAGGGAGGAGGTCCTCCCTCCTGCTCTCTGGATTTTTGTGACTCAGCCTTAAGGTGAAAATGAAGGCATGTCACAAAAGTAGATGTATTAATGCTGAGGCTAGAAACCTATGGCTTGTGGGCCAGATCCAGCCCACAGAACCATTGGCTCCAGCCAGTAGACATGGGGCATCACTGTACTCAGCAGCAAGAGGATTTGGCTGTGGGAGCTCTCTCTGTGCTGCCACAGGAACAGGTGGTAGTGGCCATGTCATAGCATTTTCCCACTTCTGACTCAGGACAGGCCACTCCAGCTTTCAGCTAGGAAAGGTTGCCTATCCCTACATTAATGGATTCAACCAGGGAGGAATAGGATTGTACTCTGGTATGTAAATCCACTTAGATCCCCAATGTCGGTGCTCCCTCAGAGAAGATAAGTCTGAATGGCATCTTTTGACTCATGTACAGATGAAGTGGGTTTAGCCAAAGAAGGTATCCCATATGTCTTCCATCTTCCATCACTGTAACTAATTACCATTCAAAACCAGAATGCATCACCAAAAACTGATTTGATATTTTTTTGGATTCCCAAATAACACCCCAAAAAACTGTACCTAGTCATGACAAACTGCTGAGAAAATATTCATAGAAAACTGTTCCCAAAAGCTCAGAAAACTCGGTACCAGACACAACTGGGTGTTTTTTCTGCCATAACATACTTTACATAGTTCTAGTATGCAGACAGTATATAAAGTATGCCTGGATTGTCAACTTCATTTTTTTTAAAAATCAGATGGGCAATATGCTATCTAAATTGCACACATCAACAGTTGCATTACACCTACTCTATAGCATAATGTAGTGAAGGTCCTCCAATTTCAGTGGCTCTTGGTAAAACAATCTGCAGCTTTTTAAATGTGATGAACGAAGACAGACGCAGAGAGTGTTGGAATTCTATATTCAGACAGCTTGGGAGAGAAGACTAAAATATTAAAGGGTGAAAGCAGCTACCCAACAATGGTAGCAAAGGATTGCTATGACTGTAATAAAGCTGCCACATGATCATACCTTGGAATGGATATATTGACCCCCTGCTGGAAGCACTTTATCGAAAACTGCAGGAGGAGGGGGAAAAAAACCCATGTACAGAGTATTGCTGTTTTTTCATTATTTAATATAGAAAAAACAAAGTGGGGCAGAGAAGCAAGGGCAGGAGAGGGGGGGAACCCAAAGAAAAACAGAGGCCAAAAGTTTTCTTTAAATGATTGGATTTCATAATTTACGATCTATTCTATAAACATTTCCTTGATAAGAGTGTCTGTGTTCAAACACAGAATATGGGCATAGTTTCTGCCTGTACGCAGGAAATTAAAAGTGGAAACAGTCAAAAACCAATTTTGTGCTTATTCATCCTGCATTTGCAAGCCTTTGAACTATATCATCTAATAGGTAATTTCCTTCTCTAAGTTCCTTGACTACTTCACAGCAGGCATGTCTACAAGTACATATTTACTACGCAATAATTTAGGTTACCGCCCAGTAACCGAAAATTACTGCACAATATGGGCACACATCTAAATCTGTATGCCCATACTGTGCAGTAATTTATGCCAGCTTGGGTGTAAATCTGATACCAGCATCATGCAGGTATCAAATTTACGCCTGTTAGTTACTGTGCAGTAATGCACATGTAGTTGCCTTCCTGCGCAGTAGCACTGTGTGTGTGGACTAACTTTAGTCTCAAGTCAGTCCACACAGCATTACTGCATTTCAACGGCTGCACATATAGATGCTGGCCTAAAAACCATTTACTGTGCTGTAATTTACTGCACAGTAAATGGACATGTAGATGCGCCCAGAAAATAAAAGAACCGGTAAATTTGTTTATTTTAGGAACCAAAGGTCGGGTTCAGGCTTTACTAATTCCAGATGGTCAGGAATTTTTCAACATGTCTTTTGGTTGGAAAATGCTGCTACATCTAATCTGAAATGGTTTGTATGAAAGTTTCCTCATGTCCAGGATGGGATTTCTGGGCAAAATCAAAGAGAACTCGACCTTAGTATAAAAACCAGCCCAGTGTTCAGCATTGGAATGTTGAACACCATGGTTCAAGACTCTAGTCTGCCTCTGCTAGGCCAGGAACTTAAGCCTAGGCTTCCTATACCCCAGGTCAGTGCTTTAATCACCAAACCAGGTAGCTATTAGAGCGTCTGTCTGTCTGTCTTCCTCTCTCTTTTGTGAAAAACTTTTGGGGTCCATCCCAATGCCAAATGGAAAACTGTTCAAAATCTCAAAGTTTCACAGGCTGGGAAAGCCATTTCTCACCTAGCTCTAGCTTACACCAGTGTAAAAACCAGAATGGTGACAATGGTCAGCTTTACTCTAGATTTTTATTGGCATCCGTGAAATCCAAAATTGTCCAATCCATAAAAACCAATGCTCTAGTTCTATGAAGGGATGAACTCTTATGCCTCATCGTAACACTGTATGCAGGTAATGCCCTTCACAACATCAGGACCTAGTAAAGGCTACCTATACTTGTACAATGTTAATGTGGCTTTTAGTATACAGTTCAGGATTCCTCAGTTTTCCAGCATATTCACTGGACCGGGAAATATGAGGCATTAGAAAGAAAATAAATAATGAAATTAAGCTTAACAGGGTTGCTGGCCCATTTTCAGATCCCCCATTCTAAAACTTGCAAGTATCACCATTAGGCATTTTGCCAAGACTATTCCCTTGGTAAATTCAGGCTTATGCACCACTCAAGAGGAGTCTGTTAATGACTACAAAGATCCACAGCTGTTTACAGTTTTATACTCAGTGGTGGACCAGGCAATAAGCTTGATCCAACAATGAAATTGTTGGGGTTTCGCAGCAAGAAGAGACATTGTGTCAACTATCTGTTTGCTCATAGTGTGATTGACTTTCAGGGTAGCTTGGAAGAAGTGTGAGGAAAAGAGAGAGGAATAGGTGTGGGTAGGGGTGGAGTTGTGCCAGGCCTTGAAAATGAAGGAAAAAATTAACAACAAAACATTTAGTGACAAAAATAGCCCCTCAGAAAGAGAAGTGCTGAAAATAGCAGGCCTGGAAACATTTTGGGGAAAGTTCTCCATACAGCCACAAAAATAGAGAAAAGCTTTCAAAAAAATAAAAAGAAACGAACATTATCTACTACAAACTCAATGTTTGGTGGGGGTGGGGTTTGTGAATGAAATAAATCAGATCTGCTGTTTTCTGTACTAGATGCTGGTCTTCAAGTTGATGGCATCAGAAGGATAAACAGGCAGGCTGAAAGACAACCTGAGATGTATGTCTGAAGGTAACATGTGAGAGACATAAACAGCTGGCTTATTGGTTTTGTTTCTGGACAGGGAGCACAGATCTTATTAAAAGATGGATATATCCTTATTTGGTATTACTTCACTGAAAAATAGGAGAAATAGTTGTTAGGGGGTCTGCCTATACTGCCTCAGTACAGTGTGAGGGAGCACCACTAAGAGACACATCTTATATGTCTCATGCATGCTACCTCCTGAGCCTGGGAAGAGTGATACAACACCAATGCAATACTGTGCACGCCTCTCATGGGACAGGTATGGTATGTTTTAGTCCAGTGCTCTCTGGTGTCATACAAGTGTGGCATAGACAGACCTCTGGTGCCAAATGATAAGTAAGGCAAAATGTACTTTTATGGAGTTCTTTGAGCACGCTGTCATTTGACAGTATAAGATATTCAAATAATATGGACAGAGACCAGTTTACTTCAGCCAAGCTAAAGCAAGACACTTAGATGACCAAATTCCCAGAGGCTTGCATGATAAATTAGTTCAAAAAAGAATTAAGCACTCTTGAAATAAACATTCCTGAATATCAAGATCATTTGGCACAATTTGCTTTCCAGGCAGCAATGGAATTAGACCAACCAAACAGCAGCAATTGATGAAATCAGAAAATTAGCCAAAGAGTAAGCTCTATAGCTTTTAGACTCTAAAGCATAGCCTGACAATGCGTGTTGGTCCTGGTTAGTCTCATTCAGAAGCTTTCCACTCATCAATAGGGCAGGCATTTCCCATCCTTTCACTTCAGAGGGTTCCCAGAACTAGCACATCAGGTGCCAAGGGCTTATTGCAAACTTATAGGGATCATTAAACACACGGCTGTGTTGATGGGCAGCTGATCAAGTAAATTATTGATTAACCATAATGCAGGAAGTAAAAATATCAAAGGAAAAAAGATTCCACTCTTTATGTTCTGGCCAGATGAACATCCATTTTTACCAGGAAGATTGTTCACAATAAGAAATATATAATAGATTAAATCCAGTGATCAACAGGACAGTGATCATCACCTGCTGGAATTCACCATCCAGCGCAAGGTGGCAAAGGCCTACAGCAAGGCAGCAGCACTAGACTTCAGGACGGCAGACTTCAATGAGCTAAGGAGAATACTCGGGGAAGCACTGAGGTCCCGGAGGGGAGGGGAGCCAGGCGTCCAAGGAAAGTAGTCACTCCTTAAGGAGATGATCCTCCAAGCGCAAAGGGAGGTAATCCCAACACGGATCAAAGGGAGCAGGAGGGCACATAAGTCCCCATGGCTCACCAAAAGCATCCAGGAATGTCTCCTAGTAAAAAGGGAGGCGTACACCCAATGGAAGGGAGGGGCCATCACCAGGGACGACTATACTGCAGTTGCTTGGGGATGCAGGGGGGTAGTCAGGAAGGCCAAGGCAGAGATGGAACTGGGACTAGCTTCCCGGATTAAGGACAACAAGAGGTCCTTTTTTAAATACGTAGGGGGTAAAAAGAAGGTTCCAGGTAATGTGGGGCCCCTGCAGACACGTTAGGAAATTTGGTCATCACAACAGACGACAAAGCCGACATATTTAACGATTTCTTTGCCTCCATTTTCCTAAGCAGGGACCAGAACAGTCACCCCCACTCTGGGCCCCCCTTAGATCCCAGGGGAGGCGCACCTAGGCCAAGGGTTAGTGAGGAACTAGTTAGGGAACTTCTGGAGGGACTGGATGTATTCAAATCAGCTGGTCTGGACAGTCTCCACCCCAGAGTACTGAGGAAACTGGCTGAGGTCATTGCAGGACCCCTGGCACGGCTTTATGGACACTTGTGGTGCTCTGGTGTGGTGCCAGAGGGCTGGAAGAGGGCCAACGTGGTTCCCATCTTCAAAAAGGGGAGGAAGGAGGACCCGGGAAACTATAGGCCAGTTAGTCTTACCTCAATCCTGGGCAAGCTTTTTGAGAAAATTATTCTGGCACATATCCACAGGTTCATTAGCAGCAGGTCATGTCAGACCAACCAGTGGCCTTCTATGACCAGATCACCAAATCATTAGATGCAGGGGTAGCAGTGGACATAGTCTTCCTGGACTTTCGGAAGGCCTTCAACACTGTCTCTCACCCCGTTCTCATTAAGAAACTGGGGGGCTGTGGTGTCGACACCCACACAGTCAATTGGGTCGCCAACTGGCTGGAGGGCCACACCCAGAGAGTGGTGGTGGATGGGCCATTTTCAACCTGGAGGGACGTGGGCAGTGGGGTTCCACAGGGCTCAGTCCTCGGGCCCGCACTCTTCAACATCTTCATCCGTGACTTGGACAAGGGGGTAAAAAGCACCCTGTTCAAATTTGCTGATGACACTAAGATGTGGGGGGATGTGGGCACGCTAGAAGGGAGGAATAGGCTGCAATCGGACCTAGACAGGTTACAAGGGTAGCCAAATGAGAATAAGATGGGATTCAACACTGACAAGTGCAAGGTGATGCACCTGGGGAGGAACAACCGGCACCATACCTACAGGCTGGGGAACTCCCTTCTTGTCAGTACAGAGGCAGAAAAGGATCTTGGAGTCATCATTGACTCCAAGATGAACATGGGTCGGCAGTGTGGGGATGCAGTCTTGAAGGCCAACTGCACCTTGTCATGCATCCACAGATACATTTCAAGCAGGTCCAAGGGGGTGATACTTCCCTTCTATGCGGCACTGGTCAGGCTGCAGCTGGAGTACTGCGTCCAGTTCTGGGTGCCCTGCTTGAAGAGGGATGTGGACAACATGGAGAGGGTGCAGAGGAGGCCACTCGCATGATCAGGGGGCAGCAGGGCAGGCCCTACGAGGACAGGCTACGGGACCTGAACCTATTTAGCCTCCACAAGAGAAGGCCAAGGGGGGATCTAGTGGCCTGTTACAAACTAATCAGAGGGGACCAGCAGGCATTGGGGGAGTCCCTGTTCTCCTGAGCACTACCAGGAGTGACCAAGAATAACGGTCACAAGCTGGCAGAGGGTAGATTTAGGCTAGATATCAGGAAGCGCTACTTCACTGTCAGGGTGGCTAGGATCTGAACCAACTTCCAAGGGAAGTGGTGCTGGCTCCTCCCCTGGGGGTCTTTAAGAGGAGGCTAGATGTACGTCTCACCAGGGTTGTTTGACCCCAGTACTCTTTCCTGCCGTGGCATGGGGTCGGACTAGATGATCTGCTCAGGTCCCTTCTGACCCTAGAAACTATGAAACTATGAATCAGGGCCTTGGATCTATTGACTTCAGTGAACTTGTGGCAGTTCACATCAGCTGATGATCTGCTCAAAATATTTTGTTTGTACAGTGCCAAACTTTTCCAAGTAAAAGCTCAAAAAGCCAGGAAATGCATTTGATGATGTCAACTTAGCCATGCTACTCATGTGTAGTAATTTACAATATACCTCAAAATAAGATATAGGAATAGAAAATACTAGCTCTGACAATATGTCCAAAATTATGTGGTTGTATGAAACTGAATATTCATTTCCTGACTCTACACCTACCAAATGTAAACCAGAGCAGCATCTGAAAACCCAACTGTACAAGAGCAAGGAGGACCTCAAGTCTCAGTTGACTGTTACGTTGACTCATCATCTGCTGGAGCTCATAAAAATCCTTGAGCAGCCAAGGCTTACAGTAAATATAGTCAGAGTAGGTGCCCTGCCCACATAAATCTTTGAAAATTCCCCTTCTGCCCTGAGGACATAAGATTGGATGCCCTAAACCGACACTGACCATAAACTGCCCTCTGAAAATTCACTTGCCCAATTCTGAGCCACAGATATTTAGGAAGACCTGCAATAAATAGGGAGGGAAAAGCCCCTGCAGTCAGCCACATGCTCCTAACATAAGTCAAAGATTGCAGAAAAGTCCTTGTATGGTACTTTCACTTACATTTCTTGGAGTGACTACCAGCTAAATGTTGACAGCTACGAGGAATGACAATAGTATACTGTGTTATAAAATACTATTTCAACCTAAACTACTATCCTGCCTGCTTGTATTTTAGGAGCTGGAGATTTAAAAAAAAATAACCCTGCTCCTAAAATGTTGTTTCTGAACTCAAGATGTGTATAAAGTAGTATTACAAGGCTGCACAATTATTTTTTTTATTTTCCTCATCTTATGTGCAAATTCTTCAAGGCTTTGGAAAAATTCCTTCAACCTTTTGCTAGTCAAATTAAAGTAGGTATGTAATATACATGAAGAGAGCCACTTTCTTTAATATCAGCAACATCATTTCTGAGAGAAAAAAAGGAAATTATGAAAGTAAAAAAAGTTTAAAATATCATCAAGAAGAGCACTGTAGCCAGCAAAGGATACTGAGCCGGGGGGGGGGAGGGGAGGGAGAAGGGGAAAAGAGGAGGGAGATGTAAAAAGAATAAGGTTTGTAACCATTCGTCTTGCTCCATTTTATAGCTTCTTGTTGCAGCAATTACTTTGATTCTGGGTGCTATGTATTCTCTATTGATACCTAAGAGACTAAACCCATAAAGGGTTCCTGTTCCAAATCTATTTTTCTGAAGGCACTCAAGATGCCAGTTTATAGACAAAACTAAAAGTACATTCTTATCAAACTTTCCAAGACTTGCTTTATTTCACTCCGTTGAAACAACATGCTAGTCACACAACAAATTCTTCTCCCCTACTCATTTTTACCTGAACTTTGCAAACTGGAAGTTTATACATATCAAGTGTATCAGGTCCTAAGACATCACATGATTTTACCAAACATTATATAACAAGAAGGATGTCACAATTCATCAGTCAGATGGGAAAATGCTGGGAGAGGGGCTCATTTTAATTTTTTTTCTGAATAAACAGGAAATTCCTTACAACTCAGCTCTCATGCTGCAATCCATAGGAGTTTGCTGCTATCTGCAGGTAAAATATTCTATTACTGAGCAAAAATCAGAAAACAAAGCCAAAGCAATTTAGCTTTTATTCTTAATTTTGATTCCACACAGTTCCACTTAAAAGTCGCTTTGCTTTCTGAAGCACTAATGGAGATGGAGATTTTACAGTCTGGGCATAAGAAACCTTATTATTACCTTCACTCTATGAATTGTAGTAATGCCATTCTCATGGTGCAATTCATTGCTACTCAGGTTAGCCAGGATCAGAGGGCAGGTTAAAGTCCCAGAACAGGATAAAACAGCTCTGATGCAATTACCTTGTGGTCATTTCAGGAGTGTAGTCCTGTTCATGCCCCATCCCTAACAGTCTTCTCATGAGCCCAGAGAAGCCCCCTAATCTGGGATATCCTGCCAATGAGCACAGCTGGTTCTGTGAATCTCAGGAATATTTCTCCAAAGGGATGTGCCCACAGGCAATCCAAGACAAAATGTGATCTGTGCCAATACAGCCTCTGCTACGGAGGCTTCTTCAACCACAGACAAGTGTCACATAAGCAGTCTCTCAAAACCACAAACTCGGCTTGTTCTATGCAAGCATCGGGTTGCCCCTTCCCTCCGTTCTGTTCCATGAATAGGAACAACTGAAATGCAGAGAAAAACAGAATGGTTAGTTAACTGTCCTCAGTCTGAAAATCAGAGTTGGGAAAGGATTTCTCTACAGATTTTTTTGCCCACCTGATGCAAACAACTTCTAAGAAAGTACTGTCTGACCAACACAAAGAATTTTGGGATATATAATTATACTGAAGGTCAAAGAAGATTCAAGGGTTTACCTCTCACTAAATGTTTCCAAGGAAGATTCATTTACTTCCCCAAGAATAGTAAAATGACATGCACTGTTTCTTCCACTTTTTGGCTAAGAAGTTGGTGTTTTTAAGATTGCTCAGAGTGAAATAAAATGTTTTGATTGCTGTTTTGTGTAAAAGGAGATGGAACTTTGCAATTAAATATGCTTAATTATGTAGACTCTTATCTGAGTAGCCATTACAGGAAACACTGACAACAGGAACTGACATTGTCACATCAAAACTTAGATCTTAATCTAAAGTATTCCATTTTGCTATGTTGCAGTCTTACAGCTCTTCACAGTCCCACCTTGCTATCAAATATACATCTTTTCAGCTCTGAGGGGAAAAAAATTAAGAATAATTTGAAGCCTTTTCTCCATGCCCAGTCATCTTTAAAATATGGTCTCATCTACACAATTAGAAGAAAAACGTTATATTTTTCTTCACAAAGAAAGGTGCTAACATGCACTGATTGGGACTTGGGGGCTATTAGTATCACTTAAAATAAAAAGGGAATGTATAAAAACGCAGTGGATGCAGAACTACAAAATACCCATAGCCAGAGTCTCCTTTTAACCTCTAAACTGTAGTTGAAATCCAGGCACTAGCTTGGTACCAGGAGTATAATGACACTGCTAAGGGGAAAGTGCACTGCAGTGAACAGATTACAGATCATTAGGAACTGGGGTTGGGTTGTGACTTCAGCCGGTAGTGAATCTTCCCATTCCCCAAGTTTGTGTCTAAACTACGCTTCGTGCTTCTTTTTGCCATAATTTCTCATTGATGCCACCCACAGCAATGGAAACAGTTTGAGGCCTGTCTCCACTCTTTAAGCACTGTATTGACTAAAGGTACAAGCAAGTCAACTGTTCATGTGAGGTTAAAAAAGAATGAGGATCTACAGTCCATCAGCTGCTCTACAGTGATTGCCCAGGCACCTTTTCACTGAGGACTAACTACTTTGACTTAACTTCCATCTACCACAGAGTAAAGGCATGCACACAGGCAGTTACCATGGAGTAGCTGATGCACAATAAATTGCAATCCCCTTTGCTTTCTGGTAATTAATTTATATCCAGATGCCTTACCTTGCTCAAAGCAGGCCTACATAACACATTGCTCTAAGTATCAATGGTTGCTAGCAGTTGGTCCATACTTGGAATCCCACAGTCCTTCCTATCACCAGTGAAACTGAATCACTGAGAGTAAGAGAAGTAAAATTTAGAAGGGGAAGTTCGGCATAGAAAATCCGCCCTGGAGGAGTTGCCTCCTGCTGCTAGGTTTTGTTGTCCAAGCCAGATAAGCAGCAAAGAATAGAGCTGTGTGAAGCTTCAGTCCCTGATTTGATTCAGCAGAGATTTGGCCTGATTTGGTGGCCAAATTTCCAAATCAAATCAACAGACCCTTTAATCTCTCCAAATCAAACCAGAACCCAGGGTCCCCCTGTGGCTGATCGCCAAGCGGGGGGGGATCACCCTACTGGTCCACTTCCAGGTTCGCCCCTGAGCATGCGGTGGGGGGGCGGGGAGCTGCACTCCTGTGGGATGCTCCATCTGCCCCACCACTGCAGCATTCATGAGCCACACCTGGTACCTCGAGGTATGTGGAAAAAACATTTAAAGCTGTGTCTATGTCTGAATTGCTGATTCTCTGAATCCGCATCAAATCTTCAGATTCAAATTTGGTTGAATCAAATCAGGGACAGTGATCCAAATCAACAAATCGAAACACTGTCCCCAATTTGGGCTGAATCGAAATTGAATACAGCCCATTTCGCACACCCCTAGCAAGGAACAGCACTTCCAGCTATGATGGGCTGACTGGCCATTAAGAACAGACGTGTGCAGAACAGCTGACTGCCTGGCCTGGAACTGAGGAGTTTCCTCAAGTGGCCACAGCTGATGCTATGAGAAAGCAAGAAAGCATGTGGTGGGTACTTCCTTTCGTGGGGGGAAAGAATTGTGGCCCACATATTTCAGAGAAGAGGCTAGGTAATGAGCAGATCCAGACAAGTGCTTTGTACCACACGACAAGAGTAAGAGTGAGAGGGAACAAAGGGTTTAAATCAGTTCACTATGGATTACTATCAACTTTGCTATCTTTACTCCTATTGGTTTACAGCAATAACAGTGAAAGCATTAGATAAATTTCAGTCTCTTAGAGCCAGTCCTGGAAATTAAGGTACATGTCTACACATGAACCTCCTTTGCACCCACTGGCCCCCCACATCATATTTCAGACATACACCCTCAGCTTCCAGACCCTACATAATTCCTTCCATGCCCCAGATGTGCTTCATGTGCTAGCCCTGTAAGCCAGTCACTTGACCTGCTGCTTTTGCAGGAGAATTCACCTTGACCTCCTGCTTTTGCAGGAGAAGCTCCTCAGCCAGTTCTCCAATGTGAAGTTCTGGCTTTAATTAAACAAACAAGAAAAATAAAATCCCTCTTCCAGATACTACTAGGAAAAATCCCTTCCTACTCTGACCCCTCCTTGCAGCAAGCTCTTCCCTTCCCAGATTATTTCCTCTTCTGGGTGCTTTTAATGCTCCCAGTGGGACATGCCCTCATTACCTGAATGCTGCACAGCAGGGCCTCCTTGAAAGGGGCAACTGGGCCTCCTTAAAGGGACAGACTACGCTGTTGCCCCAAAGAGCTGACAATCTAAAAACAAGCAGTTGAAGCCATACAAGCAGAGGAGAGCAAGACATTGAAACACACATTTCTTGTTAGTTTCATGTTTTCTTTGTTACTGAATACAAATGTCACCCAATCATCCCACTAGGGAACTATCACTCATTCCAGCCCCGACTTCCATCTAAAATCCAAAAATACTTTAATGACTTTTTTCTGAAGTCAACGATCAGCCCACTTTGTCCTTCATCAGCACAGAAAACCCAGCCTCTCATGGTGTGTCCTTTTGTAAAACAGAAATAGTAAATGATGGTATTTGACTGGTGTGAGTCATTTCTTGTAGGCTCTGTATAAACTTTGGATCTTTCCTGGTGTTCCTTCTAGAAAGAATCCCTTGATACACTGAGATTGGGAAGTTTTCTAGCATTTGCAACGTAGTGAGGTTTTGGTCCAGTTGCTGCTTAGTAATGTAGTCTACTTTTGGCGAAGAATCTTTACACTTCATTTGTAGAAGTGCCCCTAAGAAAAATAATAAATCTAACATGTAAAGGAAGAACCATGCCCCTCTCCTGGCCTTGGGACAGCATAGTTCTCCTTTTGCATGCCCACCCATGGTGCTTGACAACAGCTCAGGTGCCTGCCTCTGAGTTCTTGGTTCCTGGTTTTGTCCCTTGGAGATTGGATTACTGACTCATATGGTGTCCAGGAGAGGAATAGCACCCTATTCCACCTAAGTTCTCCAGCTGCTGTCAGTGACTGGGGGTATTTCTTCCCCTTTTTTCTATCAGTTCCATTTGTTAGAAGCTCAATCTACAAGTTCCTAGAACAGCAGTAACACCCAACCCACAGTCCCACTTCTGGACTCAAGGGCTCTCAATTATTGGCTTAACTGAAAGTGGTTGATGATAAAATGGTTGTAGCTTTGCCTTCTTCCTCCTTAATCAAACTGGTTCCTGCTGATGATTCTCCTCTTCCTAGAAAATGCTAGGGAGAGCTGGGGAGGAAATGGAGAGTGTATGGACTGCTGTGCCTCTGTGTCAACTCATTGCTCCATAAGGCTATGCAGAATTCCTGCATTTGAGAACCTGTTGATTCAGCAATAAATACACTACATTATTAAGCAGCAAAACCCTGCTAGAAAACTTCTCAATCTCAGTGTATCAAGGGATTCTTGCTAGAAGGGAAACCAGGAAAGATCCACAGTTTGTACAGGGCCTATAAGAAATGTCTCACGCTAGTCAAATCTATTTACTATTACTATATCACAGAATAAAATAAATTAGTTAAGGTAAAAAAACCAAAAAAACAAAAATAAATTCTTATATTGCAGTACTTGGCTCTGAGCATCTTTTCCTTGCGTTGTTGAGGCCCCAAGTTACTCTCTAGAAGCACGGGCTTCTGCATGTGTGACATACCTTGTTGGACCAGGGTCTTAGAAAGCTGTTTCCAGCAGGGCCTGCTTCTGTACCTTTTGTAGTGCCCAAGATGCTGTCAAAGCTCTTCAGATGAACAGCAAAACACTGTCCCCAGATCAACATTAACTCCATTCTGCCAGAGGCAGGTTAGCAAATTTCTTCTGTAACAATTGTTAAGGCTTGTCTACACTGTGTGCAGCAGCAAGTCCTGGCACCAGGGCCGTCCCTGGGAGGGCGAATTGGGGTGACTGCCCCAGGCCCTGCAGTTTGGGGGGCACCAGGGAACCAGGCAGAGCATCTGAGGTGACTCCACACTGCCACCAGCTTCACTGTTGGGAGGCTGCTTGGCACCCCCTGCCGCTAAATCTGCCACCGACTTCCTCACATCCAGGGGTAGGGCCCCCACACAAGCTAATTTGCCTCAGGCCCCACACCCCCCTCGGGTCACCTCTGCCTGGCACTGTGGGCTCAAACACACACTGGCCATGCCATCTGAGCCCACGGACGTGCTTCCTGTATCTGCCTCATTTTGTATCTTTGCTCCACAACACATCCTCTTTCTGGGCTTAATAAACATGTGCTGCTTTAGGAGTTTCTCACAGAAAGGAGGAAGAGCAGGCTACAGTCTGGTTTCACTCAGAGCAGTTGGAAAGAAGTCAGTTGGGAGATTTAATGTCTTAAAGGTGGCTTCAGAAGAATGCAGATGTTGCACCAGGCACAGAAATACCAGCTTGTGTTTGTGACGGAGCTGGGAAGACATCTCTAGGGCTTAGATTTACGAAAGGTGCTACTGCCTTCCGTGCTTAAGTGAAGTCTTCACACGGCCTGATTTTCAGAATATGGGTGTTCAGCACTTTCTAAGTCTTAGAGCCATTCAGTGGGTTCCCAAGATTGGTGCCCCAAATCAGACATCCAATATCTCTAGTTGCTTTTGAATGTCTTGTCTCTTCTAACGCCCATAATTGTATCTGTATTTCCTCACCTGTGCAGAAAATTCCCCCTGAGCCTGATTCTCCACAGCCAGTTGTTATTGACAGCTGTGCAAAGGGACTATAAAATGCAACTAAATCAGGGTTCTCTATTTAATCTCTTTAGTGGTAGCACTATATACCTACTTTGCACCACTGCAAATGAATATACAATCTGGAAGGCAATGGAGAATTCAAACTCTTTGTCTTGATTTCCTCAGCCTTTTCTTCATTCACCTTGCCAATCTATTTCTACCTGAAACCTTATGAGAACAAATGTGACTGCTGAAGACATGAGCTTTGTGATGTGTAGATATTGTGCCTTAAACAAAGATAACATTAATGAATTCACATTCAACCTTTTCAGCCCTGTGATAGAAAAAGATTTTCAGTCACTTTAGCCTGAGCTACATTTGCACTCAGGGTCACCTAAAGAAAAGGACAACACATTCATCTTTATCCTCCTTGAGTTGTAGAACCACTCAGATAATCTATAGCAAGTTACAAAGTGAAATTAAATACCTTAAAATGCCATTTATCTGATCCCCAATTAAAACATAATCTTTTTAAAGCTGTCGATAGCTGCTGACCAGAATCAATAGAGGGGAAGATTATGATTGACACTTCCCCAGTGATCCTCAGTCAGACAGGAAATAAATTGCTATTGTCAGGTCAGCAGGATGAAGAAAAAACTGGACCTCAGGCTTAACCACATGGCAGAGAAGCAGAATTTGAGCTGGTCTGTGATGATTCCAGGTTTTTTTAGCTTGACAGGGGAGGAGAGATGATAAATCTGAAAATTAAAAAAAATAAACTCTGAAGTTATAAAATCATGAATCTTTCTAGAAGTATTTGTAAAACTAAGTTTTTCTTTGATCTTTCCATGTGCATGCTGAAGTTACTGAGTGGAATTCAACTAGTCTCTTAACAGTATGAGTCTTAGTTCTTTCTCATTTACATTTACAAAACATAGGCTTACACTAGTATAAGTAGATCCTGGATATTCCTTATCTTCACCACAGGAGTTAAAGTTTTAACTATCTAAATCTAGTGCTTGACATCAGTGACATGTGAGTCAGTGTATGAGCTTAGGGTAAGAGGACTAAACAACTGCTAGTCCTCTTGACCTACATTATGATCTTTCTTTTTTCTAGGCCAGCTTAGAAAGTTCAGTATGAAATAGTTTCCCTGTGTGTAGAGGGCTTATGAGGATTTTTTTCCCCGCAACAAGCTGTTCCCTTTTTCCAACTTTCTACAGTAAAACTGTAACACAAATGCTCCAGCCTGCCTGTGAAGTCAGAATAGTCAGCACAATAAATTTGTTGTACTCATAAATCCACCACCACTACAGTGCTTGGTCAAAAAGGAATTTCTTTTGACAGCCCATAATCAGGAGTGAGAGTGAACTATGCTTTCTAGACTGACAGTTAGATGTATGGAGTATGTGATCCATCCCCACCTTCAGACATCAGGGAGTATGCTCTGGAGATCCAGGCTCCAGAGCAGAAGCATATTCCAGGTGTCAGGGAATTTGCCTAGGATATGGGCATGGCACTTTTAAGCTAGGAACAGAAATTACACACAAACCGAGATAAGTGATTGGAATCTGGTTCAAATCCGTAACACAACAGAAGTTTAGTGCACATACACCACTTTCAAAATGGCCAAAACTGGTTTAAGATAAACCTTGATGGATGTAGTATGAGACTTAACTGATCTATGTTAAATCAGTTTATTGAACTTCTGTCCCAGATCCCCTCCAAATTCAAGTTAACTCACAATCCCCCAGCATCCCAGGATGCTTTGCACCTCCCCTGCAAACCTTACCCTCACAGGGTGGGCATGCTAGCCTTGACCCAAGATGTCTGCTCCAGCTGAATAGGGAAACATGCTCTAGCACTCCCTGGCTTCTGCCTGGGCCACTGCAGGCATGTAGGCACATTTTCCGAATCAGAAGTTAATGTCTGTTCACTTGCTTATCAATTCAATCTATTCAGTTTAAACTATTCTGTGAAAATTGAATCAATTTAGCCTCAGACTTTTTGACTGTCTGTACTGATTCTGGAACAATCTTCCCATATAACACTGGACAAGTTACTTAGCCCCTCGGAGCTTCAGTTGTCACCTGCAGAATAAGGGTGATAGTACTTCCCTACCTCCTAGAGGTATCTAGAAGAAAAAACACTCAAATACTGAGATAGTGGAACCCTAAAAAGTGCTTGGGGTGACAGAGTTTAGAAAGCAGGGCAGGTACTGTCATCAAAAGACAGACTGGATGTGGTAGGGGAAGGCTAACACATGATGTTCTCCCCAGTAGTTATTCCCAGAAGAACTAGAATGGCCCAGAAAAACTCCTGGCTGTGAAACTTGTTGGAATCATATTGCCAGATATAGTGAGCATCTGGTGTCTGCTTAGAGGAATAAGAGCAATTAGCTCAGTATGCAGTCTCCTATAGGTTGCTGGATAGGCAGCCAGGATTTTCCATGAGGAAATAAGCCTACATAAAGGAAGACCTCCTCTCTTCTAGACCCCTGTCCTAAATATCAACAAGAAATATATGAAGATATTAAATTAATTTTTCATTGAGTTCCAGAAAAAAATAAATTCCAGTCAGTGCCAACTGACAGGAAGAAAGAAAAGAACAAAAGAGAAAAGGAGAGAGAATCATCAGTATTTATATACTCCTTTTATAGTTTTGGGAATAGATCAGGTAGTACAATGATACATTTCATACAAACCTAAGGAAATCAATCAAAAAATGAGGTTTATTCATATTTACAGCAGTGTTAATCATTCATATTGGACTGAGTGCCTAAAACCCAACTATTGGGGAAAACAATTATTGTTACCCAAAATAAAATATTTAATTTGGGATCCTTAAAACTTTAAAAAATAAAATTTGCTAAATTTAATCTTAAAATGCTATTTCAAGTGGAAACATTTTGACATTTTCAGATTTTGCCCCATATTTTCTCAATCAAAGCATTTGGTAAATTCAGTGAGAATTCTGAAATAGCTTAAATTGACCTGACCTGCATTTTCTGGTTGAGTAATCTGAAAAAAATGTGCCTGTCTTCATAATATAATATAATCCTAAAAGTGGACAATTTTCACACAGCAATTTGTTATATCTTCTGAGCAAATAGAGCCTTTACAAGGAGCGTTCTCTGGAGTGAAGTTGGCTTTTCCAGATACCCTATGAAAATGGTACATTGCATTTTTTTATTCAAGAAGACAGAAAACCTGAAATCAAGGAATGTAAAAACGTCCTGATATAAAATGGTGAAAACATCAGTGTGAAATTTCTTAAAATGTTGCAGATCTGGTTTGTATAGCTCTGGTCTGACCCCACTGATGCTATGCTTTACTACACTGATATTATTTCTGAAGCAGCAATTAGCTGATGTAGTGAATGCCTACCGGAAGGAAAGCATGGCAGCATAAGACCAGGCAATATGCTGTTATGTCTTTAAGGGGATAGACACAAGGTTTTCTGTGAAGTGTCTACACTGCAGCATCAATTTGCAGAGCTTCTCTCTATTCATCAGCAGAGAATTCTGCTGAAGCTCTACATGACCTTACATTACTCAAGATTTAAAGTCAACCAACACTATTTATAAATCACACACAAACAGTTTAGGTAATGTGAAGGTAAGGTTGTCAGCACTCCACTAGCAGAACATATAACACAAAAATTGCTGCCAAACTTCATCCAAAATCTGAAAGATGAAAATGGAAAAATTGCTAACCATTAATCCCTAACAAAACTAGCAACTTCTTTCTCCTCTCGATTTTCTACTTCTCTGTTTGCCAAGCTTTCCATTCAAAAGCAAGGCTCTGTGCTCTGAGAATAAGATCCTTTGGAATAGCTTCCAAAGTTTTCGGTCTACATTAGACTTCAGAATAGGCCAGATAAAAAAATCAGGCCAATCACTGCAATCAAACTGGACTGATGTAAAGAGAGACCAGAAGCAGACTTCAGAAGCTGAGTAGTACTTAATGTACTAAGCACAGCTTTTTCACCTTTCACTGATAAACAGAGGAAAACAATGATAAGAAGCAAAGCAATAAAATTCAAAGATGATTCAAAAAGGATCTCAGAGTTACAGTAGGGGACATTCATCTTGGCCCTGATAGTGTCAAACATCACTTTGAATCCTCTATAATAACACATTATTTGTAGTCTGGAGTCAGAGACTACTGAGAAAATATACACATTTTGGTCGAAATTTAGGCTTCTTAACTCAAAGTTAAAGCAATTAAATAGAAGTAGCCTGATTTTCAGAGCTGTTAAGTAACCATAATTCCCCTGGAATACAGTGACACTTCTGTGCTTAACAGTGGTTTCAGGAATCCAACTATAGTGATGCAGGTTTTGAAATTGTTAGTGTTTCCATAAAGGAAATTAAAGGAAATTATTGTGTGGGTTTGGAAAAGGGACAACTTGGTTATGGTCTGTTTCCGGCATGCATTTTAATAGATTATCATTGCATTAATTGTTGCAGATATTAAAGAAGGCATAAACCAGCTGTAAACAACTACAACTTGTTGTTCCCCTTAATCACATAATTCCATACACCTGCATTGAAATTTCACACCATGCTCTAGTAGGGCATCATCAAGGCAAAATACTAGAATGCTGATATTGTGCGAGGTCAAGAGTTAAGTAAGTTCATTCCACCCCTGCTATTTTGTGTTTTAAAGCAGTCCGTACTCTAGGCAGACTCTCTCTGTTATTATTACTTCCTGAATGATAAGAGCCGGGATTGACCTTCAAAAGAGATTTAAATGGCCTTATCCGAAAAACAGTCTGTGAACATCTATAAACTAATGTGCTGCCTATACACCTCCTTTTTCAGAAAGGAGGTGTAAAGGCAGCACATCAAAGTCAGCAAGGAACTTAAATAATGGATTTCAAAGTAAAAAATCTAATGCAAATCTAAGTATTTGCTTATAGACTCTTTGAAGTCTTGACAGATTATGTATAGAAGTATTTTCATAGATGGTATCTCCATAATCTAATAGAGATGATTTCAGGAACCAAATAGATGTTTCCAGTAGATGTTTAGACTAAGGAACACCATTTTCAAAAGCATTAATAAAGAATATATTTTTGTTTAATTTTTTAGAATTTACAGCACACCGTGCAAAGGTTATAAATGATATTCTGCATCTGTGGAAAGGTTTTTATCTCAGCAGAAAAAAAATGGCAGATGCACAGGATAAAGGAGTTTTATCTCTGTTAAGCTTATATAATGTAATTGACTTTGTTAAAGGACATTTAGGTGTTGTATGATTTACATCTAGTGTCGGCTTAATGCATCAACCACATAAGGTTCCACTTGTTTAAATATTTCATTTTAAAAGGTGCAGTAAGCTCATAACTTCATCAGCACCCACCCTTCCCTGACTGAAATGGATTCTCCAGTTTAATCTATTACACTAGAAGTAAATGAAGTCTTCACCCTTTTCCTTGACAAGGGAACTGAAACTGTCATATTACTTATTACCATCGAAGTTGCTCAAGGTACTGGTAAAAATTCTAACAGAAGTTATATTGTATCTTTCTCCCCCTTTTTTAGGCATGTAAATAAGACTTAAAATTCACACATGCAGAAAGCTGGCATCGTTTATTTAAACCACTCTCTGCTGCTATTTTTATCAACATTTTGCTTTTAAGTAAAAAAAAATGCATGTGTTCTTCTTCCAGGTTCAGACAATCTATGTTTAGCTGTTAACACGTTATCTAAGCAATCTTTTTTTCAGAATTAGACTTACTTAAGGTGTTTGGTGTTGGTTGAAATATGTGTCTGTAGGCCTATTCTATACTTTTTTATCAACGTTTTGCTTTTAAGTAAAAAAAAAAAGTGCTTGCACTTTTCCATGTTTGGTTTAATCTATGTTTATTTGTTAATCTGTTATCTGAGCAATCTTTTTTCAGGGTTGAAATGTGTTTGAAGTCATACTCTATGCTAGAAAACTTCTGCTAGTGTAGCTATGCAAACAAATCCTCCTACTGTAGATACTGTTATCCCAGCAAAAAAGTGCTCATTTGTATGTATCTACATGGCCTACAGTCTAAAGGTATGTCTAAGGGTATGTCTAAAAAGGTCTAAGGGTTTGTTTGTTCTGAGACCCTGAATGTGACTTGACGGCACTTTACACACACTTTGCAACAACTATACCAGGTGCTGGACAAGGCAAAACCAAATCACCAACCTCTTTTAAAGGAGTTAGCTGACTGAGCAAGCTACTAGGAGGAAGAATCTGATGTGCCTGTGACACTGAAGCTTATCTGAAGTGCTACAGGATGGCTGCCACCACAGCCTTACCCACAAGGGTCACATCTACACGTGCTATTAAGGTGATAGAGTAAACTCAGGTGCAGTTTATATTGGAGTATATTGCTCTCAGGCATGCTGTTTGCACATGCATCTGGAACTGCAGCACACTGAGCCCAAGCAGAGCAGCCCCAGCTAGCAGTGGACCCCAGGGATCAGCCTAGTAGCCTGGGGCTGCTCCAACCTGGCTCAATGTGCTGTGAAGGGGCTGGCTGGGGCCTGAGGGTGCTCCAGTGTGGGGCTAGCCAGCAGGAAGCCCCCACACTGAAGCACTGTCATGCCCCAGCCAGCCCTGTCAGCAGCTACACGTGCATTGCAGCAGAGTAAATAACTCCACTATAGGATAATACTTGTATTTGTCAGAGCTATCCTAGGGTGAAGTTAATTAGTTTACTCCATCCTAATAGCACCACACATGTAGACAGTGACATTTTACTGCAGACCTAATTTGGCAGTTCCACAGTAAATGTCATCAGTAGACATACCCAGGGTGATTGTAACAGAGCTCCCTAGTACAAATATGATATATGGCAAGAAAAAGTTGGGTTTTCTTGGGTGGTTTTTTTTCCTTTCAGTTTTGTTTCACTTTTTTTTTTTGTTTTCTTGTAGGATAGAAGCTTTGCTGGTGGAAGACCTCTCTGCTAATATAGTAACATGCAGGTTGGTAGGCAATTGCAGGCAAAGATATGTTGCATAGGGGTGCTCATTCTAGCTAGCTCTGTCAGGAAAAGTCTGTAGTGTAAGCTAAGACAGTCTCTCCTTTTGGGCCCTCAACCCAAAGGCGTAACTGAGCAGTTCTACACCACAGGGGGGCAGCGGTGCATAGGGTAGTGGCTGTAGCCAAGTGTGCCACAGATGAGCCACGCCAGTAGCATGCACAGCAGCTGCTATTTTTGCTTCCTGCCCCTCTAGTCATCTCCTTTTAGTTATGCTACTGCCTCAACCAAATACTTTCACTACATGCTTCACTTTCATAAGGCAAGAAGTGGAGTTAGTCCTAAGTCCGCCATGTGTAGACACCTGTCAAAAAATGCTTAATGCACATTATCTTAATGTGCATTAAATATAAGACCACTTAAATTCACATGTAGACACACTCAGTGAGGGTTAGAGAACCCCAACCTTTCCTATGGGTCAGACATGATGGCTAGAAAATAATATTTATAGATTTGCTTCTAGGAATTGGCTTGTAGGTAAAGTAGATTCTATTTCAAAATGGTCAAAGGGAATGGCAAGGGTTAATTGGTTTCTAAAAACCTGCTTGTGACAAAGTGTCCTTAAAGGCCCACTGTGTCTCAGTCAAGCAGGCATACACATCCAAACATATTCTATAATATGAGATAGGCTTGCTGCATTGTGCCAGGTCACAGTGCCCAGCTGCAGAGCCCTTGGGTTTTCTGGTTTTGGTAGATGGACCAAATTAAGAGGCATGCCCAAATTAAGGTACCTATCAATGACCAAATTAAAATGTATGCTTGTGGTGGGTTTATTGGAACAAAGGAATATGGTGACAGGACAGAACACGGACATATGATGACCACAGGGAAACGAATCAATGGTACTCAGAGATAAACAGTCATCAAAGGAGAAAAAGGATACAAAAGGAGGGATTTCAGAGCAGCAAAGGTTCCCTGAGGGGGGAGCCTGAGGCCACTATGGACATCACCAGCCCTTCTGACCCACCTCATTGGGGGATAGTGGGCTTTGGCCCTCAACCTCCAGAATGCTGGCATCTGACATTCAAGAAAGAACCACATGGTGAAGTTTGGATACTGGCTGGATATACCTTCCCTCTGTGACAACCCTAGGACTGGTACATACAGAATTGGGTGGGGAGGTGTTATATTGTTTGCTTGCCTGTATTACTCTCATCTGCCATCACTGTGTATCAATAAAATTTGCCTATTATCAAATTGAAGAAGTTGTGGTCAGTCTGAGCGTTTGGGTCCACCCAGAACAAGGTCATAAACCAGTGCCAACAAGGCAGAGCAAACAGATTTACACAAGTGACCCCTAAGGAGGCTAATCTCCCTTGAGGGAGTTCAAACACCATGTACTGCTGGTGGGTATCATTATCCCAGTAAGCATATGTTTCTTTAATGAATTCATAATCTTGCACTATTTTGGGGAAGAAAAGAAAATTTCTTTGGTGTGTTTGTGTTTGTTTTACTTTTGAGGTGTGATCAAAGTGAGTCCTGGCTGTGTAATCATTTAATACATTTTGGCTGCAATATCAGCCTCCTTTGAAATGCATCTTTTTCTGTTGCTGTTAGAGCCAAACCTTACCTCCACATAGCAGAAAAGACTTACAGCCACTTTTCAATCTCACATCTGCATTAGCCCTTTAATCAACCTGATGCAGGTATTTTCTTTAACTTGGGACTGTGTGGCTGTGTCTAGACTGGGATTTAGAGGTAAACTGGAACATATTCCAGGTATCAAATTCTCAAGCTTAAGTGATCAAGGCAATATATCCTTTGATAAAGCTCAAGTGAGCAAAGGAAAGGCTAAGCAGGAGACTCCACTTCCACATAACAGGCTTGGTATGTGCCAAAGTATGCACTGCCCAAGTAGTGTAACTGAGGGAGGGGAGACTCAGGCACTGCCTTATGTGGGGAGGGAGGCAGGGGGGCAAGGGTGAGCTGGCCATGCCACTGCCACTAGCAGCATGGTAGCTGGTGCTGACCCATGCATGACTTGTTCAGGGCCTGAAGCTGCCCAATTTATAGCCCTGCTCTCAGTGCAATTTCTGCAATATCCATGGAATTGCAATTTTGGTAGGTCACTATGCATTATTATCACAAGACTACCCTCCCCCCCTTTTAAGACCCACATTTACCTTGATCTTCCTCCTGTTGCTGATATACTTGTAGAAACCCTTCTTCCTCCTCTTCATGTCCCTTGCTAGCTACAACTGCAGACACCAACCATGGCATCACCCTTATTGCTCTCCCCTCTGACTATAACCCAGAGACTTTCAACAGGCCTGTGTCCAGTTTCATACTGGAGCTCTGAGCAATCATACAGCTCTTTTACATGAAGTGCAACTCTTCCTCCTCTTCTTCCCTGCCTGTCCTTCCTGAACAGTTTATACCCATCCATGTACCCAAGTCACATGAACCACTTCCCTTATCACTACTGCATTGCACCCAGGTTCCTGGAATCAAAACACTGCCCTCAAACTCTTTAGAAGTACTTGAAAGGCTGTAGCACTGTCTCTGTGATGACAAGGGAGGATCACTTCTTTTAAACTGTCCCTATGATTTGAATAGGGCTGATGGAGAATCAGCTCCCATTGACCTTCACTTTCTTAGACAGACAGCAAGGCCAATATTGGCTCAGCCCTGAGATTTTGGAAGAAAGGGTTCTGTTTTAAAGTATCCATGTCATTAATAAGCTCTGTATAAATGATTAATAAGCCATCAAAGGCTTTAATATCATTTTAACTTCAGTTTTGTTTACTCTCCATTTGCCATCTAAAAAATGTTTATGCAACATTATAAAGCAATGCATATTTATCAAAGGCTGCAGGTTAATGGGGGGATGATCAGAATACCAGAGGAAAAACATGACTTGACTATTAAGTACAATTAGGAGAATTTGGAGAAAATTTGCATGGCAATTCTCCTCCAAGCCTGCCAAACTCTAAAATATCATTTTACATCCATGCAGTACCTTCTCTCCCTGAGTATTTTACAAGGTAATTGCTTCACACATTATCGAGATCCACCCGCTTCTAGGAGGAGCAATTTAGCAGCACACTGCGACCATGTACAACAGTTTAGTTTGCAAAGTGAATAACTAGGTGATACTACTGTATTAAAGTGAACAACTATAAAGAGACTATTTGGAGGCAGAATATCCTTCTTAAGCTAGACTGTACCTGACACACTAGGTTTAATACGGCTATTTATTTTAAAAAAGCAAAAAGGTAGGATGTCTTCTAATCATAGAATCAAAGGACTGGAAGGGACCTGCACAATCATCAAGTCTGGTACCCTGCCATAGGCAGGAAGTTAGTGGGCTCAAATGATGGGCCCACTAACTTCCAGCCTCATCATAAACACCTCCATGGATGGTGAATGTACCACCTCTGCTGAGAGTATGTTCCAGATTCTGGTAACCCTTATGGGGAAAAAATGCTTATGTCCATCTCCAATTTTCCCTCTATTAGCTTGTGCCTATTGGTCCTCATCCTCCCTTAAGGTTCCCCCCTGAAGAGTTGCTCCCCTAGATCTTGATGACCAGAAGTGGTCAGGATTAAAATTTAGAAGGTTTCACAAAACCCAAGAGAGAGATGATAAAGGCTCTTAAATATAAGCTCTTAACAGTCTCCTGCTCTCTGTTGTCTTTCACAGCTTCCTCCATGGCAGGTGCCATGAAATATTTAGACATGGAGCCATGATATAGCCAGCAAGAATTCAGACACTGCATGCCTTACATGGATGAATTTTTAGGGGTAAAATTAGACTTAGACTGGAATCTTCCTCTGAAACCTAGAGTCATGCACTGAATCAATCTACCTAAGTTATCAATGCTGCAAGTACTTGAATTCATGACCATTCACTCTGAAGTCAGTTTGCTATACAGCTAAAAGGTTGTACCTATAACTGTAAGTTAGGAAACATATTTCAAAATGATGGTGGTCAAGAATGTACCAACACTTCCAGATTCAAAAGACAGTGGCCATATTTTGATAAACTCATTCTAATGCTGGTTTCAGTGAAAAAATACTCTACAGATTCACCGAAACACTCACAACAGAGGCAGAAGTTAGCCTATTTCACAGAGGCACATTAAGATTCATTGGGGCCCTGGGCCTGGAACAGCCCCCATGGCCCAGCCTCCCCCCAACCTACACCTGTTCCTGCAGCCGCAAACTCCATTCCCAGCTGATGCAGTGGGAGCAGTGGCTGGAGCGGGACATGCTGCCCCCCAGGCCTGGGGCAGGAGCTGCGGCTGCCTGCAGGTCTATACTAGAGCTAGAGCCCAGGGCTGGGCCCTGCACAAGATCTTCCCATGGCCAGGCAGCACCAGGGGAGTGGAGTCACTGTCCACTGGGCACAGGCAATGCATACCAAGCTCTCGGAGTGCCCCTCACCCCACTGCAGCAGCTCCCAGCAAACATGCAGGATTGTGGCTGGCCAGACCAGGACCTGGCTGTGTTAAGACTGCACTGCCTCCAGCAAGTCCCAGCCACACACTGTACCCAGCTCCACTCCCTACTGCCAGGGGCTTTGGCCACTCCCAGGGCTCTGGCACAGTTGTGCCCTGTACCCCACCCAATACCCAGAAGCCCTGGCCCGCCACATTGTGCATGCCCAGCCTGGTCCAGCCACTAGTTTTATCCATGCTGAGCTGCACCTCATCCCCACCATGTCACCCTCCAGGCATCTGGGGGCTACCATTTGACAGGGTCCCCTGGGCCCATGCCCAGCTGGCCCATTCATTAATCTGCCTATACTTTTTGATTAGCTCTGTGCTTGAAGTATCAGCAGCATATAGTGTTAGTTCTTATCTCAAGAATAGTTTTCTTATGATTTAGCTATGCTTTCATAAGGTCAAGTTGCACAGGTAAAAACCCTAAAATCAAAGATGACAAACTGGCATGATCATGTTGAGTGTATGCAATATCTCCAATCTGAATTTTGGCACAAGAAACCTCACTTAGAACACATACATCACATTAGCAAGAAACAAAATATTTCATTAACTCAGTTTAATTCCATGGCTTTGGACATTTTATAGGCTGGGAAGATCAAGTTTTAGTATTTTCTTCAGGGTCAGTCTTTATGGAAAGAATAATAGTTCCTCTCATTCTCCTTTAAGTAAAACTCCAAGGGAGTATCAGTACTTAGGAGATTGGAAGGCAGCATTTCCCTATAGCTCACTCCCTGGCATGGTAAATGGCCTGCCAAAGTTCTGCTACACAATTTCTGTATATGTGTTACCATGATCACTGCTTCCAATGTTCTTGGTAAGCTGAACTGTTGTGCTCTCATGTGACATCCATAATCTGCTTTGTGAATAAAGGAACCCACAAAGTGTACATTAAAAAAAGGCCTGACACTTTGAACACACGCTTTACCCTTACAATAATAAGTAAGAAGCAATCATTTTGCATATTATAAAGAGATTATGATGTAGAAGTTAGAGGGTAATTACAGTAATTATAATGGACTTTAATGCAGTCGAAAGGCCTGATGAGAGTCACTTCAGCTTCAGACCTTCCCTTATAATTTGAAAGTGAAGGTTACAAATACAGACTGAAAATAATGTTGTTGACAAGAGTGACTCCTGCTTTGCTTCAGAGTAAAGGAGATCAGAATCTGCTCCCACTGTATGCTGTTACAAAACAAGTTTGAGGTGTTTGAGAAATACAAGCTGGACAATGCAATAGTGCAGGGGTTGTCAGCCTTCTACTAGCGTGGGCCAGAGCTTGCAACCTAGTCATGGCTGCAAACTAGAAGTCCCCACACCCCCAGCAGCCAGCTGCCTGCACTTTCTCTTATAGCAGATCCCAGCTCTTTCTGCAGTGAATGTAAGCTCAGACATGGTGAAGCAGCAGCCTCCTCAGCAGAAGGGAGTGCTGCAAAGGGGATGGGTGGCATGGTGTTGTTCCTTGCCACTGATCCCTCCTGCCAGATCGGACTTGGCGAACCGAATCAGACCTCTTTATGGTCTAGATCTAGCCTGCAGACCATCAGTTGCCAACCCATGCAATAGCACAACACGTGCATATGGAATTAGAGACTGGGTCCTAGACTATATCTTGAGGGGAAAAAAATAATACTGTATTTTCTCACATACACTGCACGTTTTTCCCCTTAATCAGCCCTCTAAATCTGTGGCTCATGCTTTAAGTGGGGAAACTGGTTTTCTGCACTGAATAGATGCACCCTGCTTTGATTTCTGCTTCACAGTGCAGCATCTGTAATATTACTGCTCAGGAAGCTGAGGGAGCCAGTTTACTTACTGGCTTATTGTTCTCTCCTCCTCAGGTGTTAACAGTCATCTCTCTTTTTTAATAGTCTTGATGTTCCACTACCCAAGCTAACCTTTCTTAGGGCTATTTTGCTGGTTGCTGGCTGCTCCTGATCTTTCTTCAGCTATTTCAACCTAAGTAGGAAAAGGAACATGATGCAGATGAAGATTTGACACTGTCCCTGCTCTATGCAGCTATAAGTCTGGAAAAAAATCTTCATTCTGCCTTTCAAGAACAAGGTGCTTTTTATATTCTGGGGCATACTGTATGCAAGAAAGTATGGTATATAATTGAATCAAACCCTAGATTCTCTTCTCACTCAGGAAAAATACGTGGTCAGCTAAAATTTTAGCCATTTGATATAGGTACATTTACTGGGTGCTGTCTGTACAGCATTCTACAGAAACCTCCCGCAAAACATAAAATAGCCATAGTGGAAGCAAGCTGAGAAGCCATGCAATTTGAGTAGAATAACAACAAAAATATACTTCTTTTATTGGGTTTGACTTACCTTAAATTTTATATCAAACTAAAGCAATCAAATTTTTAAAGTCTGATCAGCTGAGAAATAAGGATATTAAATATGATTAAATGTGATTGCATTTGAGTGTAAGGACTGTTCTTCCATTACTGCTTTGATTACAAAAAGAAGTATGAGCTGCGAGGTAGAAAAGTTAAATGCAGCAGGAAAAGAAAGGGCCTGAAGTTTGCTTCTCATATGCGTGCATACACACACACACACACACACACACACACACTTCTTTTTGGAGAAAACAGCAATATTTTAAGGGTCTGCTTTGCAAAACTGAAGGACCATTTGTAACCACTGTCATGCTTTTTTTATTACTGGAAGTAGGAAAGGGGGAAAAAGTAGAATAAAAAAGAACTTGGTCTTACAGGACATATGGGAACAAGGATAAGAAACATAGTTTCAAATTAAATGTGGCCAGGAAACCTTGGTTCTGAAGCTGGAATTTAATTGGTGCAATATTGAAGTTTAAAGAGTAGTAAAGTTTTTTGTCCTCAGATTATGAGGGGGAAATTACCCATAACATTTTTTGGATTATAATATTTTAGCTGCTCCAACGGTCTATCCCTTTTCTGGTATTATCATCATTACTCCTCTGATCATTTTCCATGTTTCATAGCTTCACCTCCAAGCGTTTTGAATGATGCTGAGAACCCCAGTGAACTTTTCAGATAGGAGGCGGAGATCTGCCACTGATCAAAGTGCATTTGGACTTGAGAGAACTGCTGTGATAAAGTCTACGGAGCCATTTTCAGAAAGGCAAAAAGTGTCTCTCCTTGGAGACGAGATAAATGGCGAAAACAGCACAGATCACTCGCTCTCACCTCCTAATTGAAAAGTTGGCTGCTGATCAAGAGCTGGCAGTGACCAGAGTAAGCCATCAGGATGCCAATATATACTTTGACCCTATTTCTCCACCCCAAAAAAGATCAATCACAAATTAATGTTATATTATTGAAAGCAAGGACTTTTATGGGGGGGAGGGGAAAGCTATAAAAATAGCATCTAACAAAATGGTGAAAAACAGACAAGAGAAAAAATTATGCCAGTCTGATAGTGAGCAGAGTGCTTACTCATTCCTACTAAAATAATCTATGATCTTAATCCTACTGAAAATGTGATAACCATGAAACCTTGGTACTAAAGAACGGACGGTGTGGTACATTTTAGTTCATCTCCTTAAGGGAGGCTATAATCAGTTTTGTGGTTAATATATCTACTATAGTTAGCCACTATGAATTATATGTACAGTAATATTGTAGTTTATCAGTACTCAAAAACATCGAATACAGAAAAGTATCTCCAGGATATTATGGGTCTGTGACACAAATAGCACATTAAATTACCCTGAAGCAGAGAAGGTAGGTATGTTATATATTTTATAAAAAAATATTTGAATAAATAAACATTCTGGGAGCTATAAGATTGCAGCATTACTATACAACTCTCTTTCCTTGTCCTCCTCTCTTTTTAAAAATATTAAACACAAACCATTGAACACACTAATGTAGCAACATGATGTGACTCCTGGACATGGACCTCAGGTGGGTGTACATGCATGAGTGGGCACTGTCTGTGTATTGATCCTTTCCAATGCACATGGAGTGCCTGCCTGTGTTTGTACACCCAGCATTCATATCTTGGAGACTCAGGGTAGAGACACAGAGGAGCTATTTAATATGGTCAGTGCCTTGGGCTAAATTCAAGCCTACTATAAGCCACTGAAGTCAAAGGGTTATTAGCAGCGATGAATGGGCTTGCCTGTTTACCTTATCATTCAGGGTGAAATCCTGGCCCTACGAAAGTCAATAGGAGTTTGGCTGTTGATTTCCCTGGGCCCAGGATTACAACCTGAACATTTTCAGTACATTTGAATTGCTAAAAATAGAATGTGAGCAATATATTTTCTCCAATAGCTGCCAAACCTTGTTTTTAGCTAGGTAAGAAACAGACGGCTTTCTGAAGACAGGCCCCTACTGAGGTAAGGCCTGGGCACTGTCTATAAATATGGTAACAGGCAGTCCTTGCCCCCAAATTCTTAAAGCTTAAGTACATGAGGAAAACAAAGTGTATAAAAATGTGTATTATCATCCCATTTTATAGACAGGGAACTGAGGCATAAAGGGTATATCTACCATGTCCTGGCCACCTTCTTTTGCTTATAGGTGCCAGACCTAGAAATGTGTCAGTGAAGCTGCTCTGAGAGTGCCAGCTATGGTTACTTTTGAGACCTCTGCCCTAGACATGCTTTGAGGGGACTAGACCATGGTGGGCACCCCTCAGAGCAGCTTCCTCACTGCATTTCTGGGCTAAGTATGTGCAGGCGGGAGTGGGTGAACAAGGTGTACTTGCAAACAACCCTCCCCAAGAAAACCTGGGGCATGGAACAGACCTAGCCAAAGAGATGACATTATTGAAAAACCTCCCCTTGACTTCAGTGATCAAGCCTTAATGGCTTGCCCAAGATCATGAATGGTCTGTGGGAAAACTTAAAACATAAGAGGTTTCATTCCAGGTTTCATTTCATAAGTCATTCCAGTCCAATGACTTAACTCAAGACCTCCACTGTTTTCATTATTATTATTACTAATAGATAAGGGTCTAGTGTCTTGCAGTGTATGAAAGATACAGCTAAGCATTCCATAATGCTTCAGGATGGGTCAGGATTGTAGGGGTTACAATTTATCCAATATGGGTTTTAAAACTTAAACCAAAAAACACCCCCCAAAACAGGGCACTCTAGGGTATTAAAACAGATGGAGTATGCCAACATTTGCTTCAGGGGGAAAAAAGAGTTTATAATGGAGGCGCTGAAACAAGTTTAATTATAGCAGCATGAATGGCATCCCTATAATAAAACAAACGAAAAAGTCAACATAGCATCCATGCCCTTTATTAAAGAGCTTTGTGCAGTTGCTCTCTGATACAATGCTGCAGAGCCTTACCTCCCCATTACTAGGTCTGCTTATACCAATCATGTTTTTTACTCTGTATATAGCATGTAAAATGCTTGGCACTGAGGCACGCTGCTCTTGTAAGAGCAGAGAGCTTTCATTCGGTGTGTTCAAACCTCGGTTTGCCAAGATAGCCTCATGAGATAAACTGTCTTGTTTTCAGAATGGACCAGGTACAGCAGGAAATTCATTCACTCTAAATTTCAGTGCCACCACAGAACATTTTCATAGGAAGCTCATACATAAATCTGAAATTGTACAACATGATTTAATATGTCTGGTAAAACAGCAAAATTTTTATTTCAATGAGCATGAGTCTTTTGTTAGCATAACAGCAGTTAACTTGTGTCATTTATCTGTGGCTAGGGAAATGAAAAGGGTACTGCTTTACCATAAATAAGGTGTTCTAAATAAGTGAAAAATATTTATAAAGGTCCTGATGCAAAGTATTTTGAAATCAAAGGAAGCTTTTCCATTGATTTCAATAGGCTCTGGATCATGCTGAAAGATAGCAGTGTGGTAGAAATAACAGCCAACTATCAATTAAATTCAGCTTTCAAGCATAATTATTTATAAAGCATGAAAGGTGGGGAACTAGGATTTATTTGGAAGTTGAAAGATAGGACATATTAAAATATCTAAATTTCTGTTTTGACAAAAATATGAGAAAAAGAAGGAAAACAAGGCCAAACTAATGTCCTTTTAAAATAAAGTTTAAACAAACATTTTTGTCCAGCACTATAGTGGTTTTTTGTGCTCTGGCCCCTCTTTTGTACTACAGCATTTGTAAACTCCACAAGCCAAGAGGAAGCCACTGGGTCTTGCCTCCACATCCTCAGCCTGGAGTAACCTACAAGCTCTGTGCCCTATGCCACCCAAGTGAGATTTTATGATCCTTTACAGCTTATTCAACAAGTCCCAGCCAGGAGCTTTGTAGCACTGATGGTTTTCTGTCTCCCTGGGAACCGACAGACATTATGGGCACTGATAGAAGTGACATCTGTCACATGACCAGCTCCCTGAAAGTGCTTTAAAGAGGATGGTCATGCAACAAATGAACCTTCATGTACTGAGGGACCAGATGAAGGCATTCCAAAGCAAAGTGCCTTTGAGAACTTCTGTCAGTCCCTGTAAATGATTAGGACTAAGCTGCTGCAGCCCAGCCCTACCCCCAGTGCTGTCTGCAGGAAAGGAAGGGGAGAAAAATGTGGGCGGTTGTTTACCCAGGCTGAGCTGGAGGGAAGGCGAGTGGATTGTAGGCCCCCTGCCTTGTGACCCCTCCCATCCCTCTCCCCCTCCAGCTCAGAATGGGCCCATAGTACACTCCCCCTCCCTCACCCCCCTTCCCTTCCTGCAGACAGCAGTGGAGCTGGGAGCAGGAGGGCCAGGGCTAGGGGAGAGAGGCTGCAGGCAGGCAGCTCCTTGGCTGGATCAGCTTCAAAGTAGAGCTCAATCCTCTCCTCCTTTTTTGACCACACAGCGAATGCCTGTTGGGTTGATGGGGCTCACTCTAACTCATGGCACTTTCTGTGAAGCACCATGAGTTAAAGCAAAAAGCTGCACAATTGTCAACACCCTAAAAGCTCTACACGATTGCGATAGGCTTAAAATATGCCAACAACTTCCAAAACTAACTCAGGAAAGTCTGCTAATCTGTTGAAGGCTACCATTTCTCACAGGGGACTACCTCAGGAAAAAATGTCCAAACTCTTTTTGACAACTGATAACAAAGCTTTTTTTTTTTTTTAAGTATGATGAGACAAAGAAACCAAATCAGAAATGTTTATAAACCATAAAAACACTGATGTATCAAACCAAGGTGTTTGACACGTCTTGGCCAATTACCACACAAGTTTTAAAAAATTCCTTTGGCAAAGGACAGGAAGTGCAGAGAATTCCATCATCTTACCAATTCTGCCTCAAGAAGTTTAGGGTCTTAAACCTTTTCAAACCATGCCTGGGAAATCTCATTTGGAACAATATGGTTGGAGGGCTCGCAGTCAGGGTTGTAATGGAAAACTAGTTGTAAACTGAAAGCCAGGTTGTTTCTCTGAGACACAGACCCACAAAAATAGGGAGCAACTGCAATGGTCTTGGGGGAGCCCTGAGAGACAGTATATCTATAAGCTATTAAATCACACTTTATGGGCGCATCCACACATGCAGGCACATGCGCTTGCAGCAGCTCAAATAGAAGTGGTGCAAATTTCAGCCAGGGCTTTTTGCCTCAGTGCATGTGCCCAGACATGCACTTTGGTGTGGTGCAAGTTGTGCCACTTGGGGCAAAATAACCCTGCCTTGCTCCTCCCAGATCTGCAGCCAGGGGGAGCTACAGCCTGGGACCAGCACCACCCCCTGATGGCTGCTGCTACAGCCAGTGAGTGCGGGGCTTTTTTTGTTTGTTTTAAGTGCTGGGAGGCTGGGGCTGGGTGGGGCATCCATCAGGGGTCTGCAGGAGTGGGTGGGGGTTGGGGCTGGGTGAGGCAGCAATTGGAGGCCTGGGGGTGCAAGTGGGGGTGGGGCTGGGCAGGGCAACCATCAGGGGGCCACAGGAGCCGGCAGGGGATGGGGCCTGGTGGGGTAGTGATGTGAGGGGCTCGGGGAGTGGGCGGGAGATGGGGCCAACAAGGGTCTCCCCATGGTCCCCTTCCCCCTTCCCCTCCCCCCACCTCCTACTTACTGAGACAGAGCCTGGGTCTAGCTCCCTGCAGCTGCTTCAGCACCGGGGTGAGAGCCAGCCATAGAGATGCTCTTGCTGGCTGTCATAGCAGCTCTGTGGAGGACCTGAGCCTCCGTTGCCTCAGTATATGGTCCCTGCTTTTTTTGCCTGGGGTATTTTTTGACCCCTGGATATCCAGGGGTCTAATTTTGCCCCTGCACTGCAAATTTGCAGCACACAGAACTTTTTTTTGTTCCCACATGTGCCTCTTCCAGCATCTCAAAGGGCTTTGACCTGCTGCAAGAGACACGTGCATGCTCATCCGGACACGACCTATGAAAGCATACCCGGGACTGAAGACTATCCCTACATCTGGCAGCAGGGCTTGCACATAGTATTGTGCCCTTTCATTAACTTTGAGCACCCACTCATGGACCAGAAACATTCTAAACTTAATGTTGGAGAAGCAACCATTTTCTTACGATGAAGACTGCCATGATGGGACAAAAGCCAGGAAGTTTAAAATGAAGCTGATACTTTGTCCATTAGGTCCAGCTGTCATGGAAAAGAAAAGAAAAGAAAAGAAAAAGCAGTTTCACTGTACAAGTTGCAACAGCCTTAAAGTTTTGATGTCTTGTTTTTTGTGGTTCATGTCCCAACTATATCATTATTCAAACAATGTGGGGTTTTGTTTTGCTTTTTGTATTTAATTTCTTTGCTTTTTAAAGGTAAAAGAAGAGAGGGAAAAATCTTTAATGAAAAGTTCTACAGTGCATATTAATTAACTAAGAGACCAGAGTGAATCCTTTGGTTAAATACATATTTATAAAGCTTTTAAAAATGTACAATATTTATCTGTTGTGAGTCCACAGGTCTGCTGTGAGTCCACAGAATGGGTATATGCCTTCGTTACTCAGACATATCTCCAAGATTGGACTCTACTTATTCAGTTTCACTATTTCAATGGGCAAATTAAACCTCACAAAAGTCGTAAAACAAGATATTGTCCATGGAGGGCTACTGATCTTTAGAGACTGAACAAAAAAGCTCCTTTTCTCAAACTTCATAATACATCTCCACTCTCTTTTGCTGAGTTCTATCTTCAGTTAAAAAACATTTAAATTCTGTTGTTATTTTTGTACATGTGATTTTGCATTCCTTTAAACAGATGTTAATCTAAATAAAAACTATCCAGATCCAGCCAGTTTTGGTGGATGGGTTAGGAACCTAAAATCCAGACCCATAATTGGAACCAAATTTCTTGTTACGCCAGTCTTAAAATGGACAATACCCCTTTGCCTACCTTCCCTGCTCAAAAAGGCCTGGACCCCTCTGAGTGTAATGGGGTTGAAAATCTGGATCAAAATTCTGAATCTTGACTCATCTCTAATCTCAAACCTTGTTCAAACCAACTGTAATAAAGGAAAAACACAAAACTATATGCACTGCATCTGGCTTAACAAGCAACAGTTTATCCACCTAGATGATCATCTTTTAGATCAGCTAAACCAGGAGGTAAAACCATACATACCTAGAAAAAAAAGGTAACTATTTGTGCAGTCTACATAAAACACTGTTGGGTTTGGCTCTGTGTTCAAAACCAAACTTACCAGAGGCTCACATAACTTCAGCCTTTGCTGTGAAATGCTCACACAGCGCTCTAATCCACACGTGAAACGCATGCTGACGCCAATGACTGTCTTGTGCTGGGATCAAGAGCAGAATATGCAGTCAAGAGCCCCTCTGCAGATAACCTGAAAGCAGAGGGTTGACCTTATGACTCAGCAAAGAAAGCTAGACACCAAATAAGAGAGCAGTAACCAATAATGTTCACCTTAAAAACCTAAGGCAATGTTCAAAACACAAAATCACCAGAATTCTTATCCTGGTTTTATACCAGTTCTGTTTCAAGCTTTCTTGTGAGATTATAAAAAATAAAGTAAAAAAAGACTGTTTTGAAAACCTGTTGAAGACATAATGTGAAGCTAAATTTAAACAAGATCTCAACCTGGTTTCCACTTGTGTGCCAAAAATGCTTGGTCTACAGATAACTGTAAATGCCAGTTTCATACCAGCAGTATTTGCAGGTGCAAGTAATATCATTTGGATGCCTATGCCCCTGATTTCCACATACAAAAATCTGCATGTGCAAACTGCAGCTTCAGAAGAGGAGAATGTGTTTCCATGTGACGGCTCAGCATACAGCCTCCATTTTAAGGCAGCTTACTTATCAAGAAAGAGAACAGGTTTTTAATCCAATGGTGCCACATTTATAGTCATATTTACCAAAAGGAATCTATAAATCCTGATGACCATTATGTATATTAGTAGCCACACTGGGTGGTATGCTCTACCACCTCTCACATGGGAAAAGAGACCCAGTCCCACATTCCTTACAACAGGGCTGTCCAACTGGCAGCCCATGGGCCACATGTGGCTTCTGAGGGGTTAATCAAAGATCCCCATGCTCTTGGTCCAGGCACCACTGTGTTCTAGTTAGTGCTACCACTGGGGTCTCTAGGCCCCTACTTCCTCCAGCTTCCATTTCCTACTGCTGCCCTAGGGGCAAGGCAAGTCAGGGTGTCACGGCTGGCAGGGTGGAGCCAACCCATGGCCAGGTGCATAGGCACTGATGTTTATTTTTGCCAGGGGGACCCTAAGATGATGGATATGTGGAAAGTTGTACACATTTCAGGTCACAGCCCTGTTCCCAAAGGGGGCAGGGCTCTTGGGCCCCCACATACTCAGTTTCTCTGGCCAGGTGTTGCGGATCCTGCATGGCACAGGGTGCAATGCAGTGGGAAGCAGGACACATGCGACATGGAGCTGTGTATTGTTGGGAAGCCTGCCATGCACTGGAGCAGGACCCCCTGTGTGACATGGAGGGGAGCAACAGCATGACACTGTATGTTACCCACATGACATTCAGCCCAGGGTGCATGAGGTCCCTGGCCACTCAGAAGTTGGATAGCCCTGGCTTACAACATAAAGGGCACAAGTTAAATGCCCCCCTTACCTTCAACACATTTGGACCTGGTGATAAGGTAACTGTTGATGGTCTGCTCCAACTAAAATCCAACAGGTGATCACACTGAACTCCACTAAAGTTTGGAGCTAAGGGCCTGGCTGATGCAATTTCTCTGTAATAGACTGAGAGAAAAAAACAAAAGTGGAATCTGAATGGGCCTGGATTGGAAAGAGTTTTGATCTGGAAATGAGGTTTGTTATTGGAAATTCCCTCTAATGAAGTGTGTTGATGATTTTCTTTATATATTGTCCCTCCTCCAAGGATTATTTAGCTGAAGCATTTACAAAATGTTTGACATTTTACTTTGTGTAACCTCTTTTTCTTTAGAGAATATACTTGGGAACATGGGAATTGCATTGCCAGACCTGACGGTGACCAGTACCACATGCTTCAAAGGAAGTAAGAAGAAAGTCTGAAAAAGATAATTATGCACTAAGCCGCCCAACAGGGGAAATTTCCTTATAACCCCTGTCAGACAGTTGTTAAATTAAAACTCACAGCACGAAGGTTTATATCCAGTCTAACGCATCATTTGTAATGTAACTAGGAGTTTTCACTAGGCCTGATTCTAAAGACCCCTCTCCTACCACTCTGACAATGGAAAAATGCCTTAAAGTATGTTTTAAGGCACTTCTGATACCGACCTAGACTTTAATCCAATGAGAAGCAGACCTCTTGCTGTCTAATATCTAATAATTTTGGCTTCAGTTCATCTCTTGACTTCAATGATATCTTGTGGTAATAAACTCTGCAAGTCAATTAGATATTATATAAAAATATGAAACTTTTTTTTTCACTTTTATTGCTTTTCTGTTCCTATACTATGTAGGTGGGGGCCCAATTTACCCACTCACCACCATGGTTTGTATGCCGTATTTGTAGCATGAGGTTTCTTATTTGTATCTTTTCTAAGCTAAACACCCCTTATCTTTTCTAAGTGCCATGCCTCTAATCTCTTATTTTGCCTTATATTTGGAACCGTGCTAGTTCTGCTGTTTTTTGATTGAATGTCTGAACACTTTTTTTCAGGTGAAACCATACCATCTCTGTGTACTACAATTTCATTATGATACTCTGAGTTTTATCTTCTAATTTTTTGCTGATAGCTATTGCTCACTGAACAGAGGTTGATATTGAACTCTCCATAGTAAGCTCAGGTCTTTCCTGGGTCTTTAGGACCAGCATTCTATATAAATAAATCAAAGAATTCCTGGATAAAATCATAATGCACATGGATAACAGAAAGAGTTAAGGTTGTACATTCATCCTTAATTAGGACATATCCCAATTTTTGAATCTGCAGATATGCAGTAGTAGTAACATTCTCCTAGAGCAGGGACAGACAGACAGACATTACACATAAACCAGCTTAAGTGATCAGAAACTGCTTTAAACCTGTAACAGAACACATGTTCACATAAACCAGTTTGAAAATGGCTGAAACTGGTTTGAAATAAACCTGGTTGAATGTAGTATCAGACTTAACTGATTTGGGTCAAACCAGTTTATGCAATGTCTGTCCCAGACCTCTTGCTGGTTTAGGTTAAACCAGACTCCCCCAGTATCCCAGCATGCTGCTTGTCTACCTCTCACTAGCACATACTGAGGAAGGTTCTGGGAGACCACAGGTACTTGATCCCTGTGACCGCTGAATAAAGTTCTTGAGGGACATGAGAGCGATTCTTTTTGTGAAAGGACAGCAGCCATGCTCTGAAGCCTCAATTTTAAAGTTTCACAGAGCTGAGCCCAGTGAGTGCGCAGCAGTGTTTAAAAACAGTCCCTAACCATCCTGTATAATCAGGAAACAGCTGACCTCACAACAGTTAGCCAAACATGCACCCATGCAGCACAGCCTTCCTCTAGTGCACATTTTACAAGTGGAGCAAAATAAACCCATGCAAAATGTGCAGCACTTGATGTGCAGAGCATGCACTTTTCAAAGGATCAGAATTCAGTCAACCAAAAGCTAAATATTTCACGTGAATATGCAAGAATGCATTTTGGCAGTTAAGGCTAGTCCCATACCAAAGGCCAGCTTCTCCATATCTAGCATTTTGGTTGTAAGGCTTTTCGAAACAGAAGCATCATACATCATTCTTTGTAATAATGGGGAAACTATGTTCCCTACTCTTTTCAAGGTAACTAAAATTCCCTCTCAGCCACCCACTTGCCCAAAATTTCATTCTCATAAAGAAAACAACTTCATCCCACGGGCTGCCATTTTCAAAAACTTATGAATGACTAAACGAGGAGGTTGAATAGAACCCATAAAACAATCTTAACTATAGCAGCCACCTCCACTTTGATGTAAACAGACAATTCTGGTACCTGTAGACAAACAGCATCTGTTTTGTTAGCTCTGAATTCATCTGACCAGACTAACTTTTGCTGTGATTTGAATTCTAAAATTGTCCCACTAGAATTAAATCTACTTAGCAGCAGTCTCTGCAGGCCCTTGGTACCAACTGGTAGCAAACAGCAGCAACATACAATCTGCATAGGGTATGCACAAGACAAACTGGATGTACTGGTATTATCATCTTCTGTGTGAAGCTGCTACTCACTCACCAGTGACAAGGTTAAAAAATCTTGAAGCCACAGGCTATCAGTTGTTATCCATGCTCCTATGGTTAGCTTAAGACTGCCAGAATTCAATGCACTTGGGTTCTCCACTTCCTTGAAGATTCCAGCTTCTGTCTCTCTCAAGAGTGAGATATAAAGAGATTACTAGCAACATCATCTCATACCTTCTCCTAGCCAACCTTGTAAATCTGAGGCTGCCCTTGGTTAAAAGCATGGATGTTAAATACTAACACTGCTTCTCTCCTTGTGTTTTTCCCACTCTTCACTTTTCTTTGCAGATTTCAAGGTGATGACAAAAGAGAGAACAGTCTTAGCATTTGTTAATACCCACTTGACCCACAAAAGAAATTCACCAGCATTTGCAGCTTCTAATTTAAAAGCCATTAGACCGTTCCGCTTGGCGGACCAGATCTAAATATTCTTAAAGGGGTGGTTTAATTTAATCATTACCTTAACAAGCCCCCTTTTAAAATGATGATCCGCCAAATTCAGGGGATTTGTTTTGGAATCTGATCCAATAACTGGCTTTGTACAAAGAGAAGCATAGCCGCATCTGATTTGGTTCAGAACGGGGTGATAATCATGAAAATTACTTTGCATATTTAATCACTGTGAAAACATGAGTACAAACTACTTTCTAGAGATTACCTTAAAAAAAAAAGCTTCAGGCTTTGCAGCAAGCATGCCAAGTACTTTGATTTACAGAGAATTATTTGGATTTTATAGGAAGCTCAGTGTTTCAAAGACTTCAAGCCAGTCAGCCACTGGCAAAGAAACATTTTTTAATAGAGAAAGCAAAAAAGTTTTGTGTGTAAAAAAATGAGGTTGGGACCAATTGTTTAAGCCTATGTCATCCCTTAACTCAGGTCTGGAGCAAAATACCCTTAAACAGACAATAACCATACTTCTGATTATACTTTCTGAGAGCAGAAAGATCATATTCTATTGTGGTTTGATCTGGTATGCTACTTAATTGACAGAGATGGACCAGAGCTTCAAAGCTGGGATCCTGATCAGGACTTTCACAAAGTTTGAAGGGAAGAGGGCTGGTTAGGAATCCATCTCTGCTAATAATGTGGACCCCCGATCATTTGTCAAAGGAAGAGTCTCATTGTCGGCTATCCTCAGGCATGAAGGAAAAAAAGAATCTTTGAAAACTTTCCAAAGAGTGGAAGAAATAATGACTAGAACAAAAGGAAGGAGCCTTTTGCCATTATATAGATTAGGAGGGTTTTGGTGCTGACACCGAGTTAAGGTTGAGCTAAGGTTTCCACATAAAGGACGTGTAGTGAAATGGACAGATATGCCCTACTTGATTAGACTAGATAGGCTACAGGTTTGCAGCAGTGGGAGAAAGCATGTAGGCATGTATGGCTTGTGGGAATGCTCCCAATCTGTTACAAGTGAGCTCCAGCAAACCACTTTGGGGTAAACCGGATAGAATTCATGGCTCCCCTCAATAGCAAACCTCCCCTAAGTTCAATCAATTTCACCTGCTTATGCCTGCAGTGAATTAGGCCCTCTTTTCACTGTTAGTTAAATATCTTACTGCATTTAAACCCTTGCATTTTCACGCAGACAGTTTTGTAAATAGACCAGCATCTGAAAGCTGCAATGTATGTAAAATAATTTTTGCAAATAAAGCAAGAGGTAACTTATAATATGAAACATGAAGTACTAAGAATGATTCGGTGACTGTTTAAGTGTTGACATGTTTGTATCTATATATACATACAAATACATATACAGATACACTTCTGGTTCATTAAATTGACCAGGCAGGCACTCTATGTATGTACCAACAGACATGCAAACATATATACATGTATACATTTATAGACCTGTATCTTTTGTATACTTGTCGTATAAAGTATATATTCTTTGAAGCTCGATATGTTCCACAGCTTCAGCAGTCTAGAGGTTAATGAACAAGCTTTTTCTCACATATGCACAGAACAGATAATTTTCTTTACTGTTCACGATAAGTTGAAGGAGCATTTGAGTGACAGACCAATTTGTCAATCAACTACAAAGTGTTGAGGAAGCCTCCTCTGCATAATTTTACACACAGAGATCAAATGTGACCTCTGATTGTACACTGGGTATGGACAGTCAAGGTTACCAAGTCCAAAGAAGTCACGCAAATCAAACGCCACTTCTGAGTTCCAGGCCTTTCTGGGGTTATCTCTGCATTAAAATAATCTCTTTTATTTAAAAAAGAAAGATGAAAATAAAAAAGTCCTTTTTTATGTTTTTAAGTGTGTGTGTGAGGAGGGTGTGTGTATAAATTTGTTACTGAGCCTCAATGTCTGTGTTTTTATTTCAGAGCCCGAATTATGTTTCTAGGTCTCAACACAGAGCCCTTGGTACTGACATCTCATGCAGTTTTTCTTGAAAGCTATGTTTTAATAGCAGCTCTGTTCGTTTAATGTTAGCCACTTCAGATTATTTCTTTGCTAAAACCTGAATTATGAAAATCACTTGTCAATTACCCAGGGTAGCTGTGTAAAAGAATTATTGCACATTCACAGTGAAAAGAAAACTTTATTTTCACCACTTTCCAGTAAAAGCTAATTCAGAATAACTCCATTTAACAGTTATTTTATGCTGAAATACTGAATACCTCAGGGAGTCTTTTAGGGATTTTAAAGTCTCTTTATTTATAAATGATTCATGCTGCATTTTCAGAAAAACCTACAATTAGTGTGGGTAGCACAGAGACTCCTTTGGGAAAGGTAAAAAAAAAAAAACAACAAAATATACATGCATTATATACAGCCCTTTTATCTATTGTTGTTTTGCAGTGGACTATAAAAAGAAAAGAACTGGAAAAAACGGCAAGGAGATATTTTATCTAACCTTTTAAATATATGCCTCAGTTGACAGTATTTTGTGAAGTAGTTACCCTTATGATTTGTACAGCCCACAAAATTCTTTTAATGCAGGTTTCATTTTGGTTTGCACTTTCCAACCCCAGTTATAAATGATCAAGCTGGCTAAGAGGAGAAGCTTTCTGTGGTAACACAGTAGGACAAATTCTTTCTTCTGCCAACCCCTCATGGGCATGATAGTCCCTAATGTGGCCATATTGTTTGCTAGTGGAGTGGTGCTATAACTTTAGGGCCGATTAGATTGCTTAAACTCACAGAAGTCAAACAGTACTTTATTTCATTAGTGTCCCCTGTGAGCTTTACTGCTTGTCCACAAACAACAAAAAGGGGCTGAAAGGAATTCCTTACATCCTCTATGGGATGACAATACTGCCGGAGTTTATGTGAAAGAGAAAGCAGCCCCCATGAACAGTCACTTGCTGTACCCCAAGGGGGGGGGGAGCAGTGGTCAGAGCCCTGGTTCTACCCCTTAATATACCAGTTTACAGGCCAAAGCCACCACAGAGAGATTTAGCACAGATCGCCTCATCCGTGAAACAACTGGGACCTTCAGGATCAAACTCTGGTTCCTGCCCTGCCCTGGGGGCATTGCAGTCTTCTCCCACAGGCTTGGCTGTACAGTTAAAGTCCAGCCCACTCAGATTTCCTGGCTCAAGGTGACATTGTTTTAAGGAGCAGATCTGCGCTCTTGAGCTCTCCCTTAGTAAGATTTCTGCTCAGGAAGGAGCTTCCCTTGTCACCTTTGAGTGCAGTATAGGACATTTCTAAACTTAAGCATTTAGTTGTCATATCACCCTAAATTCAGCAGTCAGCTGCAAGACAGTGATATAGCTATGCCTACATAAGTCCCAACTGTAGACAAGGAAAAACACAACATATGCCAATGGTGCTTATTTTGGTTTACTGGGGAAAACTCCACCAAGCATTAATTATGGTTTTTGCTTGTCTTCACCTTGGGTTTTACACCAGTGTAATAGTTACATATCAGTTATGGCCAGTTTCCACTTTAGACAGGGTCTTGAGTTCAACCTGGAAAGACAGTCTCCCAGTGCTTTCAGTATTTCGATTTGGTTGCTGAGGCAAAGATACATCTCAGTGATCCCCATCCACCATTTTGATACTTGAAGACCCACCTTGAGATATGTGGAATGTGTGTCAGGAGAAAGATCCACAAGGAAAAAGTTTAATATTCTATTGTGTGCTGACTAGTTTTATGTTAACTTGCTATGAGTGATGTTCCCATCTAAGCCACCCTTAGAGCTGACTGGCCTCCAACTTTGAACTGCATAGAATCTAAATCATAATTTCATGGGCTTGAGCCCAATGTGACAGTTTTCCAAATTCCCCCCAAAAATTTGTGGTTCCAAAAAGAAGTGAATACTCTTAATCTGAAGTTAGATCATGTTTCTTGTTAAACCTCTGTGAACAGTAAGTACAGTAGCAGTGACTGTACAAACATGTGCTTTGACATTGTCACAGTTGCTTGGATACCAATAGGTGAAAGACAAAAAGGAACCACTTCAAATGAATGAAATATCAGCAAGAAGGGCACCACTAAGTGGTGGATAAAATAGAATCACTAGTATATAGTGATGTTCGCTGTGTTTTAATGCATTAAAAAGAAAAAAAATGTGCCTCAGCATAGCCATTGACTTAACTTGATCTTTCATTTATTTTTATCCTTTGCATAATCCTACATTATTTGCATTGCCATGAAAAAGCAAACACCATATTGGGGCCTAAAAATAAGAAAGTTCTATGTAAGACGTGTAAATTAAGCCTTCTACTCTGCTCAGCATTGATAAGGATTCATTTGGAGTACTATGTCCAGTTTTGGGCACCACACTTTGAGAAAAATGTCGACCAACTGGAAAGAATCTAGAGAAAAGCAATAGAAATTGTCAATGCTGAGAAAACATGAGGGAAGACTAAAACTGGGTTTGTTAGTTTAGAGACAAAGACTGGGGGGATACATGATAACAGTCTTCCAGTATTTAAAGGTTGCTGTACAGGGAAAGATAATAAATTGCTCTCCATGTCCATTAGGAATAGGACAAAAATTAAATTATGGGAAAAGAGATTTAGGTTAAACATTAAGAAAAACTTTCTCACTGTAAAGGTAGTTAAGCACTGGAATAGATTACCTAGGCAGGCTGTGGAATTTCCATCATTGGAGGTTTTTAAGAACAGGTTAGACAAACATGTGTCAAGAATGGTTTAGTTATAGTTGAACCTGCCTTGGGGCAGAAGGATGGACTAGATGACCTCTTGAGGTCCCTTCCAGCCTTATTTTATGATTCTATTATTACAATACTATGAAATTCAAAATATGCAACTTGTTCAGAATCCTTTTTCAACATAGTACCAATTCAATAGGAAAACAGATGGGCAGGCATGGCAGATTTTACACCACTTCCTCCAAAGTCAAAGAAAAAAATAAGTTCTCTCTCTTTTTTCTTTTGAAACTGGGAACATACCAAAATTATATTTGAACTTAATTGTCTACAGTAGATTGACATAATCAAACCTATTGTTCTAAAGCCTTATGACTTACAGTAGAGTATCTTCAATCTTTCAAGAGCTTGAATAATGTAAAGTCAGTTGTCTGCAGGATCTCCCATGGCTCCTCTGGCTGTGCTTGCCTCTCCCTGGGTGGAAGTAGCCACGGGAGAAGCTCCCATGGCTTCCCTGCCCAGCTCCATCCCCTGTCTGGTCCCAGCCTCCTGGCATTAAAAAAAAAAAAAAGTCCTGCACTCACTGGTTGCAGCAGTGGGGATCAGGGCCTCTGAGGTCTCATGGCAGAGCCCTCCTGGCAGTATGGGGCAGTGGGGAGCAGCAGGGATCATCCCCCGCCCCGCCTGGCACCCGCATGGCAGCTGCCCCATGGCATGGGTGCAGTGGAGCTCGGCAGGGCACTGCATGCTGTCTGGCAGCTGGGGCTGAGCAGTGTCAAGCTCCAGCGGACAGGTGGAGCTGCCCTATCTCCCAGACAGTGCACTGTGCTCTGCCAATCCATGCTCCACCTGTGCAATAGGGTACCAGCTGAGGGAGCAATCCTTGCTTCCCCCTGATACCCCAGGCTGCACGAGGAAGCTCTGCCACAAGCCCTCAGAGGCCCTGATCACCGCTGCTGCACCCAGTGAGTAGGGGGCTTTTTAAAAAATTTTTCTTAAGTGCCAGGAGGCTGGGACTGGGCTGGGCAAGGCAGCCATGGGGGCTTCTCCAACAGCTCCTCCCACCGGGGCAGAGTCAGACACAGCTGCAGGAGAACCTGCAGTCGCCCAGCTGTGCCTGCCTCTCCCTGGCCAATCTGAATCTCTGAATCAGCATTGAATCAGTGCCAAATCTCTGATTTTGACTTGGACAAATTGAATGGGGACTGTAATTCGAACAACTGAATTGAATCATTGTCTTCTGAATTGGCCAAATCTGAATCCGAACTGAATACTCCCCTGCAGAGGTGACCCAAGTGGGGTGTGGGTCCCAGAGCAAATCAGCCAGTGCAGGGCCCCACCCCCAGACACAAGGAAGCTGGCATTGTATTCGGTGGGGGGGAGCAGGTGTCAAGTGGCTGCAGGCACTGGATTCAGCAGCGAGTGGGGGGAGCAGTGCCAAGCAGCTGGCTGGACGTAAAGCTGGCGACAGTGCAGAGTCACTGCAGCTGCTCCGCCCAGGTCTGTGGGGTCTCCCAAAGTGCAGGGCCCAGGGCAGTCATCCTGATTTGCCCCCCTCCCCCAGGGATGGCCCTGCTTCCCTATGCACAAAGGTCTATTAAACATACACCTGGAACTGCAGCACATTGAGCTGGATTGGAACAGCCCCAGCTGGCAGGGGGCTACTCCAACCTGGCTCAATATGCTACAGAGGGGCTGGCTGGGGCACAAGTATGCTATAGTGCAGGGCTAGCTGGTGGGCAGCCCCCATTCTAAAGCACAACTGAATGAGACCTAGGTGTTGTGCTAGACCACAAAATGAACTTGAGCCACCAATGTGATGTAGCTGCCAGAGCAAATCAAACACTGGTGTGTATCTGCCAAGGCATCTCGAGCAAGGCTAAGGGTGTCATCCTCCCACTCTACTCGGCTTTGGTGAGACTGCAGCTGGAGTACTGCATCCAGTTCTGAGCACTGCACTTCAGGGAGGATGTGGAGAAGTTCAAGAGAGTCCAAAGGAGGGCCATGCACATGGTTAGAGGGCTAGAGAGAAGGTCATATGAGGAGAGGCTGAAAGACTTAGGACTGTTCAGCCCGGAGAAGAGAAGACTCAGAAGGGACTTGATGGCAACCTACCATCAAGGGGCATACTTCAGGGCCTGGAGGATCATCTGTTCACCAAGTTCACCCAGAGGAGGACAAAAAACAATGGGCACAAACTGACTGAAGACTGCTTCAGACTGAACATAAGGAAAAACTTCTTTACATGTTATGTGCCGAGGGTTTGGAACAGGCTCCCCGCCAGAGGTGGTATTATTGCCCATCCTTGCGATGTTCAAAAAGGATCTTGACACCCACCTTGCTGGGGTCATCTGAGCCCAGCAGTTTTTCCTGCCCAAGTGCTGGACCCAGTGATCTATAAGGTCCCTTCCAGCCCCTAATATCTATGGAACTATGAAACCCTTGTGTCCAGAGTTCCCTCTAAGCTGCACAGTGTGCGCGGCTGTGCAGGCACGCTCATGCCACGCTGCCAGGAACACCTGTGCGGCCACACATGCCATGCTGCTCAGAGGGAATGCTGCTTGTGCCCCAGTTACCCAGGTCAGCGTCTACACGTGTGTGGCTGTGCACTAAAGAACTCTACTATCGCAGAGTTTATTAGTTTACTATGGCCTAAGAGGTGTGCACGTGTAGACACTGACACGTTTACTGCAGAACTAATTAGTCAGCTCTGCATTAAATATGTTATATAGATGTGTCCACAGCGATTTAAAGAATAAGCATTACAGACCCATTCTTACACTATTTCAGGTTATAGGCAGAGTCCTCCAAGCACTAATCACACCTTGCACATATACACTGCAAACCTGTTGATTACATCGGTTCTGTTAAGGTATGTAAAAAACATGCAGCATATGTGCATTAATTAGTTTCTAGCCCCTTAATGCCAGCCCTCCCAGATTTGAAGATGCTTTTTTTTGCTACATTCCCAGGTTACTGCTCTTCAGGGTCTGATACTAACCCACTGATGTCACCAAGCAAGAGTCTATGGATAAAAGGAAGACTTGCAAGACTTACTGTAACTGCACGAGTTACACAGTCAGAAAATGATGCCAAGAAAGATCCTGTTTCCCAATCTATACCACATCTTTGTAGGATGGTATCAGATAATGCAAATATGGGCAATTCAACTATTTATGAGTTTCAGGGTCTTTCAGGAATTAACCCTCTCTTACCATCCTAACTAGACCTAAGCCAACAGCATCATTCATGCATTATAAAAGTCTTGGGGAGGACTCTGAACAATAATTCCCATGAGACAGCCTGAAAGCTCAAGTAAACATAAATGTCATCCAGGAACAAAACATTTAGTTTCTATTTTCCTAAGGGAAAACTGATCCTTTCCCACCAAATCTCTGCATTAGTAGCCAACATCATTCCAGATGGGAAATTTTTTATTCAAACTTTTTTCAAATAGCCTTAAAAGATATCTATTTTGACCATCATGTTTAAGTGAACAGACCCCACTGTACCCACACTGATGTAAAAATAGGCATAGTTAATAACATTCCTTGCAACATGCAACACAGGAGAGATTATTTTTAATTGGAAAATGTGATTATATAAATCCACAAAAATTGGCAGGGGACTTGAGCAGATGTAGTACCCGAAACTGCTTTCAATCCATTTTTTTAACTGATTGGATTTCAAGGTGATGGTGCCCCTTTGGGGCCCAGAACAGGACAGGTTTAAAATTTAGCAGAGTATCTCTATCCTGTTCTTCTGCTACTTGTGAAAATAAAACCCTCACAGGATGGCTTGCAAATTCTATCCCCAACTATGAACATTATAATCTTCCAATCAGGGAAGAGAAATGGTGCAAAGTCACTGACCAGACACACCACTTTGTCTTTTGGACACTGAATGGTAAATACTAACATTGAACTTCTTGCAGTTGGTTCACAAAGAGAGCTCATCAAGTACTTGGCAAAGTATTGGTCAAGTGATACTAAATTTGAATGACAAATAAATCAGGGTCTTCTAATAGACAGAGAATAGGAAAATAAAAAAAATGCTAACCTAGCTAAGCAAGTTATTCATTATCAATTAAAAGTTTAGGGATTTCTTAAGAAAAACTTCCATCAATGCCACCAGAAGAAAGAACTAAACAGGAACTGTGGTATTTGTCCTAAAGAGGGGGTAGGCCTTTAAAAGCTGCATTACTCTTCCTTTGCAAAGGACAGATCCAAGCCTGATCCAAGCCCACTGATGTCAATGGAAAGAATCCATAGATTTTAAAAGGCCTACATATGTAAAGGTTGCCCGGTGGACTCCAGTCTGGCAAAAGGACATGCCAGATACTGGGAGGCCTGTAGCCCACTGACAGCAGAGAGAGAAGGCAGGAAGCCCATAGCCTGGAGGAGTTTAAACCCAGAGAAATCAGCGGCTGAGAATGAGACCAATGGGCTTTGGAGCCCAAAAGGGATGTATGACAGCAACTTGAGGCCAAGGGATCTATAGCCCAGGAAAGGTAAGGATAGCCAGGGCAGGATAACTCAGGAGATGGTCCTAGGCAAGACAGAAAACTATACCCTACTGGGGTTTGCAGTCACAGTGGTGGTGCTACTTGTGGTGGGGCAGCCTCTATAAAGTGCCACTGGAGACAAACCCCAGGGAAGGGCAAGTGTGGAGCACCTGAAAACCTCAGCTCCCACTACCTTGCAGGTTACACCATGGAGGAGGATGGCTAGGGGAGCGCACTGACAGAAAAGCACTTGGAGTGTCCCAGAGAGAGAAAGGGATCAGAGGACCCAGGAGCCTAGAGTCCAGAAAAAGACTGGGAATGGGGCCAGAGGATCCAAGGGCCCAAAGACAGGGGCCAGTGAATGCAAAAGCCCAAAAGTTAGGGGGCACAGCTGAAGAGCAGGGCCCTGCCAAAGGATCATGAAAGCATGGGAGGTCAGGGATTAGTAGCCTGAAGGGGGCATGAGGCAGAATCATCAACTTGTAGCCAAGGGGTGTGCAGGGTCAAGGGGCCTGGATGTCTCAACTGACCTGGAGTGGGGCCAGAGCCCAAGAGGGCCAAAGGTCAAGGGAGGACCACTGCCAAAGGCAAGTGGGTATAGAAAGCCTGAAGATCTCAACTGGCCCGGAGTGGGGTCAGGGATCAGGAGAGGCCAAAGATCAAGAAAGGACCACTGCTGGAGAGTGACAAGGTTAGGGACCTGCTTCCCAGAGAAGCAGGAAGCAAGTACCAGAGCCCTGGTGCCAGAGGAGAGGCTAGGAGTGAAGTGAACTGGGATACCTGCAAGGCCGAGAGACAGTGGGATCAGAGAGGGCCCAAAGGCATAGAAGAATGGGACCAAAGGGTCCAAGAGCCTAGACCAGGGATAGGCAGCCCTCGGCATGCATGCCAATTAGTGGCACATGGAGACATTTTCCTCAGCACACCAAGAGGTATGCAAGGAAATTGTTTAAAAAAAATTTTTTTTAAGTTGCTAGTCCAGAGATGACAGGTCCCAGAGCCACAACAGGCACTGAGGGTGCAATCATGAGAATGCAGGCAAGGCAGCTATCTGCATTCTGCTGATCCTGCCTCCTGTCCCTGGGCTGCACCCTCCAGCCCAGCCCAGCCCTTGGAGGGGAACCGTGAGTGGGCGAGGCTGGGGCCTGGGCAGGCTCTGCGGAGGACCACTGTGCTGGAAGTACCCAACTGGCTTGGCCCTGAGCACCACCTGCACTCCCAGGGGTCCTGCAGCTGGGCCCTTGCACCACAAGCAGCTTTGCCCTGCCTGCACTATACCCAGCATGCAGGGAGCCCAAGCCAGAGCCAGCAGCCCCCCAAGCAGGCATCCTACTCTGGCCAGGTGGTGTCCGCTTGCCGGCAGGGCAGTTGTGTCCCATCCCCATGGAGTTGCATGGGCCAGGCCAGGCTTCACCTTGGGTGCTACTGGGTGCCCCCGCCCACCTACTGCAGCCTGAGCCCAAGGCAGCCCCTGCTTCCCTTCAGTCCCCACTCTCCTCTGGCTGCCACCTTCCCACGGTTCTAGCTAGGCCAGTCTCCCCACAGTACCCCCCTCTGCACTGCTCAGACTCTGCCCCAAGCACCCAGCCCTGGCTGTTGGCATCCTGGTGTCACCCCCAGCTGGATAGAACAGGGCATCCATCTGCCCAAGCCCTGGCTGGACCCAGAGCTTATCTGCCCACTGGGAGCCTCCAGCATAGTGGCCTTCCGCAACTCCTGCCTGGGACCCGACCTCGCCCACCCATAACTCCCTTCCATTGGCACTGCAGAGGGCCACTATGCTGGAGACTCCTAGCTGGCTCAGCTCCTAGCACTGCCCACAATGACTGTCTCCAGGGCCTGGAGGCTCCTGTGGCCATGCCTGGGCCCAGTTCTGGGGGCTGGATGACCACTGCTGCATTTGGTGTACAGGGAAGCCAAGCCAAGAGCCCTGGGAGCCCAGCATCCCACCCCAGCTGGTGTCCCCTCATGGGCAGGGCGGCTACGGTCCATCTCTGTGGAGCTGAGCAGGCCAAGCCAGGCCATCCCTCTGGTGCCACTGCCTGCCTTCCCACTACTGTAGCCTGAGTCTGTTGAGCCCTGGGGCATCCCCCACTTCCCACCCAGTCTGCCCACAGCACCTGCCACTGCTTCTCCCCGCACCGCTTGGACCCTGCCCTGAGTGCCCAGCTCTAGCACTCAGCAGCTGGGTGCTGCCCCCATCTCAGCCTGGCCCTCCTTCCCAGCCCTGGACCTGGGCTTCCCACACTCCAGGACTCTTGGAGAGGCCTGAGCACCCTGGCCCTGGTAGCTGCTGCTTGGGTGTCACTGCCTCCCTCCGCTGGATGCTGCCCTGGACCTGTGAGCCCAAGTCACAGCCAGTAGTGGTGGGATACGTGGGCAGTAAGAGACATACCCACTTTCTCTTTTTCCATTTTTTCTCTCTTCTCTGTCTTCTCTTTTTCTCTCTTTTCTCTCTTTTTTTCTCTCCCCACCTTTTTGTCTCCTATTTTCTCTTTTCTTTTTTCTTTCCCTTGTTTTCTCCTTTTTTCTCTCTGCTCTCCTCACAACATGTGTAACAAGAAAAAAATATACAAGAAGGTACTATATGACATTTTATTTATTGTCACCAGGTTTAGAATTTTTAGAAAACCTGGTATTTACTGTAAAAAGAAAAGCAACATTTATGATTATTAGCTATATTAATATGCAGTGCATCCTGTCATATGTCCCCTGACCTGGTTTGTTTTTCTGTCATGCTGGCACTCCAGCACCTTACAAGATAGATATTATGGCTTTTTTTAGCACTCCAGCCAAAAGCATTGCCTACCCCTAGCCTAGAGAGAGACCAAAGGTGGACCAAAGGCCTAGGGAGAGGCTGAGGGGTCTAGAAGCCTAAAGAAAGGCTGAATGAGGCCAAGGGGTCTGAGAGCCCAGACAAGGGGCTATGAGTGTAAAGAGCAAACACCTGAGAGTGGTGTCACTTGTGATGCTTGGGACATGGTATAGGGGTGGAATGAAGCCACACAATTAGCCCTTAAGGAAAGGACCACAGACACCTGACGGTCACTAAAAGGAGATCAGGTCTGGGAAGCCCTGGGGAAGCCTCCCTTTTATAACCATAAAATACATCAATGTGTGGCAGGAGCGCAAAGGAGTGATTGTCCCCAGAGAATGACCAGGGTAGACAGAGATTTTGTTTTGGCCTCCAGGGGCTTATGGTTAACCCTAGAGAAAGTGCCCTGCTACACCTGTATTTCACCAGCTTTTATTCCTGTGCTTCCATGAAGACCTTCCACCGGTTCTCAAAGGGGATGGTCATATCTATCTTCAGTATGATTGTTATTCTCATCTGTCACTATAATGCCTAGGTACAGCTGGCTATTGCAGCCTGGGATGATGCAGTTCATGGTACAGCACTGTGATGCAGCTGCCAAGCTCTGATGTGGGGCTTGCAGTTGGACAGGACGTGGAGCAGAGTCTAGCTCTCCTAGTCACACCTCTGGTGCCTCTTGTTTCAGTGGCTGTAGTGGATGGCACCATTGAGCAGGAGGCAGTTGAAACAGGCTGGATAGATGAATTGTCAGCCTGCGAAGTGGATGAAGATTCTGCAGGGCATGAAGTGCTTGCTGGCACCCAACTTTGAGGTGACCTTGAAGACTTTCCTGACTGGATTTCACCTTCAGGTCATATTCAGGAACCTCTCTAGGCAGGCCTTGATGCAGGGAATGATAATGATGTGATTGGTGGTTGGGGCTAGGAGTAGTGAAACGCCTACCCACCAGTCCCTGCCTTTCCTTGCACAATGTTCAGCCACAGCTAATGCACTTCCCAAGGTACAACATAGCATTGCTGGCTTTGTCTGGCATCGAGTCAAAAAAAGTCCTTTCCATGTCACTCAAACTCCCCCTCCAGTGACTTGCTCAGGAATTTGACCAAGTCCTTCTTGGATGGTGACCTAGCAATCTGCCTCTTGGTAGTTTTCTTTAGGGCACTGGTGCCAATACCAGTAGGAGATGTGCTGGATCTCAGTAGTGGCCCATAGCTGCAGATTCTTCTACTTCTGTAGGAGTCACTTGATTTCACTGTCCACTTTCAGAGGTATCCTGGGGACTGCTGAACCTCTTGGGATGTAGGGGCTAAGGAAGATGTTTAGGGCACCAATCTTCTGCCAGCGAGCCAGCAGAGGTGCCTCATGGGTTCATGCTGCATCTTGATGGTAGCAATCAGAACTACATTTCTTTTCCTGCAGGAAGGCACATTTGGAGACATTGAAGTACAGCCTCATCCACCTAACTCCCTCAGAGCTGATGTTCAACATCCTCTGGAGTTCATTGGGCTGGCTGATGAGGAAGACCTAATTGTCTGGGTAGGCCAAGATGATCAGTCTGTAGAGGCTGAACCCTCCTAAGGAGGGGTTCCATGGCCAGATTCACTTCAGTCTGGATTGGGTTTTGCCCATTAATGACTAGATGGTGGTGGTCATCCAGACTAATTAGACAAATTAATCTGGAAACCCAGGCTTTCAGAGGGTATTGAAGATGTGCTGGAGAGGCAGAACCAAAGGCTTTGGAGAGGTCCAGACACTCCACCACATGCTGATGTCTCTCTCTCTCTCTCTCTGGGTGTCATCTAGGGACATCTGCAGTACAAAGCTGTTTTTGTAGCAGACCTCATTGGGCAGGAAACCTTTCTGGGTTAGGCTGATGGCCCTCCCCTTCAACTGCTCAGTCTGTGATCCAGGCTGCAATGCAGCTGGCACAAAGCTTGTACTTGAATGGAAAAAAGGGTAAACTATACTGGGACAAATTTGTCTTGGTTATCTGCAGTGAGGTTATACCAGAGACAGTAAAACCATGATAATACCACAGACATCTGATGGCATAGTTATGTCACTCAGGGATGGGAAGAAGTGTGATTTCTGACTGCCAAAGCTGTGCTGACTAAAGCCCCTAATATAGATGTAGTTATACTAGCAAAATGGTGGTTTAACTTTATAGCTTTGCTCATAGTGGTTGATTTTACTATAGCTGCATCTATAGTTGGAGCTGTTTCCCAATAGAGTATACTTGAATAAATATACCAGAAAAGTGATGCTGCTGCTGTAGAGCTAGCTGAAGAGAAGAATTTGGCCAGATGGCTTCCATCAGAGATTTGGCTTACCGGTTCTAAGCTCTACATGGATCCCATGAACTACTACTCACATTTTATCAAAAGAAATTAAACGTGCTATTTCATACAAGTTATCCAGAAAGATTATGACAAAATGAAAATAATTCCCTTTCTATAGTAGTCCCAATAAGACAATGTCAGTCCTTGTGCTTTAGATGTAGTGTGACACACTATGCCAACACACAAGATACAGATGCTTTGGCATTGAGCAAGATATTGCTACTGAGCTACTTCTAAAGACCTTCTTGTTATTGTGCCTGGTATCACACTGTAGTGCTATAGTAACAGTCTATTAAATGAAATTATATATTATATATTTATATGGGTTCTATTTTGCTGACACGGTAGCTAATCTTTGAGGCCCTTACTCTCAATTTAACGACATTTCTCTATTTGGACATAATGCGATAACTTCTGAATCCTGCATCTGATCAATTCCAAATCTTCTGGGAACACTGTAGGTATGCTGGGCAGAATATGGCCCATCGAAACCACGTTAAATACTTGGACATGTTTGTTTTGTTTCTGTGCCCTCTCCAGCTGCTAGTAAATTAACAAGAATCCAAATGAGGCAGCTCGCACTCAGTTCTGCCTTGATCTTTGATAGGCATGGGCTGCTTTGTTGCCTTGAATCATCATTTGCAGTGGAAATATTGCCTTGCTGCAATATATTGCAGGCTGTGAGAGATCTTGCATAAAAATTGTGCAAAATCTCCAGAGCAAATCATGTAAATCTGTCAAGTAAATATGTATTTATGGGGTTTTTAGAGCTTGGATTGCTGCCACACAGACAGCTCCCTATCATCTAAATACATATTTAAGGACTTCAAAAATACAGAGCATTGACCAGAGCTGTTACAGTGTATCTCATTGGTACTGAGGCTGCTGTACTGGTGCAGTAAGGGCTATTGTGTCCCTCTCTCCTCTGAGCGTGTGTGTCATTTAGCAGAGACCAGACACTGCTAATAGGGCAGCTCTACACCCCGGGCAGTGGCTCCACATGCAGCAACACTGGTTACCATGCTACCAGTGGTGGCGTTGCAACTGTTCCCTGGTTGAACTGTGGCAGTGGCTATTTTTGCATCCTCCTCCAAAGGTTGTGCTTGGGACTGCTATCCTGCTCGCCCTCCCTTAGTTACTCTACTATAAATTAGAACCAAAACATGCCCTGAAAGATAAAGGTACAAACACGGGCCTAACTGGCCCCTAGGAATGTCGCTTGAGCACAAAAGAGGGCAGAATTCCCACCCAGGGGAGGGGAGCTTGCCACAGCAGGCGTGTGTACCACAGCCTCGGGAGGGCATGGCTGGCCTGCTAGAGATTCTGTTGGCTGCTCCCTTTCAGACCTGTAAAAATTATAGAAATCATAGAGAAATCAGGCTGGAAGGGACCTCCATAGGTCACCTAGTCCAATCCTTTGCCCAAGGCAGGATCATCCCTATGCAAGCCATCCTATACAGATCTATAATCAACCCTGACACTACACAAGACATAATACACTAACCCACAGCAAGTAAAGCAAGGGGACAACAGCAGCCAATGTCCTGTTTTTCTAGAAGGTTGTTAATATACATTCAAGAGATCCCAGGTCGTTTGCTACGGAGGAAGGCAAAAACTGCTGCAATACATACCAATCTGACCATGGCATAAAATTCCCAGTGCCCTCCTCCTTTCGCCCTACTACCTCCTTGAACAGTCTTGAGGACTTTATGTAGCCAGCATGGTGTTATTTCACTCCAGCATCCTTAGTGCCAGCACTGTTTCTGGGATAGCATTTGATAATTAACTCTTCCTGTGAATCCCATTGGGGAAAACACATGCTCATTTTTTAGTGTAAATTCTGCAAGAACAACTGCCTTTAAAAATGGTGCTACAGTATTTACTTTTGCCTGATAAAAAAAGCCAACTGGAATCCAAAGGATTTTTCAAACTCTATTTTACTTTAACAAGCTTCTGGACAATGTAGGTTTATATCCTAAAGTAATTGGCAGGGTCCTGTCCTACATTGCAAAATCCCCCAAATGGCTATACACCATCAGTGAGCAGATGATGGACATGAAGGTACATAATTAAAAGGCAAAAACTTTATATTTAACTTAAAGGGCAAAATTGAAGTGCTGGAATGAATAGAACAGCATTTAGAATGTATTGCAATATTATCTAGAGATATACTGCTTTTCCATTCTAACTCTAGATTTAAACTTACTTTCAAATATAGTCCTATTTCTCAAAACTGAGTTAACGCATTCATGTGCTCTGTAACTCTATCTCTGAAATATCTGCTTTTTGCAGATATCCAAACCTTCTAATTAACAACAAGAATTCACAACGAAAGTTTTTCTAGTTGCATCCACAGCAGGAAATAGATAAGCAAAGTGGAGATGTTCCTTTTTTTTAATTTGCTATACTGCATGCTGGTGGTTCTGCTATGTCATATAATATCTGTCATGAGTTGCGACATAATGAAACATGACATGATGTAACCACTGGGATGACCCAACATGGCATAATCAAATGCAAAATGATTCATTCTGACTAAGCATGTCAGAATTATTTTTTTAAAGTCATACACCTACCTAACTATTAACTGGTTAAATCCTCTCAGAGACCAGGTGCAGGTCTGTAGCAAACAGAAACAGAAGTTTATAACAGGAGATACAGGCATACAGGAATATAAAAATCATGTTCAAGTGATACTAAGATTGTGATATCAACTGCTTATTTATAACAGTTCTCTCCTAGTCATTTGCAACACCTGCATCCTTATGAGAGGCAGAAAAGGGAAGGACTGGGGAAGGTCATGACTGCCAAAGGCAAAGCAATATTGAAGAAAAAGCACAGGAGGCTTTATTCCTTAGCATTTCATAGACAGTTTCCCTTATAAAACTCAATTTCTTAGGATTATGATACAATCCTGCTTTGGGAGCTGGGCAGACTACATTGAACCCCTGAGGATTCCTGGTTCCATATGCAAAACTGGGGCATAAAAAGTGTCTGTGCATAGGACACTTACAATTTATATTTGTCTGTTTGTGACCAAGGAGCACATTGCAACTATATTGTGAAATATTTTCAAAGGAATAGAGCACTAGGAAGAAAACATGAAATGTGGACAAGTAGAACAGAGATTCCCTATAACACTAGTAAAGGTTTAAAACACTAACATGTTCTCAGAACTAAAATAATGTGGCAGTTTCGTACCCGTATCTGGTATTTGTTTCAAAGATCAGTTATTCTGTGGAATAGACAAATACCGATGTATTTGGCATGAAGCACTAGTGATAACAGTGCACAGCATGCTGACGTAACATCCTTCTAAGCCCCACTAAAAATCATGTGCAACACCAAAGGTAAAGGGCATGGTGTCAGGTTTAACTTCTTTACAGCGCCACTGAGAAAACCATCCTTTCATGTTTAGGTTAACACAGGGTATGAGTTGTGCCCCTGGTGTTACAATTATCTTTAATATTAAATAACTTTTGGCAATGGTAATATCCTTTAAGAACATTTTGTTCTATATTGGGCATTTCTTACTGATCTCTGCCTCTATCAGCCATTAAAACCCATCCTGGAATTGTCTTCACATTTTATAAACACTCCAGGATAAATGCTCAGTTGATGTCCATCAATGTAGGTCCACTGAAGTTAATGTCCTATAAAGGGAATTTCTCCTTAATGTACTAATAATTTTACTATGCGACTGCTACAGGACTTACAACTTACACATTGCATTGAAAAATGCAAGTTCCTCATTCTGCTATGCTAGAAAGGAAGCCCCACTTTATGGTAACACTGACACTTCATTTTCTCTGAATAAGTTATTCCCAAAAAGACATATATTTGTTGTAAAAGAAAAAACACTAAATGACTTCAGTTATACCGCTGAATGAGTTAAAAGCAAATGATGTGCTGCTTGGTAGGGTCCCAGTTTTGCAACTGTCTTTGCACAGACTCTGGGCAAGAGCTTGGTGTGCACAAAAATTGTAGGAGTAAGGCCTAAGTAACACAGGGAAAGGCCCACTCCTGCCCCGTCTAAGTCATGAAAACATACTAAACCTCAGCAGGTCTGCTTTACAAGGGAAGCGGGAACAATGCCTATGCAGTGGGGGCTTCCCTGTGTCATAGAGCATACGGGACTTATACGTAGGTCAACAAAAGAGTTGGGGCTGGGGTGGTGTGGGTGCTAAGGTGTGTGGTTAACAGCCCAGAGGTCAAAAATTTGAGACTACAGCAGAAGTGATCATGGTGCAGCCCTGTCAGATTCTAAAGAATCTGCACATTCTGCTAAGTACCTTGTCACAAGGGCAAGGAAAAGGAAGGAAGCAGAAGAGTAGGTCCAAGGCTGAATGATTCTGTGGCTCAAAGGCTGTTCCCTTCCTCACAACGATAAAAATGTTGGCACCACCAGGGGCTTGTTCTGTCCTTGCACTAACTGCTGTAGAATGCCTCTGCTGCCCATCTAGAATAAGGAGACATTCCTTATTCCTTCCTGGCATCCCCAATATAAAGTCTAGTTATTGGGGCTGAGTAGGTGGACCAGGATTTAGCTGTAAATGGCTATCAATTTCCAGTTAATTCATGGATATCTTGTAAGTTCCCCCTTCTTGATTAATACACTGTCACACTTCAACCTATAGGAGATTTTTATGGCAGGTATAAATCCTTGAGAAACTAGGTCTTATAAAGGAAACTCTCTATGAAATGACCATAACTTTAGTGCTAAAGAGGAAGAATGAAGTATCTTGCCTTTTTTTCTTCATTCAAGACGGTTTGCCCTTGTCAATGATGATCCTCCCCATTCTCTTTCTTGCCTCTTGTTTTAAAAGTGACGGTCTTTCAAAAAACTGGGGAAAATATTGTGCTATCATTGTAATTAAAACAAAATTCCATACAGAGTAAGCAGGCTGCAGTGAAACATCACTGTACCACCTTCATAATAATAAAGGTAGTGAAATATTGGTGCTTCAGATCATTAGTTAGGTAATTATGACTTTTGTTTGTTTATGTTTAATTAAAATTAGGCTCAGAAAGCATCTATTAGAAGAGGAGGCCCTTACTGAACAATCGATACACAACAATTTACAGCTGGAAATTAAGAATCTCCCCTTTTGCACCCCAACCTAGGGTAACACCAGGAACTAATAAATGTGTCTTTTCATTTCAAAGCACCCAAAAGAGCACCCCATTTAACATAATTGGAAAGAAGCTTACTCAAAGATACCCAATACCCATCGGACTTGATGATCTGCTCAGATCCCTCCCAACCCTACTAACTATGAAACTATGAAATAGCCTGATGTCAAGGGCTAAGTACAGATCATCAAAAAAGCTCAAGGCTGAATCAATTCAATCTTAGTCTGAGCTGCATAGATTGAACTGATAAGCAAGTGAGCTGACATTCACTTCTGATTCTAGAAATGCAGTCACGTGCCTGCAGTAGCCCAGGCCAGAAGCTGGGGGGCACTAAAGCACGCCTTCTTGCTCAGCAGGAGCACACAGCTTGGGCTAAGGCTAGCCTGCCCACCCTGTGAGGGGAAGATGGCAAGGGAGATGCAAAGCATCCTAGGATGCTGCGGGACTGAGAGTTAAATTGAATGTAGAGGGGATCTGGAACAAAAGTTCAATAAACCAATTTAAACTAAATCAGCTAAGTCTGATACTACATCCATCCAGGTTTATCTTAAACCAGTTTCAGCCATTTGGGGCATTTATAGAAGGGCTCAAAGGGTGGAGGGGGCAGGGCGCAACACATTGTAATTATAGCATTTTGGAGCAGCCTCTCTGCACATGTACAGGTGCCCTTTAAAGCAGTTTATGTGAACTGAACTTCTGTTATGTTACATATTTGAATCAGTTTCTGATCTCTAAAACTGATTTATGTATAATTTCTGTCCTTAGCCAAGGGCAGAAATAAAACCCATGTTTCTTGGTTGCTAGTGCAATAGCTAGCACATCAGGCCACACTCAAGGTACATGGATATGCCACCATTGCTTACTGCTTGGTTCCGGGACACATTTACATATATACACAGCTAGATCCTCAGCTGGTGTAAATCAGTATAGCACCATTGCAGTCACTGGAGTTATACCTATTTATACCAGACAAAGATCTGACCCCTCTTTTTCAGAGGCAGTCCATTTCATTCTGATGAATTTGTTTTCTCCAAATGCCATCCTGTATGTATTTGTAGCTGAGAAACTGTAAGACAGCAAATACATTCATCTTGAATCCGGTGAATATATCACCACATGGTGTGTGTTTCAAGGTACATTGTTTGAAAGATCAATTCTCAGAAATCATAGTATGGGGGTTTACAAAAAGAAATATGCAGCAATGTTAACACAATGCACCTAAAAGCTGATTGGCCTGAGCATGTGAGAATATACAAATCTAAAACCGAGATGAACACAGGCTTACCGATGTGAATTTTTCCACTTTAATATCCTCACCAATTTCCAGGAGCCAACATAACATGGCAAAAATAGGAGAAAGCAATGGATTTCCTAGTCTATTAGATGCCAGATCCAAAGCTCATTGAAGTCACTAAGAATCTTTCCATCACTGCTACAGGGCTCAGAATCAGACCCTCTATCTTGAATCTATTTCTCATTACATAAACAAAAATGTCTTTACACATAAATATGCATTTTATATGGAAAAATATGATCCCTAGGTGAGAACTCTATGCAGTATACCCCTGGGTAGTGTTTAAACAAAGCACCTATCTGCTACTATTAGTTTTCTGATTAGAATAGTAGAAGGGTATGAATCTAATATTCAGTCCAAAAATACGCTGGGGGTGGAGAGGAGGACACACCACACTGTAACATTAATGTTCAATTGATAAAAACTTTGCAGAAGTCTATTTATTTATTTATTTATTTATTTATTGTAATTCTAAATCCCTACCATCACACAACAATGTCACATTTTAATGTAATATCATGTCCAATGCATATTCATGAAATAAAAATCTTGGCAGTGGCACAAGAAAAGTGGGATGAAGTGTGTTTGGCGGAGTGCGTCACGTTTCCAGACCAGCGGATTTTTTGATTAAAGTCCCTTATCCGTTTTATCATGCATATCCACTCTCTGATTAAAGTGATCTGGAGCTGACACTCACAATGTCAGTATGCACTGAGACCCTTCACACAAAACATGGTTGGAATTTATATTCTTAAAAAAAAGAGAGAGAGAGAAAAAAGAAAGAAAAGAGGGAAAAACAGATCAACCAAACCTGCCACATTAATTTAAGTACATAAGTGTGTTTGTCTATGTGTTTAAGAGAGATACTTTGGCTTGTTTATTTTAACCTTATGTATTTTTTAACATTACCAGACCACAGATACCACGAGTTTTATTTCCATTTCAAAAAGTACTCGTGGAGCAAGTTCTTTATCTCTGTAACGTTGGTCTTTATAGCAAAATGCCTCCACACTGAGGGGAAAAACATAGCTAGGGACTCCAACATCAATAGATAAAATAAATAATGAAATTCCCACCCCCACAACACCCCCCCCCACACACACACACACAACACACACACACTTAGGTTTCTCTCCCCCCCACTTTTTTTATTTTTTATATTATTCACTCACTTCTCTAGCCAGATCCTAAAACCACTGGCATCAGTGCAGAGTTTCCCAGTGAATTCAGTTGGCTTTGGATTAGACCTGATTCTGATTAAGGAAAAGATGGAAGCACAATGTTTAGGTCCTAAATCTAAGCATAAGATCAATGAGATTTACCCATGGATTGAAAGGTAAGTTACTTACCTTTCAGCGTATAAACAATGGACCTTAAATGCTTTTCTGGGACCATAGGAATGTTCATGTCCCCTTGTCAAAGGATATTGCAGGACCTTTCATTTTTAAATGCTGGGTACTATACCTAAAAATACAGAAGGTAACAGATCACTAGTTCTTCAAACTGGGTACTTTTAGTGTGCCCACTCCTTCAAGTGCATTTCAATCACCCTAAACCTAATGCATCTAGTCTTGAAGAAAATATCACTATCTGGAGATTTCGTAGAAATTGATATTTAATGAACAACAGCTTACTGACTTGCCTAGATTCTGAATTCCTCTGAGTTTTCCTTTCTTTTATTTTTTCAAATTTAGAGACATAACTGGCAAAGGTAAAGAGGCTGAGGCAACTGATGCGGTGGGATTGTAAGGCACGGTGCCGTATATCTTCCCTCACACTGTTCTAATACGTATTTCAGTGCTAAAGTTCAAGCAGTGTGATATCCCATCCAGGGAATACTTCTTTCTGAACAGTGTCTGCCACTCATTCCAAAATGGGTTTCTGAGCTGCAGGGCTGACAGACATTCAGGAGGAATTAGTATGAGACTGTCAAATTCATTTCATTTATGAATTAAATCTCTCTCTTCTTGATCAACATAACTGTATGAAGTGGAGTGAGTCAGGGAAAAGTACATTAATTTATTTTGTTGATTAAGGCAATTGCTTAAAAATAACAGTAAACTGAGATTCTTTGCACAAAGAAAACAAATGAGGAATGCGGACTTACATGAAAATACACTTGCATTCATTGTTCAATAAGCAATCCTTTCACTATCCTGATTCTGCAAGGAGACTGGGGTCACAAATGGAAAATTAGGGAGAAAACAAGTGGAAACACAAGAGAAAGCCTCTTGGGGAAATACCGTAGGGACTGAACAACATTTTCACCACAGTGCACAGCAATATATGCTTCTGAGAAGTTTTTATGGTCAGAAAAGGATAGGAAACAGTTCCTGTACTTAAATGATGCACATAGTCAGAATGGTATTTTGCAATAATATAACCACCATTGTTTCCTCTGTCCAGGAGCAGCTAACGACATCCTCCATTTGCAAAACATGTAGAATTAACTCTACATAGGCTTATAATGAGTACTTCTCAATTTTTCTAATATGACACCTACTGGTGAGTCTAACACAGTAATGACAAAATGATGACCTGTGTGCAAGCAGTCAGGTATCAGAGCAACTCAGCTAGTAACTGCTAAAGAGAATCTACATACACTAGGCACAAAACATTCATTTCAGGTTATAAACTATCTCCTGCATTTGTTGCCTTCTCTGCCTCTTCCTCTCCTGGTCAGTGATGGTTCATCCAGCCTTTTAGTTCAGAATGTATGGAATAACACAAGGACTTTAGGGGGTTAAACACATCCTATTCTATTCCATTAGGGCCTGCCACTATCCCTTTGACCTGTATCCTTAGAAAAATATACTAAGAGGCATTTGACTGAACAAAGACAACAAACAATTTAAACCTTGGCTGTCTCAAGAACCTACAACTGCATGGGCATTTAATTTTTTTAGACACTCTAGTGTGCAGTTGTTGGTCCACATGGTTGTTCACTGAGCTAAATCTATGCATATGCATAATTCCAGAGCAACAATTGCAGCAATTAGTCCATATAAAACCCATTTTGAGGGCTTAGTTGGGATATGATGGTGCCTCAGGCCTTATGCTTGCCCTTTACGAAGGGCTGAATTTCTCTTCAAAAATAAACTGTGTATTCACTTGTAAAATGCTTAGTAGGTTCATTACATGAGGCAAGTACAAGAGCACCAGAACATCACACACAGCATTTTCACAGTCATGCATGAGATTTTTATTTGCCTGCATGCTTATTGGCTAGTTAATGCTCAGTGTAATTCATATGGGAAACAGAAAGCTAAAAAAATACTATAATTAAAAATAAATATTAAAGTACCATTAATTTAGTAGAATGCAGATTGTTGTACGCTACACGTATCACAATCCAGGCAGTGCTACTGTATCTTTACATATATTCACAGGTATTTCCATCACCTGACCTTCATGCACACATGTGCTCACCACATTCTTATATATGAATGCATGGCTCATGCATGACTAAGCCATCATACACAGGGGACACAAATAAAACCATAATTTGTATAGCCAGGGCTCCCTCTATCTGCAAGGTTTCTCAGCAAACCATGCTGCACATAGGTTGCCTTGGAGCCTGCACTGAACTGCTTAATTATGGTAAATTAAAGAGAGAAAGGCCATGCTGTACTGGTACGGTATGCCTACGCTAGAGTGTGGCACAGATGTAACTCCATCAAGATAGCTATGCTGGTGAGAATTTCCCTAGTCTAGACAAAACCCAGCACAGCATGAAGTGCAAATCTTCTCAATGAGCTGTTTGCGAATGATCTGCAAACTAATGATTAGTCCCTGACGAAATTCACAAATACGTCTGGATAACAAATACAGCGGAGGATTTGGAATCTGTTCACAGACAATTCCCAAACAGAATACAGGCAAAATTTATCAAACAATTATTGGGTGTGGATTATTCACTCAGCTTTAATTATTATTATTACTGATGACCCTTATTAATCCACATGCTTTATAATTCGCACCCATAAATGGCTGATCTATCATTACTTGGGCCAAGATTTAATAGCAGAAGCAATGCTGCAGTATTTTGTGTCTAGTATTACTACTTCCTTACTTTTACCAAATACACGGCAGTCAAGTCACTGGTACATAGAGCATCATAAATTACTATGTTATAATTCCCAAAGTAAATGAATAAAGCACAATGTGTGTTCCAACATCCTTGCTTTTAAATTGTGTGCATTCACTTACTGCAGAAAGGGATGAAGGGAAGGGTTTCATAGATTTCATAGATGTTAGGACTGGAAGGGACCTTGAAGATCATCAAGTCCAGCCCCCTGTCTGAGGGTCAGGAAGTCAGCTAGGGTCAAAGGATCCCAGCAAGATAACCATCCAAGCATTTCTTGAATAAGTTCAGAGTAGGTGCCTGCACCACTTCTGGAGGGAGTTTATGCCAGGTCTTGGGGGCTCTGACAGTAAAGAATTGTTTTCTTATGCCCAGCCTAAAACAGTCTTGGAGGAGTATATGACCGTTGGTCCTTGTTTTTCCTTGGGGCACTCTGGTGAACAGATGTTCTCCCAGATCCTGATATGCACCCCTTATGTTCCTATAAGCAGCTACCAGGTCCCCCCTGAGCCTACACTTTTCCAGGCTGAAGTCCTGTGGCTCTCAGCCTTTCTTCATAAGGCCTATCCTCTTGCCCTCTCATCATGAGCATAGCTCTCCTCTGGACTCTCTCCACATCCTTCTTGAATTGTGAAGCCCAGAACTGGATGCAATACTCCAGCTGCAGCCTCACCAAGGCCAAGTACAGTGGGAGGATGACGTCCTGAGATTTACTTGAGAAACATCTATGGAAGCAAGCCAGTGTTTTGTCTGCTTTACCAGCTGTGACACTGCATTCATAGTTTCATAGTTGGTAGGGTCAGAAGGGACCTACATAGATCATCAAGTAGACCCTCTGCCATGGCCAGGAAAGACTGCTGGGGTAAAATGACCCCAGCTAGGTGACTATCTAGCCTCCTTTTGAAGACCCCCAGGGTAGGAGTGAGCACCACTTCCCTTGGAAGTTGGTTCCAGTTTCTAGCCGCCCTGACTGAAGTAGTGCCTCCTGATATCTAGCATGAATCTATTCTCAGACAACTTATGACCATTATTCCTTGTTACTCCCAGTAGTGCTTGGGAGAACAGGGACTCTCCCATTGCCTGCTGGTCCCCCTTGGCCAGTTTGTAGATGGCCACCAGATCCCCCCTCAGCCTTCTCTTGTGGAGGCTAAACAGGTTCAGGTCCCGTAGCCTCCGCTTGTAGGGCCTGCCTTGCTGCCTCCAATCATGTGAGTGGCCCTCCTCTGGACCCTCTCCATGCTGGCCACATCCCTCCTGAAGTGCAGCACCCAGAACTGGATGCAGTACTCCAACTGCAGCCTGACCAGTGTCACATAGAGGGGGAGGATCACCCCCGTGGACCTGCTTGTGATGCATCTGTAGATGCATGACAAGGTGCAGTTAGCCTTCCTGACGGCGTCCCCACATTGGCAGCCCATGTTCATTTTGGAATCAATAATGACTCCAAGATCCTTTTCTGCCTCTGTGCTGATGAGAAGGGAGTTCCCCAGCCTGTAAGTATGTACCAGTGGCGCATGTTCATCTTGTGGTCAATCATGGCCCCCAAGTCTCTTTCAGCAGTGGTGCTGAGCCTATAAGTGTGCTGTGGATTTTTTACCTTTGAGATGGAGTACCTTACATTTATCGGTATTGAATGTCATCAGGTTTATGTCCACACAGTAAGTTTATCCAAGTCAGCCTGGATCACTAGCCTGTCTGCAGGTGTGGACGCTATGCCCCAAAGTTTAGTGTCTTCAGCAAACGTGGCCAGTGCACTTTTGACACCATTGTCCACATTGTTGATCAAGATGCTAAAGAGAACCAGTCCAAGGACAGAGCTTTAGGGGACTCCACTGGTCACGGAGCGCCATAATTATTCGCTACCATTGACCACTACTCTCTGGGTTCAACTTTGGAGCCAATTTCCCAGCCAGCTGACTGTGATGTAGCTTAGGCTACAGTTCACCAATTTTTCCATGAGAAGGTCATGGGACACCAGATTAAAGGCTTTTTTAAAGTCCAGATATATGACATCAATCTCTTCTCCCTTGATATGTCACCTGGTCATAGAAGGAGATGAGATTGGTCAGGCAAAACCTACCCGCGACAAACCTATGCTGGCTATACCTCAGGATGTTGCCCTCAGCCAGCTTATCCAGAAGGGTCTCCTTGATAATTTTCTCCAGTAATTTACTGGGGATTGAGGTCAAGCTGATTGGCCTGTAATTCTCAGGATCTACTTTCTACCCTTTGTTGAAGATGGCTGCCACATTGGCCTTCTTCCAGTCTTCAGGTACTTCACCTGAGTGCCATGAGTTTTTGAATATTTTTGCCAATAGTTGGGCTATGACACCTGCCAGCTCCTTGAGTACTGTAGGGTGTAATCTGACAGGACCAGCTGCCCTGAAGTTGTCCAACCTCTCAAGGTGATCCTTTATTAGACCAACACCAATGCTGGGTATAAAAACACCCTCACCCTGGCCATCTCATGTCTTGCTAGGCAGGGCAGTGCCACTGGGCTGATGAAAGACAAATGTGAAATACCCATTGAGCAGACTGGCCTTTTCCTAGGTGTCAGTATCAGCTGTCCTGTTTGGTTCAGCAGGAGTCCAGTGTTACCCTTGCTTTTTTTCTGACTCCCTACATATCTGAATAAGGACTTTTTGTTGTCCTTGATATGTGAAGCCAGATGGAGCTCAGTTGCAGTCTTGGCTTTCCTGATCTGCTCCCTGCAGGTAAGGACGAGTGCTGAGTACTCCTCCTTGGTGGTAATTCCAGCTTTCATCCTTTATAAGTATCTCTTCTGAGGTGTAGGAGATCTTCAAGTTCCCTGCTGAGCCAAAGGGGTTGCTGTGCCCTTTTGCTAACCTTCCTCTGAGATGGGATGGCCATCCCTTGTGCTGTCAGGATTGCTCCCTTGAGGAGCAACCACTCCTCTTGGACTCCTCTTCCTGTCAAGCCATGGTCCCTTAGGGCCTTGACAATGAGCCTCCTGAGCTTGTGAAAGTCAGCTTTCCTGAAGTCAAGGACTTTTGTATTGCTGATTGACTTGCCAGCTTTGCGATGTATAGTAAAGTGATCAGCTCATAGTCACTATCACCCAGCTTTCCATCAATTCTTAGGTCACTGACTAGGTCATCCCCTTTGGCCAGTACCAGGTCCAGTAACGCTTTACCTCTTGTCAGCTCATAGACTTCTTGAGTCAGGTACCGCTCGCCCATGCACATGAGGAAGCTTTGCAACCAATCAGATTTGGCTGAGTGCTCTTCCCATGAGATGTCTGGGTAGTTAAAGCAACCATGCACTGAAAGCGTGCAGCCTCAGCCAGTTCCCTGGTAAATTCCTGGTCCACCTCTTGTTTCTTGTTAGGAGGTCTTAGTAGATTCCTACCATGATGACCTCCATGCCACATTCCCCACATATTTTAACCCAGAGAGACCCAGTCATCCTTCCTGGGTGCCAATGTCAATTTTCAGGGATGTGTAGCTGTCCTTGACATAGAGAGCTGAGGTGGAAGCCATCTCTTTCCAGCAGACCACTGCCTTTCTCACCAAAGAGCAAACTGTGATCATAGAAGCTGAAGCCTTTGGTTGACTATCTCAACCCATCTTTCCCTGAGAAGAAGAATTTAAAGGGAGTGGCAAGGGAGGAATTTGTGGAGCAACAAAGAAAAGAGGAAAAAAAATAGAGCAGAAATCTATGCAGGAAAGACATGAACAGAACTATGAGATAATAAGTCAGGAATTTCAACTTGATGTGCAGGGGAAGGAAAAAACAGTAAAGATTTAATTGTGACATAGGTTAAAAGATTGAGAGTGGAGCAAAATTTGTGTAAGCTGGTGGAAAGTAACATTTGCCTACAGTTGAAGGAAGGTGGTTTTTCGCCCCTTTGCCTTTGGTCAGAATGGTCTCCCTGATCCAGATGTTTATTTTGTGACTTCCCCTCAGATAATTCTGGGTGAGCTAAGGAAGAGCAAACCCTCAGACAAATTCATCAATGGCAGTAGGCATGAACAGCACATTATGCTGCTCTTCCAAAGGCTGCGCAGGCCTCCTGTTTGTTCCTGGGCAAAGTTCTCTCTCTATAAATCTGTTATCCCTGAACTGAGATCACTTCTGTCCTTCCCCGCCACTTGTACAGACAAGACCTTGTTTACTTATAGTTTCTAAATAGGAAGACACAGGCACTGCAAATGGGGGACTTAAATCTTGGCTAAAATCTAAGGGTAAGAGTCATAGCTGGTAGCTGCTTTGCACCTGTTGAATTGTGTGACAAGATAGGGGACCACCCTTGTCCCTGAGCACATTAGAAGAATTTAATTTATGCCGTCTGATAGAAAATATGTACAGGCATGGGGTGAGACCAGAATAAATGGAGTATTCCTGCCATACATCCTTCCCAAAACCAACATGCCTCCTCACTACCCATGCCTCTACACAGAAAACTGAATGAGGTGCAGATATAGACCCTTCACAGTAGTCAAAGAGACTCCACGCTGTAGAACAGTGGTCACCAACCAGTGGATCTTGATTCACCAGTAGATCTCGGAGCTTCTTGCGGTAAATCTTGGAGCCTCTTGGAGTCGATCCAAGGCTTGGGTGCATAGCCGAGTGCCCACATGCATGCACCCCAGTGCAGCAGGTCAGTCCATGGGGGAGGGAAGGGGTGGGGACTAGATAGAGGATCCTGCGGTGAGGGACAGTGCTACAGAGGCAAGAGCCGGGGTAAGTTGAGCGGAGTCCTGACCGGGTGGGACTTACCTGCTGGGGAGGCATGCCCCCAAATAATTTTTTTGCCCTCTGCCCCAATGTCTTCCCCCCCGCTTCCCTCCCCACAGACTTACCTGCTACACAGGGGGCAGGGGGGCAGTGCACAGTAGATCTTGGGTTGCTTTTAAATGCCAAAGGTGATCTCCTACTTAAAAAGGTTGGAGACCACTACTGTAGAGCTGCTTACTCTCTTACTATCAGGCCCCTGGATTACAGAGGGTGTGAATCATAATGGAAAACCAGAAGCCTTGGGACTCAATTATCCTGCTTGCTCATGGCATTCCTCATTTACTTGTTGAACCTCCATGCACTCCTCTTTCCTGAGGCTTGATTGTAGGGGATCCACTATATTTTACATGGTACTATGTAACATGATACTATGTTAAGAGGAGGAAGCTGATAGTTTAATTTTTGGATACTTATTTATTTCTTCCATTGACCAATATACAGCTAATCCTGAGTGCCCCGCACTTTAAAAATTGCAACCCAAGCATAGACAAAGACCTGCCCTTACCTATAGATACCTCATCTGTACCAGAGCAATTTCACTATTTTTTTTCCTCTTGAATCCTTGAGACAGACATGTTATGAATATAAATAAACCACTATTTCCAATTAATGATATTTAAGGATGAGGATTTTTACTTAACTCCCACAGTTTGCTTTAAACTTTTGCATATATTCTCTAATTTTGAATGGGGTTATAAATCCTCTTTTAATGTTTTGCTGTTTATGCAAATTTCCGAATATAAAGGCATATGGTGGCAAAATGGCACTAACTATCTGCTTTTCAGCACATCATTCTTTGCTGCCTTACAAGAAGAAAGGGACAGAAAAAAATCCATACGAACTGCCACCCTATATGAGCATAGCATTGGTTCAAAATTCTTAGCTTTATTCTTGAACTCTGATTCCACTAACAGCTGACTGCTTCCTGTCAAGCAACTGTGGATGCTCCCTCATATTATACCGTGGGTGCTTAACTTTGTAATAACTGTTTTAAATGAGGAGAAAAGGAGAGAAAAGAGAACTTTTGAGTCAGAGGTGCCCCCCACAATAGCAGTCTTACTGTGTGGGTTTCATGTATCCAGTTTGCATTTTGCCTGATAATGTACCATGCACATCACACTATTCTAAAACAGCAGGATTATTTTCTCCATTCTAATTGATGAACAGCTGTGCTATAATAGACTACAAAGCACAGCTTCACTGATCTCTCCTCGGGCCACCCTAGGAACTGAACACTCTGCAGGGAACTAGAAAAGAATGAAAGTTAAAAAAATAAAATACATCTTCAAATGTCCCTTTTTGGTTTGAATCTTTTTTTTTTTCTTTTTCTTTTTTTTGGTGGTCATTTCCTAGCTGAAGTAATTAACTCTAGTTTCTCCTTGGTGTCAGCACAGCACCTCTAGTCCATGCTCTACCCTAAATCCAGCATGCTTTGTGCTGGCTAAATATTCCAAAGAGAGATATCAGAGTCTGTGACTGACTGTCACAAATTTTCAATATTTGCTTCAGTCAAGTTGCTGCTAGGATCACATATTCTCTAAAATTATTCTGTATCCCCACAAACCCAAAGTAGCCATTCATCGATCTATTAGAGTTCACTATATTTTTCTCCATTCTATTTTATCAAGATCCCTATTTTCATCACACCCATTACCATGGACTCTTAGCTCTTCTCAGTGTTCCCCGTGCTTATTTCTAACTCACTTTCATATTATGACAAAGTTTACAGAATCTTCTTGCTCGTTATTGATAGATCTTGAACATGACAGGTTGCTTGGGCAACACAGTATAATTATATGGGGAGATCTGGATTCTCATCTGAGTGGATTTGTGGCAGAGTTTGAACTTCAGGTGAAGGTCATACAATGCAAAGATCTAGGTTTGGATTAGGTAGAGCTGAAGTTTCACCAAATAGTCTGAGATTTTGGCTCCATGGAATAGAAAGCTCCTGAGATATGCTGGCCACTAAAGGAGCCATTATCAATGACCTTGGCTTGACATTTTATAAAAATGAGTAGCTTGTTCACATCTACACTGGAAAATAATAAACTTGGGATTTTGGAACTGACCCAGAATTGAATGCTCAGGGGCTGGGCTAATACTTGAAAAGTTTAGTCTGAACCCACTGCCTACTACATTCAAAAATATGAGTGACTGGTGCCTCCTGAATCTGGCGGGGGGAGGGTGCCCACAGAAGCTGATGATGTCGGCTGCCTTGTTGGGGGTGAACCTGCCCTACCAACAGTATCAGTGTCGGCCATCACGAGGGCACTGGCCCCGTTGGGGGGGCATATGCACTCCCATGCAGCCCCTACCAGTCACCTATGTTCAAAGAGGGGTAAAGTCAGACTCAAATTCTCAAAATCCTCCCTAGTTTTCACTTATTGTGTCTTATCTGCACACAGCAGTGTGGGAAATAGTTAAATGTTGCCTCTTCTTGTATCAGTGAACCAGTTCAGAGAGTGCCTACTCAATTCAATCAAAATTAGTGACAAGAGAGCAATTTTCCCATTCTGTTCAGCAAGAGAAGGGTTTTTGGTTTTTTGTTTTGTTTTATTGGAAGTGATTCACTGTATCTTTCCTATAGGTAAGCTGTGTGCTTATGTTTCCTTTTGTCTAGATAAGTGTTATCCAGCAAAATGAACACAATAAGACTTCTGTTTGCCTTAATGCTGTTTAAAAAAATTCTCATAGATATAAGAAATCAATAACTATCCACAACAATTTACCAAGGATTCAGTCTGGATGGAAAAAAATTCAAATTGCATTGATTTTTTTAAAGGAAAAAAGCCTGTTGACAATAAGCCTCAAAATGCCATGTGTAAGAAACTTGGATAGATTCAGAAAGCCATTTATAACTAGAAACTAAGCTGCCAGGTAACAATAGTTACAAATCTGGCACAATGGCCTTGGGCAAGCCACTCTGCTTGTCTGCCTTGGCTTTCCCCTCTATAGCTTTGGGATAGTAATGCTGACCTCATAGAAGCATGATGCATTTCAAGTTTGTTAACCTTTGTAAAGTGCTTTGGAACTGAAAAGTGCCACTCTTCACTCAGGGGTGTACTTGGTAGCCGTGTTGGTCTGTCTGAGACCAATACAGCTACCAAGTACACCCCTGAAACATGGAAGATGCCGAATTTCAGCCAATTTTGGATTTTAAACTTCATTGCAGAACAAGGAAGTTTTTTTGCCTCCCTGCCTGCCATCTGACACCTCCAGGGAAGGAATTCTACCTGATCAACACATCAAAGAGCTACTCAACACAGCTCACAAAGACACTCATGGACCCAGAGGGACAGACTTCCATCTTCAGCTCCCTCTGTGCAAAAATGAAGTTTATTTCCTACCTATGGGGACTTTTTACCATCTTGTACCATCTACACTTTTCCCAGAGGCTGACAAAGGGACTTTGATCCCGAAAGCTTGCAGAAAAGGACAATTTTCTTGCCATTTTCCAGTTGGTCTAATAAAAGGTATCGTTTTGGAACCAAGAGTTCTGTTTTTTTGTAACCCTTCACTCAGAAGCTTCATTTAATGCAGTGCACCATTGGCTTTTTAACTTGGTGCTCTTTTTTCCCAGGGATCAGTCTGCATTGGTTTCTAATTTGTTCCTTGGTGCAATCTGCAATGATTTCAACTCAGCAAGCCATTAATGGTGTGACTACTCAAAAATCTAACCTCCTCCTCATTTTCTTTCATGATTGTTAGGATCTGCTAATGTATACACATTAAAAGCCCACAGATTTAAAGGTCAGAGGCCCACCAGCCAGGATTTCTCAGGGAAGAATTTTTTACTGGAATGTGTTCCATCCACTCTGGTCTGAAAGTTTCCAAGCTTTGAAACAAGCAGGAAGGCTCATCGGTTTTTGAGAGAGAGAAAGAGAAAGAAAGAGAGAGATTGAGAGGTAAGGTGCAAAGGAGTGCAGTCTTAACTGCAGCCTACAAATTAAGTTGTGCGCGTTAACTGACATTTGGCCAACATGTCCATTATTGTTATTTGCATTGTTAATTTAATGCAATTTGTTCTCACTCACAGAAAGAAATGTGATAAGCACATTTTAGTCATTCTAAAAGAATGCATCATGAATAAATAAAGGTCTTTGGGAACCTGAAAGGCCAACAGTCTGCTCTTACTGTTTGACTAAGCCCACAACAGCCACTGCAGGCAGCCCCACTGAGACTCTTGAATAAACTTCTGATAAAGACCAAGACCCTGGTGAGAGCCCAGAGTCAGGTAAAAGACCAACCAAGCCGATCAGTTCATGGCAGTGGACTGAAACTAACAACTATCAATTGGAATAATCTTGGTCAATCACCTGTTGTAATGAACTGGAGCAGGCAGCAGATGACCCAAAGCGATCTGAGCAGGTAGCAGCAGCAGCAGCAGCACATGGGTGGAACAGAAATAGCAACAAGGAAAACAAGCTGACCTGGCTGATCCATGGAAGTGGCCTAGGAAACAATGACAACTTCATTGCAGGGCATCCACTGGCTGAACAGAAGCAACTGCAGACCACAGCAGCTCTGGTGAAAGGACCGTTAGTGGAGGGAGCAGTGACTGTTCGGTTTAGGCTGGGGAGTGAGTGGCTTGCAGTGAAAGTTTCAGGGGACTTCAACCTGCAGCCCCACAGCTACTAACAGAATCTGTGGAGTCTGCTGGGCCACACACATATTTGGTATCTTCCCTTAATTTCACTTCAACGTTTAATTGGATGTGGTTTTATCTCAAATAAAAAGAAGCTGTGTCTGAAGTTCCCAAAGCCTCCTGTGTGTGCACCTATGTAAGGAAGGCCAGTGTCATTAAAGACAGCCAGGATTTCCCTTTTAAGATCCTAGAACCAGAAATGAAAATAATGCTCTGTGTGCAGACTCAAGCCCATCACTTTGCACACTTTCAAAAGAACACTTCAGTTATAAACTAGCCATAAATAAACCAAGCAGTCTGGCCTTTTCTACTTCTCTGAACCACTGGGTTACCCGAGCATCGCAGACCAGTAAGAAGCCTGTCCCAGCTCTGCATGGGTCTGCTGAACTTCGCAACAAAATCGAGACCATTCCTTAGGGAAGCCAAAGGAACAAGAGAGAGGGGGGAAGTTTTTCCCCAGTACTAGGCTGACTCATGTCCCCAGTGCTATGTCCAATATTTTGACAGTGGCACAGTAATTAACCTTGCAAGAGTATTGCAGTGTTCTTGGTATCAGTGCATTTCTGCTGTGACCACTATGAAGTGCTTTTTTGTAAAGGGAAAGAATGAATCTAAGTGAGAAAATTACTGGAACTGGAAAGAAGCTTTAATGGCAACCTTGGCATCCTGCAATTTCACACATTAAAACATATTTAAAAAAAAAAAAAGCTACTACAGTGCTTGTTGTATAAGGCTAAGCTTTCCACTCTTCAAACTATTAATAAGGGCTTCCCATTGAGAAGACAAATACATGCTTGATGCATTTTTAATCCTGTGCCAATACATTTGACTAAAGCTGTTTGCTGTTTCAATGACAGGATTTAACTTGCCCTCCTGTATTCAACGTTTCTGATTATTAATGACATTTAGAAAACACAGACAGAGGCCATAAAAGTTACATTTTGGTCAAGTTTTCAAAAGTTACAAAGAATGCAACTCATGACCAAATCCTGATCACTCTCTAAATATAAGTAATCTTCACTGAAATGGTTTGTCTGAATATAGTGGTCCCATTCCCCAGGGTAAGAAAAGGTGTAAGTATAATTTGGTCCAATGTCAGAGACATTCCTGGTGGAAACCAGAGGCAGAAAATACAGCATTTCCAAATCAGCCTTGGATTTTGTCTATGGAAGCTATTCTACACAACTCCAAAGGCACTTCCTACAAACTGTAGTTCAATACCTTTTTTTCAATTTGGTAATACACATTGTAGACTGTAGTTTACACCGTAAACATATCACACACTCCATGAGGTACCATCTGAGGATTTTAAACCATGTTTTGCCCTGAAGATATTGGGACCACTGAGGTGTTTCTCTCCTAAATTTATCAACAATATTGCTAGAAGTAAAACAACATGACAATGGTCTCTGTAACATAGGAACAAAGGGACCAAGAAGGAGATCACATTGAGTTAATTTTTAATACAAAAACAGAAAAGGAAAACCCTTCCCCCAGTCTGATTATTATTTTGTTATTTAAGTGATAATATAAACCTAAGTTTAAAATGAAATTACATGTGCTGATGATCTCCTAGTGACCTCCATTGTGCTGTTCCATTACAGTGCATGTTAATAATACACTAACAAAATGCGCACACTTATGGTACTGTCAAGCACCAATGCAAATCGAAAGACACAGGAGGCACTTTACTTTTGTTTTAACCATTAAAGGCTCTTAAGAAACACAATATGACAGCCAAAAGAAAGCAGGCTTGGATTTTCAATAGGTACCCAGGGTGGCACCAATTTGTGTTCTTTTTGGTATCATTTTTTGCAGGGCCTGTAGTTTTGCCAATAAAATACATTCAGGTCCTGACCTCCTCCAACACAAAGAAGATACTTAGTCTATCTTACCACATAACGTAAGAAATCAATACTGTATTTTACTAATTTTGAGTTAATTTTACTTTGGGATGGAAATGAGTGCAGTTAATACTGGAATTCTTCTTTTTTTTTCTCCCCCAGTCTGAGAGTTTCAGGTTTGGCAAACCCTATCACTGTTTAAAAAAAGGTTTTGAGCAATTTTAATAGCTAATAATAGGAGGAAGCATAAAAGGACAAATCCAATTTAAGTGAAAGGGTTCCTGTGTAAGCATTACTTGTCAGTCTTTGGTCGTACTGTATAGGGACCAGCTACAGAGCAGTGGCAGCAAAGAAATATAAAGTCCAGATTTAATTCTGATACAGAGAAATACAATTTCAAAACCGGACGTCTTATCATAGGCATGTCCCATTGGAGAACTCATTTCCCTAGCAAAAGGCTGTCACTGCCATTATGTTGTACAAGGAACCAATTTACTACTACAGCTAAACAGGGTTACTGGTGCTGTTGGAACTTAAGCATTTGAAGTTATCGCTAAAAAAAAAATAGCATTTCAAATGTCAGTGAAATGGGAAGGTATAATTGAAAAGTATCAATCAGAGAAGCAAAAGGGTTTAGAAGGCTAAGACTGCAGTTTTAGTACCGGTCCTTTTTTTTTCTGCCTCATTTTTTTAAGCTTCTCTCTCCGTTTCCTTTTTTCCTTTCACATGCAAGTTCAGATTTAGCTCTGAGAAATAAAAGATTTTGGCTTGATACTTGTTCTGTCGCAGAAATGAAATAAATTTTGATAGTTTTTTCTACACTCCGGTGACCATAATTTCACTATACAAAGTTGCTCACTCCACCCCAGATCCAAAGCTGCCAATCTGTAGTGCATCTAAATGAATGAAACAGAAGCTGATTTGGTTTTTACAAGTCCCATTAATCTATCCATTTACCTGAACCTCCATCATTTTGTGAAGATTTTTTCCTGTCTTGTGCTGATCCTGAAAAGAATTAAACTATCAACTAAGATAAGCTTCTGCTTGATGATTCAAGGCTAAGAAAACATGGAAGACAAAGAGGGACGAATTGCAGGCTGAACTGGACTGGTTTAGTTTCAAAATATGACTCCTCATGCCACAGTGGTGTAACAACATCTAACTTTAATGCCACATTTGATCAACCAATTACCTTTTTATATTCTTACACAGAACAAAAGTGGCTGTTTCCAGTCATGGTTTTGATCGGTGTACCACCCCAGTCGAACTCCCCACCTGATACTGTGCCCAGAGCAGATAGTGTTTAGCATGAACTGGGAGCTTGGAGCCAGAAGCCAGACCCATACAGTGCTTCCAAAACCAATCTTTAACTAATTATGCTTATACCTTGGGAGAAACAAAATGGAAACTATGGCTCAAATGCTATTTTGCAGAGTATCTTCAATCTAGGATTAATTAGTTCAGGCCAAGTTATAGAGAGATCCTTTGTGGTAGGATTAGGCAGCTCAAAACACATTTGCTTAATGCCAAAACAAGAATCTAATCTGTGCCTTACATCCAGAATGAAGACCCACTACCCTTTATTGTTGCCTCTTTGATCCTAGAAGATGTCAGGGACTTGTAATTCAGTTTCCCCACTAGAAGAAAAATTAGCGATAGGGCGTCTACATATATATTCTTGGCGGAAATTATTATTTAGCACTATATAAACTAGTCCTTGTTTTTCACAAACAACAATCCCCTCTCGGGAATTTCATATCAACATCAGTGAGTGCTTCTCCAAGCTTCAACTGCAGTCAGATTAAGGTCAAGAGCAAACCAAACTTGCTTGCTACAGCTCCCTCTTAACAAGCATGCATCATTTAACTCCATCATTAAAGACTGAACAAGCTCTTCACAGCATGGAGAGGACAAATCTGTCAACAGCCATGGAGAAGATGTATGGAGGGAGAAGTGGGCAATTAGGATCCCCAAATGAACATCTTACCCCTTGTGCAAGAATCCATGTGCTGACCTGGTTTCCTGGGGTGCATACACACATACTCATTTTTTGACAGTTAAGACAGCTTAACTTTTTAAAGGTGACTTAGCTGTCAGAGCATACACACGTGTGGAGCCAAGCTGACTTAAAGGTGGCTGGAGTTGCATTAGTTGCATTAGTTATGTTGACATAGCTCACAAAATTGCTGCCACCATGTCAAGGACCTGTACATGTGTATGCTCCATGTCTTAACTTAAATCAAGTTAGTTAAGTAGCTTTATTTTAAGTTGACTTAGTATGTGTGTATGCACCCCTGGTGACTGGAAAGCAGTACTTTGCACCCTCCATTTCTAATGGAGTCATTGTAGCTTTACACAAAGATAGTTATGTGAGAAATTGGAAGACTCATAGAAATTGCAGTGTGATAATGAAGACTCACTCTGGTTTACTGCTTCTAATTTGTAGGTAGAGAAAGCTGTTAGATTCAGTAATTGTTTTGGAACAGATCTGAAAAGATTTGAGGGTCTCCGTTTAGGCTATTGGAAAGAAACACCCATCACAAAGTAACATGCATCTCAAGTGATAACACATACCGTACTTTAAACTTCTCATACTTTTAAAGTAATTTTACCTCACAAACAAATCCTCTACCTACATTAGAGTGTAGATATATTCCTCCTCCACTACCTTTTTGATAGATTTCAAATTCAAATAACTTAATGGCTAACAGCCCACAATTATTCTTTATATTAATAGCAATACCTGGTCTCTCTTGAAGATTAAGGTAGTAATTCAGTTCTCAAAATTCTTCTGCTGTTTATAAATTATTTGAGCTGAGATGTCATAGCTTCTGATGCATTTTCACAACCCCTCAACTGTTTTCTTATTCAACTGGAGGCACCTTATGTGCCTAATTTTCAAATTGGTGTGCGAATATCACAAACTTGTATGCAAGTAACTTGAACCCACCCAAGAGCTGTTGATTTCACATACCTCCATGTTACAGTGAAGCCGAAGTATTAATTAAATCATATATCTTTCATACAAATGATCCAAAAGAAAACATTTTAATTAAGTAGAAATGTTCACCTAAATACCCTAATTCCAAAGAAAATTTGGAGGATTTTATTTGAAGATTTTATTGCAAGACATCCAACATCTCAATCTTTGGCCAAATTTCAGTTGAATAAAACTGAAAAAAAATCAGTAAATGCAAAATGATTTTCGAAGAAAATAATCAGACTAAAAATCTATATTTTCTCCACAAATTTTAACAGAAAGAGTAACTTCCCAAATCATTCTAGTATTGTGGGCTTATTAAATATAAATTACAATTTACTGTATGAATTGATTCTATGGTATTGCATTCCCTTAGGAGACAAGTATTTTATTTAACATCAGTGGGATTTACTTTCTGGGACAAAAACAGACAAATGGCAGAGATTTCTTCAGGCACCAGCCAAGAAGGAAAAGAACAATAGTAAAGCACTAGCATTTCAAGCCAGGGAAAGAAGAGTGAATATTAACAGAAGAGACTTCATTCTTTAAATCTAATCCTAGGTAACGAGTACACCACCTGGAATTTCCTATTGTACCCCTGCTGCTTCTCCCCTAGATATGAGGCTCAAAGGCCCAGTAGCTTGTTCAAGCCTTCTTGTTTACAAAAGTTTCAGTCTTCCAATCCACGAAGAAAAACTACTGCACATCACTTAGGTAGCCAATCGCAGCTCATACTAAATTTTCACCAAGTACAGTTTGCAAGAAATCCAAAGGCTGAAGAGGCTCACATAAACCATTTGAATAACAAACAAAAGGAAAAAAATAGTCCTGTTCACAGACAATTCACAAATAGAAAAGGGGCTACATTTGACAAATTATTCATTATAAACAGTCCGCCCAGCGCTTAGCTCATGTTGAAAGCATTTTTTAAAGATGATATGCAAACACTTTGCTAAAGCAAAGGCTATGCATCTCTGCCACAATAGAATCAAAAAGGGATATGAAGGCAGCAGGAACTTATAAAAGCCATTTCTTTTTCTTTAAAGGAAGTAGCAGTTCAGTAAAGGAAACTTGCTGGGGACCATAAAGGATCTTTAGCCACTTCTTCTCTCCAGTATAAATACTGGGCAGGGTATTCTGAAAAGTGGACATGAAATATGCATGAATCAGATACAACAGCTCATTAACAGAATGAGGAAAGCAATGTTTATGTTTTAGAACAAAAGGACAAATGGTTTCCCCTATTACTGTTTTGACAAAAAAAGAAATCCAGCTTTTCTTCAACCTGAGGAAAAGGATTAATATTGATGCAGCAATGGCAGAAGCAGACAGACAGGCAGGGACAAGATTGCATCCAACCTCCAAAACACATGTAAAGTTGGAGCTAAAATGTCATATGTGTATGTAATTTATATGCAAAAATCTTTTATAGAAAGTCACTAACTGCCAAATCTCCTTTCACAACTTTCTGGAGGCTTGTGGAAACTCTGGAATTTGATACTCCCATCACTCCCCCCAAAGCACGGCTGTCTGAAAGCATGTAAACTTTCTTAAGACCAAGGTATTAAATTCTTCCTTACATTGCTGTGTTGGTGGCTCAGCAGGAAGACCTATTTTTTGCTTGTGTTCAGGCAACTTCCCTGGCAGTTATTGCCTGCAACAGACTGTAGGGAAGCTGCCAACATTCAGAAGCTCTGATGATGTGAGCCAACCTTAGACTAATAATTTTATATCTCAATATAAGTGGAAGAATTACATAAAAATAGACAATTTTTAACAGTATGGTATTCTGTTATGAGAGAAGGCTAAATAACACGAGTGCCATATGAACATCTTTCTCCTATCTACAGAACCTAACTTTAGCATAGTCCATATGTCTATTTGTCTGATAGCTGAACTTATTGAAATAACACTAAATTGTAAAAGGGAGTTCTTAAAGCTCAATGCCTCAAAACCTTTAGAAGTGAAACACCTATCAGTAGTGTATACTTCCTGTGTAACCTTGAAAATTAAAATCAAATTAGCAGTTGTGCTGGAACAGAGCCTGGGAAGCCCAAACACATCCTTTTTAGAGCCCAAAATCAAGATGAAAAACACACACAGGCACTTACAATTACTTTGTGTCAGCATCTTGACACATGCAGAGAACTCCTGCAAACAGCTCTTTAGAACCTGAAGGAGGACAGCGTAGGATGGAGATGTAAGTAACTAAAATCTCAGCAATTGCACACAAATGAGTCAGTGGCCAACTTTGGGGTGATTTATAGAGGAACTGGCAGCAATTCTATCGTTTTCAAGATGCTTCAAGCCCAGTCATTGTGGCTTCATTCAGACAGGAGGAATGGGTGAGGCAGTCAGAAGCAGACAAATAGATAATGGTCTCTTGCACATTTTGCTTTCTCTTAGTCTCTGTGGATACTTTACATTGGCAAACTGTTTAGTAAGAACATATGAGCTTTTCAAGAGCAGAGGCTCTGACATCTCTGCTCCCAGCAAATAGTTGAAATGTTGGCTTTAAATTCCTTAACAGATTCCAGACCATCATCTTTTTTAATTAAATGCAAAAGAACTATGTTAATGCAACGTTAATGTTGAAATTGTCATTGGACAGATGTCAAGAAATTCAAAGTTATGGTTCCCACAGCAACCATAATTTAGTGACCCCCCCCGCCCTCCCAACTCTTCAACCACCGCCCCTCCTGGAACATATTGGGCTTAACTGTGTACAGCAGGCACTGCACTGAGGGGAAGCTCTAAGGGGAAGAAATTGTGGACAGAACTTCTTGGAACTTCTCTTTATATAGTGGGAGAGTGTCTGCTGCTTGCTTCAGGGATAGCTTGCTTCCCTATGCTTGCAGTGGAAGGACTATTATGGCAACACCTCTGCCATATCTCTGCTGGCATAGCAAGCAGCAGTGGCAGAACTGAAAAGGAACCAGTCCTTTCATTGAAGCACAGCATAATCCTGGTTGTCCTCAGTCATGTCTACATATGCCTATTAATGTGCAGTAATAAGCTCCAGAGCGTATCACTTTGGAATTTATTGTTGCCGGACATGTAACAAGTTGTGCTCTGTTAGTCAAAGGGGCTGAGCTAGCAGCAGAGCAGCCTGCAGGTGGCTGCAATCCTCATCAGGAATTAAACAGCCAGCCAAGGGCTGCCTGACCGGGGAAGTGGGCCCAGCTGCTAGGCATAAGAGCAGCAGGGCCAGCAGTTTGCTGTAGGCAGCCAGAGAGGGAACATTACTCAGCTGGAGCTGTTGCTCAGAACATCTTGGAGGTACAGGGCAGGAACTATGGGGATGGTAGGAGGTTCCTGGTCCTGGGGCATGACCAAAAACTACACCCTGCTGGGGCTGGATGGTGTGGTGGGACTGCCAGTGGTGGGGCAGTCTCCAGGAAATGCCACACCTGTGCCTCCCCAGTAAAGGGCAAGTAGGGGACACCAGAAAGCCTCAGCCCCTGCTGCCTTGTGGGTTACCCTGTGGAGGGGAAAGGCTAGGGGAGCACACCCTGAAGATAAAGCAAGGGCCCAGGCTCACAGTGAGTCCTGAGGCAGGGCCCAGGTCAGGTGAAGGGACATGAGGCAGCACCCAGGCTTACAGCAAGTCCTGAGGTGTATGAGGAAGCCAGGTGTGAGGCTCCAGGGGATGGGGCCCTGAGCCCATGAGGGAACTGGGTGTGAAGCTCCTGGGGCAAGCGGATTGAGGCCCAGTGTTGGCCAGGGGATTAAGGCCCAGTGTTGGGTAGGGGATGAAGACCCAGTGTGAGACCACTGGGAGGGTGCATGAGGGCACTGGGAGGGTCCCAAGCTGGGCAGGGAGCCCAAGGAAACAGCAGGGAGCCCCAAGTAAATGAGATTGAGAGCCCAGTGTGAGGGAATGGGAGTGAGATTCCCAACGTGAGACACTGGAGTGTGGGTCCTAGTGTGAGGACACTGGATTAGAGACCGGCCATGTATGCTAAGGCCAGGTGTTAAGCCATGAGTGCCATCTGCAAGGCATGGGACACGGTGTAAGGAGAGGTTCGGAGGTGTGTATATAGGTCCTAGGCATCGGGGCAAATAAATGGGCAGCCTTGTGCCTTGTTATCAACTTTCAATTGTTTCATCTAAGGCGTGGCAGATGAGATAGGTGGGTGGTTAGCGCAGAGACAAGTGGGTAGGCCAATGACTGGACCAGCCCTGGGATGCCCACTTGTTACAGGACACATGTCTGCACATGTACCCAGGATTGCAGCACATTGAGCCAGGGTGAAGCAACCCTGACTGGCAGGGAGTCTCCCTGGTTCAATGTGTTGTGGAGGGGCTGGCTGGGGCACAAGGGTGCTTCAGTGGAAGGGCTGCTTGCTGGCTATTCCCACACTGACGCTTCTTCCAGCATCTATACATGTGCAGCTGTGTTTTTTATTCTGCAGCAGGATAGTGCTTGTATTTACAAGCTTGTATTTACAAGCACTATCCTGCTGCAGAATAAATTAATTTACTTCAGCCTAATAGAGGTGCAAGTGTAGACACTGAGATGTTTACTGCACAACTAATTAGTCTACTATGGGTAGTGATTATCTCATGTAAACATACCTCTTATGTGCTGTTGCAGGAGTCTAGTGATTGGAAGCTCCCTTCTCCAGCCCCCACTTCTATACCAGTGCACTGATCATATCCAAGCTAATCAGAGCATAGTGAATATAAGATGCACTTTAATATTAAAAATTCTAGCCTAATTTTGAATTATTGGTTTGTTTCCTTGGGATTTTTTTGGCTGAAATATTAAGCATTCATAAGTGGGACTAGTAGCAGAAGAATAGAATTCAACAGACCAGGATTTACCAGTGGGAATGAGAGTTTGCATCTACTCTCTCTTCCTTACCAGTGCTCGGGACTGACCCTAACATCAGAAAAACAAAGGTGCTTCACCAGCCTGCTCCAGGCCAATCAACTCCCCTGGCAAAGATTCTCATTAATGAACAGGAGCTAGGGAATGCTGAACACTTTGTGTACCTTGGCCACCATCTCTCAAAGGAGGCCAACATCAATAAGAAGATCCAGCATAGAATCCAATGTGCCAGCTCTGCCTTCAGAAGATTGAATCATCATGTGTTCAATAATCACACCAGGACTCAAACAAAGATCCTAATATGTAAGGCTGTGGTAATCCCAACTCTTCTCTACAGCTGTGAAGCTTGGGTGACCCACACAGACTACCTGAAAAGTCTGGAATGCTATCACCAGCACTACCTCCAGAAGATCCTTGGCATAAAGTAGGAGGATCATTAGACAAATGCCAGTGTCCTCACCAATGCTAACATGACCAGTCTGGAAACATTGATTATTCAACATCAGTGGTGGTGGACAGGGCACTGTGTGCACATGCCTGATGTACATTTACAGCATAAAACAACTGCTATGCTCCCAACTCAACCAAAGACACACAGGGGCATTGGCGATATGTAGGGGGTGCACGTGGGTAAACGTGCACCCCCTGAGATTGGCAGTGCACCTCCTGTGAAAAACGCTGATGGTGGTGCCTGCAGGTGGTCAGTGCTCACCACCCGCACCCCTCACCACGAACACCACCAGTGGTGTCTGTAGGCAATCCCCAATAGCCACTGGCCACCGCCGATGTCTGCAGGTGGTCCCCAACCAGCAGTCAGCACTTGCCACCCCCCTCCAGCACCACTGCTGACACTGCTGTGGCTGCCTGCAGGAGCTCCCCACTCAGCCTATCCCTGCCACCAACACCACCACAGCTGCCTGCAGGAGCTCCCCACTCACTGCCTCCATGCCCCTGCTGCTGCTACCTGCAGGTGGTCTCCATGCCCCCCAGCCTCCAGGGGTATGTTGTGTTCATGATCGCCCAAGGAAACACTTCAAGGACACCCTCAAGGTGAACATTAAAAAGTACAGCATTGACATGACAAATTGGGAAAATCTAGCCTGAAACAAGGCTACATGGTGACAACTTCTGTGAGAAAGTTCATCTAACTTTTGAGGAAAACGGTCTTGCCGGGGAGACAGATAAACAACAGAGATAGAAGGAAAGGAAACAAGACCAAGAAATGCTTGGTGTCACCCTCCCTTTAACCATGATCTGTAGCATTTGCTAGAGAGCCTGCAGCTCGAGGATCAGCCTTGGCCATCAATGGATTCATTTACAACCCTTTACTTGACCCATGGGAGTGATCGTCCTTGACCATGAGGGATTGCCACTGCCACCAGTAAGTTCTTTCACGTGCACAGTCAAGGCTCAGTAGCCAGATTTAGGTACTGCAGTACTTGTTCTTCATGTCACTTTGGTAGTACTTGGTCACTCCTTGTCTCGCTCTCCTACAAAATCATGGGTGAGGAATACACACTCATTATACAGAATATAATCTAAACTCCATTGTATGGACATATAATTCTATTTATTAGTACACCATTGTTAGCACAGTATTTAAGCTCAGCCAGGTGAAACAAGGTGGCATGCAGGGTACCTAGCAAACAATTCTATAGACTCTGCTCTTCTCCCTGGTTTTAGGAAGGTCTGCTTGGGCTAACATATTAATTCCAGCAACAGAACTTGATTGAAGAGGAAGGTTTGTCAGTATGTCCTAACTGTGATCAGATTCTATTTAAGCTGATCTGGTCTTGTTTCACAGCCAAATCCCATCAACTGAGTAGGCACTTTGCCTCTAGGCTCCCACATTATTTGTTGTAGGGTTTGTGAGCTGCTTTTCCCTGAGGAAACCAAGCCAGCTTGGTGGGTCATGGATGGATCTGGGACCTGATCCAAGTGTTGCTTGGTGCTCAGACCTAGGCTTTAAACTGATGGCAGAAACAGACTGGTGGAAGGACCAGAGCGCAGGGACCTATGATTCTGACCCATCACATTTGCCACAAATGGCTGCCTTCTGCACAAGCTGGGACCTTTGAACTGATTCTACGTTAAGCCCAGATCCAGTGAGTTACAATACATCTGGTATGGAGGCAGCAAATACAGTACAGCCAGGCCTTCATTTGGGACTAAGAGGAAAATTTCATAGTAAACAGAAGATAAAATAAAGCATAAATGCTACCTGATCCTCTGGGCTTAATCTGGAGTCCAAAAGAATCATGCTCTAGTTGGGGATGCTTTGAGCAGGGTCTAGATGACCTCCCGAGGTCCCTTCCAACCCTAATTTTCTACGAGCCTAAGAATTCTGACACTCCAAGTCATTTTGGTAAGTGTCAGGACAGATAACACTGGTGGATTGGGAAGACAGTTACCGGGTTAGCACACCAGAGCATTTGTCACTTCCATTCAATGCCAATTTGTGTTGCCCATGTAAACTTCAGCCAGTTCTTCCTTTATCCAGGTACTTATCTGGCAGGCATTATGACATTTCTGTGATATGAACTTAAATATGTAACTGAGTTTATTTTGGCACCAGAACAATGACATCCCACCATCATCTCTGCAAGCCATTTCAGAGAGAAGAGGAAGCAGAAAGGGGTCCATAAAGGAAGAGTAGCAGCTATCTGTCACTGTTACTGAGTCCTGGATTAAGGGCCTGTATTCTATTGCAAAGAGGAGGTCATCTTTTAAGCTGAGTACTACTTCCATGCTATGTGTTGGTCTGAAACCCCATTGTGAGGCATCCAGGGGTGAGGCTGCTCCAATGCAATGTAATTACAGCGCATTGGAGCAGACTCAATTAATCGAGTCTGCTGAAGCATGGCAATCACCACGCTCCAGCAGACTAAAGTGTCTCATGTATCAGGATCCCCACACTTCAAAATGATGGCAGAGGAGCTTTACCTAAAGCTTATTGAACAAGCTTTAGGTAAAGCACTCCTACCACCATTTTGAAGTGTGGGGATGCTGATACACGAGATGCTCTGGGTGCTTTATAATTAGAGTGGCTCTCAGAGCCCATACTGTGGTATGGAAAGTTGTAGGTACTTGAAACAAATAAATAGTTTCACAGTGAATTTTCATCAACTACTTTTCCACTAGGCCCACCAAATAGGGCCAAGAAAGGTATTTGGTTTTTTGCTAATGTCTCTCTAGAGGGTGTCACTGTTGCTTTGGCATGTCTTTCAGATTTTTTTTAAGTTTTTCTTTTTTTCTCTCTCTGAGACTTGCACAGGCTCTTTTCACAACAGGTCTTTTGGCTAAGAAGTACTTGACCTGCATGTGGAAAGGGAGGAGAAGGTGACAGAGAGAGAGAAGGAAATCATAACCTGTAGGACATACATCAAGTGATTGAAGTCTATACATATGGCTGCAATTTTGCCTTTGAAAGATGAATCAAGTAATGCTGCTGACACTCATTCTTTCCTGTCAGACACTTCTTTTACTCTCAAGTCTGTCGATAGCTTAAAAGTTGCATTATATCTTCTCCAGCGTTAGTGCAGCAGTTTTCCATTTGATTTCATATTCTGTTCATATTTGTGGAGGCAGGAGGGGCTCTTTACTTTACTTGATAAATGGTAACATCTGGCTTTGTGATGGGCCATCACCAGCATGTTTAAAGAGCTGCTGATGCTTCACGGAAAACTTGATAAAACATTTCATTTGGAGGCAATTCTAGTTATTTACTCTATTTTCCGTATTCCTCACCCCGTTTTATGATACTATGGGCATTTGCATGAAAACAGAATTGCTTAATAATTCATCTGCATGTAACATCTTTCCTTTATCTGATGTCATAATCATGAATCCTGTTTTGGGCCTCTAATAATTTCCATAGCAACCATTTCTGATGTCATAGAAAATTATTGTCGCTGGTAAGGAATGAAAAGTACATGTTGGAGAACTCAAGAAATAAAGGCTGTTGGGCCATATTCTATGTTCAGTTATACTAGTTTAAATCTGCAGCAGATTAAATTGAGAAAGTAAATCCTTTCTGCCTCTTGCTTCAGTTCCTTGCAGAGGGGAGAGGAGCAGGGACAATATAGAAGTTGGCTGATGGACTTGAGCTTCCTTGCTCAGCTGGGTCCTCAGGCTCTGAAGCCTTTGTAAAGGCAAAAAAATATGACTTCTGTAATGGGAGCCCATTCTGTCAGAGTTCTCAAAGTAAATCCTACTGATGCTCAGCCTTGCCTGAAGTTTGATATGCAGTGCAACTCTCATCTCCACTCCCAACCTCACTGTCTGGAAATGCCCATTTATATACTTATACATGTTATTATAATGTGAAAAAACTTGGAATTGAAAAGAAGGTAAATAGTGTATCTTTATGCTATGTTACATTTTCTAGTAGTGCAATTGAAATATCAATCATTCCATTCTGGCTGCATTGATCGGTAATTTTCATTTTGTAATTTCAAATAAAGCCTCTTGCGGCAGCAGCAACGACAGCACTTTCCAGCATATAACTTCACAGTTCATTTTAGCTTCATGACTTAAAGATATTCTCTTCCCATCGTTCTTGCACATCCTTTAAGTGGTAATTCAACTTTTCCAATTAGATTACTGGAATGCACCAAATAAATGGGCCTTTTTTCCCCAAAGCCATAATATCAAACTAACAATTGGGATTAGCGTAACCAGCAGCCTGGCCCCAATACCTTTTCTCCTGCTACTGCTTTCTTCCTAATATCAACATTTTGAAAATTATATGTAATAGTTGGTGCTAATCAGGGTGCAAGGTTAAGTAATTTAAGACCATTTCCAAGAGAAAGGACGCACAAAATAGTGGCAAACAATGTTAGGGAGGTTGGGTAGAAAAGAATACGTACAGACTATTATTAAAGCATAGATGTGGGTGTCAGATAATCTGTGTCATATTCCTAGTTTTGCCACAGACTTGCCCTGTGACTTAAGGCAAGGCACTTCATTGCTTGTTTCCTGTTTCCCCCTGCAAAACAGGGATTAGAGCTTAGCTCAATAGGGTGTTGAGAGAGAGGATGCGTAAGTGTTAGCAAGTGTTTGAACCCTCTTGACTGATGGGTCCTGAGATATTTATTACTATCAGAAAATGTTCTTCAAATGATGAATTTGGAGGGGTGCCATTGGTAATTTCCTTAAATTTTAACAAAGCACTTCCTAGTATAACAGACTATTAACTGTTGATTGTAAAAAGCAAATTTTAATGAAGCTGACAAAATGAACTAAAAGAAAGAGTAAGAACAGCTCTGTGAGGATCATGTTCCACTTTTAAAACTGTTCCTTACTGTATTAATATATATTGGGTGCATAAAAAGCTAAGGAAATTGAAGAGAAGTTTTATAAATGAAACAAATGATACTGAAAATTATGGATAATATTGCACAGAGTTGGGTGAAGACTGCACAACAGAATTATAAATCATATTATAATAATATTATTTATGTTATAGTAGCATGTAGACCCCAACCATTATCTGGGCCACATTGTGAAAGGGGCTGTACATACATACAGTAAGGACTACTGCTGCCCAAAGAGCTTAGACTATAAATGAGCAAGCCAGAAAACAGGCAATGCAGAAAATGAAGGCACAGAGAGATGAAGTCCTTTTCTCCACAGTAGTACACTAGCAGAACCAAGGTGGAAATCAAGGGTGCGTCCAGAGGAGTGTGCACGTGCCTCTTGCGGCATCTCAAACCATTTTGAAATGCTGCAGGAAGCATGCTGAGAATAAAAAAATGTTCCCCACACTGCATATTTGCAGTGCAGGCTCAAAATTTGATACCTGGATTTCCAGGTATAAACACCCCTCCCGGAGAAAAGCGGTGCAGGGCACAGTTTCCCACCATGCCTTGAAGCAAGCCAGGGCTGGGACCTCCAGAGATGCTCTGGCATCCAGCCAAAGCATCTCTATGGTACCTTTTCCTGCCCTAGCATGCTGCGTTCACATGCAGGGCAAGCAGGAGTGGTGCAAGGCTGAGACCTGGGCGCTGTCCCTGGTAAGTAGGGACTGGGGGAGGATTTGGTGGGGGGGCAGGTCTGTGGATGTGGGGGGGGGGAGTCAGGGGGTTGGCTGGGGGGGCATGGGCCCCCCACAGGGCCTATAGCCTCCCCCCCCACGCAGCTGCTGCCAGAGGCCCTCATGGCACGCTGCAGCCCTGGTCCCCTCACACCTGGCACCACCTGTGTTGCTTGTTGTGGGTCCAGCCCTGCTCGGAGCGGCGTGAGGCCGTGAACCGTCAGGCAGCACAGTGCTGCTCAGGTTGTCACCCAGGGCCCAGCACCACTCGCAGAGACTGCACATGGTGCTGGCTGGATCCTGCCTTCATGGGCCCCATGTGCTGTCAGGCTGGGCCAGGCCAGTTCTGCGGAGGCAGGACCTGGCCCAGCATGGAGCCCCGGGGAACAGCCCGAGTGGCGCAGTGCTGCCTGAAGGTGCATGGCGCTGCGCCCTGCTGCACTGAGCTGGGCCAGACCCATGACAAGTGGCACAGATGGCACCAGGTCTGACGTGGCCAGGACCATGCTGCACTGCAGGGGGGTCTGGCAGCAGCAGGCCCTGAGCACCCGATGGCCACTGCTGCTATGGGCGCATCGTTCCCTTTGTGTGGCCACGCAGACATGCCTTATAGCATGGTACAAATGCACCTGCAGAGCTTCGCATGCCATGCAGCTTAGTGGGAATGCTGGCGGGGGGTGGCTGTGGACTCTATGGGGGGGAGGGGCAGTCCATGATCAAAGGCGGTAGGGGCAGCTCTGATTATTCTATGACAAAAGAAACAGAAAAGTAAATTCCAAATTGTATAGATATTTAGAATGTATTTTATTATGATAGAGGCACCAGTAGGCTTCCAAATTGCTTTAAACTTGTAAATATATCAATAAAACATTGCCTTTCTATATAGTGATGTTTCATTTTAATAGTGGAAGAACACTATTTTTGGTATTTTAATGAGAGAATTTGGGTTTCTTTTCAGAGAACTTGCATTTTTAAACAGGGAACACCAGGATCTCTCCTGGTGAGAAAAGTGAGGAGTAGCCTGTCGAGGGCCAGCACTGGGGATCCAGCTGGAGGGCAGATGAGGTGGCTGACCTCTTGGCCATTTGGAGCCAAGAGGACATGCTTTGACAGTTCAAAGCAGGCCACCACAAGGAGCACATCTGGGAAAATGCTGCCCAGATGGCAAAGCAGGGGCAGCCCATCCAGGACTAGCAGCCATGAGGCCACAGGTCCAAAGGGGTGGATGCTGTTGCAGGTGGCTCAGGTCACAGCCAGGCAGCAGCCCCCACTGTCAGACTGCTGTAGTGGGTAGAGGGTGCAGGAGCCCCTCTAGGTTAGGGCTGCGTCAGCAGTCCAGCTGGCACAAGGGGCTAGAGTCCACAGGTACCTGCAAGGAGCAAGAATCATGCAGACTTCAAAAGGCTGGACATCTTATACCAAGGCCTGAATGAAAATGGTTTTTGCAAGTCAGTACCACAAAAAAGGACCTTCCATTATTCCAACTTTGCAATATAGAAACTACACAACATAGTAATCTTTTGAGGATGGAGTTTATATATTAACCATTACAGAGCAGTCACTTGGAAAACGAAACAGCTCTCCAAAGTGATTGTTCTTATATGTAGAAATTCAGCTCTCAGGAAAGAGAAACAAGTTTAATACCACCGCCTTCTTAAGAGAACAAGGTAGCCATGGTGAATAGAGCACAGGGTAGGCAGTTTGCCATTGACATGCTTTGTCTCTTTGCCAAGTATTTTCACCTCTCTTTCCTCTCCCACTTTTTGTCTGTCCTGCCTATTCCAATTATAAATTTATTACAGCAGGGACTATGCCACAGATGGGCCCCTAGACACTGTTGAGCACAACCACAAAGATTTTTTAACTAACTCAGGTGCAAACTTTCAAGAGTACTGTAGGTCAGAGAAATTCATAACCACTAATAGTTGGATTGGGCTAACTACAAGCCACATACCAGCTACTCACACAGGTTTTTTTTCATTCTCACCCACTTCAAGAAGCAAGTGCCAGATTAAGTCACACCCCGAGCCATGTTGGTCAGCAAGTTCATACACGGTGGGTGTTGGTCAGCAAGTTCGTACAGACACACAGAACTTTGGCAATTCTCAGACATCACAAATGCATTGGAAGGGTCCTGATAAAGATGACTGCTGGCTTGACCCCGCATTCCTTGGTGGCCCGCAATTCTCATTGATTTCAAATACTTTGGGACAGATTTGGAATGCAGGAGTTTCTCCTAACTCAAGTAATCTTTTCGTTTTATATTAGTGACAATGCTGGGGCTGGGAGCTTTCTGGCATGCTGTGTCTCTTACAATGCTATAAATTTACCTTTCTAAAGCTTTTATGCCAATGCAAGGCTATGACTAGCATACTGGCCTACATTGCTGATATTTATTTACAGACCATCATGCTTTGTGAGAGTTGCAGATGGAAAACAGCATGCCCAAGATCTCAGCTCAAATAGAGGCTTCCCAGGTGGAATTCAACCCACTGCTGCCCCACCATAAACAAGTTAACAGGGTTATCCTGCAGTGTAGCTACAGATCATAGAATTGAAAAGGGCCTCTACCTGTAGGGACAAAAAGCAAAGGCCAAAGAGCATTTGAAGCCTAACTTAGTGTTCACTGTGAACAACATAGCAAGGGACAGATACTGCAAAAGCAATGGTAAAAGGTCAATAACTATAGTAGCAACACTCCAAGAAGTAATGAATTAAAGGGATGAGACAGCTGAGACATGAGAGTTGAGAACTCAGAATAATGTGCCAACGGTCTTCATCTTACTCTCGCTGTATTGCTGAAAACTGTTGGTTGGGGGGCAGCAGCAAACAACACGTGGAAAAAGAATAAGTCACAAGTGAGAAGAAGGTAGCCCCACCTGCAAATGCTCTTATGCCGTCAGCAGGTTTTGGAAGCAAAGGTCACACATTAGAAAGCAAAAACTAGAATAAAACACAAGAAACATGCCCCTGGCTCTCATGTGGGTATCAATAAACCTAGCCACACAGCAACAGCATGTTGACCCCTGGTACAACACCCACCTGTGAATTTACTGGATGGTAGTATGCTGCCCAAACTACATTCAGCACAGACCGTTTTAAAAACATGAAACCAAATTATCAGAGTAAAAGAGATGGAAACATTTTTAACCACTAGATGACAGATTCCCACCCTGTTGTCCACACACACATATCCTTAGCACTTTTATTCTAAATTTCAAAAGTGAAACACAGAAATAAACGGCACTGAGGAACAAATAAAACATGCCCAAAGCAACCATTTGTTTGGGGGGGTTTTTCCCAACTTTCTATCTCTGTGGTGTCTGTCTGAAATGATTAACGTGATGAATGAAGTTCTGACTACTAATTAAACTGAAATAGCAGATATGCCGCCACAGTGATCTCTCCCTTTCTCATAGAACTACTGACAATGATCCTGCGTGGCTTTTACGGTTTTTCTAGCCACACAAAGCAGGATCTGACTCCAAGGGGGTAAAAGATGATTGACATTCACTCATGCACACTAAACAATAGGATAATGAAGCCTAGATTCATCGTTGTGCTGGTCCAGGCATCAATACAAGGGATTGTGGGGAAGGTAACTTTTCTCTCTTTTATGTTAGATGGCATAAGAGATGGCTTAGCTTACAGAATAAGCTAGGGCAAACCTTGGGCTACTTTACATTGATTTCTTTGCTGTCATAGGCTGGTAGCAAGGTATTCACCATCACTTTCTCTACTCCAAAATGTCTAGCTTACCTCCACCCTGTCTGCAACTGTATCCCTCATCTCCACTCTAGTATTTCCTTGCATCCCCTGGTTCTATGCTGGATAAGAGGCATTCAGCAGCAGGGGAATTAATGTATGAAGAGGCCATTTGGCCCCATTTAGTGCCATTTGTTGGCCAGCTGGCCACAGCATGGAAATGACTTATTCAACAAAGAAAAGATAAGCTCATGCTGTAATTGCTACCATTGCTAAGTCATGGTCTTTATTACCTTAGAACATATTATGGGACTTTTCTAGTACTAGGTTTAATACTTCTTGCCATCCTACCACTTTTCCACTCACGTTGTGGGTTTTCCACTCCTCTCCCTCTCTGGTCAGAGAGAATGGCAGTTTTGAGAGTCACTGAACTTTATGATGTATCTAAATATACTTAGGTTTCAGAAGTACCTACTAAATAAAACTAAAAAACAGGATTTGTGAAAATTCCAGGTCAAATTAATCTGTGAAGCCTGCAAAGTGACTGTAGCAGGGCACTGGGGTGTGCCTGCTCCTTTAAGGGAGCAAGCGGCCTGAGCTGGCCCTTGCAAGTAATGCAAGGGGCTAGTGAGAGATTCACCTGGCCAGAAGAGGGCTCAGGCTGGAGGTCAATAAGCCCAGAGCCTGAACCCGTCAGGCAGTCTCTCCCTGGCAGCCATGAAGTGAGAGCTCCTGATAGCAGAGCAGCTACCAGGCTCCTGAAGGGACTTGGATTTCTCTAAACAGTTCTCCAGGCCTGGGAACAGAGGCAAGTTCCCTGGCCAGAGAAAGAACAGGCAAGTAGCCTTTGTTTTATATGAAACCCTTGGAGGGTTTGAGGTGTCTGGGACCAGGGGTCTGGGAGCCCAAAGCGGGGCTGGTTGTGAGACCAGGGGTCTGGGATCCCAAAGTGGGGCTGGGTGCAGGACCAGGGGTTCGGGAGCCCAAAGCGGGGCTGGTTGTGGGACCAGGGGTCCGGGAGCCCAAAGAAGGGGCTGGGTGTGGGACCAAGGGTCCAAAGGCCCAAGCGGGCCACAGCTAGCAAGCTAGTCTCTCTCTGGCAGCTACAGGGTGAAGAGCTCTGGTTAGTGGGGCTCCTGAATGGATTAATATCTTACCTGGGGAACCCCAGTGGGACTGGGGGAGCTCACAAGGTATACTGGCACTAGAGGGATTTGCCCTCTTAAAGGGACAGAAAGCTCCTTTCCCTTTATGCTTATGCTGCAGCCCAGCAGCCTATTGTTCATGTTGCAGTTACATTGGTGATTTGGATTAGGACTGTAGGAACAGTATACAGAGGTCCGAGTAGTGCCTGAAGGGCACACAATCACATTGAGGCCAGCCAGGGGTAACCTCATAATTTGAGTGACTACTGAGCCTAGAGCAGGCACAGACTGAGGTCACAGAGTTAGACCAGGGCCAGGGGGCCAGCGCCCCAAAAGGGCACAACTAGACAGGGGTCAGGGGGCCCAGCAGATAGAGGCCTGGTGCCTGAGAGGGCCAAAACAGAGCTAATACCTCAAAGCCAAGTCTGAGACAGTGACCTAGAAGGTCTAGCAAAAGTAAAGGGACAGTAAAGGGGCTGAGGAGGCTGAAGCCCCACAGAAGAGAACAAAATTACAATAACACCCATGAGGCTTGTGATGTGGTGTAGGGGAGGAATGGAGCCATTCAATTAGCCCTAAAGTTTCAGATGCCCTACAGCAGCAAAGTCACAGAGAGGCCCAGCGAGGGGTCTGCGGCCTGGGCAGAGCATTATAGAGACTAGTAGGGTGCCAAGGAACCTCAGTGGGTGGTTTAGTTTGACTGGGGCCATGCAAAGGCCCCTGGGCAACCTCCCTATTATTATTATTATTCCATCAAGGCATGGCAGGAGAGAAAGGAGGGTGCCCTAGGGGCAGAGCGGTGCATGGTTGCAGAGCCACCAGGAGGTGTCACAGCTGCCCCTGGAATTCTGCCATGTTTATAGTGACATCTAGGGATGAATTTTCTCAATTGCTCTACATTGTGGTGGTGATCTACACATTTGGCTCCAGAACACAAAAACACGTAATGGCACTCATGGCCAAAGAAGAAAGTCACACTTCACTTACAATTCTCAAGTATATTTGACCTGGGAACTTAATATTTCTGCAAGCATTCATGAGGGGAAAACTTGCAAAACTTGCATTTCTTGCATTTCATTAGAGATGCAAGAAACCAAAAAAGCTACATAATTATCAGGGAAAATACATAAATTTATCTGCAGGAGATAAAAAATTCCACCACTTGAACCTGGGAGTCTATATCATACTTTATTAATGTATACTTGATAAAGAAGGCAAAAAGGTGATTTGGAGAATATGATGTTAACCCTAATGTTATATGTATCTGGGAATTCATCTCAATATTCACCCATATATCTACTACATTTATTTCATGTTAGGAACATAATTGCTTTACCTAAACAGGTAGTGGTCCAGCCACTGCAATATCTTGTCTCTGACAGAAGAACATGCAAGGAATATCATAATGCAAGTTACTATCTATCCTCTTTCAGACGGTCCTCAGCTTGTTCCCTGAAGTTTGAGTATCAATGTCACTTCTAAAAATACCTTTTCATCCCTTTCTTTTGTAGCTGTAAATGTTCTCATTACTTAAGTATATATCTGATTTTTTTAACCCTATTAAGATTCCTGACTTCCCTGTAGCATGGATTTCTAATTAATTATGTACCATGCAAAAGCATACCTTTTTATGACAATTTAGAGAATTTTGAAAATATAACAAATTTTCCTATTTGAAAAAGGAACAAAAACCTCCTAGTCTCAAAATATTTGTGCATTGGTTGTCCAAAAAAACCCATGGAACAAGTCAATTGAAGGATTTCATTCTAATATTTTGAAGCTGATACATTTTTATTTCAGCCTTCAAAATGACATATTTTAATTAAATTAGTTAAATTACTAAAAATTAAATTTCAAAATGAAAATTTATTTTTGCACCAAAAATGAAACATTTTGCTTAAAATATTAAACTCAAATGTTTCACTTTTTTCATTTTTTCTAATGTTTTTAAATGTGAAATTTATCAAACCAGCCTTTTCAAGCCTGAACAATTTTGATTACAAGATGACTTTTCCCCCAAAAAATGTTTTGACAGAAAAAAAACGCAACCGAATGAGCCCCAGAAAAAAGCCCCAACCAAAATGAGCTGTTTTCAAATGCCATTGAATATGTTTTTGCTCTTGAATTACAGGAAAATATAAAGAATATTCAGTTTACCTCTTCTTTTGTATTAATTATTCTTTTATGTTGTTAGGTCATCCATTGTTATTTCACTTCTCTATCAACTACCTTGTGGAGATATTCAGATAAACAAGGACATTTTCCAATAACACCAAACGCAGGTGAGGAATCATGCCCAGTCACTCTGACTGTAAGCTCTTTGGGGCAGAAACAGTCTGTCTTTTTGCTTCAGTGTTTGATCACATGCTAAGACAATCACATCACCAGGGCTCCTCAGCACTATGGCAATACAAGTAATGAATAATAATATATCCAAAGTGATTCAAATGCCTTTTAGTGATAAGAGCAGCAGATAAAGCCTAGAAAGGTGACTAATGAGCATGCTCCCTTCTCTTCAGTTGTCCATTGAAATGAGTGACTTCTTTCACTGGAGAGGACCTTTTGCTAGTATTAGGGGTGGAAACTAGTCAAAACAATCTTGCTTGTCTATGGCAGGTTAGGTAAGTACCCGTGCAGTGGGCCCTGCCTACTTGGAACTCTTCCTAACTGATTTAGCTTGCCTCAGCCCCGTACATAGCATTGTACTTTGCCCTTTATTCACCCAGTTTCAAGGTTAAACTCAAACACGTATTGAAAGATAAAAGCTTTAAATAATGTACATTCTCTCATTGTCCTTTTCATTGAGATCACAGGTGCATGACCTCATCCCCCAGCACAAAAAAGCTGTTGTCATAGAAACCACTCAGGATGCCAACTTGACAACAAGTGACATTCAAACCAGGAGGGACACCTTGTCTTTTCCCCTTCCCCAACAAAATATCAAATTTGAACAAAGGCAAAATCTGCTATGTTTCTTCATCCCTGGAACTTGAAGGCACATTGTTATGGGCTGGGGGAGGGGGGCTGAAGGGGGAGTGGCATAAACACAACACCTGGGGAGACATTGTCCTTCTAGGATTCCTTCTGGAAAATTACTGTTGACAATAGATTGTAATTGAATGGGAACAATGCAACTGTAATTATTATTTTTTTAATAATAAAGTGAGTTTGGGGAAATAGGAAGTTAGAGCAGGGAACCACGTGTCAGATCTCCTTCTGGAGTGCCACTGATGAATAACTTTAAAGTAAGGAAAACATTTCACTTTTGTGCTTCACTTTCTCACCTGTAAAATGGGGACAATGATGCTACAAAGGTCACAGGGGTTCTCTGATGAAGATCACTAAGTACAAGTATTGTCCTCCATTGCCTTCAGGAGCTTCTTTCCAGTTATACCAATATACTATGGTGACTACTTCATCATCCATATCTTCTAATTGTACAGTACATAGTCAAAAGAGTCACAGAGATACATCTATTCATATTGGCAGGGGGAGCAAATGTACATTCTGTAAAGAAGAAAATGCACGTATTGATCAAGAAAAAGATCTATTAATTTTAATTTTATGTCCACGAGGTTTAGCTTTGAGAACAATGTATGCATCACACACGCACACGCGCGCGCGCACACACACACACACACACAAAGAATAGCAGAGGTTTAAAGAAGCAGTGAAATGCTGATAATACACAACTCTACAGGTTTAAAAATGTATTACTGCAAAGGAAAATAAAATATACACAATGGCATTTGCTTTTCAGTGGGCTTGTGTGTATTCTCATGTCTGAATGCTGTCTTGTGATCTCTACATAACCTTTGAAACACAAGTGCATATTTCACCCTCCCAGACTAGCACTACCATTTTTTTGTCATTCCAATTTCATTTCCAGTGCTATGTGGACTGCGGGCTCAGCAGTCACTGGAGTCTGAAGTGACTCTTGGGACCTCCTCACTGTTCTATATGCAAATGTCCCTGCACCTGGGCAGCAGAGCGGGCTTGCCGACAGTTTAGTTATGCAAATCTGATTGATCGAGAGCATATTGCAGAAGAACACACGCAGGCCTGAGACACTGGCAGCTATATTTCACTGGCTAAATTCCCGAAGAAAAAAAAATTAAATGCCAAGCATTTTGATGCATATTCCTTTCAACCCCTGAAGTGCAATAGTGTTTATTTCAGTATGTTTTCAACACTTTGGTTAAATGTTGTTAATGCAATTTCTTGTGCTATTGCTGAATTCACAGAAGGCCTTGTTTCCCCTGGAAAAAACAACAACAAAAAACCCAAAAAGAAAACCCAGAGTTGCTATGATGTCACAGCACAATAGGTCTGTCAGCTGATTTGAAATAATTCTCCAGGCAAATGGAGTAAATGCACTGTTAAAATATAATTAGGTCCTACAGTACAGAGAAGTGCAAAAAACCCCCCAAAAACGATGTACTAGTGCAGGTTGTTCAGACTTTATTCTTTCTGTAACAAAAGCTAAAGAAAACAGTGGGAATGTAGATTACATACTGTCATCCAAAGTCAAAAGCACTTCTTTCTATTTACCAAACACTCTGTATAAAAAGGCAGAGAAGCTTTAAAAAGGGGCGGGGGGGAGATAAAAGAATCATCTGGGATCAGCTTAAAATAATAAATTCAGATTTATTTAAAAAAAAAGAAAGAAAACCCACCTACAAGTATTCATGTGAAAACTTTAATATAGAACAAGCTTCAGGCATCAGGTTAATCTTGGTTTATTGCGTACAACTGATTTATCTTCATTTATAAATGAGCGGTGTACCCTGGTTCTACTATTTGCATTCCTTCTAGTTGCGTTTATGTATTTTAATGCCTCAGGGAGCCATTTATGGGGTTGAAATAACATGTGATCTTTCAGTTCCTGGATAGAAAGAACACATAATACTTGAAGGCTTGGACAGAGGAGATGATGACCATGACAAGACCAGAGTTAATTTTTAAAAAATGCCTAAGTGCTCTTCCCAAAAGCAACTTAGGAAGAGCTTTTTAAAGGCACATTGAAAAATCCTGGCAATTAGGCACTTAAATGATATTTGTACCTTTGAAAATATTTCCCTTACATGCAGTCAGGACCTTAATCTCTTTGAGCTTTAGTAGGCTGTGGGGTCTGAAGACATTTTTGAGAATGGAACCTGAGGCACTTGGGAAATGTTACTAGAAGTCTTGAATTCTGGGGGATTGTAAATGGTTCCCTAATACTAACAGGACAGAAACTATCACTTACTATGCACATGCAAAAAGATAAGCATAATAGGAGCTCAGTAGTCTTGACTGGAGCCATAACACTTTAGAGGGTAACAACCAAAAAAAGGGAGCTATGAGAAATAAACATAGATTCTGCCAAACCTGAATTCACAACCATGCACAAAAGAAAATATACTTCCAATGTAAATCAATAGCTAAGGGAGCCTGCATGTATACAGTCTTAGATCAATGGAAATTAAAAATAAATCACCCAATTTAACCTGAAGAGAGAAAAAAAACCCTCACAGTATAAGATCTACTATGTTCTTTAGAGGACTATATACTAAGCATTTTTTTTAATAAGTTAAAAAAAAATTCTAGTGCTCTTCCAAAATAAAGTCATGCAATTAGGAGGCTTACAAATAGGTCTGCATTATCAGATGGAGTGAAAAAAAACAAAGCAACCCCAATGGAATGATGTTAAAACATAACTTACTAAAATGAGAAGCATTTCCCTGTCTTGAGTTGTAGCACCTTTGTCACAGTCTTAGATCATACATTCATATATACAAAAATGTACATAATTCACAGAAAAAAGTAATAAAGGGAAGAAGTTCAGATGGATACTTTACAGCTGACTGGGAGCTGACATCAAGCCTGGTCCACTGTGTTTGTGGGGAGGAAAAAAGATTGAGAGAGAGAGAGAGCATGTCTTTCTTTGTCCCCAACCTCTGCTATCCTCTCTTTCAAAAAAAAATAGCCATCTGACAGGCAAAGCCTAGCCAGAGGGTCAAATATGAAGATCCTGGGAAAGGTCAAGTTTAATCTCTACCCACGATGCCCTAGTGCATCCCTCACAACAGCTGACTAACAAAAGGGGCTCAGCACTGTGACTGACAGAATTCTTAATTGTATCCACTCATTCATGACAATTTGATTAAAATATTACGCCAAAGTCTCACCCCCTGTTTGCTTCGATCCTCCAAATCTAATTTTGAATTTTCAGAAAGGAGATTACCTCCACAAGCATGACTGGGATGCTATTAACTTCTACTTAATCTTTATTACTGATGTGAATTTAACATATGTATGGCTTCGTCTCGCTCCTGTTGTTTTCTCTCTAAAGTAACGTCTAGGCAATATACAAGTGGCGGACATTAATTTTCACTTTGATATTCTGTCATACCAAAGCTCATACTTTCATATGAAAACTTAAAGATGTACTGTCTTAATACCATGGCCCAATTGGGGGGGGGGGGTGTATCCATTGCACAGACCATAGGCTTCAAGGTATTACAACTTTTTTAGTCGTATATTTAACTAGACCCACTGCATGACTACAACTGGCAAATTCCAGCAAGTCAGTAATGCTGTCACGAAGAAGTCAAGCAGAGAACCGAATTTTCTAATCAATTCAGATTATTCTCAATCTATAAAATAAGTACCTGAATATGCTTATTGTTACCCTTGATCTTATTTTTAAAAGGCATTTGAATAAAAGCTTTGATTTCATTTTCAAAGTTGCTTGATCATTTTTTCTCACCTGCAATGCTTAGCAAATGAATATTGTCAGCTGCAACTGTGTGCTCGTGTAGGCATGTACACACGTATCTTACACCAAACATCGTTAATACGTGGATTTGGTTGGAAAAGTCCATTGATTCTTCCTCCTTCCACCCCCCCCTCACCCCCCGCAATGAAACCAACACATTTTGCTGCTGCAGTTTCCCTGGTTCTGTCCAGCTCAAGTAATACATGTTGTTTTATAAAAGGAAGTAATAAATTCATCTTCCCAAATTCATATTCAGTGACTTTCTAATTTGCCTATCTAACTGCTGCTACTGCCAGCAGGAGGACATTTGGATTTAATTCAAACTTCTATAAGGAAAATTTCACCTACTGACTCAGCCTCTAACATATGCACCAGCTTGCAGAAAGTTGTATAATTAACATAAGCTCTCTTAAATTCCGTGTTATTTGGGCACTGAAAAGTGGATTGATTTCCAGTAGTTACTTCTAGGAGTGCTGGTGATACTGGTTTTCTCCAGACACTCAGTGCTTTTGTGAGTTTTTCACTTTATTTTGCTCAAATAAATGTTTACAAAACTTCCCGTCCTCTGATTAAGGATAATATCAACACCCATATAATGCCAAAGATCCTTGCCCAGTTCCCAAATATAAACTTATGAATTCATGGTCTTTCAGATGTGTTCATCATCCATATATCTACTGACACACAATTTTTTTCAATTCTGTCTGTATCATTTGCACCACTAAGCTGTAGTTGTATTTGTATTGAAGATAGAACTGAGCAGGATAGTGTTGTTTCATCCTACAGAAATTATTCAGGATTTCAATACATTTTTCAATTCTACAATGGAATAAAACCAAATCCTTTGAAAAAATATAGAGGGAAAAAGAGAGAGACGTGCGCTTTGGAATAGCCCGTGATGTGGTGATCAGGGCTCACTACCTTGAATGTGGCAGTTCCATTTCAAGTCTTTGGTCTTCCTGATTTATAGCGAGGAACAGACCTCCTTCTTCCCTGATCCCGCCTAAATGGCAGACTATAAGTTATTCTACAGAGAATCCATCTCTCTCTTGTACCACCTGCTGAATCTTATCCTGGAGCTGAGAAATGTTTCCTGATGGAAGTTTTATCTAATGTGTCTAATTCTCACAAGAAGGACAAGGTCATTCTCCTTGGTGACTTTAACACCAGGGTTGGACGTGAAGGAAGACACAGGGAAAGCCAACTCCAGTGGCATCCTTCTCCGTGCAAAAGCATGGAGCATGGTCTTGTCATCATGAACATATTTTCTGATAGTTTAGATGATACAATCCCAACAGACTCTAGTTAGTACTAGCTGTACTAATGAATAGGACAGACTTTTTCCATACTTTGATTTTGATATTATGACATCAACAAAAAACAAACAAACAACTCAGGAGTTTCTTCTATGTCTAAAGATATTTTTCAGGAATATGTGATTATCTTTATTGTTCGCAAATCTGAGGAGGAGCAGGAACCTCAGAGAACTCAAGTAATTAAAATTAGCTGTGGGAAAATGATAAAAATAAAATAAAATAAAAATAAAGCCATGGTAAACAATATTTGACCATTCACTGGCAGCCCCCCAAATCAATGCTTACTTCAAGTGTTCATGAGTGCAGATGAGAACTGAAAGGCTGTTCCTGAGAGAGCTCTGATCAGGAATATGGCTTACAGTACTTATCCTTCCAAACTGGTTTTACTGGAATGCTAGGAAACCCCCCCCCCTTTTTTTTTTTTTTATCCAAACTAGCGTTAGCAGGAAATAAATTTCAATGGAATAACAGCCTGCACAGCATCAGGCATTGCCATCATGATGGGAACATACTCAGTAATAGCATTCAAACTGTTAGAGCTACTCCCTTGCAAGGTGCTGAGGAAAAAAAGAGAGGGGGAAATGACACAGCTAGACATCAGGGCCGTGTCCAGGCAAGCACAGCCATGCAGTATGTGGAGCTACAAACACGTCTGCAGTACTACATACTGCACCTGTAGATGTTCTCTCCACTGCAAGGGCACGCTGCCCACGTTTGCAATGCTCCGCCTTTTTTTCCTGCGGATTTTTTTGACCCCTAGATAGCCAGGGGTCAAAAAATCCCATGGGGAAAAAAAAAGGTGGAGCAGCAGTTGGCAGTTCTGGGCCCTGGCATGTTGGGGCTAAAGGGGCTGAAGCTGGAGGTTAAAGATAAGTGGAAGGGGGTGGAGGCAAGGACAAGTGGCAGGGGGGAGGAGGGGGTTCCAGTTGGTGCAGTGTCTCCTGTGCTACCCCCAAGCCGCATGAAGAGATGATAACAAGACCATGCTCCATGCTTTTGCATGGAGAAGGATGCCACTAGAGTTGGCTTTCCCTGTGTCTTCCTTCACGTCCAGCCCTGGTGTTAAAGCCACCAAGGAGAATGACCTTGTCCTCCTTGTGAGAATTGGACAGTGTGTGGTCAAGGTATATAGTACCAACAGATCTTCAGCTTCACAGATGGATTTTTGGAACTAGGGGACTTCAGTTTACAGGGGAAATATCCCAAAAGCCACTTATTTCAGTAGGAATCAAGCAAACCTCAACACTTTGGAGAACCAAGCACTAAATAAGGATGGAGAATACTTCTTTATGGTATTTAAAATTCTTTGGCCAGCATTGCCCACTGATGTCAATGGATCTACAGTAATATACATCCACTGAGGATATGGACCCTGCTAGTTTGTTAAGAAGTATTTATCTAAAACAGTTGGGTTCAGAGCTCTCTTTGGTAAGTGTTCAAAACCTCTTCTTCTTTAATTAAGCACTGAGAAATGCAGGTACATGAATAAGCTAGAATCCTCAGTAGAAAACAGGAAGATTAGGCTTGGCATTCATGATCTTCTGAAAGCAAAAATTTAGGAGTAGCGGGGAAAAAAAACCCCAAAAACAAAAACAAAAGCTTTCTTTTCCCATCATAAAGGAATGCAAAAAAGACAAAATCTATTTTTCTTCCTTTCCAAGTCGTGTCTACTTTTTCTTAGACTTAAATAGGAAAAAGACAATTATAAAAGTCTGAAGTCCTCTAATGCACAACACAACAAAAATCCCAGCAACATTAGAATGATCATGCAATTAGTCAGCCAGCCACCTGCTAGCAGGGCTAGCACCTGAAAGGGCTGAACACCTCCTTTTCACACATTCATCATTCTGGGGAGCATGCTGTCGACCTCACCCAAACAGAATGCCAACACATCATTTCCAATAGCCCTTTCCCCCCATGAGTTAATCCACTGGCCATGGGCAGGTGCAATTTTAACCCAAAGTGCCCATAGGAACGAGTCAAGCCAGTTAACCTATATAAAAATATGTAAATATATTAAAATACTTGCATAAGATGTCACTTGTTTTAAAAAGACAAAATAATGTCCCGTGAAGCTACAGAATACATATATGGATTCACTGGGCATATTTTTCAAACTAGAGGGGCACATGCAAAAAATCCATCCCATCTCTATTTTCCAGGCAAAACTGAATATGGGTAATGCAACTTCTGAAAGCATGCGTACGAAGAGGCAACTAGAATTCTACGGAGATGTGCAGGAAACAACATGGAAAAGCAGTGGTCATTTGCATGTCACCATATTTTACTGCATACCATACCCAAAATAAAACACTCATCTTGTTTTTAGAAGGCAGAATGTAGGGAAAAAAAAGATGTTTTCCGGAGTTAAGACCAACTGTAAGTCCTCCTGCAAACAGTGTGTCCAGGAAGTGTGGCATCTCAGGAGACAGTTTGGGTGAGGCAACAGGAACTTCCTGGTGTGGCAGAACTGCAGAAAGGCTAGGCCCCTGACCTTTGCAAGGGTAGTAGCAAGACTGTTGTTACGTCTTTACTGTAGATGGTTATTCATATAAGTTTCTGTGCATAATAAAGTGTTGTTTCCATACCACAATTTTTAGTAGTTCTAAACAGTCATTAAGGTACTACAGATGCATCAGGATACTACACGTGCAGCAGCTCACTTGCTCTAAGCCAGCTCACAGTGCATCCATGAGAGGATTGACACTGGACTCTGCCCCTTCTGCTTTCGGGGGATGCAGAGAAGTGGTAACCATCATGGGAGCTATGAGTCATACCATCTGCTTTCTTCTATGGCCCCCTGCTTCTATTCCAGCAAAGAAAAAATAGCTTTCTTGCTTAAGATACACACCTCAATTTTGGGGATAAGGGTACATGTGGTATACAAGTAAATACAGTATATCCCTAATCAGGTGCCCAACTGTTTGAGCAATGGGCAGCATGAGCTGCAACCTTCACTTGCTGTGTAAGGGGACTCTACCTGTTGTATGTATAAGCTTAGTTGGGTTGAGCATTTAAAATACAACATTAAGAGAGTTGTCTGATGTGTTTCAATAGTATTCAAAGAATTGAAATCAAAGGCAAAAAAAAAAAAAACCAAAGAAATCTGGCAGCTGCTTAGGGATTCAGCCAACGTTTGAATAAAGCAACACTGCTTTCCATTCGATGGATGCCAAACGCTCTGCTGTTATTTTCAGTAGTGGCAATTTTTTTTTGCCAGTTCACAACTGCCTTCTATTGTCAGTGCAGTGAATAGCCAACAACGATTTAAAGTAGTGGACTACTATCAGCATTGTTCTCCTGTTCAGAGGCACAAGGAACAAGAATACATCTACGTTTCCCATACAGTACAGAAAAATGTAATTCTCTGTTTAGTGTCATATCAACAGCTCTTGTCCCAATCCACTGCCATGGGCAATGAATGACAAGCTGAGCTGTCCATTCTGACAATGTGACCGTGCTATCTGTGGTCGAGGCTGCTATATCATTTCCCCCCCCTCCCAAAAATGTTGCCTGAAAATCTCCTATTTTATGTGTTTATGTGTTTCTTTATCTACATACAAAACACAGATAAAAATGAAATTGAGTTCATTAAACAAGCAACAAATAATGTCTTGATAGCACAGGAAATGTTAGTCTCTAGTTCTATGGCATGTGCTCTCAATGGGGTAGGGATTTCTTTATAATACTAATAAAAAAGACTCCCTCCCCAGCTTAGGAATCCTGAGGAAATGTTTATTATTTCCAGTATAATCTAAGGGTACTTTCCCCCTGTATAAGCAGGCACATCACAGTTAACAATATGTATCTGAAGAGTGATTAACTTCAGGTATCAAAAGGCCTGGAACTAGCAATAAAGAGGTTACTTGGAGCTCACACTGAAAACTACATCTATTCAAGGCAACAAAACAAAACTTTGACAATGTTAGAAAATGGGAGGAAGCAATAGGTTGTGGCAGCTATAACATAGCACTGATTTACATCCCATTAACGTACACTGGCTGTATGCTGCATTTAGGTCAGTATTTAAATAAAAGCAGCGTTAGCCTTGGCAGTCTGTGTATTATCACACTGAATTTATGTTGCCTCCGAGGTAAAGAGCATCTTCTTATTGTAACAACACAGGTAGTATAATGTGTCAAGTGCACTTTTGGCAGCATGCTCAAGAAAAAATGTTCTACACTAAGCAGAGCTTGCTAGTTTTAGAAGTGATTTTTTTCTCCACCTTATATTTTGGAATCATTTTCATTGTTTATAAGACTATTACTATTATTGCTTCTGCTTCTGCTGGAGCTTGGGACATAAAGCATGTTAACATTCAAAAAATGAGAGAAACAGTTACTTTGAAAGGAAGAAATTTCTATGTTATAGACAACTGGACTACACTTGGACATGTAGGAGGTAGCAGCTATATTTTTGTGCTGCAGTTGTGTTGCACTAGGCTTGTCATCTGATAGTTGCTAGTTAATTTTATGTGGTTGGTTGGTTAATACTTAGGAGAGCAGCTTGAAGAGTGATGTCTCTGAGCAGGCCCTTTGACAATCCATCAGCATGAATGTCATCCCTGTGCTGATCTTCCTTTGCTTCCTATATAGCCCTCCCAAAACCATCTGAGTTGCCAGGTAATGTTGGTCGTCAGGGGATCTTAGCAGCTGGCTGTTTTGTGTCAAATGACACAGACTCAACAACAGTACATGATCTTTATGAATTCTGGCTGTTGTGTAGAAGTATGTGAAATATTCAAGGAAATGCAAAACCTACTTGAAATTCAAGCTGGTCCTCAGATAATTACTATGGAGCTGCCCTGCACTGGTAAGAAATTTATATTTCTACTGTATTCCACAAAGTTCTATAACTCATGCCTCACTATAGGAAATATTTCCTAGATGGAGGTGTTGAAGTACAAGGCCAAAACTGGAAGACTGTCTAAAGTGCAGATGAATGACAGTCAAAGAAATAATCCCACTGGCAGCGATATGATGTAGAAGGTATATCCTTGAAGCTAAAGTTGCGAGACACTTCAGACCCAACCAAACTAAGCCACAACCACTAAAAATATTCAGAGTAAGAGTCAATCATAAATTTAAAAAAGCAATGATGATTTTTGCTAGCAACACTTAACCTAAGCATATTAGAGCTACAACAAACAATTCACAACCTTCCTCCCTCCCCTCAAAAAAAAAAACAAAGACTATTATTATTAAGTCCCATTCTGGAATTCAGGAAAACATGTTCTTATGTTTTATAATACAGGTTGGTAAAGTCCCAACCTTGGGAAGAGATTGATTTTTCCTTTCATATGGTCAACAACAACTTCAAAAAAAATTGAAACTTTGTGAGCTGAATCTGCTAGTTTCCAAGGAGAGTACATATGCCCTCCATATTGGAATGTTAACATGTATTACAAAGAAATAGAGGTGAAAAATTAAAACATTCAGATAATTATTCTTCCATGTATTCTTTTTCAGATCCTTGGTCAGATCTCTTCTTTCCCCATTATTATTAGAATATTGCATCTGATTCTGGTATCTTCAAAAGAGACGTTTTCAGATTGGGTAGGGTTCAGAAAAGAGGCTCAATTAACAGTTTATCCAAAAAAGGTTCACAGACAACTTTAAGTCCATTTATACGTACGTACCTGAAAAGTTGATTTCTGACAGAAGCAAAGTGGGGCAAAATTTGAGGGTGGTGAAACACTGACCCATTTTACCCAAGGATACTCCAGCACTAGTCTTTAAATCAAGGTTATTCAGCCAAATATTTCAGATAGTCTCTAGTTCAAGAATCACTTGGCAAGAAACTACAGCCAATGCTAATGCTATGCAAGAGGTCGGACTAAATGATTCCTTTCCGATCTTAAAAATCTTTAAATCGATCAGTTATCACAGTAACCTTCCTTGACATGAGAAATCTTGACAGCTTGTTCACCCACAGATGTTACTCAAACAGATATGCCATAGTATGGTATAAAATGTATATGAAATCATCACTGCTGTGTAGGTAAGTATGACAGCAAATAGTTTATGCAGGTAAATTGATCCCAAGAGTTAAATATAAGTGGTAAGTAAAATTAATCTCAGATGAGCTAATTCAAGAGCATATGAAGTTACTACACAAAGTCCACACTGATTATAATGCAATCTGATTTAAAATATTCCTTGAGGGAAGGTTTTAATAATACTTAAAAAGGCTTGACAACCCCCTGTCATAGCATGTCCATGTTATTAAGCCATAAAGCAACTGTCTTACTTAGAGAACAGTCCAAACTGGAAAATACACACATATGTACACACACACGCTGGACAAAGCCAAGGACAATGACAACAACCCTACTGCGCCTTAGTTTGCTTAAGTATCCAAATACATCTATTAAGAACTTGCCTTAGCATTTGAGGGGTGCGCATCTGTATACGATTTGGCTTGATTCATCTGAAACTGAGCAATGAATCCCAGCCAAATGTAAGCCATAGTACAGGAGAATCACTAGGACAATTTTTTTAAGTCACTCCCAATGTAAACATTGGTGCTTGAGTACACGAGAGGTCAGATGACAATCTGAGAAAACCTTCCGTCACCATGTCAAGCACATGAATAAAGATCATTTCATGCCTATGCTGTCATGGTTGTGAATATCATCACAGCCACTGTCCACTGGCACATCTGTCCTCTTGTCAGTTGAATTCTAAGATCTAAGATTTCTCCTCAGTTGCCTTTTTTCTCTCCATAAATCACTTTTGTTCAGTCTCCTTACTTTCCTTATGTGCTTTCTGTTCCTCTCTCCAACATTTTTTCTACTATAAGCTGCTTCTCGGGAAAAAAAAAGAAAGAAATTTTTTTTTCTATATTATTTATTGACCTCTATATTCATTGCTGGTTTCTACTGTTAAAATGCACTTTTAATCTTACTTTTGAACCTCATGGTTTTCTTTAAGCTGTTCTCAATAGAACTTGAAGTCTTCAGTGCATTAAACACTGGTTTATGCTTTCCATGAGCTCTTTTTCATAAAATTATATCATCTTTTCTAATTATCTTTATTCTCTCCAGCATGATGTTTACACGGCTCCTACAGTACACTGTCCTGTACTGTCTTCCTTGCTAAATTGGCCAAGTATGCTAGTATCTTGCTACATGTGGCCTAATCAGTCAAAACAACATGGCCATAAGCTAGCAGAGAAATAAGGCCATAAGCTAGCAGAGAGCAGATTTAGACTGGACATTAGGAGGAACTTCTTCACAGTTAGAGTGGCCAAGGTCTGGAACGGGCTCCCAAGGGAGGTGGTGCTCTCCTCTCCCCTACCCTGGGGATCTTCAAGAGGAGGTTGGATGGGCATCTGTCTGGGGTCACCTGAACCCATTACTCTTTCCTGTCTATGCAGGGGGTTGGACTCAATGATCTATTGAGGTCCCTTCCGACCTAACATCTATGAATCTATGAACATAAAACATATTGCTCCTCGTGTTACTTATCCTACCTACAGAATTATCTTCATATTAGCAAATTCTACGTAAAATTTATTTAATAAATTCCATTAACCTATATCTTATTTTAAACCTGCTCTAATATCCACTCCAATGTGCAGTGGTGCAGCTTCAGGACCTGTGCTGCTGTCCTGTGTTTGGCTTCAACATCCTTCAAAATCCAATATCCTCAGAGCTCTGTTTTCTCCATAAATCAAACTCTTTGCACTTACAGCCAACTTTTGTTATCCAACTGTTTAATACTCTGGTTCTCAACCAGGGTACTGTGGGGCCCTGGGGTGCCACAGCAGCCAGATAAAACTGCCCTGTATGCAGGGCTGTGGCACACATCCATATTCGTCCTGTATTAGATTCTCTTGTTAACCCTAAAAAGATTCTGCAATTCCGATTGGTGGAGCCCATGAGTGGGAGTGGGAGTTGCTGGGGAAGCGGGTCCCACAGGGGAGGTGGGCTTGGGAGAGGAGGGTCTGCCACCTCTATCCTCCACCATTGTGGGAGGTGGGGGGGTGTCCACACCCCCCCTATTTTATGATTATTGTTGTTCATATTGCAGAGGCTAATACAGTTATGGGTACTCCTTAAGGGAGTTTATGTGGGTTTATCTGTCTTCATTGTCTATATATGTTTATTGCCTATTATTGGAACTTACCTATGTTGTTGCCTGTGTATGTCTATGGTATTGCTACCTCGATTTACCTGGGTTCTCTAAGATGATGCTCATATGTGTTTATTGTGTTGATGCTTGACTTACCTGTTCCAAAATGTTAATACTTATTCTGTGCAGGGGGGTTAATTATTGAATATGCTGTGAATCACCTGGTTTATGTTTTTGCAGTCCCTCAAAGTGGTGCAATATGTTGATTACAGGTTATTGTATATAGTGTCACATACTAAGTTTACTGTAAGTATTTAATGTTTCTTATTCATATTTATTTATTATAACAATAAATTTGTTTATTGTTAAGCACTGGTCTTGGCCTAGCTCTGTTGAGAGAAGAGGGAGCTGCTCCCAGGTGGCAGGTCCCTCCCTCAGCATCCTTGCCTGACCATCCCATCCCTTCCACTGGCAGACAGGGCCCACCCCTCGGTATACCTGGGCTACATAAGTATTATACCATTTTACAGTTAGGGAAACTGGGATAGAAAGTTAAAGTAACCTCCCCAAAACAAAGTCCCTTCTCAAGAGTTTCTACCTTTTAGTTTTGTGCTCAGGGCATGATAATCTTTTAAATGTACTCCACAATTTATTGTAATAAATATGCCTTAGAGTGAGTCTCAACCAAGATTAGTGCCCTGTTATGCTAGTTGATGTATGTACTTTCATAGATTTCATAGACATTAGGGGCTGGAAGGGACCACATGAGATCATCAGGTCCACCATAAGTGGGAAGTCAGCTGGGATCAAGTGACCCCAGCAAGAAATATATCCACCTGTTTTTTGAAGAAGCTTGCACCACTCTGGGGGGAGTTTGTTATATGCACACATAGGCTTAAACCATCTCTGTCCTAAAGAATTTACAGTTTAGGGCTTGGCTATTCAAAGGGAACCAAAAAAGTCATTTGGAGTTGAACACGTAACTCTAGGCCTGTTTGAAAGGTCTGGCCTAAGGAGACAAGATGATGAATGGGAGAAAGCAAGTATTATCCTCCACATTTTACACATGGAGAATTGCAGCCCAGAGACATGTCTGTTCAAAAATATTTTGGTGCCTTGTGGGTAGCACCCAGGAATCTAACCCCATGGAAATCACTAGGAACTGGGTGTCTACATTCTGTAGAAGATTCTCCTGGGCTACCTGCTTTTTGGAGGGCTGAACTGTCTTTGGAAAATTGAAAATCTCTAAACCATTTGCTCAGAGTCAACCAGGAAGTCTAGAAACCCTAAACAAGCATCCTAATTACTGCCCAACCTTCTTATCCAGAGGGTTTTGTTTTTAAAAAGCCTTATAAAGATGTTGATGGATACTGTTACTGTAGTGTACAATTAGGAAAGCTTTCTAGGGGAAAGAAAATGCCATGAGCATCCAGTCTGGAACTTTCAGTCTGGATAGTTATTCCAGACCACCAGTGTTAATGCCTGAACAGAGAAGAAAAAGGAATCAAAAGAAAAGACCTACCATTTGAGTTTATCCAATTTTTATACAAACAGACAGACAAAAGACTTGAAAATAATGGTCAGACCAAGGGGATGAAACAAAGAAGATTTAAGTAATCTTCAAAAACAGCTGGACTGGTATGACCTTGACAACAACAAGCTCCCTCTGGTTTCAATATAATCCTAGACAGTCACTTTAAAAAAAAGCATGTACAGATGAGAATAAACCTAATGTAGCATGAAGAAAAGGATAGATCTAATTGCTTCTTATTTATCAATACCCTATTGCTGTCACCTGTCTTTGACATTATCGAAAATTGACAATGGCCTAATTTTCAGTTTCAGTTGTCCAACATTTCAGCTGGAATCATGGACCTTATACTCAGCCTGTCTGGCTATGTGGCCAGTTTTGTTAAAGCAGGAGCACTTGACAATTGGGGTCAGTGTTTATGTGTTTAATAAACAGTTTGAGATTCATTGGGATCAAAGTTTTACGTAGCTCTGTTTTCAACCTGCTTGATTTTATCAGGATTCTTGCATAATACGTGTTTTTTGTCTAAAACCCCAATCTATGGGGTCATGTTATTATGGACCTCAGGTTTCTTTAAAAAAATAACATGAGTTATTTCCAACCCTCATAGTTTTAGAAAGAAACTTGAAACCTGAACCCCCAAAGGCTCAGAAAACAGAAGAAACATTTTCAAAACCATATTATTTAAAATCTCATGAGATTTTTTAAGCCAGCCTTATAATTCTAGGATCATGATTCACATTATTGAAAAATCTGAGGCTGGCATCAATTTTTATGTGATTATTTTTAATATTTTATTGTTCAGTAAAAACAATCAAAATTGTAGACTAAAGATACTTTACTGCTAGTTCTGGCTCAAGAGTTAGCTAAATTACCCAATCATTATTAAATTAATGGTCTTTAATAACCTTCAATTATAAAACAAGCGCAGTGTATTCAACAATAGCCAGAAAGTGCCAAGCCACTTGCATGTATTTCCAGTCACTAAAATAGATGACAGGACCAAAAGGAGGCCTTATCTATTGATAGCTGTGGTGCCTTCCAATTGTCTTAAATATTTCAGAAACAAAGTATATTTTCCTAGCTACTGATGAGTTGACAAAGGTCAACAACTTTAGCTTTAAATGGAGAGAGTGATCACTAAAGCTTTTCTTGCAGTTGAGAGATTACAGCAGACTCTTATAAACATATTTATGAAATAAGAGCAAGGGACTTCAGCTTGGCAGCTTGGAATCTAACACCATTCTGTATCTATATTATTTTCGGGATTAGAAAACATTAATTCCTAAAATTGTGCTCTGGAGCATAAGTGGCAACAGCTGTAGCTATCTGTTCACTGTCTTTCCACATGGGCTATTTTCTGTGCAAGATATGCATGAAAAATGCAGTAAAATGGGGTGCTACTTATTTTAAAGGGTTTGGCAAAATAAAATAAAAAACTAAAAAGTATGAACATGTTTGCCATAAAATGATGAAGTTAGTTATTAATAAAAATGGCATCTTAAGGCAAGTGCTTACACACTTCCTGTTTCTGTAATCCATTCTTCTTGCATGCACAAACTAATAAAATGCCTCTTCTTATTATGTCACTACTGTACATGAAACATTTCATGCATAAAATATTAATCCCAGACACAGGTCTTTGAGTAACTGATTGCACTGGCTAAAGGAAGGGAGAAGGATAGCTGTGGAAAACAGCTCTGATAATGCATTTGAATCTGAGTGCACCACCTCCCCCCTAAAGTCTTTGACTTTTCAACTGCACAGACAAGCAAATCTGGGGGCAGATTAGAGATGTGGACAGAACTCTTAAATTTCATGCAGGAGTTGAACCTTACTCTACAATTATGACAAGCTAATGTATTAACCTATTCCATCATTTACCACCCCTTAAACCCAGCTTCCTAAAAGAAAATATGCTAGAAGCAAGAAATAAACTCTTCTACTTCCCCTGCCCCACCTCACCCCTACCCTCCCCCCCAAAAAACAAAAAATTAAAATCGATGAAGACTCTTAAAAATGCATAATTACAGAATTTTCTACTGCTAAAACTGAAATGACACCGTACTGTTGAAAATATTTCATATGTTTAGGATTCCCTTTTATAAATACATTATTTGCTATGAAATGAAATAACCAGCACATTCACTATCATTAGTAAAGAACAGACATGTTTGGTCTTAGATTCCAACATATCAGAATCATTACAGCTAGTCCTCAGTGGAAAAGTTAATCTGTAGTCCATCATTTTGCTATAGTAAGATTACTCTCTACAATTATTTCCCAGGCTAGTTCTAATGACTAAGCAACGAGGCCTCCACCATTTTCTTTCAGGGCTGCTTCATTGTCTGAGAAGCCTGATCCTGTACATTCTTATGCTTAAGAACAGCCCTTACCAAGCAAATAGTTGAATGGATTTTAATGAACTACTCATCTGCTTGAAGGTTTGCAGTCAGGTCATGATAGATTTCAACTTTACAAAATCTCTCCTGGTGCTTAACCAATATTTTCGTTGACTAACACCTTATTATGTTCCTTTGCAATACCTTAAACAACTCCAAACATTGTAGGTACTTACCCTTTCCTTATACATAATTTGCCTCTATTTTTCTCTCCTTTCTCATGTCCGTTATTTCTTTTTGCTCTTCCCCCTGCATGACCTCTGATAGGACATTACAGCTCCTAGAGTGATTTATGGCATTCTAGTTGCGGTCTCACCCCTGGTCTGTGACACGGTGCCTCCGCACATACAGGCCCCAAAGGACAATATAATAAATAGAAACCAGAGGACACCCTGCATTAAAAATAAATTCACATCAAAGGGAGGCTAATTCTCCCTGAATAAGAACCACCACATGTGCATATGATTTCTTCTGTATTGGGTGGGAACAATGTCCAATTATAGGCTTTTCTTAGGAAATAAATTAGAACTTCAATGGGGGTATCAACTAATTATCTTCTACGAAAAAAGCTTTAATTTGATGTTAATAGGGCTAAAGGAATATTTAGCTCTGTCAAATTTATGTATGAAATGGTGCTCTAAGCCCTATAGTATAGAAGTGCTAAAAGTATTTAAATCAGTAGTCTTGGTCCCACACAATAACCTTGCTACCTTCTCCCCTGTGGAATGACATACTGGAAATTGCCATAGCTATGCCACAGGATTAATTACAGGCTCATCACAGATTTCTAAAACCACAATAAGCAAAGCAAAAGTAGTTCTTCTAATAGACTTAATCAACTGTTGGGTAAACCCTCAGCCTGTATTAGCAGATTTGACATACAGCTGAGATCACATCAACATATTTGAACTGGTAAAGGTGCAATTCACCAGGCTTCTTTCCTTGAGGATATGGGAGAAAAATGTATCAAACAATTAAAAATATAGTCTTCAACTACAGTTATATCATTTAGAACCTATGAACCTCATATATACTCAGTATGGAAAAACAGTCCTTGTTTAACCTACTCTATAAAATTCTTATTCCCTTAAAGGTGATCTTCCTTGCCAGAAGGACTCCTACCAGGAAACGTTAGGGTGGCTTATCAGAAGGTTTTGTAACTATTAGAATCTATAAATGTCATCTCCTACTGTTGGTACCAGACTGCCATTTAGCTCTCAGTAAATAGAACAGGGAGTGCCCTTTCCTAAATTTGTTTTAATGCCTCAGGCTATTACCTGTAATTCTGCATTGCATCTTGTTTTATAACACATACACACACCCCTGAATTCTTATGACCAGTTAAAAATAAATCAAACCTGAACAAATTCATTGTCAGGTAGCAAGTAGATGAACATTTTGCAAATATAAGCATTATTAGTACAAGGTTCAACTGATCAAAAATCAAGGTATTTTAAAACATAGGTAGATATATTCAGGATAGAGGTCTAGAACCATAGTAAGGTTATAATTATTTTTTAAAAAGGAAGGGGATACGAACCAGACCATTTTCCCTCTAACATGCTAAAGCTTTCAAATAGCTCCCAGGCAGTTTAGAAGCAGTTGTACAGCGTTTGGTTGCCACTTTCAATTAAACATGGTACAGCAGTCTGATGTCACCAGTACCTACTAATAGGAAGAGTTTATTTAAGAGTTTTCAAACTCTATCAATAGTTTTCTGTTTGGATGTCTGCATTTCTGGGTAAACACTGTGGTCATCTCTCAAGACAGAAAAAAACCAGAACACTGACTTTCTCCTTCCCGCTAAATTCCTGAAAACCTGGTCAGCGCAGAAAAATTAAAACTTGCAGCCACAAATAGGGGTAATGAATTTCTGCAAAATCAATGCTTGCTTTGCATATCTCAGACAGCAATAGGAAACTCAGGCATGCTGGGAAGAACTATTTAGATCAAGTACTTACCCTAATTCTTACCTCAGACTTCTACCTCTAGGAGCCTCAAATAATTCTCTCCATCCGGCACCCAGCTTCTTCCCTCCTGGTCAGGGATACATTAGTATGTATGGTAATCTCAGTTTGGCTGGCTGTCTTTATCTCACATACTCAGGAAATCTTCTGAAACAGAAATATACAATGTTCTGAAATACTTTTGATATGGGAAGATTCCAGAGGAAACAAAATTTAAACACAGCCTCCCCCAGGCCCATTAGACATTGCCAGACCAATGGAAGTACCAGCAAAAACAGGACACTTTTTGTGGGGAGATAGAGAACAACGATCAAGAAGTTGAAGATCAAGAAAAGAGAATGGAGAGATCAGAAGTCCTATTTGAAATTGGGAGAGAGAGATGGGTAATGGAGAACAACTGGGTTGGAAGATTTGAGAAGGGGGCAGAAAAGAAGGAGAAATGAGTATAAAGTTGGAAAAGCAACCACAAAATCTGCGACTTGTCTATTTGTTCTTGACTGGGTATCCATGAAGAAGCTAAGTCTCTGAGTTTACAAATATATGCATTTCAGGATCACCTGTAAGCACTGGACTTGCATATGGGGACATAGCATATGCAGTAATTTCATGGAGAACTGGGTGTATGCAATAACATACAAGGTTTTTCAGGACCACTAAAGCCATTCAGCAGCAAAGGTAGTAAAAAGGTTTAAGAGTTCTTGACTACCAGCTTTGTACTCAGTCCTGTGCTGAGTATGGTGCTCAGTACTGTGATTAATGTACAGTAGTGACATAATAAGAAGAGGCATTTTATTAGTTTGTGCATGCAAGAAGAATGGATTACAGAAACAGGAAGTGTGTAAGCACTTGCCTTAAGATGCCATTCTTATTAATAACTAACTTCAAAATTAGATGTGTGGGCTAAAGGGGTCACTTGCCATGTTTTCTTCACCCATTCATCTCACATTAAAGATGTTCAATAATTTTGGAGCAAAAGCAGCCTTTTTGTTTCAAAAGTGGATGTGGCATGAAAATTAATAGAAAATTCCATTTAAAAAAAGCTTGGTGAACTCAGGCAGGCTGATGTCATACATAAAAAAGAAATATTGCACCCTTTTGTACAGAAAACACAGCAGATTATCACAACAAAGTCAGGTTTCACCATGTACACAGCTGGTTTACTTTCTGCATATCGCTCAGAGAATGAAAGAGAAAGGAGTCCATTTCACTTTTATTTATTGTCCATTTCTAATCTGTTTCAGTGTGGTTCACCCATATCAGGCTACATCAATGTTTGAGTTACAAACACTGCAGGAAAATGCTACTCCTTTAAAATTAAGATTCCCATGAATATTTTTTTTAATGTCATGGAAAGCTTTTCTATTGCTGTCAGCCTTTAAAAAAAAGTTGATTTACAAAATGTACATTTGGATCTTAGATTGACTTGACAGTGTGTCTCGCAGAATGAGTAAAATTAAAAAACCAACAATAAATTATACTCTTGGCATGCAGACACAAGCCTGACTGGAACTTGGAAGTTGCTGGGTACCTCCTTCTCTGCAACTGTGGCCTCAGATACCACTATTCAGAGCATCCTTAATGTGTGATTCTAGCCTGAAAAGCAAGCATGTATAAACAGCCTCCTCTTACACAGTAGATCTCTTCCCTGCATGTAATTAGTATCACATCCGCCTACCTTGCTGACAAAATTTTAAGTTTTTGTTGGTTCTTATTCCTGTTCACACTGCAGAATCCACACTTCCATTTGTTTTTTAACAACATCAACAATACTGTTTACTAAATTCCAATCCACTTATTCAAACCCCATTGACATACATGGGGTTATATACAGTTGCCACTAAAGGACATAATTTGATGACAGTGAGACTGAATTAGTGTAACTGGGGGCATGTAGAACTGGGGCCACGTAGAAGTGACTGGCCATTTTTTATGAGCAAGATACTCAGCTTGAGTCTCAACCCCAGGGTTCAGTTTTGCAGGGCTGACCATTATATTTTGATTTGTAAAATGAGCTAATATCATAGGCATCAAAGAGGTACAATAAAAAGCTGGAATCCAGTGAGAACATCTTTACGGATCATGCATTTTAAATTCTTGACCAGACCCTTTTCTCAAGTAAAACACCTTTTATTCCTGTGCATCAGAAAGCTACTCCTGTACTTAAATTGTTTTTAAATTTTCCCCATCGTATATTTTAGATCCTATAATATCACAGTACTGGGTATGATACAAAAACCTAGAAAGAGATGGCCATGGCAGATATTCTGTGCTATACACATCCTAGGTCTGGAAACTGGACAAAGTGGCTGTAGTGTAGGAGCTGCCCTACCTTACAGTTGTCTTCTCTTAAGGAGTTAGGAGTGAGTAACAGCCTATAATATCCACAGCAGTCAGGAGTAACAGATACACCTCTTGAAGCACAGCTGGTAAGAAGGAAAGGGCATGGTAGCTTTTTCTGGCTGTATCCTGCTGCTACAAAAAGGAACCATTCCCTAGGACTTCAGCAGCTTCTTTACAGCTCCTATATATGTTACCAAAATGCTACCAAATCTAGGGTACCCAGAGACACAGCAGCAAGGTTGCCAACCATCCATAAATTTACAGACAGTCCATAAAAATAGCATGAAATGCCTGTCTGTGATAGATGTAAGAAAAATTGAGCCATCCATAGAAAAAAATAAGAGACATCAAGCTTTTTTCAAGATCCCTGTCAGCATGAAGCTAAATACAGGTGTTGATGCTGGACAGAGAAAACAGAACAGTGCCACCCACTGTCTAAGTGGGAATGGTGATCAGAGCTTGGCACGTGGGCCAGATGTACATTCCTACCTAAAGACGGGAGGGGGAAATGGTGGTATAGGATAGTCCAGTACAAGGATAATAAGGCTGGAATGGGAACGCCCAGGTCAGGATGTGAAACAAGCCCTTGGTACAGCACAGATTGAAGTATTCAAGATACAGATGGAATGCAATACATAATTAGTTTTGAGCATTGTATAAAAGGAGAGCTGGAGATCAGGAGAACTTTGTAGCAGCCTAGGGGAGTCTGCATGGTGTTGTGCTGACTAACTCCTTGTCTGGTGTACTTGCTAGGCCAAAATGTTTTAGGGCTGTGCTTGTAAACGATAAGCCTAGCCACCAAGCTGAGCCTGTGCTCATTCTTTAAGACAAGACTGATGTTGGAATCTCCTGGTTGCAACTGTTTCCAGAACTGTAATTCCTGAGACTTCAACACTAACAACACATCAATAACACCTGATGAGGACAAAAGCAATGACAACACTGATAACACCTGGCAACAGGGATAAGGCTAAGGGGTGGGCTGAGGTGTGGGCAGCATGGTAAGGATGCAGTCAGAGTATCAGGATGTGTGGTATGTAAATGATCCCTATGGTAAGTATGGGAATACCATGGTAAAAACATTGTTGTCACATAGGGTTGCCAACTCATTTCTTTTTGAACTGACAGTAAAAACAAATGTCAGTAAAAAGTTCAGTTCTCAGTAAAAAAAAAAATTCTTCTCTTGGCAACCCTGGATAGCAGGGTAGCTCTGCCTACAAGTTTGGTGCCCAGGGCTGTCCCGCTCTGATATGTTACTTAGGATATCAGAAAGAGCCAGTGTGTTCTTCACTGGAACAGTTTGTACAGCCTGTTGAGGCTCTTAAGTGGGATTTTCTGTTACTTCCTACTTTCCTTCATGCAATGTGTTTTGTTCAAAGTCAAAATATTCCATGGGAAAATGTTGATTTTTACTGAAATGTTTAAATTTGGGAAACACAAACCCTAGTGACTTATTATTGTACTTTGGTAATTATGGTCAAATTTATTTGTTGTAACCAAAGATGACTGTAGTTCTTGAAGTCATTTTGTCCCTACTTCTTTAGACTCCACCTCAGCTGGCACAATGAATTAACAAGGGTGATAAAAGTTAGCCAGAGCCACACTGTCCTATCTGTCCTCAGATGGGGAGGGCAAGAGGATATGCAGACATGACCCTGAGCTGTTGCAGTGCATCATGGAATATGTAGATCAGCTGAGGAGCCAGACCCAGAGGGATGACTCAGGAATGAAACACCTAAACTATAATTCCCAAAGCAACTCTTGCAAGTAATTCAAGTATATGAAAATGAAACAGTTGGACATTTCTAAAGGACAATGTACAGAATGTGTACTTCTTTGAAAGTCTTCATATTTTTCCTTTTATCTGTTCTGGCTGTTACAAAACCCAAATTCAATTTTTTGAACAGCTCTGATAAATAGATCCCATCCTCTTCTGCACCTCTTTGGCCATCATGCATTCAATACATTTAAGAATTGAACAGCTTGGTTTGAGATTACCTTTCTTCCCTCCATCAATTGCATTTTAACTGATATTTCCAACAGTCCTTTACATTTATTACTTCTTATTTTGGGATAGCTCTCAAGCCACTTCCATTAAAAAATGGGAATCCTTGATTGTATCCCAAATGAAAGGAGATTATTTACCTGTAATTCTACTTTTTGGAAGCTCTTTCTCTACAAAATTTTCATTCTTCCATTGCTGCTCAGAGTTTGAAAGAACACAGTTGAGGAAGTGGCTTTTGTTCTGGGGTTCAATGTTATATTCCTGCTTTTTTGTTTAATTCCTACTGTCCATTGTATATATTTCAGTGTAAACACTTTTACAAGTTTTGCAATGTTTGCAATTTTTATAAAGCTCCAGCTGCTAAAGGCAAAGTGATTAGCTGATACACAGTTGAAAAAAATTCAGACCTAGTAACTGTGGAGAAAAAACTGGATACCTGGAGGATGTCACCTCAAAACCCACTTTAGTAGTCAGAACTTTAAAAAGTCTTATTTTCATAAATAATTTTTGAACTTTAGGAATCCTCAAAACTTCCTTTGTATTTATTTGATTCTTAATTTTCTGGAGTCTGGAGCTTACTGGAAGGTGTTTAGGGAATGCTAAGTTGATGGTTTTTTCTGAGCTATTTCTGCCTATGTCTTTCACTTCCCACCCATGGATAAATCCTTCTGACTGTAATAAACTTGAGATATGTTCTTATGACATATCTACATCTCTTTAGACACTGTAAAACCAATTATGCCCGTAAAATAATCTTCAGAGGCCTCAGGATGGGGATCATCACACTATAGCTGGGAGACTGGATCCAGCCCACCAACTGATTGGATGCAGGCTGTAGGCAGGTGCCCACCAATTAATTGGATCCTATCCGTGGCTACCCCCATGGCTTTCCACATGTGTCTGAGCCCCACCCACTCCTTTCCAGGCCAACCCATGCCATACTCCCACCCACACCTGCCCCCAGTCCCAGCCAGCACATACAGCTTCCCAGCAGAGCTGTTCCCAGCATGACTGCAGCTGCCTGGGTACTGCTTGGCTCGCCCCACCTCCTCCCAGCTCCAGCTCTGGCCCCAGCTCCCAGCCATCTTCCACCCAATCAGGAGCTGGAGCCCTGCATGCTGGGACAGGAGATGCCTGGCTGCAGGTTCACCCCCACCTGGCTGGGTGTGTGCTGCTTGGCACATGTCCCCAAGGCTGCTGTTGTTTTCCCATGCTACCTACTGCCCACAAGAGGAGGAGGAGCTGCTGGAGGAGGGCAGGAAGCAAAACGGTACCTAGGTGGCTGCAGCCACACAAGGAGTAGCCCCACCAAGAAGCTGTGCATACTGCCCAGGGCCAGGACCAGGGCCTGGCCCAAGGCTGGGGGTAAGTGTGAGTGGAAGTGCCACATGGGCTGCCCCAGGCAGGAGCAGGCAGGGCTCAGCCCCATGCAGAGTGCTGCAGGGGCAGCCACAGGCCAGATGGGAAGCATGGCGTGCACCTACACTGCACCACTTCGGTGAGCTCTGCTGCACACACTTACTGACCCACTCTCCCCCCACCTCAAGCTGGATCCTGGGACCTAGCATGCAGGCAGACAGCCCCCCCCACCACATGTGCACACCCATCCCACCACACCATCCCCCCCACAACTCCCCACCACCACACACACCCTCCACCCCCCATCCAATATACAAGAGTAAGATGTTATTTTGAGCTATTATGCAATTGTTTCTATATACACCACTCAAAAGAACATAAATCAGGACCAAATTATTTTTTGAAACCAAATTAAAATATAGTACATGTTTGATTTTTAGTATATGATTTATTTTTATCTATAATTTGCTAAAGTGATATCTTCTAAAAGATTGTGTGTGTGATGCCCTCAACAGCTCACCAAAAGTCATTAAGTGGCCCTCCAGCAAAAATAATTGCCCACCCATGCACTAAGCATTGACACAATTCTGCACTGTAGAGCAGAGCAAAGGCACTCCAAGTAAGGTCACTTCAAGTAAAAGCATCCCCAGATTCTTCCCAGGCCTTGGCCCAGGTACAGAGCCATCTTTTCCCACCTTTCTCCTGAACTGACCCTCTCAAAGACACTTCACTGAACCTAATCAACAATGTATTGCTTGCTCAAGGACCATACAGGTCTACTTTTCCTGGTAAATATTTTTTTGAAGGAAACATAGTTTCATAGTTTCTAGGGTTGGAAGGGACCTGAACAGATCATCTAGTCCAACCCCCTGCCATGGCAGGAAAGAGTACTGGGGTCAAATGACTCCAGCAAGGTGTACATCTAGCCTCCTCTTAAAGACCCCCAGGGTAGGAGCCAGCACCACTTCTCTTGGACTCCTTTGCACTATCATCACACCTGGCTACCTTAATGAAATACAGGTGCAGACTTCCTGCTTAGCATGACCACATTAGAAATCCCCTGTTTATCAAAAACCCACATTGAGGTTAAGACATCAGCCTACAGTCTATTCTGAATGTGAATTAAAAACTCCCCATATGCAACACCATCCCTCTGTCCTGGTGGAGCCACCACTATATGCACACAGACATAGGATGCATTCTCTCTCAAACCAACTGTATTCCCCGTTAGCATTTGATGGAGAATTCTGAGTTTGCTGCTCAGTGCTGTCATAAATGCCCTGTGTGAACCACTGGTTTTCTGGCCTGAACCAGACAACACTTGGGTCTAATTTGCAAAAGTTTTGAGCACTCCTAAATTCAACAGAACTCACTGGGAGCTGTGGGTGTGTAGGCACAAGGATCTCAAGTCAAACACTCAACAAGGAAGGCATCCACGTCATGGCCTCTTTAAAAAATGTTGACTTTAGTCTATCACTGTCCCTAGACTGTAAAATGGAGACAACACTACTCCCCTACCCCACAGTAAGTGCTAGTATAAATCCATTCATGTTTGTGAAACACTTGGATAACATGGTTAAGGTAGCTAAGTAAGTAGATAGATTCCCTGATCTTAAGGAACAATGTTCTTGACAGAAGCAGCTTGACTGAGTTACTAGTGGCCATGCTATTTACAATACTAAACCGTCAGAGGATGACAAACATTCTTATAATATTTGATATCAGGAACTCCCTTTTTCCCATGGCACCATGAGGACTCTGTCCTTCTGGAAATAGTATGTATTTCGGTAAAGAGGATTCCCTACTGCTCCCTCCCCACTCCCCTCCCATCAACCTCTATAATGTAAATGTGCTCTGGTTTTGTTTTTTGTTTTTTATGGGGGGGGAGGGGGAGGTTGGGTTTTTTTGTCTCAGAGGTCCCCTTTCATCTGGCAAGACAGGGTGGGGAGCGGGTGGCGGCATTCATTTAATAACGTCCTATTAATCCCAGTGCACTATCAGCAAGCTTTAACCTTGTTGCAATTCTTTGATTGCTTTTTCAGGGATTATAGCAAACTTCATTGTCCTCCATCATATTGTAAATAAGTAAATTTGAATTATAGGTACACAACATATAGCTAGATAGCACATAGACATATGCACACACTATATATGCATTTATATAGCTTTCACACACAAAAAATAAGCTCCTTCTCCCCGTATGCTATACGAAAAAAATCAAATCAAGGCACAGGGAAACTGAAAAAAACTACATGTATCATTCACCTGATTTCAATTGTGACTCCCTTTGAACCTCGGCCAAATCATTTTGTACATTAAAAATTGGTCAGGGATGATAAGATTCCATTTTCATGGTTGGTAATGCAGAACCGGTGAAAGAATACAATTACAGACCCCTGAGTAAACTCTGCGAATGTCAACTTGATGTAAATGATCAAGTGTCGACAAAGGGGCTTGTGGAGGGGGAGGGAGGACTGACAGAGAGGGAGGGGAAAGTGTGGGAGGAAAGAGAGAGAGAAACAGGCTTCAACTTCTTCAGCCACCTCGCACAGTGGAGAACATGCAACACCATGGGCCCAGAGCTTTGGAGCCCAGCCTTTCCTGCCCTGCTGCCACTTCTGCTCTGGGATCTCTTTGGTGCACTGGGAATGCAACACAGAAGAGGTGCCCCTGCCTACAGCAGAACAGCAAAGAAAAACTACAAGAACAAAGACTTTCTAAGAAACAACAGCACAATTGCATCTGATCCCCTGTTAATCCTGTAAGATCTTGGAGCTCTGCATGTGCATTGACAAGGGGAGTCCAGAAGCAGAAATGTTTGTAATTTAACCCATGAAGAAAGAATTTCAGAGCCATAGTATCAAGAGTCCCAGCAGCCTGAGACCGATCCCCTCCCCATCTGCTCCTTCCCCCTCCCCCAACTTAAATGACTCTGGAAATCACACAGCCCCCAAACCACCCAGTTCTGTTCCTATGTCTTTTTTCCCATTTGCACAGAATTGATACTTTATGAACTTGTTTTGGATTTTGTTTTCAGTTCAGATTACATGGGAATAAGAGACAGGGCTCCAGGACAAAGAGAGAGAGAAAGCTGATTCTCTGAGAAGTAAATGAACATACTCTACGCTATACAGTAGTTTTATATAGGATTTCAAAGTGTTTTGCATGTTTAGATTAAGCCTCACAAGTGCAGGCTTGTTTAAGTCTCACAATGCCCTGTGAAGTGGACTAGTATCCCCATGTTGCAGATGTGTAAACTGAGCCACAGAACAGTTAAATGACTTACCCAGGCACACAAAATAACTAATGAGCCAGGGGTCCAAGTCTTCAATCTCCGTTTAACCACTAGACTGCAATTCCTCCTAATCAGAAGATCCCTTTATAGGACATAGCTTCCTCCCAAGGAAAAACAGCAACAATTTCAGTGAGATTAACCTTACCAAGCCAGCAACTGAACTGAACTTCTAGGGAAAGGCACCAGAACATATGTTCAAGACCCATCACCAGTCAGGAAGCTGAGAGCAAGAATGGTTTTCCAATTTATTTTAGAATTATCGACTGAACTGATTAAAGCAGTTATCAACTTCAGTTGTTCTTTCTATGTTGTTCTCATTTCACATTTCCAATGTTTTTCATGTGCGCACTGCATAAATTATTGAAACATTATTTTATTTATCCATCCCCCTGTGACAGAAATAGGTTTTCTGAAAGCAAATCTCTCCCTAATCAGTTTGTTTGTCTGGGTTTCTCTTCTCAGTATTGCCATTGCTTTTAGGTTAGTGAACAAGTAACACTAGTTTGCTTCTTTGAAGAACAAAAAGCACTGTGGGCTGATAAAGACAGGGTGCTAAATTACAAGGTTACTCCAAAATACATCATCAGTGGCTAGGAAACAATAGACTTCCAAAACTTTCAGCAAGCTGGGTGGGAAAGAAAGATAATATACTGAAGTTAGACAGTGTGGGGATGTCTACACCCCAACAACTATGATTCCCATTGAGCCTTAACCTCAGAGTATAACTCCCCTGGTTTATAACTACCTCTAGAATTGGCCATGAACAATATGAGGCAGTGAAATAAGTAAGCCCCATGATGCTAGTATATAGGCTTAGGTTTATATCTTATATAAAAATGGCATAATAGGATTGTCCATTCCTAGCCTTGTGCTCAATTCTTTTTATACAGTAATATATCAACAAAATCTGATCACCATAGCAGGGCTGAGTTACAGATATATGCATTTATAAATATGAGATTTTCCTCTTATTAAATTATCTGTATTTTGTTCCAATTAAAAACATAATAAAAATAAACATTACTCTTGCATGTGAGATCTTGCCTCTGGATGCTACAAAACAAACAACCCTCCTCCTGGCTCCTTCCCTCTTCCCCCTGCCCCCACAAAAAAAAAAAACCCAGGCCAAAATCAAAGTTCAGCATGTAAGTGATGCAAGTCGTGCTTAGTTTTGGAAGGTTTCTAAATTCTGGTTACCTACCTCTACTTTAAAATTAGCTCTTCTCAAAATATCTCCAGAAATACTAATAAAGAGCCAAGTAACATTCAGACTGTTAGCAGGCCTATTCTGCTTTTGAAGCTCTGTTTCAAATAAAATGAATTTTAAATAGTTCAAAACGTTGTAATTTCTCACCTGCACATATGGCTTAAGACAAATTTGAATACTGGGTGTTATCTGAATCTTAAACTCTGAACCAGAGTATACAAATATGGCTAGGGGGAGTTGGGAGCTGCAATTGAATCTGTTTGCTTTTCAGTCTAAAATTATTTAAACAACGGGTTTGATTTTTCTCCCCTTCCCCTCCCCTCAGTTTCTATAGTTGTATATCCTATATTTTATTCATAGTTCCTTTAAATGACATAAAATGATATATTGAATTTTTTTCCCCATGTCACAAACAAATTAACTGGATTGAGCCCGTTAAAACGGGAGTTAAGTCAACACATATTATCCTTTTGACAAACTTTACTGTACATTGCCAGTCTTTGCAGATCATTACAGAAATTTAAATGCAGTTTGTCTTTACTGAATATAAGAAAACAAAGCATCCTTTCACACTAGGAAACAGCTATTCATAGAGTGAAAAATACACCGTAGGTAACATGCATTAACCCACCTAACTTATTTTCCTATAAAAAGCAGCCATCTCTTTGGTAGTATGGAAAAATGACCATTTTTATCAATATTCTGCCAAAGCACTATGAAATTTTAGATCTGCTGTGCATATTCTGTAGCTCTAACATGAGATTTAAATAGTACAAAATTACTGTGCATGTTGAATAAGTATTCCCTTGTGTATTCATCATTTTATATTCAAAATTTCATACCATCTTGCACATTTTTACCTGATCTTTTTAAAATTACCTTTCTCCTTTTGTTGATATTTTATTACTAATAATTATTAACATGTATATATTGCTTGTCATGTTCAAAACGCTTTACAAATATTATCTACTTAACAGAGCGACTTGAAAATGTTCTGTCAAAACATTTTTTGATGGAAAATGTTTCTCCACCTAAGCAGATTCTTTGCAAACAAATTTCAAATTTAATTTTAGTGTTTCAGCAAAAACCCAATGAACTTTGAGGGCAAAAATATTTTATGTGCATTTTTTTTATAATTGAATGCCTGAAAAGTAGCTATTTTCCCTCTCCCACTGATATTATTCCCTCTTCCTCCTGCAAGGAGCTATCCAGTCTCATTGAGATCAATGATAGTCAAGCACACACAGTACCTGACAGGAAGCACCCAGCATCTAAAGAACTGAGTCCTAATATCCAAGTCCACATAGCAGATTAGGATAAGAATGTAAAAGACATTTTTAGTTCCAAGTATTGTGCATTTAGCAGATTCACCAACTGCCATATATAGATTTTTGTGCCTTAGATAAAAACACAACTGTAGTTGTCCCATAGACATAGAAACTTCACCATTAAGAATATGAACAGCTTAATCCTCTTAGCTATCTTACTGAGGGCACAAACACATGTAACAACTGAACTGTTCCCAAATGTCACTGATCTGATCAGGATCTGTTTCATAATTGTGTGTGTAAGGCAGGGGGTCCAACACCAAGGGGCAGGAGTAAGCACGGGGCCCAACCTGCCTCATAGAGATGAGTGGGAGGGGAGAGCTTGTGAGAGTGTCCCAGGGGGTGAGTAACCTGTAGCTAGGGGTGCTTCACTTTGCTGCTCTCCCCTCTGTCCTAAACATGAGTTTAATTAACTTAAATAGTCTGCAATTGATTGAAGGCTACAATGTGCTTGCCTGACTGGGAGGAGTGAGGGGGAACACCTGGACCCCTGCTTTTGGGTTCCCAAGGACCTGGATGGCATTGCATGATAACGAGACACAGTCGAGTAGGGAGTGAAGACATGACTGGTTGTTAGACAGATGGATTTTCTTGAACAAGGAGTACAAAGGAGCTCCCTGACAACAAGTGACAACAAAAAGTAAAAAAATGGAGGCAATAGCATTCAGGCTGCAAACCTGAATGGCTAGCTGCAGCAGCAGGGGGATGGGAAAAGGAATGGTGCAGTGTGGGATGCTGGTGACATTCATGTCACAAAACACTTGGGCCAGGTACAGACATTACACTTTTACCAGTATAAGTAGGGACCTACTCAATTTGCAATTCCACGGATTAAGCGGAAATTACAAAATCAGGCATTGTCTGTGAAATCAAACAACATCCTAAAAATCCACAAAAAAGAAGAGAAAAACCTACTAAAAATAAAATGCTGGCTCCCCAGTGGGAGCTAGCAATTCTCATGGCTGCTGCAGCCTCCTGCATAGCCCACAATAGGGGAAGGGAGGAGGAGAGCTGCCAGAATGAAAGGGAGCAGCCCAGATGGCTGCTGCTCCCAGCTATTGCTGCTGATTGGCTGAAGGGGGGTCTTTATTGTGCGGTCCCACCCCTCTTCACCAATCAATGGTGGAGGGGAGGACACATGACAGACAGCCCTCTCAACCAGTCAGCGGTGAGGGTGTGGCCACTGGGGCCTCTCAGCCAATCAGAGGTATATGGGGAAGGTGCCACAATAAGCTGGTAAAAACAGCAGCCAACACCACAACCTGCCCATGACATTGGCCGCCTGTGTCTGCGGTTTGGGTAGGTCCCTGGGTATAAATGTTCAGAAACTGGTCTATATCTGTAACAGAACAGAAGTCCGGCACACAAAAATGGCCTATACCTATAACAGGACTGAATTTCAGCACACAGAGACTGGTCTAAAAATGGCAGAACCCAGTCTAAGATTTGTGCCCTTTCCCTCCCCAGGCCAGCCAAAAAGTGAATGTATGTTCAGTTTCCTACCAATCTAAACTATACCTCTTACAGAAAACCATATAACTTACAATGATTCTGCTTCAGGCTTTTTGAATATTTGTACCTAGCCACTGAATTGGTACAAAGTAAACTGCTTCAAACTGGCATTTGATTTTCCAGATACACTTTTGAACCATTCCAGGTAGCTTTAACCTGGTTTAATAGGCTAGTATGTCTATCCACTTCAGGTTAAAATTGCATTTAAAACAGTCTAAAACAGGGCTGTCAAAGTTATGACCAATAGGATGGATCTGGCCCATACAGCCATACAATCTGGCCTGTGGGTCACTGGACCAGCCCCAGCCCCATCTGCAGTGTGTGGACTGCAGACAATGCAGAGGCACCACAGGTAGCACTGGATCCAACTCATGTGCCACGGGCAATGCACACTCCATGCTGGCCCCAACAGCCTCATGGATAGCAAGCCCCAGGCTACTGCACATTGCCTGTGCTACACATAAAACAGGGGGCTGGCATGGGGTATGTGTTCTACACAGTGCCTTGCCAGACACAAAGCCAGCATGCATGGCCAATCAGTGGGGGCCATATGGACTGCGCACCGTGCCATATGCACCACACATGAGTGATCCGGCCATATGTGTGGCATGCTAGACCAACTGGCCCCAGGGCTCTCTGCGCACATGCCAGCCCCTGGGCAGGCACAGGGCATGCACTGCCCAGGGCGTGCAAGCTGGATCCAGCACTGCATGTGGCACAGGTGGTCTGGGGTGTGGGCTGTACATAGCACCCCAAACTGACTCCCTGTGCTGTCTGCTCCACCAAGTCCAGGTTGCACACTGTGGATAGCATGCCATGTGCCAGCCCTAGGGTCTGGCACATACAGTATGCAGGCATTGTAGCAGCTCTGCAGGGGGTTGATCCCAGCCTGGCCCACACACTGGTTCAGGGACACTCATTCAGCCCATGAAGCTAGATGAGTTTGACACCCCTGAACTAAATGTTGTCAGTGTCCATGCCCTGAGTTACTGAACAGCTACAAAATAATTAACAACAAAGTCCCCTGTGAAGAGAAATATGGTTTTATGACTGAAGGGAAAAAGAAAATTAGAAGATCTACATTCTAACTGAACCTTCATTATAGTCTTCCTGTTTTGCCTTAGGCAAGTTACTGCACTGCTCTATGTCTCAAGTATACCCATCTACAAAGTGGGAAGACTCCTTTTTGGTGTCCTTACTTTGCAGGAGTTCTGAAGAGCTTACTCTATTTGCATCAGAAAATGCATAGTACAAATGATTCCTAAAATGTAAGAAAATGAAAATAGTAAGAAAGAGTCAGTCACAAGGGAATGGAGAAGGCAGCAACTTCAGTAGTCTGAAGTAGTTAAGATATATGATCAGGAAAGTAAGTTTATAAAGAAAGTCACCTTGTTTATTTCAGAGTTTGTCCAAGTTGTGCAACTGACATAGGTTGGACTCCAGTTTTGGTCCTGGAAAAGGTGATGAGACTTTGAGAGTCTCTCACGAAAGTGCCCGAAAACCTCCGTTCTTCCTCCCAGTCGACAGCGTCATTGCCATTACCACCATGCGCTTATAAATAACTAACAAAAAATGATGTAATTACCTTTTTGAGAGATAAAAAGTGAATAGGAGTGGCCCACTGCTAAGGTTAGCGATGCCAACAGGGACTGAAGTAAATTCTCTGGCATTAAACACACAATCCAGTAGCACTTGAGCTATAGGAGCAACTTTGATAGCTACTAGTTGTAACAGTTACACACTTGCTAGGCATCAGCCGTTAGTCTAGAGGGGCATATGTAATACACATTGAACAGTGAGTCACAATAAGAGCACTGCTGATTATTGTTTTTACTAGCAGTTCTATATCCACAGAGGAAGCAGGAACTGGTTTTCAATATTCCCTTTGGCTTATGATAGATGGACTTTTCCAGTCAGAACACTCATTCTTAACATGAAGAGTTAATAGTATTGTCCCACCACAGCAGTTAAGCTCTCTAAAATTCCCACACCAAAGCTCTTTCCAAGGCCGTTTGCAGGGCAGCATATCTGAAGCTTATTTGGTTTGTTTTGACTCTAGTATGAGTTAAAAACTGGTCTGATATCAGGCAATACACCAAGGTAAAAGCCATAAAAAATAGCAGAGCAGTTGCAGTGACCTCTCAAAGGAAGGGAACACAATACACTTTGCTTCCTTTAGGCTAGGGACAGAAGTTACACATAAATCAGTTTAAGTGATCAGAAACTAGTTTAAACCTGTAACAGAAGATAGGTTCAGTACACATAAACCAGTTTCAAAATGGCCAAAACCACTTTGAAATAAACCTGGTTGAATGTATATCAGACTTAACCACTTGCGGTCAAACTAGTTTATGGAACTTGTGCCCCAGACCCCTTCCTTGTTTAAGTTAAATCACAGTCCTCCAGCATCCCAGTGTGCTCTGCAGCCCTAGGCTGGGCTGTCTGTTCCAGCCAAGTAGGGTTGGCCCCACCCCCTCCCCCCTAGCCAGAGCACTATCCCTGCTCTGACTGACTGCAAGAGGGATGGGGATAGGAAACCCTGCCCTGGAGTGCTGCCGGGTCTGCCTGGCAAGGGGTCAGCAGCCCCTGCAGGCATCTCTAGCAGCAGGAGTGAGGGTTGAGCCAAACCCTGGTAGCCTAAGGGGAAGTGGGTGTTAAATCCCCCCATTGCAGGGAAGGGGGGTGGCACAGGCACTGATAGGCTCCACTCATGCACCCAGGGCCATGGTGGCCAGATGCTAGTAGCCTGAGGGGAAGGCAGGGGTTTAAACCCCTCACTGCAGGCAGCAGTGTGGAGGCAAAGGAGAGTGCACTGACATGGTGCCCTGGGCTGAGTCTCTCTGAGGAGCAGCCAGCCAGCCACAGGAAGAGGGTAGGAGGGTGGGGTGTGACCTGGCTCCAGAGAGGGGGGATGTGACCTGGCTGCAGGGGTGGTGCAGGGAGCCGAGGCTAGTTATGGAGCCTGACTCACTGCTGTCTCCCAATGCAGCAGTATAGTCCAGGTTAGGGCAGCTCCAGGGGGAAGGGGTCAGTGCCCGCCACCTCCAGCCTCCAACCCCATGCAGGGGGCTGTGGTTTATAGCTTGGCTGCAGCCAAACTGCAGCTCCCTGGCCCTTCCTATCCTGGTGGCAGCAGAGCAAATTATCACGGCAGGTAGAGATGAAGCACCTCTCACTTGCTACCTGCTTGCAGTAGTGTTGGGTGCTCAGGGTGGCATGCTGTGGGCCAGCCACTTCCTACACCCCTTGGCAGGCCAGGCTGGACTGTGCTGCACTCCTGGGCTGTGGGGCTGGGCCAGACCAGGCTATGGCAGCCCATTGCCTCTCCCTGCCACTGCCCATGCCCCTGGTTCATAGCAGCCTACCCTGGGTGCCTGGCATCTGCAATGAGGGAATTAAACCCTCGCTTCCCCTCAGGCTACCAGGGTTTAGCTTGACCCCTGCTCCTGCCTCCAGCCAGCAAGTGAGCGGGGGTGGGAAGGTATGGGGTTCTCTGATAAACTTCCACCCCCTCCAGGCAGACCCCAGCTGGGGTCTCTGCAGGCCAGGGTAGGGGTTTAAACCCTTACCCAGTCATACTTAGGCCTGCCTGGGCCTGGCCATGCCCCTTCCCTCAGCTTAGTTTCCCTCCAGCAGAGGGCTCACTCTAGCACCCCCTCCTGCTTCTGGCCTGAACCACTGCAGGCATGTGCCTACATTTCCAGAGTAAAAAGTAAATGTCTGTTCACTTGCAAATTGGTTCAATCTATTCAGGTTATCCTAACCTACAATATTGAATCAATTCAGGCTCCAGCTTTTTTAATGTCTCTCCCTAGCCTTAAAGTTCAGCATATTTGGAACACCTACAGCAGAACACTGGTGAGACCCAAGCACAGACGATTAAGGTATTGGAAAAGGAGATGGTCCATGTAGGCTTTTATAGAGTAGCCTACAGATTAACAGAACACTGAACTAGTCTCTTCTTACAAGTCTGTTTTGGAAACAGTTTTTGAGTTAGGAAATGGCACAGGAAAAGTTTATGAAATGAATGTCAAGCCTTGGACTTAATATAGACAGAAAACCTATCTCCGTCTCCTATCTCCACAGGAAAAAAAGAGACCAGAACTTCAGTAAGGCAACCTAAGATCCTAACCCTTTCTCCCGCAGAGCCCCATTACCTGAACCCACCTACCATGGTGTGACCACAGCCATGTGTGTAGTGATGGTTCCCTTGGCCACCCAAACAAGAACACTGTGCTGAGACAAGGATGGCTTGGCCTGCTTCCCTTTAAGCAGGCTTAAGGAGTTTTTCCTCACCACTCCTGTCTGGAGGTGAGTTGACACCTATCCAACCATTTAATCATTAAAGCAGTGAGGTCCTGGGACAGCCTTCCTATCGCAGTACTGGGGGCAAAGAACCTAACTATTTTTAAGACAGAACTTGTTACATTTTTTAAAGGAAACTTAGGTGAGGATTTTTTTAGTGGGTCTTACTAAATTTAGGTTCAGTCATGCAGCTGCCAGGCTAGCGCTTTTGATAGGTAATTACTAATGTCTGCTTATTTTATGAGATGTATTTTTAAGTTTGTCAATGGCTAGGGATGAGTATGCTTTTGTTTAGTGTTGTATAAATTTGAATAAATAGCAGAGCTTTGTAGAATCAAGGGAAAGAGAAGAATCTGAAATCCACTAGGGTACTTTGCTACATTTATCAATTGTCCCCAAGCAATATGTAGATACAACAGCAATGGATGCTATAGAAAACCCTAATATCAATACAATTGGTGTATCAAAAAAATGATAAGCAAGCTATAAAAGGAGATGATTATTCACTCTCCTCTTTGCCAGATTAAATTCTGTATCCCAAGTTTATGTTGTTAGCATGCAGTTTGTGCTCAGTCACTTCACTTTAACATAGTTGTGCACTTGTTTTGCCAAACATATGTTTTATATGGTGGGACTGTCATATAGACTCTGTTCTCAGTGGTGCACAATGGAGCATAATTGCAATGTCCTTCATGCACTATGACATTAGCTTTTAGCAATATTTCAGTATTTTTCACCATCAAAGTGGTGTGTGCTACTGACATGCATGCTACACTGCAGAAGTCCTCAGAATTAGCATTTCCAAATGACAACAATATTGTGCTATCTGCATTGAAACTACTTGCTTATATGCATTGTTCAGCAGACAGGGCTCAGTATTATGGGGCACCTTTTTCTCCTCTGAATACTGATCTAGCTACATAATGGAGCCTAACTACTGTGTGTTGCATAGTAGTGCTATGCTGTGTACTTTGTAGTTTAAAGTAGGAGTTGTCAACCAGGGGTACGTGTACCCCTGGGGGTACTTTGGAAGGCCGCAGGGGGTATGCGGCAGTGGCGCAGAGAAGCCGCCGGCACTTCAGGTTCCACTCATCAACTGGCCACTGGGGGACTCCCCGCTTCTCAACTGGCCACTGGGGGTACACCGACCAAAACAGGTTGAAAGCCCCTGGCTTATAGTAACAATCACTCAGTGCTATTAGTAATGGGTATTTTGTGATATGGCTATAGTAGCAGTAGAGTAGTACTTTATTAATAATTGTTGTGCTTCAGTTTTACAATAGCAGCTCTGAATTTGGGCAGTCTAATTATGACAGCTGATCAGGCACTGCAATTCCCAATATTTTGAGAGGGAAAAAAAAAAGTAAATGGATGAAAAGATTTTTTTTTTTTTTATTAACATGAATTTACTCAAAAAATCATTTTGGATCAATCAAAATGTTGCCTTTCTACAAAACTGAAAAGCTTCTTCTGAAAAATTTAAAAAGAAAATATTTCAAAACAGAAAGCCATTTCAAAATGAAAAATCTAAATATTCCACTGGGTGTGATTTATTAGGAAGTTTTTGATTTTGACAAAACTGCACTTTCTAATGGAAAAACATCCTGCTAGAACAATTTTAACCAATCCTAATAGTTAGTGCATATTAACACCATGTTCCATCTCCTCCGTAACAGTGCTTCATTCACAACATAATTTACTCTTTTTATGACTGTTGTGGCAACATGTTACGTGATTTTGCTATACTACCTCTCAGCACACTAACGTTGTGTTGTATTGACTTTGCATGAGTATTACCGGTTTGCATTTTGTAGCAGAGGTGTGCATTCTACTCCATTATTGTTGTCTATGTTAGCTTTGTAGTGTGGTGTCGCGATTCTTATACTGCATTCATTTTTTGTGGTTGTAGTAACTTGTATTAGCTTTGTATTCTTTTTGCTCTGTTGTCATGGAATAGGAAATGGATGAAAGTTTTGTACATTATGGCACTTTCTGGTTGTGTACTGGTAGTGTGGTATATTTTGCAACTGTGCTGTGTGATTGTTCAGTATTAATGCCATTTGCTCTGTAGTGTAGGCATGCATTGCTTTAGGAGTGTTTGGTTTCAACTAGGTGATTATGCTCTAATGATACACTCTGTTCTGTTAGATTGTGCCAGGTTTATGTATAGTATAGTAATGTAGTCTGCATTGTGCTTATATAATGGTGTTCTGCACTTTGCAATTGTGTTATATTAGTGTAATGTGGTGTCAATGCCTTGTACTATGCATTGCCTAGCTGTGCTCTGATAGCACAGAAGGCCCTCTATGCTATGTGCCGTGTGGATGTACTGAATTAATGTTATGTAATTGCACTTTGTGGTTGCTTTGCATTAGTGTTGTGTGCTCTCTGCTGTTTGGTTGTGGTGTATTAATGTCAAAGTCCTCCATGATCTATTGCTGTGTGGTTGTGGTGTAGCCTCTGATAAAATCACAGCTTAGTTTCTTAATAATGTAGAATTTTAAGAGACATCAAAATATATAGGAATTGTTTCATATTAAAAATGCAGCATAATTGTATAATTACAGTATCTGCATCACACTAAACAGATTGGCTGGGTTATTTCAGATTCTTTAAAGTCGGGGTAGCATCAGGCCTCCAGTATTTCTAAACTGTTCTGCACGTCTGCAGTTGTATAATGAAACACCACAAATTTTACCCAGCAATACTTGTGTTTTCCTAAGTGCTGCATTATGAGCATAAAATTACCAAATGTACTGAATACACTTACCAGCACTGAACTAAAATCCCTTATCTCTCACCCACAAATTAAGTCTCTACAGATCTTTTTTTATAATACTAAAGTAATAAATATAAATGTGTGTGTGTGTGTTTCCATAACCATTTTAATAAATTAGAAAGAAGCCCACACAGTTGGTTAGCAGTTAATTTATAACAGTATAGCCTCTCGAGTAAGTACGTAATACAAATACACATCATTTATTTCCCTCATTTGAAATCCCTGCTCCCTGACACACAGACAGACAGACACATACACACAGAATACTGCAGCCCAAATTGGACATCAGAGAAGAAGCTTGGACTTCTTTGCTATCATCCCTGATTGCCCTGAGGGTTGAGGAGTGGCCAATTTAAAGCATGAATATAGTCTGGGGATACATGAATCATGAATCATGTTTGATATATGGAAAGGCACAGTCATTCTGAAAGGCTGCAAATGCAGTCATCTGCTTCTTAAGTAAAAAAAAAAAGTATAAAACAACAACAACAACAAAGATAAATGAAATACCTGGGAAATATTTTTTTAAAAGATACCATCATTGCTTTTTTTTTTTTAATTGGGTTGGAAAGGGTTACTTCATTATGCAGCAAATTAGAAAATTCATAATTTATCATTGCACCCAGTCGAAATGCCACCCAACTGAGTCGCACCCCTGCGAAAACCATCACATAGTAACAAACTGTCAAAGCCTGCTGCAGCCGACGGGCAAAATTAATATGCAAATGTATGCAAGAAATTAAAAAGCAGAATTACCCAGGCAAATGAGGTAGCTATACTTGAATTGTTAGAATTATGAATAATTACTGTGAATTTTCTGCTCCTAATATAACTTGTTTTTTGATAAACAAAGACTTAATTATCGAGATGCGCTGGAGAATTTCCGTGGCGCTCATTAATCTTGCAAAAAAAACAAGTCCCTGGTGCCCAAACCGTAATGAAGAGCGCGTGCCCTGAATCTTCAGAAAGATCAGAGGCACCAGGGTGCCAGGGCTGGAGAAAAAAAATGACAGTGCCAATGTCCCCTCCTGTACCCTGGAGTGTCATAACGTCTTCCACTAACTATCAAAGGGACTTATTTATGCCAGCAGCTGAGCTATAAGTCCAATTTACGATGCCTTAAGCAGTGGTGAAATGATCTGTTGATGTGCTATGGAAATGCCATCTTGCAGTAGCTCGATTTGGTCCCAGTGATACCAACACGATGAGGACCCTCCGCTCCTCTGCTAATGGATGCAGCATGACAGACCATAATACACAAGAGGGACAATCTTTTAGGACTGGTCTCAATGGTCCTCCATTAATCTTGGTTCTGCAGTGCTGTGGTGTCCATGGGAACAAGGGCATTATCATAAGCACTGGTTTTAAATGTTCCCATTAGGGACTGCAGTACAGAGGAGAGCTGTGTGGGGTGAGGGGGCTGGGGAGACAGTCCACTATTAGTTTACATTTTTTTTATGACCTGGATTCAAACGGTAATGGGTGTTTTAGAGAATGCTCTCTTCCTAAAGATTATATAGAAAACAACAAAGGGAGAAGCAGCTAAGTGTACAGTCTGGTTCTGCATGTTCGTCTCCTCTGTTTTTACAGCTAGAAAAATCAGCTTGGCCCTGGTGGGCTGAGATAATTTACCATAAGAAAGCAAAGGGAAAATAACCCCAGGTACTCTCAGCGCAGACCAAATCGAACCCGCTGTGAGCTTATTATTACTTAAAAACTGGCATCTAAGTGGAAATGACTGACTCCCTGTCATTATCCCTATTACCACCATGATAAACCCAAGCAGATGATAAGGCAAAATTACAAAACATCAGTTCTGGAGCTCGGAGGCTACTTCAGGAGCTCAAGGCAGCCTGCATTTTCAAATGCATCCTTTCTGAATTCAAGTCCCCAAATTTCCTGATGCCTTGACAGAACCATTTCACTGCATAGGCAAATTGTCACCTTTTAAACCAGGGCATCTATCATTTTTATACAAGGCTCTACACCACTCACTCACTCACTCTCTCCCCTAATCCTCCAATTTCTCTACAGACACAGAGAGGCTACGGTACCGTAACATTTGAAATTTTACTCTTGCAGCCTGCATTACACACGCAGACAAAGGGGAAGGATAGGGGAGAATTGCCTCTAACTGATAAAAATGATACCTCTTCGGATGTCTGGGTTTATTTTTTATTCAGAGTGGGGAGAGGCTTGCCTGCCTCTGCTTCTACTTTCCTGAGATTAATTTTCACTGTGGGCCTCTGACAGTAGGACAGGTAAGGAGAAATGAAAAGACACAAGAAACAAAGTACAGCATGGCCCTCCATTATTAGTTGGTCTAAGGAAAGATACCAGATTTACCCAGAGCCTCGTCTGCACAGCCCTCCAGGTTCACTTCCTGGCAGTGAGCTCCACAATGGGCAGAGTTTACCAAACAACCATCCCTCTCAAGCCAACACTTCCTTCTCCATTACCTTCCCTCTTCCTCCCGCTCAGGACCTGAATAACCCAACTCCCACAAAATAAGTAATTTACCCAGGAACAACTACCCCAAGACAACTAGCAGCCAGCCCTTTGCCTTATGATGGCCAAAAATGGGTATGTCCTGTCCTGTTCTCCCCTGCTCATGTTCTATCCTTCAAACAGAAAGTGGTCAGACTGACACCACAGCAAATATCAAAGGTGGTATGTGGTAAGAAATCCAGAGGCTCAGGCTCTGTGGTCAAAGGGATTTTCTTTGATGAAACTAATAGCAGAAGACGACCCAGCAGAGGAAGCACTGGCTAAGTCTGAGCTTGTGAATTTGGCAGAGCCTGCTGACAATTCAGCTTCATACCTGCCCGGAAGAAGGAGGCACAAAAAGGAGTAATAATTGTGGCAAACTCAGAGCAGACAGGAAGTAGGGAGACATAACAGGGTGTCAGCCAAAGTTTTTAAAGATCTAACCCCTTTTTTCCCCCCCATGGGGGTGCAGGAGTTGAATGTTTAGATCATTCTATTGCCAAGGCAAGTTTGATCCAGACAGCACCACGGATACCACAGAAACCTGCACAGGATTGTTTCACAGTTCTCTTAATAACTGTTACCACCTCAGGCTGAGTTGTATAACTGCTGGGGAAACTCAGACCTGAGCCCTGTGATTTGATGGTGTGATGCCACACCACCAAAGCCACTGCCATCTCCTATCTATTTCAAAGCAAGGGACATACAGGATGACATGTAAGCCTGTTTCTCCACTAAATGACCACACTGTCAGTCTAAACATTTTATGGTGATAAAACCACATGAGGAATAATGCTAGGCAAGGAATGAGCCTCCAAGAAGTCAGATTTCCTTTAAGACAGGAAATCCCTGTCTTATGAGAACAAATTTTCTGACACATTGCACAGTACTCTCTATTACTGCACCTTCACATGCATGTCTATAATCATTTACATGTTGAGCCACACCTTTTTCATTTATTTTTCTATTTTCATGAATGAAGAGATGGGCCAATGAAGAGATGGGGAGTTCTAAAATGAGATGAATAAATGTACTATGAAAATTGCAAAGGGTTATGTGAGGTCAGTTTTACCTGCCATGGAGGTGGTGAAACATTTATGGCAGGAAAGCAATTTACACAGTGTTTCAAGATAGAAGATGCCCAAGACAACCCGAAAGCTCCATCTGCAAACGCATTTAACTCGTGGCTGGATGAGACGAGAAGAGAATTGTGAAGGTGGGCCCTCCAACAAGGGAAAGAAGATGAAAATTGGGAAGAGAAGAATTTCTTGGTACTAGTCCCATCTCTATCTTCTGGGCCTACTTTGCACTTTAACATTCAGTACTCAGGTATACCCCAACATGACTATGCTCATGGTTTCAGCCCAAACCAAGGGAGTTCTGGTCTATGCAATTCTTAAAACTGAAGGCAGTAAATGCATTGCAGCAAATGATGTTCGAATTATCAGGAGAAAGGAGCCATTATTTCCCTCAGAAGAGGGGTGGGGAAGGGTGCTCTGGGTGACTCCAGAACAAGGGCTTGAAAAAGGCTGTGAAAGTTTTGAAACAGTCAGAGAAAGGGCTTAGAAGAAGCCTAAAAAAGCAGTCCACTGATTAGAGACCCCAAAGGAATGCTCCTTTAGCTAAAGAGAACAGCATTGCAAGGACGAGAATCGTTACATAGCGGAAAGGACAGAGAAAGCAGAAGAGTTATTAATTAGGGGTGTACAAAACAGGCCATATTCGATTCAGATTCAGCCCAAATTGGGGACAATGATTCAATTCATTGATTTGGATCACCGTCCCTGATTCGATTCGGCTGAATCCAAATCTGAAAATTCAATGCTGATTCAGAGAATCAGTGATTTGGCCATAGACACAGCTTTAAATGTTTTTTCTATGTACCTTGAGGTACCAGATGTGGCTCGTGAACACTGTGATGGTGGGGCAGATGGAGCATCCCACAGGAGTGTGGGCCCCCCCCCCCCATGTGCTTGGTGGAGAACCCAAAAGTGGACTGTAAGTATTTCCGGTACACTTCAGGTCTGCCGGGGAGCACGCTGGGCTCTCCACCCCCCCCTCCCCCCCGGGGACCCTAGGTGCTCCCCCAGACCCAGAAGGCCCCAGTCACCGAGCCGGTAGGGCATGGGGGGGGGGGGGGGCCCTGCATGCTCCCTGGTGGACCTGGAAGTGCTTCTGGTCCACTTCTGGATCTGCTGCCAAGCGCACTGGGGACTCCCCAGTGGGATGCTCCATGTGCCCCAGTATTGCAGCATTCACATGCCACCTGCTACCTTTAGTTATGTAGAAAAAATGTTTAAAGCTGTATCTATGTCCAAATCTCCAAATCTTTCCGAATTGATTCAGAGAAATTAAGGGGCCTCCTGATTCAATTCGGATTCAGAGATTCGACCACAAATCAGGCCAAATCTCCACCAAATCAAATCAGGGACTGAAGCTTTGCACAGCCCTATTGTTAATCAGACCTATTACCATCTAAGATCCATAACCATAAGCAGAGCTGTCTAGAGAGGGAAAGAGCTCCCCTCTGAATCCAAAACAGCAGCAAAGGGCAGAACTGACAGATCCTGGAGGGGAGCTGAGACCCAGGGCAGAGACTGGTTGAAGGAGTCAGACCTTCTTTATTCTGCAAGGTGGAAATTTTTTAATTTATGTAGAAATGCCAGTTACTCAGCTGGCAGGAGAAAACTGATACTGCCAACCTTGCACAAAGGAAATAAAAAGGCTCAATATCAGTCTTGGAAGCAGGAGTAGAACACAGTTCTCAAGGGTCCTTAAGCCACTGCCAAATGTTTCAGGCCACAGCATTTCCTGGACAAACTCCTTACAATTTTTAAGCTTCTCTTTCTCAACATTGGTTGAGAATGAGCCCCAAATGAAGCGAATATTGCACTGTGGATGAGGACCCAAATCCTTTAGATTAAGGGGGTCAAACATACAGTTTATCAGCTGGATCCAGCCCACAGAGACATGCCATCCCACCTCCTGGAGGGGTCAGGATTTTGGCAGCAAAGTGAGGTAACTCATGAAGCTCCCTAAACCAACACAGTGGCTCAGGCAACCACGGGCATTAACGATGTTGCTGTTTGCCCCACCACTGGAGGTGGCAAGGAGCTCTGCAGTCCTCAATTTGGCTGCAGGAGCAAATGAGTTTGTTACCCCGATTGAGATTTTCTAGGCCAAATTCATTGGTCACCCACATAGGGCCAGGGAGGGAGCAAAGTTGCCTATAGAGAAATGGACTTTAGTCATTTCTGGAGCAGAGTCTGAGGTGACCTCTGGAAAGGGAATTTCTCTCCCTATGAGGCTGCATAAGCAAGCAATTTACCTAGAACATCACACATACCATGGATAGAGGTACATTATTGGAGGGCAAGAAGGGAATAGAAAAGCGAAGGTACACTTGTTCATGTTTTGGCATCAGTTTCCTATTTTCATATTTGCAAGCTGTTAAAATGATTGTAGTTACACAAATTATGTTTCAAGCTATGGTCTCTTCCCAGTACAATGGATTATGATCGCAAGAACTCACAATCCTTCTCATGGAAGCGTAAAGCTATTTTCAATCCAGGTCGATTTGCTCACGAAGAAGAGTAGAGGAAACTGTACTATGTGCACCTTTCTGACAGAACAGTTGCACAGCTTGCAACAGCAATCCCAGGGGAGACAAACAATTTAGTATATTTTTATAACAAATCGTTTTTGGGTGGAAGGGTTGTGCTCTCAGTGTCAAATTGTCAGCTTGAGGGTCTTGACTGTGCTGAAAAGGGAAAAAAATGGCTTAAAATATTACCAGTGACCCACATACCACAAAACATCTGCTGACAACATGGCTGGCTTCCTGCCTGAGTTCAACTAGGAGCTGTCTCCAGCTGATCTTCTCTGCCCTTTCCATGATCAGAAGATGCCACTGCAAGCAAAGGAAACACTCAGGAGCACAGAAAGTAATTTGACAAAATCAGATTTAAAAAAAACTATAAAAACCCACTAGTTTGTCCATGAAAACAAGGAGTGTGTAATGTACAACACTTTTCTTACCACTCCAGATAAAATTAAGTACCCTCCAGGTTTATCATGACCCTTCAGGCTTGCAAAATGCAAGTGGTTAAAAGTTTTAGTTCTTGGTAATGTTTGTGCACAGCATGATTAGACAAAGCACTGGAAGCAAAGAAAGCACTGAGAAATACCTTTTGTAGTGTTATATTCCACCATTGTATCAAAGTACAGTATAATTCTGTTTGCAAGGATGGAAAACAGTACTTCAGAAGCACTTGTGTTCCCTCCTTGTTTTTACATCTGGAATTGTATTGCCCTGTCATGCAAATAACACTGATGTAACTTGACTGTCATCTTCCCCCTTCATTATTTAGGGTTATTACTTTTTGTTATTATTTTTATTCAAATCAGTAATTACTTCCAACTTTCCAGTTTCTTGTGATTTCTTTGTTCTTGCATTTAAGCACTCATTCTCCTTTCTAAATGTATGCAATGTCTTAGAATACAGCCATAATCATAGTTAATACTGTTCAAATCAATAGTCACTCATTTGTGATTACTCCTTTTTTTGCACTTTTTAATGCAGATGTAACAGACCTTGACAAATGGATACAAAAAGGTTTACAGCAATCTCCCATTTTAGCTTTACCAACAGAGAGATCTGCAGTTATATTGTAGAACTCTCCTTATTCTCAGGAAAAGCTCAATCCCACTGATTCAGTGGCAACAGAGGTGCTCAGTACCTCCCTAGTTTGTCTCTTAGGTCCCTTCTACATGTTACTTTTGTGTCACAACTAACCTGCTAATCACAGCGTAAATAGCAACAGTGCTACTTGTAGACCCAAGTTCAGGTGCCATAAAATGGCAAACCAGCCATAAAAATGTTCTGCATATAACCAGCCCTGGCCCATGACCTGCAGATACCTAGCTTCCACTTTGCCAGTGCAGGGGGAACATAGAGTCATGATCCCGGGATCATGTGCTTCCCGGCATGTATGTGTGGAAGCACAATTCTAGGACTGGGGATCAGATCTGATGGTACCTTTAAACAGATGTGTTCCATGCGCCTTAGGAAAAGACTCGCATCACTCTGTTTCAGCACAGAAGCATCAGAAATGTTCTATAAATCAAGCTCTAAGAATCAAGTTAGCATATTCTGCAATATGCATAGAAATCATAGAAAAAATGAAAAAAAAGCATAGACTTCACATTTTATTTCAGCAAAAGTTCTTAAACTGTTGCAGGTGCCTAGCATCTCATAGCAGCAAGCCCCAAAGTATTTCTGCCCAAGGACTTTACCAGCTCTTAGGTGCATGTAATATTAAAGAAGTTAGATAACTATGGTCCCTCCTTATTTTCCTCAAAACTGAAGAAACTGAGTCAGAACAGCAATTGGACAAACACAAACATCTTCTCATCCAGTCCATTTACAGCTTTGCAGATTCACTTACAATGGCAGAAGAGACAAGAAGTACATACTCAGATATGCAGCATGTTTTACATCATCTGCAGCGGTATATTTAAAATAGAAGTATATAAAAGCATAACATAAAAATGTAACAGTGAGCGACAGCAAACATGATCCCTCAGGTGCCATAGCTAGAGGCTTAATGACAGATGATCCTGCAAAATGTTTTCAAAATGGAGTATTTACAAAACTGCTTTACAAGAATTGTGCGCTGTTAATCACAACTCTTTAATAATAAGTCTCACCTTAATAGTTTCAGTCTAACTAAGTGACTAAAGGTTTTCAGAAAATTCCTTCATTAAACACCTGTTGGAAAATCATATACTCTATTCCAATTCCTGCATGATATTGGATTTTTTCAGCACTGCCTGAACCAGTCTGAACATTCCAGACATTTAGGGCTTGTCATTTGATTAATTCTAATAATTTGTAGTCAATATTACTTTTTACAATATATTGGTATTGCAAATTAAACATTATTTATAGCTTTAATTTGTCCTATTTGGATTGCACATGCACAGGCTAACTTGGCTATCATCATTATCATATTGTTTCATACAATTTCTAAAATTAAAATTCATTTTTGTCTTTAAACATGTTATTGTACTTGTCTTTCTTGTTTTGCATTTCATAGGCCATGATAATTCTGTTAGCCAAGTGCATATGGCTTGCTTGGCTATCATCCATTATCTTCATCCCTGTTACCTCAAAATGAGCACTTTATTATTACTTTTTTCCTCGTTTCAATTACCAGATGTGCTCTCTCATTCTCACAGTCTTCTTCCAATACATAGACCAACATTTGGGAGGGAAAGTCGAGAGCTTTTACTCACTGAAGTCAATGTGAATTTTCTCTGGATAAAAACTGACATAACAAAAGGTCAGTCTTCCACCCTTGAAACTGAATTCTGCTTTTCAGAAGCAGAAATAAGCATGAGTGGCTACCTCCTCTTCTATCACTATTTTGACAAAAAGCTGGTAGACATCCACACTGGGAACAGATAAACCGATTCAGATTAAGTGAGAATTTCTGTGAACTTCTGGCAGACAAGGTTCTTTGGGTGAATCTGATATCTTTTATAGACCAACTTAAAGGGTTGGAAAACAATTATTAAGCTAGCTTTTGGGTTCAAAAATACTTAGGCCAAGGAGGTTTCTGCAGTTGGTGTGTGCTCTTCCTGGATGAAATGGAGGAATTAAAAGTAAAGAAGCCAGAGGCTGGTCTGGTCTGCATACAAGACAGGCAGTCAGTGAAAATGTAGATTGAGGAGTCAATGGGTGAGAGACAAGCTTTGGGGGGCTGTGGGGAGAGAAGGGGGATGAATAGTGGAGAAGTGCCTGGGAAGTCAGCTGTCAGGAAGGCTATAATGCATCATAAACCCAATGTCTATATTTAATCCATGATTTTTAGTATCCAGGAGGTTGATGAAGTGATGTTCATAGGCTCGTCTCTGGGAAGTGTTTTGTAAGTTTCCTTTGAGGATCAGGACTGAGAGAGTGGAGAGAGAGTGGTTTATTTCACACTTCTCCCAAGAAAACCACTCTCTCTCCAATCTCTCAGTCCTGATCCTCAAAGGAAACTTATAAAACACCTCCCAGAGATGAGCCTATGAACATCACTTCTGCCTGACAGCTGACTGACAGCTGTCTCCCCAGGTATCTCTCCACTATTCATCCCCCTTCTCTCTCTCCCCCCTACCCCCAAAGCCTGTCTCACCCATTGACTCCTCATTTCCACTGACTGCCCGTCTATGCAGACCAGCCCAGCCTCTGGCTGCTTTACTTTTCATTCCAGCCAAGAAGAGCACACACCAACTGCTGAAACTTCCTTAGGCTGGCGAAGGGTTTTTGAACCAAAAGCTTGCTTAATAATTGTTTTCCAACCATTTAAGTTGGTCTGATAAAAGATACCAGATTCACCCAAAGAACCATGTCTGCCTATGTCCTTGGACCAACATGGCTACAACCTACACCCTGGTGAACTTCTGGACATTTTATAACTAAATCCGACTCAGATCTTTTCCTGGCATCTGAGAAGTGTCAGATATATAAGAAGGTTGTCTAAGAGTTCCGTATCATTCCTTTTATTTCTTGGACTTGCGTTAGACAGCTTAAGGGCTTCAAAACTGATTTTTTTTTTAATTAAATTTTTACCCGGGTCTTAAAAGGACAAATCTCACAGGAGAAAGCCTGTTTTTGTGTGATTTCTAGTTCAATTTTTTAGGTTCGGGTAGCATATAGTATAGCCCTAAGTGTTGATGAAGTAAATGTGCACAAGGATGTACCTGGCATATGGCAGAAGTGAGGAATGTAGCCTATATTTTTTCCCATATTTCATTCATTTGCATTCAGAGAGATCTGGCTACCCATGGGCCCAATGCCCCATCCTACCCCAGTAATATGTTTTTGAAATCTTTCTGTAAGAAAAGCTATTTATTTTGGCTGTTGGTATTTTTACAGTCCCATTATGAAGCATTAAAAAAGACATCACTAGAGAAACATTTCATATAATGCCATGAACTCTTTTTATGAGACAGATATTTCAAACTGCCCATAAATTCTTATTATATTCTAATTTAGGTCCTTTGATTAAAAAAGATATGAAAAAGTAGAATCTCCCCATCTCTAAAACCTTTATACACTGAATGTGTACTTTATTCTGTACTGTGACTAGTCCATAATCTTTCTGTCGTTCTGTGAATGAGTGATGAAACTTGGTAGGCTTATGGATAACTGTGAGAATAAAAGAAGTACGGTACAATGAAGGAATTTGGCCAATAAGGTCACAGTATCTGCTGACTAGCCAAACTGTGGTGCTGCTGATGGCCATTTAAGGCTTTAGAAAACCAGGTGCTGATAGTTGAAGAGGACGAGAGAGGGAATAAATAAAAGCAAAAATTCCTGCGCACAAAGGGATGGGAGAATGTAAGTTGAAATGCTCAAAAGTGACTAGTCATTTCATTTGCCAAACTCAAAACACTCTACAGACACCTGATTTTCAGAGCTGGAAGATGATTATTTGCTGAACAATCCAGATTCAGCATCAGGGTGACTGCCAAAAATCAAAGCATAAAAAAATCAATAGGAATTCATTTTTGAAAATCTTGGCTGTGTAGTCTAGTAAAGACTGGAGCAGTGGATGAAGGAGGCAGCACTCACAGGCTCCCATTCCAGCTCTATTTGATTTTGATTTTAGGTGTTTCAGTCTCCCCCTCATTGCCCTCCTGCCTCCATTGGTGCTCAGCTCTAATTACTTTAATTGGATCTAATTTATCAGGAAGCACTGAGCATCCAGCCCCTGAAAACCAGAAATCACTAAATTGTCTTTTTTACATGCCTAAAAACTGCATCCTTCCTTGCCTTCACCCCTAAAACAAAAAACACCGTAGACCTTTTAAAAAATATTGTCCTTGATCTCTCTGGATCAGATTCTAATAATCTTCTACATGTTTTATAGCACCTTTATCCAGGTATAGTCACCCTGACTTAAAAACTGTGTTGATATATCAGAATTGGTCCCTCTGGGTCTGTATTTTCTAAACAATAAAATTGATCAACTTCTATTAAGCTCTCAGACATGTTGGAAGGGGTTAATTCACTCATGCATCTCCTGCGTTTTAAGATAATAGAGTGAAAGGAACTATTTAAGCACTAAACATACAAGTACTGAAATATCTTTACCATGAAGAGCTTCATATTTCTTAGCCACATCGTTAAGTAAAATAGTTTGACAGTTTGGACCAGCCATTTCCCTCGTGTGCGCTAATTTGTGGGTGAACTATTTCTAGTCAAACAATTTTGCATTGTTTCACCCACCACAGTCATTAAATCTGTGAAATCTCCTTTTACTAGTTAGCAACCATCCAGTGGATCACCCTAACAACAGCCACCTAGAACAGTAACAAACACCACATGTTCTTCCATGGGCATACAAAAACTTCCAGTTGTATAACATCTCCTATTGCTTTGGTGAGTATAGGCAAATCCAGTACTCCATTGTTCTGAACAGTTTTAGTAATGAGGAGTCTGGATACAAAACTTTTGTTACATTATGCTTTAAGGTTTTTGTAGTGGCAAAAAACAGTGTGCATCTATGAGCATTTATAATGGAGAAATGCTAAGTGATAAAGCGCACCTTTAACATAATGACAGTAATTCAGTCTCAGATGGTGAATGCTATTATACCCCATTTTAAAGACTAGAATCAGTCATAATTGAAATGACAATTATGATAATCCTCATGTAATGAAGATTATTTTGAAACAAAAATCTTTTTTTGGTGTGTGTGCATTTACTATACCTAACTACAATAGCACTGTTCTGCTTGGCTAGAGATTCTGTGTGAATACTGCGTGAAGTATTTTCTATAATTTTTGCTGCTTCCAGTTCATATACAGTAAAAAATTACTCCTTTAAAAAAATGTCTGTTTACATAGACAACTGTGTGTTTTGCTCTTGGTCAGATACCACAGACATTCAGTTATCAGAGAAACGAGCAAGTGTGTAAAAGTCTAGGTTAGTCTTAGAATTCCACATGATAACTCCCCAAAGGAATTCAGTACATTTTATATTGTGTATCATACCTTGAAAAAGAAACCTACTGCAAGTTTCCAACTAGCAGCACTAGTATTTTACAGCAGACAAGGAATTGCAGCAAACATTAATGTAAATTGGCACCAATAGATGGTACATAGCCTTTCATAAATATTTGAGTTGCAGCAGAATATACTGACCATCTGAAGTGACTAATTATGCTGGCTGGGATTTTAAGAGAGGACCAAGAGATTTAGGTACCCAAATCCTATTAAAATGCAATGAGAGTTGAGAGATTTTTTTAGGCTTCTTTGAAAACCCCAGCTCTTTCACATAAAAAACACCCAAACAAGGCATCCAGAGATACAGTACTGCTTAAGCAAAACAGTAAAATAACTACTATAGACATGCAAATAAAGGAAATTCAGGTGAAAAGCCAATCTAGAAAAAAGGATTTGGGGAAGCAGGGGCGAGGGAAGTAAAAAAAGGTAATAAATACAAGCCCTTCACAAATTCTGTTATAAAAATGACTTAGTGAACGGGGATGGGTGTTAAGGAGGTGCTATATCCCCACCCAAACACTTCTGACCTAAAGTATAATACAAATTATTAGCAGTATTACAAGACCATCTCCAGATGTCGAAGTGCCTGAGGACTAAACCCATTAGGACAAGACAGGTCTCAGTATGTAACCAGGATCTAGAATATTTAGATGCCTTACAAACCAAAGAAGGCCAACTTAGAGTGCTTTTCAAAACTAACCCATAATTTACAAATTGTTTCAGGACCTTGAGACCTAAGCAATATTATAGGGAGTCAGCTTAAAAGTGAAAAGTATCTGAAGAGCTAATGGAGTCCAGGGATTCAGACACAAGATGCTAAGGCAGAAGGCCAGCATTCGGGTCTTCACTTTGTCATGGTAACAAAGATGGCTAATGGGAAAGTCATACAGGGACAGATATTTAAAAGGTATTTGAGTGTCTAATTACCTTTAAAAAATCTGGCCTTTAAATGCTGGATGTAGCTCTCAATGAAAGACTCCCAACTGCAACGGGAGTCAGACTAGATTAGGCCTTCCACATCTTTACATCTCAATTCCACCATTATCATTGTGATGATACTTATCAGCCTTCCCTGCAAAACACTTTGGTTTACATGGGGAAATTAACATGTAAATATTGTTAAATACTTTTAGTCCAGGATTTGGTACTTTTCCTTTACTTGGCTGATTTCAAAGTACAGAATTAATGACGAACCTTAGAGAAAATCCCTGAGAGACTCCCTAAGGCCAGGTGCTAGTTTACCTGTAATGTGTAGCAATGGCATAGGAGGTATTATCCTTTGTTGTGGTTTTGTAATTAGAACCAGAGAGAATATATATATTTTTGCTTGCAGAGCTTTATTAATATGAACTACCCTGAAAATGGATTTCAAATGGTTATTTCTTCTTAGACCTGACCTACTTCTAATAATTTGCCATTCAAAAGATGCAGAACTTAGATCTTTGCAGGAAGTTGTTACAATTCACTGTGAACAGCGGCCTAAAAGGGTTGCCGTATGTAGTCAAATACATTGGCACAGTAGGGAGATGTGATCTTTTCTGAGGCTATTATTCTAATCATTTCATCTAGTCCCTTGTCCAAATATAATATGCACTGGCACAAAGTTAATTTAATAGGTTTTTTTTAATCCCTGCTACAGTACAAAAACCCTATGACAAAGCAGGGTGCATTGAACGTGTACTTTTAGGAAGACTTTCATTCCCTATTAAGTGTAAAATGCAATTGTACAATTGCCAATGTGGTCTAGATGATATTGCATTACTGATTATTTTATGGAAGTCCTTAATAGCTGGAAGACCAACAGGGGTAGCTAGGACTTACTTTCAGTATTATGATTACCAGCAAATGTATAAAAATCATCGACATTTGATTGTACCTCTTTCCAATCTCCTCTTCCTTATGTATTTGTCTCCTCAGGTCTTGATTCTACATGCTGCTGTATGCAGACTTGGTCTGGACTCTGCCTGGGTCCCACCTGCATGGAGCAGCTTACAGTCTATTGTGGCCTTGATCTGAAAAAGATCTCTTGAGTGTCCTCATGTGTTTGTATAGCACATAACACAATGGGGCCCAGATCTCAATAATGCATTCCTAAACCATCATTTGAACATTGTGAACTAAATTCTGCTCTCATTTATGTCTGGGGTTACACAGCAGAATTTGGCTATGTTCAACTCTCTTACTTCTAAATGTAGAAAGGCACATATTGACAAAGTGTAGGCCTTTAGTCATATTAAAAAGTTATTAAAAGGTTATATAGTTAAAGAAAAAATTAATAGATATTCATACAGACAGTCATGGAACCATTGTACCTCAATGTTTTTGCTTACCTCATTAAAAAAGGGCTAGCTAGCAAATAATATGAGGATCCAGTACTTGAAAGGGATTTAGGCTCCTAAATGCTATTTTAATGAACCTGAGTACTTATATAGTTTTATATATTTAAGGCTCTTAACAAATACTAACTAATCCTGTAATATTTCAGAAAGGTAGATTTACAATCCTGTTAACCAGGTAGGAAAACTAAGGTAGATAATCTAAATTTCCAGTGAATAATGTGTAATGACTTGGGGCCTAATCCAATACCTATAGAAGTCAATAGACAAGTTACCTTGATGGATTATTACACCCTTACAGATCAGAAAAAGATCTCAGCTTTACTAAGGCTAAAACATCACTGTACATTTTCATTCTGGGAAAGAAACAAACACAGGACCGAAAGCAAGAATTCCTATTTCCTAATTTTCTATTTTCCCATTTTTAAACGCTATCAGCTTGAATAAATCAATTCACTTCTCTGTCTCAGTTTCTCCACATGTAACCTTAAGTAAAGCAGCAATATACCCAACTTTCAAACAATATTGTGAGAAGCATTATAGGGACGGACTTTAAAGAGCATTGAAAGGAATGAGATGCCGAACTCCCACAGAAAGTTCATGAGGCATAGGCTATGACTACACTGTAAACATACAGTACCTTATGGTGGTACCATCAAATGCTCTCTGACACTTTGGCAGGCTGCTTCCTAAACCAGAAGCCACGTAGCCGAGGCTTCACTGGGGCTGAACTAATTTGCTCTGTCACTCAGCAATGCTAATTCATTTGACAGAAGTGACGCACAGATGTAGCTATTCTCCCAATCAGTTCAGGAAGCAGCCTACTGTTAGTAGCAGTAGCAGGAGGAGTAGTAGTAGTAATGATTAGGCAGGGTTACTTTATTATGTAGAGTAGTGTTAATATGGTACCTGGTTTTTCAAGGGACTTTATCTTTTATTGGGCTGACCGTATAGTGGTGAGAGATGTTAGACAAGGTTTTGGGACCAAAGTGCCATTCTTTAAATGACCTGAATTTCTTGTTTTACCAAAGATTATAATATTTTGACTTTTATGTGCTATTTGGGGATAGAAATATGTATAAAAATATCAAGAGGACCAAAATTCTATTTTCCAAACAGCTCTAATCGATACCTGCACACATACTCCTGTAATGATCACCACCAATTCATTTAAGCAATTCATACTGAAAAAATACTGCATAGCCTTTGAGTTTTAGAATCCAGTTCTTTAAATATTTTCTTTTCTGATACACATCACTTCTGTCCCAAAAGCTGATGTGCATATCACTAAGTTCAAAATAACATTTATGAGTTAAGGGAGATTCCAAAGAATGCAGCTGCAATTAATTGGCTCATATGTTGAGGTTCACAGGGCTTGAATTTTATCAGGACAAAGACATTTCTTTACCACAAACTGCCAGCTGTTCTCAGTATAAGAATTTAACCTGAAAGTTGTAGACAAATAAATGTTACATTCTGTAATGCAGAGAATTAACCAGCAATACACTAGATTTTGAAATAATTAGCATAAACAGTAATGATGAGTTGATGGGGTTTTACACACAACTGAAGGACAGACGCACACACTTTGTTTTTTTTAACCTACCTTGTGGCTAATGACCTCAGGTGGGAATATGAGAGTATTGCACTGAAAAAGCAAGAAACGTAAAGGACAAATCAAAATGTTGGCTTTTGCTGCACCACATGCTGCAGAGAGAGAGACCAAAATCAAAGCTCTTTCATCCCAAAGCTCTGAATCCCAAACTTCAGCATTTTCAATAAAGTAGGACACAGCAACGCTATTCTTTCTTTTGATTTTACAATATCTGACAAGTCCAAAATACAAGTCAGAGGCCCACTTCTAAGGTTGTCTAGGCTGTCCTAACCTCTAAGCTCCTTAAATCAGGGCCTTAATGTTTGTTTATATAACTTGATGCCCCAGCGTAAAAGAAAAACTGGAAGGATTTGACACTCATTTTGATGCATTTCTGGTGAATTCTTTTTTCTCAAGAATCCTGATTCCACAATCAGATACATGCAAGTGAACTCTGGTGTTCGTACAAAGTCCTAGCTACACCCAGGGGTTTAATAGCACAGTCAGGTACAATTTCTGGCAAATACGGTTTAGCCTCCTTTTCTTCTACCAAATCCAGCCCAAAAAAATGTGTTTTCAGATTGATATGAGAACAGTTGGCTTTTACTGCTTAAGGAATAACTCACTGATTCAGAAATACTACCCGGGACAGTTAATTGATATTGTTTTTAAAATAGTCATAAAAGCCACTTACATAATTTTGCATATTTATACACTAAAAGAATGTCACTAAAAAGAATAGCCTTCCTTTAGCTCCAATAGATTAAGCCAATAATAATGATGTATTTTACAATGTCTGAACTTTGCTACATGCAGTAGAGGCATCAAAAAATCAATAGGAATAAATTGACAAGTTTGTCAATGAGTAAAATTAATTTTCTTTTTCTGGTACTTCACTAAAGATAATTTCAGAGTGGCATACTAATTTACATTCCATTTTGATGGTTTGTGTAGCTGCAAGACAGCTAACTTATATCTGAGAGCACTTGTAGATAGCTTTATACTATAAGTAAACAAAGAAAGTACATTCAAATGCTGTGACAAATCCTGTGTCTGCTTATCTGCTGAGGTTCCAGGCTAACACTTCCAAAAATTCTTCCCTTGAGTTCCTTAACACCTCTATAGCTTGCCGGAAAGTCTATGCCATTTTAGTTTGTGTCAGAATTACAAAACATAGCGAAAGTCAGGACCCAATATCTCATTTAGGAAACATCACAGAAATAAAAGGTACCACACATTAAGCACTGGCTAAAGTGATGTTTCATGAAACTTGGAAAAGACTATAAGGAACAAATGTAAAATTTATATGGGTACATAACAGAAAGGCCTTTACATTTGCCATCACTCCAAGTGATGGCACCTCTCTACTGCACGATTTAGTATTATGTATTCTTAACACCAGGTTCAGAGGGAGTGAAACCATTGCCTTTAAATAACTAGAAAGGAACTGAGAACTGTGGCTCCAATACTAAGATGGGTGCTGGGTTCTGGTTTTGGAAGATTATGACTATCAATTCAAAGAAGGCTTTGGTATAATTTCTTTTCCTATTTACATTCCGGACAACAAGGGCTACAATTTTTTCAGAGTAAATATTTTGTTGTTTGCAATTATGTTTCTGCAGCTGAAATCAAGCAGCTGAATTAGAGAGATCCTCTGGGATAAGAGCTAAGGACCATGTTTTTCACCTTGGTCTTTTGGGCCATGCCCTTAATTGGAGCTTAGTGTCCCATTAATGATTGTACCTCCTGGGATTTATATGACCATTTCAGCACTGCAGTCACTGCCTAATGGACTGCTGAACAACAAAGAGTCCTTGTAGTCTCGTCCCAGAGGCCCCCCTATTAAATATACAGCAGTCCTCAATTAACCTGATGTTTAAAAAACATAGTGACACAGTAGCGCTAAAGGCTATCTCCTTAGGAAGGTCCCTGGTCTAAACTGATATGATTTAATTGTCCCCTAATGCAAATATGTCCATATGCAAAGACCAGCTTGCATGTGATACTAATAGTTGACTTTATGCACTGCTGTGACCAGGCAAACAGATTTCTATACCCAGAAGTATCAGTTTCAAGGCATTAGGATACTGAAATTGACCTTGATTGTATCTCAGAGTTCATAGTATCTGCAATTTTAAAGTGTAAGCACAGAGTTACACAAATTTTAAGCCTTTGCAATAGTAACACAGTGCAGTTCTTCCCATGAGATCTGCTGGGTGGATGAGAGATAAGCAGATGATAAGTTCTCTTATCTCAGTTGCAGTGTGGAAAGATGGTGCTGACATGTTTCCACGTTCAAGAAAGGAATTTCTGCAGTCTTTACAACACATTTGTGCCAACTCAGGAGATCTTGAAAAAGGATGGGAGTTTGGCCAGAAAGGGGCATTGTTAGCCTATTCAGTTCATGCAGATTTTGTCAGCCACACTATTTTAAAAGCATATTTTGGTCAGCCCTTAAGTCACACACCAAATACATTCAATTAATTTCATTTTTCCTCAGGAATAAATTCCTCCACTCTCTCAGATTGTTTGTATGGTGTTTTCTGAATTTTTTTGGCCAGGTTTCCACCTTTTGGCAAATGCTCTGCCCAGGACCAAACAGATGCGTCTGAGCCAGGACTGTATACCTCAGTATCACCATGTCCCTGAAGCCCCTGTGCTACCTCTATATTCTCAGTCCCAAATTTCCCTGGGTTTCTTTTTCACCTTAATTGCATTGAAGTCTAATTCACTGCCTATTTTTACCCTTCTATCCCTGTCAAAGAGCACTCTCTAGCACTAAATACATGTTGGTGGGCTATGATAAGGGTGGGCTTGTCATTTAATGAGGTGATCCACCATGACTCTCCCTCTAGACCAATTATTTAACCTTATGTGTATATGCATGCATGCATGCATGCATGCACATGGGCACACGTACACATACACACAACTATACAATAGTGTCAGTTTGTGCCAATTACTATCATGCTAAAAGTATATTCCAGAGGGTGAAGAACAAATATGCAAGGTATGCATTTGCCCATTGAAATCTAGCCACTTATATCAGCATGACATACATATACCTGTCTCCACATATCTACATATGGAACTAATCCACTGACTGAACAGTGGCCACATGTACAGAGTGCAAAATTAAAAAAAAAAAAGACGTCCTTTGCTGCCAAGCTGATTTGCTCCTGTATCCCAGGGCAGCTGACTTTGGGGCTGTCCTTTGTAGCTCTTTGGGCTCCTCAGCTCCCCAGAGGCCTACCTAGTTGGCAGACAGGGAGCTGGGCCTGTGCAAGCAGCCAGGCCACCTGGTCCAACGGTCATGACTATCTGACCCTAAATAGAAGCAATTCCAAAAGGAAGGAAATCCTGAAAAAGAGAAGAAAAGAATTTGGAAAAGCTATGCATGGGCAGATACAGGGAGGGTGCAGGAGTGTAGTCACACCCTCCTTCTGCCATTACCATCCTTAGCTGACCTAGGCACAAAGGAAGCTCCAGAGCCACTCCTGCTCCACTGATGTGCAAGGTGCCATGGGGGCAGCAGTTTCATAGTTTCTAGGGTTGGAAGGGACCTGAGTAGATCATCTAGTCAGACCCCCTGCCATGGCAGGAAAGAATACTGGGGTCAAACGACCTCAGCAAGGTGTTCATCTAACCTCCTCTTAAAAACCCCTAGGGTAGGAGCCTGCACCACTTCTCTTGGAAGCTGGTTCCAGACCCTAGCCGCCCTGACTGTGAAGTAGCGCCTCCTGATATCTAACCTAAACCTACCCTCTGCCAGCTTGTGACCGTTATTCTTGGTCACTCCTGGCAGTGCTTGGGGGAACAGGGACTCCCCCAATGCCTGCTGATCCCCCCTGACTAGTTTCTAACAGGCCACTAGATCCCCCCCTCAGCCTTCTCTTTTGGAGGCTGAACAGGTTCAGGTCCCATAGCCTCTCCTCATAGGGCCTGCCCTGTTGTCCCCTGATCATGCAAGTGGCCCTCCTCTGGACCCTCTCCATGCTGTCCACATCCCTCTTGAAGTGTGAATGATGACTCCAAGATCCTTTTCCACCTCTGTGCTGATAAGAGGGGAGTTCCCCAACCTGTAGGTATGGTGCTGGTTGTTCCTCCCCAGGTGCATCACTTTGCACTTGTCTGTGTTGAATCCCATCCTATTCTCGTCTGCCCACCCTTGTAACCTGTATAGGTCTGATTGTAGCCTGTTGCTTCCTTCTAGTGTGCCCACGTTCCCCCACATCTGAGTGTCATCAGCAAATTTGAACAGGGTGTTTTTTACCCCCTCGTCCAAGTCACTGATGAAGATGTTGAACAGTGCGGGCCCAAGGACCGAGCCCTGCGGAACCCCACTGCCCACATCCTTCCAGGCTGAGAAGGACCCATCCACTACCACCCTCTGGGTGCGGCCCTCCAGCCAGTTGCCGACCCAATTGACTGTGTGGGTGTCTAAACCACAGCCCCCCAGTTTCTTAATGAGAACGGGGTGAGAGACAGTGTCAAAAGCCTTCCAGAAGTCCAGGAAGACTATGTCCACTGCTACCTCTGCACCTAATGATCTGGTGATCTGATCGTAAAGGGCCACCAGGTTGGTCTGACAGGACCTGCCACTGATGAACCCGTGTTGGTTGCCCCTAAGCATGCAGTTCCCTGCTGGCCCCTCATGGATGTGTGCCAGAATAATTTTCTCAAACAGCTTGCCTAGGATTGAGGTAAAACTAACTAGCCTATAGTTTCCTGGGTCCTCCTTCTTTCCTTTTTTGAAGATGGGAACCAAGTTGGCCCTCTTCCAGTCCTCCGGCACCACACCAGAGCACCACGAGTGCTTGTAAAGCCGTGCCAGGGGTCCTGCAATGACCTCGGCCAATTCCTTTGGAACGCTAGGGTGGAGATTGTCCGGACCTGCTGACTTGAATACGTCCAGTCCCTCCAGAAGCTCCCTAACTAGTTCCTCGTTAACCCCTAGCCCAGGTGTGCCTCCCCTGGGGCCCGAGGGGGACCCAGCAGGGAGGTGGCTGTTCTGGTCCCTACTTAAGAAGACGGAGGCAGAGAAATCGTTAAACATGTTAGCTTTGTCGTCTGGTGTGACGACCAAATTTCCCAACGCATCCTGCAGGGGCCCCACATTACCCGGGATCTTCTTTTTACCCCCTATTTATTTAAAGAAGGACTTCTTATTGTCCTTAATCTGGGAAGCTAGTCCTAATTCCATCTCTGCCTTGAGCTTCCTGACTTCCCCCCTACATCCCCTACAGTTGCAGCAGGCAGGTTTCCTTTCTGCACCTGTTGATCCTGCTCTGTGAACCCTGCTAGCAAGGAGCAGGTGCTGGAAGGAAGAAACCACCCCTTGCTGCTGCCACTCTCCCCAGTTGATGCAGGCATGCGGAGAGCCCCAGAGCCCCTCTTGCTTTGGTTCAGCTGCAGGCTGCAAGGAATGACTACCTAGGGTGTGGGGACAGTGGTGGCAGAGCACTACCTTCCAGCACCTGCTCCCTGCCACTTGGGGGTGGGAAGTGGGTGGCCGGATGGGGAGCAGACACTGAGCACTGCTGCCACTGTCCCTAGTCAGCCCAGCACTCACCGCAGCTGCTCCCTGCAGCCCCTGGTAAGAGCAGGGTAGTGGGGGGATCTGGGGCTCCACCCCTCTTCAAGTCAGCCAGAGCAGCAGTGGCAGTGACACAGGGCCTGCCCTTCAAATGCCTGATCCCTGCCTGGCTCTCCAATTTTGCTCTCCAGCTCAGAGGCTCTAGCCATTCCTCACTCCCATCCTCCCACAGAGGGAGGGGCAGTATGTTACATCCCTCTTTAAGAAAGTATAGATCTGCCCATGAGGCTATGGAAAAATAAAATATACAGCCTGGACTGAGGCCATCTTGTAACAGTACTGGAGCCAAAGAGGGTCCACACATACACAGCATCTCCAAGCCAGAGGCAAGTTCTTTCACATAGGGGACTTTGGTATTTTGCCCAATGCTGGAGCAGAGTGAAAAATCCAAATTAATTTCCATTAAAAAAATTCACAGAAATGAAAACTTGGCTTTTTTCAAAATAATGAAATAATGAAAATAGTCAACAGTTAAAAAAATAAGAGAAAACAAAATTGTACTGTGGAAATTTGACTAGCTTAAAAAGGGGAAAAAATGGTGGGAATTTTTCAGCTAGCTCCACCTATTAAAGATTACGCCAAGAAAAAGGATGGGGGATGGCTCTTGAGATCCAAGTCACTTTCCAGAGATGACCTGTGTAATCTTCAGCAAGCTGTTCTGTTTGAGCCATGGTTGATTAAAGAATAGACTTACTTGCTTAAGGTCCCAGCCTCTAGAGAAGTAGAGTGGCTTCAGAATCTCTACTTTCATTAAAAACAGCATGATTTTGGCCTTTCATGATGCTCAAAAGAAAATACTTGAAAATGTCCTCCCAAGCATAACTGATGTAGAGTAAATGCCTGAGTCTGTAGGTGGATTCATTCAACGAGGCTGAGCTATGATCTGCTCCATTCCTCTTAATGGATTAACTCTCTGAGCCTGCGGAAGAGGTGCCAACAGTGGATGCAGAGGCTCATTGTCATCTTTTATATCTTCTGTTGGGTAATATTAGGATGGCCCCATTTAGAGTCAGGAGCAGATCCAGGATTTCCCAAATGAGGATGCAGGAGCAGCAACCTGCACTGCAAGGGTGCCTGCACCCCTTACTCCTAGCCTTTTCTGGCCACACCAGTGCTGGCAGACATTTTTAAGTCCCCCCTACTTTCCCCTTTCCCTTCTTGGTCAGAAGCAGCCCCTTCCACTCTTCTTCCCCCAGTCCCCAACTCCCCAGTCTGCTGCTGCTGCTTTCTTCACTGCTCAGGAGCAGGGAAACACCAGAACCAGATGGGCTGGGCTCAGCTGGGAAGGGGACAGCAGCAATGACATGGTGGGAGATTAGATCCTCCAACCCTACCTGGAATAAATCCCCCTATCTATGCCCTTGTCCCTGTCCCCAGCTGAGCCCAACTCTGGCACAGCGGGTAGAAATGGTTCTGGTGCTTCCCTGCCCCCGGGGGGCAATTCAGCGGGGAGAAGCAGCACAGAAGGGGTGTACAGGAAGGAGGGTTTTTCATCTGATTTAGGGACTTGAAAAAATCCTTCGAGGCTCCTATGGTGCAGTGCAATCCAAAAGGGGGTGTATCCTGAGGGCAAGTGGTGCTCTTCCTAGGAGAGGGAGGGCCCTGCCTGAATGATAAGGATTGATCCTGGCTCATGTCTAGTGGCAAGAATCTTTCGCTTTCACTTGTAGGAGGGAGCTCTCCATTTTCAAAAGTAAATGAGACGCATGCTCTCACTTGCTTGACAATTACTTTAATTCTCAGCTCCTTTGCCTGTCTTTTACTCAGGAGTCAGAGCCAGGTGGCACTTCATAGACTAACATGTTCAGACTAACTCGTTCACTGTTTGTAATTATGAGCTCTTGGACCCAGGACTCTCCTGCCATGTTAGTGTTTTTCAGGGTCCTGAAACAAATACCTTAGATATTTTAAATGCCTTTCTTCCTCCCCACCTCCTGCCACCCTTATCATTGTATCAGAATGCTTCAGACTATTTATAGGGGTGTAGGTTGTAGCCGTGTTGGTCCAAGGACATAGGCAGACAAGGTTCTTAGGGTGAATCTGATATCTTAAATGGTTGGAAAACAATTATTAAGCAAGCTTTCGGGTACAAAAACCCTTCATCAGGCTAAGGAAGTTAGCCATCAGCATTCCCGGATCTTTCAGCCGCACCTCCAGAAATGTATTACATCTCATCCAATGCACTAAATGCCCTGATGGAAAATACGTAGGAGAAACCAACAACAACTGCACACCAGAATGCATGCACACCAGGAATCTGTCAAAGACAGGAATACCCAGTTACCTGTGGGGGCACATTTCTCTCAAGAAAACCACTCTCTCTCCAATCTCTCAGTCCTGATCTTCAAAGGAAACCTACAAAACACTTCCCAGAGACAAGCCTATGAGCTCCACTTCATCACTTCATCCACTTCACTAAAAATCATGAACTAAATATAGACATTGGATTTATGACACATTATAACCTGCCTGACATCTGACTCCCCAGGTATCTCTCCACTATTCATCCCCCTTCTCTCCCCAGTGCCTCCCCACCCAGCCTGTCTCTCACTCATTGACTCCTCAATCCACATTTTCACTGACTGCCTGTCTATGCAGACCAGACCAGCCTCTGCCTTTACTTTTCATTCCATCCAGGAAGAGCACACACCAACTGCAGAAACTTCCTTAGGCTGACGAAGGGTTTTTGAACCCGAAAGCTTGCTTAATAATTGTTTTCCAACCATTTAAGTTGGTCTAATAAAATATATCAGATTCACCCAAAGAACCTTGTCTGCCTCAGACTATTTATTGTGCTTATCATCACAATCCTTCTTGGAAATGGGGAAGTTCTATTATCCACTTCTTATGAAGACAGAGTTTGAGTGACTAACCCTAGGGTCACAAGAAAAGTCTGTAGCAGAGCAAAAATTTGAGTGCAGAACTTCCAAGTCCTAGGCTGGTGGCTTCCTTTTGAAGCTACTGTACTTCTCTTAGGAGCTACTGTAATACAAAGCAGAAATAGAAATGCCAGTAGTTTGACTTAAGCTCCGGAGCAGCAACAGATGCGCCCCCACTCCCCCGAAGCCCCCCAAAGACCCCCGGCAGCCGCGAAGCCCCGCCGCCAACCACCAGCACAACCAGAGGCAAGCGGGGCCTGTGGTGGGAGGAGGCAGCTGAGTGGAGCTGGGCCAGGTCAAGCCCCACCCAGGCCCCTACTTTGCCCAGCCCCCCAGGGAGCTGTGGGAACAGGCTGCGCAAACAGACGCGCTTGTCTGCTGGCGCATGAGTTAGCGCAAAGTTCGCACAGGAGGGTGCACGGGAGGGCCCAAGACTCTGCCTGCAAACCCCACAAGGTAGACAGTCCCAGCCACAGCCAGCCTACCACACACATGACACAGATGGGCACGCACCACACCCCTCGGGTCCCCTCGGGCTCTGCGGCACCCCCCCAGCACCTCAGAGATGGTCACCCAGACGGAGCCCATGGTTCCAGGCTCCACACAGACGGAGCCTCTGGCTGTCAGCTGCAGGGGCTGCCTGTCGCTTTTTCAGGCTCTGGGGCCCGGGAGCATGGCCACTTCCCCTTGTGGGGTCTGCTCCCTTTTGGGGTCTCTGGCACGCCAGCTGGAGGAACTCCAGGCCACAGTCCAGAAACTGCATGACCACAGTCTCCCTCCAGGACAAAGGAGGACTCCGGGACATCCCACTCTGTCCAGTCAGGGGCATGGACCAAGATGGTCAAGGGCCCTAAGACCCGCCGCACCAAGGCCCCTGCCCTGCCGAAGCTTAGCAACAGGTATGCACCTCTTGCTGCTCCAGCAGAGCCTGTTGAATTGCCAGCTCCCACAGGCAACACAGGCTAAACTGCAGCTAATGCCGCCGCTCTCCCCAAGACAAAACATAAGGTGCTTGTTGTGGGAGACTCCATCCTGAGGGGGACTGAGGGAGCAATCTGCCGCCCCGACCACTTAGCCCGGGAAATCTGCTGCTTCCTGGGGGCCTGCATCTGGGACATTGCAGAGAAGATACTAAAGCTCCTCCAGCCCACAGACCACTACCCTATGCTTCTTATTCATGTGGGCACCAATGACACATCTCGGAGCGCTCCCAGACGGGTCATCAGGCACTACAGGGATTTGGGAGCGGGGCTAAAGGGTTCTGGGGGCACAGGTGGTGTTCTCATTGATCCTCCCAGTCTCGGGCTATGGGCTGAGGAGAGAGGGAAGGATCCACGTAATCAACCAAAGACTGCGGAGCTGGTGTCATCAGGAAGGCTTTGGCTTCCATGACCACAGCCCACTCTTTGGCGAGAAAGGCAGAGAGCTGCTGGGAAGAGATGGCCTCCACCTCTCTCCCCTGGGGAGGAGGCTCTTCTCAGCCAGACTGGCTGACCTGCTCCACCAGGCTTTAAACTAAGCTCGTTGGGGGACGGGGGGACTACCGCCACTGCTGGCCTGCTGAGCAACCCTTGCAAAGCCATCAGGCCAAGGCACCTAAGGGAGCCCACCCCTGCCCCAGACCTGGTACAATCTGTGGGCAAGGCAAGAGCCCCCAAGGGGACACTTGTCTGTCTGTACACAAATGCCAGGAGCTTGGGAAATCAATGCAAATAATTCTGATGTCATAGGGATAACAGAGACCTGGTGGGACTGCACCCATGACTGACCATGGGTATTGATGGCTATTCCCTGTACAGGAGAGATCGTGTAGATAAAAGAGGCAGGGATGTAGATCTCTATATTAAGGAAAGCTACAAGTCCCTGTAAGCTGATCTTGGCGACCAGGGTGGACAACTGGAGACGACCCTCTGGGTTAAAATCTGTGGAGAACACGGCACAGGGGACAGAACAGTGGGAGTCTACTATAGACCTCCCACCCAAAGTCCTGAGCTTGACCAGGAGTATGCCCGGGAACTGGCTGAGGCTGCATGCTCCAGGACCATGGTTGTCATGGGTGACTTCAATTACCTGGACATCTTGTGGGAGGATCACTCAGCAAAATCTGAGCAGCTGCAAAGCTTCCTCTTGTGTGTGGATGACCTCTACCTGACTCAAGAAGTCTATGGGCCAATGAGAGGCAAAATGCTGCTCGACCTGGTACTGGCTACTGGAGATGACCTAAACGGTGACCTAGTGATTGATGGGAAGCTGGGTGACAGCGACCACGAGCTGATCACCTTTACCATCTGCTGTAAAGTCAGTCAGCAACACAGAAGTCCTTGACTTCAGGAAAGCCAACTTTGACAACCTCAGGAGGCTGGTCAGTGAGGCTCTAAGGGACCACAACCCCAGGGAAAGGGGAGTTCAAGAAGAGTGGTTGCTCCTCAAGGGAGCAATCCTCAATGCACAAGCTAAGTCTATTCCATCTCAGAGGAAAGGCAGCAAGAGGGCACAGCAGCTCCTCTGGCTCTCCAGGGACCTAGCAGACCTCCTGAGGCTAAAAAGAAAGGCCTACAAAGGATGGAGGATAGGATTCATCTCCAAGGAGGATTATTCTGCACTGGTCCAGTCCTGCAGGGAGCAAACCAGGAAAGCCAAGGCTGCAACTGAACTCCAACTAGCTTCAAGCATCAAGAACAATAAAACGTCCTTTTTCAGATATGTGGGGAGCTGGAGGAAAAGTAAGGGCAACATTGGACCCCTGCTGAACCAGATGGAGCAACTGACAACTGGCACCCAGGAAAAAGCCAACCTATTAAATGGGTACTTTGCGTCAGTCTTTTAGCAGTCCCATGGGACGCCCATGCCCATCATGGGACAGGGAGGGCTGGGTTAGGGAGATCCCCTGCCCTCCATTAATGCTGACCTTGTGAAGGAACACCTGGAGAGGCTGGATACCTTCAAGTCAGCTGGCCCTGACAATCTACACCCTAGGGTACTCAAGGAGCTAGTGAGCATCATAGCCCAGCCTCTGACACTGATCTTTGAAAACTCCTGGCACTCTGGTGTAGTGCCCGAAGACTGGAAGAAGGCCAATGTGGTGCCTATCTTCAAGAAAGGCAGGAAAGTGGATCCGGCTAACTATAGGCCCATCAGCCTGACTTCTATCCCAGAGAAGATCTTAGAAAAGTTTATTAAAGATGCCATCCTTAATGGACTGGCCGACGCTAACATCCTAAGGGATAGCCAGCATGGGTTTGTTGCAGGTAGGTCTCGCTTGACCAATCTCATTTCCTTCTACAACCAGGTGACCTATCACCTGGACAAGGGAGAAGAGGTTGATGTCATATATCTTGACTTCAAAAAAGCCTTCAATCTGGTATCCCATGATCACCTCTTGGCGAAACTGGACAATTGTGGCCTTGGGTCCACCATGATCCACTGGCTGGAAAATTGGCTCTTTGGTCGGACCCAGAGGGTAGTAATTGATGGAAGTCACTCATCATGGTGTCCTGTGTCTAGTGGGGTCCCCCAAAGCTCTGTCTTTGGACCCTGTCCCGGGACCCGAAGAAGCTGGGAAGACCTACCTGAAAGGCGGGACAGGAGGAACGCTGCGGCGGAGGGAGAACCCACGCGGCTCATTAGCCACGTCTATGTACAGCTGTGGCTGGCAGCTGACGATGCCGTCAGACGCTGGCCGGGGGATTTAAAAATGGCGGCCACCACTTCGGAGGCAGCGGATGGTGAGGGGAACGAACGGCTGTCCGAGCTGTCCCCGACACTAGCCCAGCAGGACGGACGGTGAAGAGCCAGTGTGCCAGGGAGAACGGTGGCACGGAGAGAAGGAACGATGGCAGGATCACCAGTGGATAGACCCCAAGGGGCCAGATCGGGTGAGACATGAAACATTGAGACCGCCCAGAACGATTCAGCACACCACAAAGTAAGTGCCGAGGCAGTGGGTGCGGGGATCGCTGAAGAGAAGAGAGAGACGGAAGGATCACCTGGTGGGAGAGAGAGATCAGGGCGGGATCGCCGCTGCGAATAGAGGACGTCGAGTGGAGGATAAGGGGGCAGCACTATATATCCAGGAGGCGTTCCTCCCGGGCATGATTATAGGGTGCTGGTGGTGGGTTGGTGAGGTAGTCGGCACAGAAGAACCCCTTGGAAGAAGCACGTAGATCAGGGTGTATAGGGTGACGGTTCGGTGGTAGTATCTATTGCAATAGAGTTAAGGCATCTATACAGGTGGGTGTGAAGGGCGCGACGTCAGGGCCAGGGTGACCCAAGGGCTTTGGGTAAAACCTGAAGACACAGGTCACTAGAGAAGTCTGCAGGATCATTGCAGAGCAGGCACGGGGAAGTGGAGGCCACAGGTGGCGTGAGGCCAGGGTGTAGGGGTGGCAGGAGCCCTGTGTGTAACCGACGAGGCAGACCTGGGCCACCAAGGGACCCGTGAACTAGCCCCACCCCACTAATGTAACAGCAAGCCGTGGCAGGTGAGAGGCGGGGTCGGCGATGTGGGAAGACGAATGACCACGGTAACACCCACGCCCAGTGAAGAGGGTGGTCACCAACACGAATAGCCAGATGCCTAGTAGTGATACTCGAAGGCCCTTCGGGGACAGACCCATATTGTTCAACATCTTCATTAATGATGTGGACACTGGGGTCAGAAATGGACTGGCCAGGTTTGCTGACAACACCAAACTTTGGGGCAAATAATCCATGCCAGAAGACAGGAGGGTAATCCAGGCTGACCTGGACAGGCTCAGCAAATGGGCAGATGAGAACCTGATGGTGTTTAACACCAAAAAATGCAAGGTTCTCTACCTTGGGAAGAAAAAACCTGCACAATCCCTATAGACTTGGCAGTGCTACACTGGCTAGCACTAAGAAAGAAAGAGGCTTGGGGGTCATCACTGACCACAAGATGAACATGAGCCTGCAATGCGATGCTGCAGCTAGTAAAGCAACCAAAATGCTGGCTTGTATCTATAGATGCTTCTCAAGCAAATCCCGGGCAGCAGTGGAATAGCAGCAGTGTTAATGGTTTCTCCCTGATGTCAAATTTCCCAACTCACAGGGAACAGGATGGATAATGTGGCCCTATATACTAGATTGCACCAGCATGCAGGTGCACAGTCAATGCACATCTGTGGCCAGATCTGGATGTCAGGGGCTGGACTGGGCCAGGACAGGCCAGGCTACATCCAGGTGCACAGGGCCTAACCACTCAAGGGGACCCCGTATGGGATCTAGCCCATGGACTGGCTCTGCACCACTCATCTGGTCCATGGAGCCAGGAGTTTTGGCACCACTTGTTTAAATAATAAAAAGCTGATCTGACTCTACAGACCCCAGTGAAGCCAGTAAATAAGGTACAAAAATAAGAGTACAGTTCCCCTCAGAAAATCTAGCAAATATATCTCTTCTCAGAGGCCTTGGGTATTTGACTGTACCACAGTGTCTCAGGGAAGGGTTAACAAAATTTTCACTGTTAGAGATTTAAATAAAGAAATGCCAGTAAATGTAATGAGAAAACAGCAAAAGGTACTTATAAGCAGGCTCTGTCACCTACTTTCCTTAGGAGTTGTGGCAATAGCATGGAGAAGCTTGGGAGAGAGAGAGAGAGAGTCAAGTATACAAATTACCCCACATTCATTCCATGACATCCTGACAGCTCTGATAGTCCTGTTAAAAAGATACAGAAGAATGACATGGTGTAGAGGGTACTTCATCACGCTTCAACTTAAATGCAGTCCTTCTCTACCTCATCTAGATTGTGGCTTGATAAAGGCCAGGGGACATACTGCTCAGATGGTAAAAGCTGCTTGACAAGTTTTGTTTTGTTTTATTTTTATGCTGGAAAATTTTATGAGACTTGAGGCAAAAATCATAGTTTGCAACTCCTTCGTTGCCATGTGTGAATAAGGGTAAAACCTGGAAATTAGCTTCGTACTTCCTAGCCCGCTGAGTGTCTTCCAATTCCGGTTTTTCTAACAATTATCTGATTACAGCAAAATAGCCTAGCCTTTCACTTCCACAACCTTGGGCTAAGACTTGGCTTGCTAAGGTCACAAGTGAAATGAGTGGATAATTATTGGAGTGCCTCAAAGCTAGTAAACTACTAGCTGACCAACTTGATTAATAATCTCTGCTCAAACACAACCAGGATGGGAATATCATGTCCAGTCAGAGGTACCTAGACAGACCTGCATGGGAAAACTTGAATAATGCTTGCTTGTACTGTACCTGACCTCTCCATAAGTAAAAAATGTTTGCCTAGAATCTCACACAGAAATATCTTTAAAAAAATATTGTCAAGCAGAGAAAATATAATTTTCTTAGCAAACAAGATGTCAATTCAACAGTACAAATGTCATATTTATATTCATCTTATTAAAAATTATATCATTTAATGGTGGGCTTTAAGAACTACTCTATAAACAGAACATAATTTTGATATAAAAGGGATGGTATATTTTTAAATCAAGCCTGTAGAAACTCACTCATCAGTGGTTTATGAAACTTGAGTACACTGATGCTTCAGTACTCAATTAATGTCAGGCAATATGGATTTCAATCTGGCTTGAAATATATTTAAACAAATGAAGTAGATACAAATGTTGGCTCTTTGGCCAGCTAGAGCTAAAAATCCATTTTCTACCCCATTTATAAGAAGAAGTAATCTGAATGTAATTTATCTAAAGCACAATATGTTTCCTAATTTTTACATTTAACCATTACTTATAGTTTAAGTAATAGTTATGTCCGTGGATTTTAGTGCACTTAATAGAAAATGCATGGCATTAAAAGGCAAGGCTTCATCCTTCAAAAATAAAAGCACTATCCTAAAGAATAACTGAAGAGGGGAAACCTTTATACACAGTATCTCTCCCCTTTATGTGATATTAGATTTGTGTTTGACTGAAATTAGTCTCTTTCAGGCCAGTATTTCAGTTCAGATTACAAAAATTCTCTCATCCGATTGTCACATTTTACGCTGAAGTCAAATCCTTCTGCAGCAGAGTGACATGTCAAGGGTGACAGTGACAAATTGTCGCTAAGTAAGGAATAACACATGATCGGGTGTGCGGTCATAATGAGATATATGCATGCCTCGAGAGCGTTTGGAGGCATGAGGCTGAAGGGCGATTGCTCCCAGCACTCCCAATGTTTCTAGGTCTCATTAAGATACCACATGCACAGGAATGGGTTTTGTAGTCATTTAAAAAAAATTATGAATGAATAGAATACATGAACACATAAAATTGTTGTTTGTATTAGTTCATTTACAAGTTGGTATTGTTTATAGGGTGAAAGCAGAAGGTCCTCAGTCTAATCTTAGTGTGTTATAGTTCAGCCCAATACTACAGCATACAACTACTTTCCACAGAAAACCAACAATAATAGTGAAGCCTCAATGCTAGTGGACTTTCATGAAGCATCTAGCAGGACTCTCTTTTTCAAGGCAAATTTTATATGTGGAGAATTTTCAAACTAGATAAAAAAATACTACTTTCCTTCTTTTGGTTGGGAGAAGCTTAGGGGGGAAAGAGGGATGAATCAGGGTTGTGAATGTCATTGTGATGATACTTCTAATGATTTTTAAATTTGGCAGCTTCTGATTAAATGACAAACAATTCTAAGCCTAGAGAAGACTTTCACAAAGTGGTGAATGTTAGGAGGAAAACCAGTGTTGTCATTAAAAGGATTTTAATGACAGATTCCATCCATTGAGAGTTTCTTGCAACCAAGGAAGGAAGGAAGGAAGGAAAGCAGAATATGATGCTAAGGGCTAGGGACAGACATTAAGAAGGCCTGACCCTGAATTGATTCCATCTTTGCAAGTTAGTCTAACCTGACTAGGCTGAATCAGTTTGTAACTGCACAGACATTCCCTCTGGACTGAGGAAATTAAGGCACATGCCTGTAGTGGCTCAAGCTAAAAGCTGGGGACACTAGAGCAGCCCTCCCTTCCTTTCACAGTGTTGAGCTGAGGAGGGGTGTGGCCAGGCCCCAGCAGGACTCTCTGATTAGAGAGGTCTACCTGCACCATCCCAGCCTTTTCCCCACTGGCTGTTGAAGGGACGGGAGTGTTGCCAGACCCTAGACCCCTGCTAGCATTTGAGCCAAGGGTGTGTGTGCAGTACATGCATCTGTTGATGATATGGAGCTTTTCAATCTCCCTTCCTCTTTCTTTATACTGTCTACATCAAACTGACAGGCAAGCAAGCCAGCAGGGGGCTGATAACAGGGGGCTGATAACAGTGTTTATCACATCATCAGCAAAACAATAGCTTCTCTCCATTAGTTCAAATTTTTCTCCAACAGCTTACCAGATGACCTGCTGATTCGCTCCAAAAGACCTAAGTGGTCACTGTTGTGTCTGCCTGTCCCAGCGAAACTGGAAACAAACACACAAAAAGACACCTCTCTATATTAGCTAGCATAGCACATGCCATGGACCCATGGGGCTAGGGTCCACGCTGTGGGAAATGGGAGGGAGGGAAGGAGAGGGGGTATCCCTGCTTGCCCAGCAAGCAGTGAGAGGGGAGGGCAGAGGGGAGACAGGCAGACCCTGCTGTAACTGCAGTTTCTGCTGAAGCTGCAGCCAAGGAGCAGAGGAGAAGAGCCAGCCCTGCTGTGAAGCAGAGAGCTCTGCCCAGCCCGGACAGTATGCCAGGACAGTGGGGGAATCTGGCTGATCTTAAAGCAGCAAGGGGTCTGGGACAGATATTGCATAAACCGGTTTGAGCCAGATCAGTTAAGTCTGATACTACATTCAGCCAGGTAAATCTCAAACTGATTTCAGTCTTTTTCAGACTAGTTTATGTGCACTGAACATCCATTCTATTACAGGTTTAAACCAGTTTCTGATCACTTAAACCAGTTTATGTGTAATGTCTATCCCTAGCCATGGAGTCTATTTCAGGCCTTCACCCTTAGATCTAATTAAGCTGCCTAGAGCAGTGGTTTGCAACCTTTTTTGTATCAGGACCCATTTGTAAACATTAATGTCCAGTCTTGACCCAGTGTCCCTCACTCCCAACCCGCTGCCTCCTGATCCCAGTGTGTGTGCCCCCTCCCAGTGTGTGGGGCAGGGACTTGGTGTGTGGGACACAGGGGGCCACAAGGAGGCCCTTGCAGGCTGGAACTCTGACATCCTGCAAGGGAAAAGCCACTGTTTCCCATGTTTTTCTCCTTTAAAAGAGAATCCAGTTTTTTGAAGTTAATTGATCCATTTCTGAAATCTGTTCGCAACCCTTTCATATATCCTTGTGACCCACTTTTGGGTCACAACCTACAGGTTGAGAAATGCTGGCCTAGAGCATAGACACTGCATGTGAATGATGCAAAACAAAACAGTCACATCTATGGACAGATCCTGGATTGCAGCACTAGGAGAGCAGCCACACTTGGGGGTGGGAGCAGGGAGCGGATGGCTCAGGCACAGTGAAGACAGCATATTGTGCATGTGCCACAAAGCTGAAGAGGATGTGATGGCGACCCCTTACTGTGATCTTGGATACCAGTGAGATCTTAGTTGCTCCTTCTTGGAGCTTCCATGTGATGTCTGAGCTCACCAGCACAGGGTCTGCCCAGAGTCCCTGCTTTCAAGCAGCTCCAGACCTTGCCAGCTGTTCTTGCTCTTCCCTTCCCTCCCCACCCCAATTCAGCAGCACAAAAAGTAGATGAGATGAGCAGCAGCAGCCTTAAGAGCTGATTGAAAGCAGAGGCTATACATTGCTGCTGGCTGCTCCTCCCCTCTTTTTTTCCCTGCTGGCAAATTCAGTGGGGAAGGAGTGAGGGGAAGAGTGACAAGAAGCAGGGACTCTAGGCAGAGCCTGCAGCAACCAAAGTGAGCTCAAGAACTCATAACACATGGAGAGCTTCCAACAGGAGCTGCGCAGACATGATGCTGAACTGTGAGAGCTCCATGTGCATACAGCGCACAGCCAAACTGGGAGTGACCTAGACACTGCACTGTCTTTGGATCATACTGGTCCTACTACAACTTCCTACAAGAACCTGGGCAACCTTTCATTGACTCAGTTGCATCAACTGTGAAACAAGGATAATACTTCCATTGTGAAGTTTCATTCCAGTCAGGTTTATAGAGTCTGTTGACATATTGGACTGAATGTAGTGCCTACAGAATATAAAAGCAAAGCTTTTACCAATGTTAATTTTGGTGCATGAAAAGTTTGTCAGCAGCAGCAGTGGCCAATTTGTGAAAACTTTGCCAAGCAGAACAGAAATGCTGCACAATTTGGACAATTTTAGGAGCAGAGTCCCAGCTCTTTTACCCCTTGCAATGAATATCGTGCCCTATTTTCACCACTGTAGTAACTACTACATGCTTGAAAATTCAGGAAACCACCAGGAAATTCATGGCAAATGTTGACAACTGAGAACACTTTTGGCAGTCTTGGAAAGTTTGTTTTTGGCTTGTTTGGACAATTCACAGAGACCTATTTAACACTCCTAAAAAAGAGTGCCCATCTCTGTAACAGGAAAAATGCTACTATGAAAAACAGTCAGATGGGACAAGGGCATGTATAAGATGGTTTGGAAGATAGAGGGGGGGTGGGGGGAACGGCTCCCAAAACCAAAGGCTAAGATTCATCCCTGCTTACAGAGCTAGCAGGGAAATGCCTAGCTGTGCAAACAAAATAAAGGACTGGAAGACATCTACTTTTCAAGGGGACATTCTGCACCTTTCACAGCTCTTCACCCAAAACTACTGAGCTAACCATTACAACCAGCTGAGGGATCAGTTGGTCTTTCTAGTACAAAGAGTACAGAAGCTCAGAGAATTTAAGGGATTTTGCCGAACACTCTGATTGAATAGGAGTAGGAAAAGCACATCATTCCCAGACTTGATGTTTTTATGACCAGAGTTTGCTTCCAAGTATACAGAATTCATTTGGTAAATACCATGACAACAAATGTCTTTAATTCTGATCTGGAATAAAAGGAGTTTACAGATAATCTAAGACAACTCTCCCCTAATAACAAGGACAGGGAAAACAACAAGGAAATTTACTTAGGAACTAGCTAGAGCCTAACAAGATTGGCCCAGGACCCCTGATGGTTTATTCACCCCCTGCTTTTGCAAACAGCTCCCACTCTGGCATTTTCCTTCCTGCCAGGACAACAAAATATGCCCTTACCTCTCATTCAGCACTTTCTCAGCCATACAGTCCAGCCTCTGAATACCAGTGCCAAGCAGGGGCCTCAGTTCTCCCATTCAAACAGTAAAGTTGCAGGCCTGTTGGATCATGCAACAGCCCCTATGGCTGGAGCTGAAAACCTTGGATTCGCTCTTCCCCCTACAATAAATGAGTTATGCAAGTACATAAATTTCAATTACTTGGTGCGTTTGAGGGGTATTTCTGGCCTGTGCTATTTGTCATTATTTCTTTGGCAATAGAAACACCCATGCAATTTTTAAATGAGAACAACACCTGGGTTGTAGCATTCACAGGAATGGCCCATTTTATGTTTGGAACTCTAACTGTCCCTGAGAAATATGTTTCACAGATGGGATGGTCATTGAAACAAACATGGAAGTGAACACAATGATAGCAATTTTTATGCTTTGGCAACTTGTCTGTTTTAATTCTAGACTTTCTTGATGGCTCGGTTGGCCCTTGACAGCCATGGCCCCTGGATATTATGGAACAGAATTTGTGTTGGCTTTTTTTTTTTATAGTACCATTTATATGTACCCTATCATAGCACTTGCCACAGTAAATCCATAGCTGCTATTCAAATGAACAAAAAAGATGTGGGATGCTCAATAGTTTACAGGCACCCTTGGACAATAATCTGCTTTATTATAGTTATTATGTGTATTAGAGTAGCACCTAGAAACCCTAACTAAAACAGCACCCTATCAGGCTTGTCCATGTGCAAACACACAGGAAGACATGATCCGTGCCCCCAAAGAGCTTGCTATCAAATCAGGCAAGGGAAGAGAAGAGAAAGAGGCAACTTCCCCAAAGTCCTGCAAGAGGTCCCTCACAGTGCCACAGTGTTCTAGTTCAACATCCTATCCACCAGACATACTGCCTTTCATCATGATGGAGATATATGTTCCTGTGCAACCATGGTTAACTCGTTACTTTTTAGTTTGGATTGTGTATTGTCATGATTTCTATCATAGTCATATGAACAACTACCAGAAACAGTGAGACCTGCCCATTTATACAATTGGTAGCTGTCCATTTATACAATTTACCATACTCAAAGATTATACAGAAATGATCAATGACTTCATAAGGTCTTTTATTTATGGAACATATCCTCAACACTATACTATATTTAGAGTGCTTTTAGTACAGTTCTTCACCAACAATGTGTGTATGTATGAAGCCAGCTGGGGGGTAGAGGTGGAAGAGTTTGTGTAACTGAACTTTCCAGACAACTTATCAGCCTAGAAACTGAAGATTGAAGTTTGAAACTTGACATGAGGCTTTGTGGTATGTATAGGAGTAGATGCATTGTGGGTGAGTGTAATGCATAGTGAATAATTCATGCTCACATGTCACTCCTTGTCTGTCACTTGTACTATACCTCCTTTTAGAACAGATTCTCAACTCTTACTCCAACTTCTTTGTACCCCCTTAACAATGCAAAGTAGGAAAAAAACCTGTCCTACAAGGGAAGGGGAAGGTAGTGCCAGATTAGGAGGCGAAAAACAGCTGCTCTTCTTGCTCCCCAGCCAACATAGCACCCACAGGGGGCCTGCTGAATGTAGCCTATGCACTATACTTAATGGCCCCACCAGCCCAGGAAGAGGGGAAAGGGAAAAATGACTTCAAGCACATTTTGCCCCCAACTCAACTCACCCTCGCTCAAACTCTGCAGCTGAGAGTCTAGTGGGGCATCTATAGAGTCTATAATCCCTCTCTGGCAAGGAAAGGGTTGAAAGGGCTATAAAAAATGAAAAGCAGATCTAGAAAAATGGCTGGAGGAGTTTGCAGCTCTGACTTTGCCCACAGAGGGCCCAATTCTGCAGGCCTGACTTATGATTAGACCCGGAGGCATGTAACAGGATTTCTCATGGAAGAGTTATTCATCCCAAGTGAAAGGTTAAAGACTATGGGGCAGATCATGTAAGCATCTTTCTTCTCAGCTTCTCCCCAGGTACGCCCTCAGTGTTCTGCCTGCTTCAAAATTTCCCCCTAATGTCCATGCCACATGTCATATAGCAAACATGAGCTCCTTTCAAATAACTCTCACAAACTGTTTAATTAGAATTTTCTGTTAAAGGAAGAGTATTTTTCTCTGCCAAACTTAAAAAAAAGAAACATAGAACAACTAAAGGGGTTTTGCTTAAACATTTTGAGGGAAAAAATATCCAACTCTGGGAAAAAGAAAAAACACATTCAGCTTTGAAGATGAAATAATGCTTTGGGACATTTGTGTGTAAAAACAAGGTACTAGAAATGAAACATTTTCGCCATCTTAAAGTGCAGTGCTACCAGCCACCCCTTCATTGACTGCTTTCTGTTTTCAAGTGATGGTGCATATATGCAAGGAAAATAGAAACATAAAGGGGAAATTATGAAAATGTAGGAACAAGTTTAAAAAAAATCTGTATTATTCATTACAGTCCTGGAAACACTTTCTCCTCAAAAGAAGTATATTTAATATATATCAAATAGTAACTCATGACAACTATATATTGCTATTTTAAACTTCTAAAGAATGTAGAGACCAGCAGATAAATAAATCCCCACATTTTTAAGCCATCAGAACAGTAGCAAAGATACTGACTATATGCTATTCATTATATAAACTAATACATTTGACAGCTGAACTGGAGCTCTGACTGTTACCTTTAAACCTGAACTTCGACTTGACCTAATCCCATATCAAATGATAACAGTTTACCATCTGTCCTTGGTCAGCCCAATAGAAAACTTCAAAGGATAGATTTAATAGCATATAGCTTGGCCTTGACATACAGACTGTATCTGTTCTTACTTAAAGAACAATAAAACCTTGTATTTTGTTTCTTTTTAACAGATGGAGGGCTGGTGTCTTATTCCATTCTGACACTCCATCTGGATGCCTTAAATGCACTACACAGGGAAACAGAGGGTGAGCCCACCAAAAGCTCAGTTTAAGTCCAAATAGAGTGAGAAAGGAAAGAAAATAGATTGATACCTATCCTGTGTCATGGCAAATTAAAGGCATTCAAGGCTGCCTTGAGGGATTGCTGAGAAGAAATCACTATTGACTCTTGAAATAACGATAATGACATTTGAGGATATGTTGTCAGGGTGTACAACATGGTTTCCAAAAGGTACAGGTGTTTATTCCAGCTCAGGACATGCTTGGTAAAACATCTTTTTCATGCAGCATTTTGCAAAACAAAATACCACAAGCCTAAATTTCATGTAAATCTCTCTGTGCTGTTCCTTCTCACATTTCACCCTGCTGTGGCCATATACAAGACAGGAAAATGTCTCTCAAGAATGTAATGAATATGGCAATCTCTCTGAAATATAAACAAGCTGTTTTGATTTCTTTCATTGGTCCTTCATTAAAAAAATACTTTAAACAAATTAACCCAATGCTTCAGAACAGATACATTTTTCCAGCTCAAAATAAAGCTAAGTTACATTTGGAGATCAAAAGAGCCCACCAAACTCATTTAGCCTCAGCTACTAACACAGGCCAAAGCATTCCAAGCCAATAATTCATGAAGTAGAGGGAATTCCTCCTCTTTGCTCTCTAAGGGAAGGCTTCAGCTCAATATCACGACTGAACTACTGCAAGTCTTTTAGAAAGATATCTAGTCTCAACGTACATTGACTCCATTATCTCCATGTTGCCTCTTTAGACAGTAAGAGACCAGGACCATCCTACTTGTGTGTCTGAAATACCTTAGTTGGTTGCACTGTACAAATAATAATGACAAAGGAGCTACTTACATCTTACTAGAGCAGGGGTCAGCAACCCCAGCACACGTGCCAAGCATGGCACGCAAGGCCATTTTGCTTGGCACACCACCGCCAGCCCAGGCTGTAAGCAGCTGCTGTCAGCCACGGAGCCCAGGCTGCTCCCAACAGGCAGCTGGGAGGCAACAAGCCCTGCTGCAAGCGGACCAGGCTCCATGGGCCGGCTGCAGCCGGGAGGCTGCAAACGGCTGATTTGGGCTCCGGCATGTCGGCACTCCGGCACCTTCCAAGATAGACACTGTGTTTTTTTGGCACTCTGACCAAAAAAACATTGCCTACCCCTGCTCTAAAGGTTCATATTCATGGAACTCAGATGTCCTCCCAGTACTGACTTCCAGAACTGCATAGAAAGGCAATGTCCCTTGCGTGCTGCCAGGCTACTTTCAAACAAGAATGACTTCAGTGGCTCCATTCACATAGGACACTTTAGCTCCTTCTTCCTAGCCCAGAAAGTCCTCAAACACAAAGAACTCAGCAGCAGAACAGAAGGGAAGTTGGTAACATGAACAGAGGTAAGTTCTGAAGAAAAGTTACTAGTTACTAAACCCTTTCTCCCCCAAGTGTCTCTGTGTATTCCCATCTATAAGGATTACTCAAACTGTTCCCCTAGGGCGTGAGGATATAAAGGCAAAAACAAGCTGTAGGACTTTTTTACCAAACAGCAACAAACAAGGACCTGTGCCATGAATGATGCTTGGTGAACATATAAAGAGATCTCTTTGTGAATATGTGCAACAGGAATTAATTTGTGGGACTAGTAAATTTTTCAATTTCACCTCACCCCACAAAACAACCCCACAGACTGCTGTCAGCCAAGTGTTTTTTTCAGTGTTTCTTGCCAAATGAACCCCCACAAATTTCATTTGGCATCAAACCTAATGTTTCACTGGAACCAAAAGAAAATGTTTATTTGCAGGCACTAGCAGAAACACCATAAGAATTGATGAACTAGAGTTTCTTCAATACTTTTTGGAATCAAAGCATTCATTTACCATGGGGAAGACCTGGGTTTAATTCCCATCTCTTCCTATGAGCACTTGAGCCTACATTTCTGAAATGGTGCCCTAAGAAGCAAGCTACTGTGCTATTTGGGTGGGGAATTCATTTTTCCTTTTGACATTGTGGGTTACCTGTACAAAATGGAACAAAGTCGTTGTTCAAGGTCTCAAGTTCAAATGAGCATCCTAAACATCTTACAATGCTCCATATCGCAGTGAGTCAGGTACTCCCCTCACGAATAGAAGAACTTGGATCAAATCCCTGCCTTGGCAGAGTGCATTTGAATGAGGATCTCCTACCACCTGGGTGAGTGTTCTAGTGACTACGGTAAAGACTTTTCTGAGCTAGGTCTCCCTCTTTCCTTTCAACAGCAGCCAGTCTTTGCCCACTATAGGCCAGTCCTGAATCAACCAACAGATGTTGCAACAAAAGCTGGGGGCTTGCTGAGAACAAGATTTAGAGGATTAGAATGTTTCTTCCCTCTTGTGGATGTTGGCACTGGCATCTTCATTTCATGTCCTGTCACCATGTTCAAAATTGCGTGGGTGTGTTGAGTCCATGCAGAATCACCAAATCATAGAAAATTAGGGTTGGAAGGGACATCAGGAGGTCATCTAGTCCAACCCCCTGCTCAAAGCAGGACCATCCTCAACTACATCATCCCTGCCAAGGCTTTGTCTAGTCAGGTCTTTAAAACCTCCAAGGATGGAAATTCCACAGCCTCTCTGGGTAACCTGTTCCAGTGCTCTACTACTGTCCTTGTAAGAACATTTTTTCCCCTAATATCTAAGCTAAACTTCCCTTGCTGCAACTTGAGACCTTTGCTCCTTGTTCTGTCACCTGCCCCCACTGAGAACAATCTAGGTCCATCCTCTTTGGAACGCCTCTTCAGGCATTTGAATGCTGTTATTAAATCCCCTCAGTCTTCTCTTCTCCAAACTAAATAAACCCAGTTCACTCAGTCTTTCTTCCTAAGTCATGTGGCCCAGCCCCCTAACCATTTTGTTGCCCACCACTGGACTTTCTTCAACTTTTCCACATCCTTCCTGAAAGGGGGGTGGGGGCAAAAACTGGGTACAGTACTCCGGATGTGGCCTCACCAGTGCCAAATAAAGAAGAAGGATCACTTCCCTCAACCTGCTTGAAATGCTTTTACTAATGCAGCTCATATTCAGCGTATTGTCCATTGTAACCCCCAGGGCCTTTTCTTCAGAGTTGTTGTTTAGCCAATCAGTCCTCAGCCTGTATTGGTACATGGGATTGTTCCATTGTAAGTGCAGGACTTTGCAATTGTCCTTACTGAACCTCATGAGATTGCTTTTGGTCCCATACTCCAATTTGTTGAGGTCTCTGTGAATCCTAGCCCTATCCTCCAGCACATCTACTACTCCCCTAGCATGGTATAATCCACTGAGGGTGCACTCCATCTCATCTTGCAGGACACTGATCTAGATATTGAACAAAACCACTCCCAGGACCAACCCCTGGAGCACTCTACTTGATATCAACTGCCAACTAAACATAAAGCCATTGTTACTACCCTTTGAGCCCAAAGATCCAGCCAGTTTTCTATCCACTTTACAGTTAATTCATCCAATCGCTACTTCCTTAGCTTGCTTGTAAAAATGTTGCTCACATATCAGAAGTCTTGCTGAAGTCAAGGTATATCACATCCACTTCTCTCCGCCCATCCACAGAGCCAATCATCTCATCATAGAAGGCAATCAGGTTGGTCAAACATGACTTGCCCTTGGTGAATCTGGCTGTCCCTAATCACCTTCTCCTCCAAGTGCTTAGATATGGATTCAGTGATGACTTCCTCTGGGATTTTTCCAGGGGCTGAGGTGAGACTAACTTAGTCTGTAGATCCCCATATCCTCCTCCTTCCTTTTCCTAAAGATGGGCATTATATTTGCCCTTTTCCAATTGTCCAGTACCTCTCCCAATTGTCATGAGTTTTAGAAGATAATGGCCAGTGGCTTTGCAATCACATTGACCAACTCCTTCAGCACCTTGTGTGAATTGCATCCAGCCCCATGGACTTGTACATGTCCAGCTTTTCTAAATAGTTCCTAATCTGTTCTTTTGTCACTATTGGTTGCTCACCCCCTCCCCAAACTATGTTACCAGGTGCAGTAGTCAGGGACCTGATGTTCAAAAGGCATTGAGTACTTCAGCCTTTTCTTCATCATCTGTCACTACGTTGACTCCCCCATTCAGTAAGAGACCCACATTTTCCCTGACCTTCCTTTTGTTGCTGACATACTTGTAGAAAGGTGTTACCCTTCTACCCTTCTTGTTAGCTTTCACGTCCCATGCTAGCTGGAGCTCCAACTGAGCTTTGGCCTTTCTAATGTCATCCCTGCATGCCTAAGCAATACTTTTATAATACTATTCCCTAGTCATTTGTCCAAGTTTTCACTTCTTGTAAGCTTCCTTTCTGTGTTTTAGCTCATTGAAGAGTTTAATGAGCTCTACCAATCAGACATGCTTTGCTGGATCAAGAAGTCCAGAAAGAATATGGACTGTAACTTCAACATCAAAAAAGAGATCAGAATTATCTGGTGCTGAAACCCATCTATAAATTTGGCTATATATATTTGTGCCTTCAAACACACACATCCGCAACATCTGTTCCTCAGTAAAAGACTTGGTTTGATTTTGTCATAAGCACACATACCACACATGGAACTGCCAATGGCTCTTCCCACATGATTCTTTCTTTTGGAAAGTCTCATAAGAACCCTAGGACACAGTGTACACACCACATTCAGACTTGAGTACCATGCCAACTTTTTAGGTCTGACAATAAACTACCCTGCAATCTGAAGTTCAAGACACGCTCATCTTGTTACTGGATGCATTAGCAGGGAATTTACAGTGATATTTGCATGGGAAGATATGTTGTTGTTTCCTGGTGTCACAAAGACTGGAAGAGGGCTGAGTATTAAGGAGTATTGAAAAGTAGCATCAATATGCAGGGGACAGTGATGTTTCTTTTTCTCAATGTCAGTACAGCCTTTTGCAGGGGAAGAGACTTTTTTCCTTCTTCCCAAGAACTGTGCCACAAGAAGACAGGGAAGCTCATTTGTTGCTCAGGACATCAGTCAGAATCAATTCTATGGGCACTGAGAAATTTTTCTGGTTTCCATACCAGACTGTTTCATTGGGCCTGTGCTGTTGAAGGCTCAGCTGTAGAAGGTGTTTTTTCTCAGAAGGTTGGTTTTAGCCCTGATATCAAACATGACTACAAGGCTGCAGTGGCAGGGTGCATCTTGAGTCACTTTTCAGAAGACCTTGAAACTCCCAAAGGAGCACTTGGGTCATCTGGACAAAGGCTCAGAGAAATTACATACATCTGTAATCTTTGCCAACTGATCTCTCTCATCTTCACAAGGTTCCTTCCAACCCTAATGTCTATGAAATATGATGAAGATAAGGCAAACTGGATTGGGACAGTACTCTGGGGATATGGCTGAGTGGAAAACACTCCTTTTGAATCTCCATGGGGTTCAGGACCTAATATATTCTGGGAGGTAACCTAAGCAAGTGACCCTCAGTTCTCCTAATTATACCATGAAGATGCCAACAAGATAAAAACATCTAGCCAACCTGGTAAATGTGAGAGTTCTGTTTAGCTAAATAAATACATAAATAAAAATTACAGGCCATTTACAGTTGTGCAGCTCAAGACCAATTGCACCAAATCCCACAAGTGAGAAGATACAGAGGATCTCAGAGAAGAACTTGTTGCAATGGTGATGCAGAACAAAGTTGATGGGGCTGACCTAGACGTCTATACCAGATGGGCTGTATGTGAGTGATGGTGTTCTAGCACTAGACTCACAACTTGAACTTAGTCCTCCCATACAAGCACATAGTTTATATATCTGTTTTAAACTCTATAGAGCTTTTATGTGAAAAGCTTCAGTAGTATCTCAAGTAAGGCTGGATATAAAAAGCTTGTATACAAGCAGCAGTTTGAGCAGCAAAACACTAGGAAACTTCAAGCTGCCTTTGTGGTTTTGTGGCATGGTTAAACAAGAGTCATGACTTCAGATTATAGGATGCCTTCTGTGTGAAAACAATATTCTCCTGCAATTTTGTTGGTTGGAATACTTCAGTCACTCTTAAACCCTGCTGCATGAGCAATATGGACCCTACAGGAACACTGATAAAGCAGGTTTGAATGTTCTTCTATCATATGCTTACACACCTCTAAAAGCTGCTAAGAAAATCTGCTGTGCAGATTCACTTTCTTCCCACCTCACTGTAGCACGCCCGCTTGAACCCTGCAATAGAGCTTTTTACAACACACAATGTTTGGCTTCAAAAAGACAATGCAATATGAAGTGTAGAATTGTTATGCAAAACAGTATTTAAGATTTTTAAAAAAGCAGAAGTAAAATAAAGGTCAGTGAGAGTAAAAATCATCATTATTATATCTGCTGTGGAAAGCAAAGGAAAAAAACCATGAACTCCTTTAACACAAGCAGTAATTATTTATGTTAACTACATCTGACACAAAAGCAAGGAATGTATTTTTCTAGAGATTATATTTACAAAGACAGATCTAGGAATGCTGGATATTGTAGTTTCCACATGTATTTGAAGCTTTATCCCTTTCAGTTTAACTTTTTCCCTGTATTTTAAGACAATGTATTAGGTTTTTATTTTTTATTTTGCTTGAAAAGTGTGATACAGTTATATTATTAATAGTACAAAACACTTTCCATTTAAACCCAACTTGTATACACAATGACAACTGTTCTTGCTTTTATATAGCAAATGTTATTTGGTATTCCTTTTTTATTTTAGTAAAGTATCTTCTATCAATATACACTTTTTATTTTTCTTACCCAAACTGGTGAATTTGTTGCAGCTACACTGTAGTTGAGAATACACAAAATGTAAAAAATTATAGCAGCTTGTTACTCATGGCATGGTAGCAACCTTTCCCACCCTCTTCCCATTAAAGCAATAGCCTTCATTTTGAAAAGAAAGTACAAAGAAAAATTGTATTGGTTCATTTTCTTGTACGACATGGAATGGAAGAAATAAAAAATGTAGTATGTTAGCTGTTACAATTTATTTAATAATAAAAATGGGCTTTTATATGGAGCTTTTAATCTGCAAGCCTCAAAGCGTTTCACAATCGTGTGCTGGTATTATCCACCTGCCTTTACAGAAATGGGAAACTGAGGCATAGAGACCCATTGAGCATCAATGACTGAGCAAGGAAAAGAACTCAGAATTCTGAGTTCTGATTTCCAGAACAGTATCCAGAGGATAGCTGCATTTAGTGGAAGAGTAGGTTTTATAGAGAAAAGAGAAAAAAGTTCTAAATTTTACCCTCATCAACAGCAGTGGAGTTCCCTAGGTGCCAATGAGGCCTATTCAGTTTGGTATGGTAATCAGGAGATGCAGCTGGAAACCTCTCTACTTCACACTACATTGATTTGCAGGGCAGGTGGAACCTCTCTGAAGCATCCCCTCTCAGTCAGGGAAGAGTCATTTTTCTCCTGTACTTCTAGGCAACTGTATTTTAATCTTTAAAAATCTCTGTGGACTGCCAGTTAAATAAATAGTTAGACTGTACAGTTATACATGTTTATAGTCTTTAAATGATTAACATGATTCATGGTCCAGCAGAAAAGTGGATGCTGAACTTTGTGTGCTCAATGTTCTTCCATGTGCAGCTGTGAAGGAAACTTGATCCACGACAGGCCTGGATTAATTCCCAGATGCTGAAGATGAAAGGGAGTTTACAGGGTCAAAGAACTGAAAGCCCTTCAACCTCTACTGTAGATAGCCTCTAACACTTGGTTACAGAGAAAGTTTGCTTTATTCCAGGATGCAACTGGAATAGGAGACTAACATCTTTAAATAATTCAGTCTGCCACTGAAACAAGAATGATTATATTCCAGGGTTTGCATGAGGTACCAGGATGATTATGACTTCCTGGTTTCATGTAATAATTAGAGCAGCAAGTTAAATATTAGACAGGGTTTTAAACTTCACATCTAACCTACCGTATCAGTTGGAAAAGTCATGTGGCCTTTCCATAACTTGGTTTATGTACCTGAACCTGAGATTTTTTAGCCTTATTTTTGTCAAGTGCTTTGAGATCCTCGTCTGGAAGATTTTACTGATGTACAAAGCACTATAATTGAATCCCAAATGTTTTGTACAGTTCATTCCAGCCCTCCGTAGCCACCTCAGAGCTTCAGTATTTTTTCATTTGAACTTTCAAACACAGAACATATCTTTGTAAAGCCATCAATGCGGAAATCCTCTGCCACCTATTTTATATTAGGAAACAATCACTGGGAACATTTAGACTCCCAATACATTATTTTTAATACAAAGACCAACTCCAGAGATAAATTCTGCCTTGTAATTTGTCAAATAGGTGCTATGTAGGCATGTGGGGTTTTGTTTTGTTTTGTTTGTGGGGGAAGTACCACCTCCACTAAAAATTATAAGAGATGTACAAGCCTAAACAGAAGCCAAAAAGTGAAGGATCCCACTTCCTTTGAAACTGGAAAATAATTGCTTAGGGATCCTTGGACAAAGGAATAAATGCTTAGGACATCTCTGTTTCTCTTTAATAATGCCTTAAAAAATAAGGCATTGCTATTACCTCCCTACCAACCTGATTTATCCAAAACTCAGTATGACACATAAAACCTCTGATCATGATTTTAAATTTGAAAACTATACCTACTTCATCTTGGCTTCTTTGGAGAGACTCTTGCAGCCTTGGGAATTATTCTAAATCAATACATCACACTCCAACCCAATACCTCTCATGACCATAAAGCTAAAAATACCTGAAACTGGGCATTCCCCAGTGGTCCCCATCATCTCCACAATTGCTGACACAAGAAGTAACATAGCACAGCACAAATGCTAGACAGAAAAGTTGCTTTCAGTGGTACTCCAGGCTCTACTGCCATGAGCAGCACTGTAAAATGTAGTTAACTGCAGCCTTTTCAGTTGCCAGTCCCCTTTTAGATTGCAAGAGTTCCTTTCAAAAAGTGCCTCTCTCAAGCTATTCACTATGATTTTTTTTTCCTAGTGAAAAAATCTACAGCGATGAATCTTAAGATGCAGTTTGGTCATGAATTAGGTTATTTTTCCATCATTTCAAGCAAAAAAAAAAAAAAAAAGATGATACCTGGAAAGATCCCCAAAGAGTCTGTTGTGAAGCACCTATAGGAGAACAAGGTGATCATCAGGAACAGCCAGCTGGCATGGATTTAATAAAAGGCAGTCATGTATGGCTAACCTGATTTCCTTCTAGGATAAGGTGACAGGCTCTGTGGATGGGGAGCTGGCAGTGGATGTGATATACCTTGACTTTAGACACTGTCACCCACAACATTCTCATTAATAAACTAAGGAAATGCAGACTAGATGAAGGTGCAATAATGTGGATACATAACTGTTTGGATCATCATGCTCAACTAGTCATCAGTGGCTCATGTCTAGCTGGGAGAAAATATCAAATGGAGTCCCCCAGGGGTCTATCTTGAGTTCAATATTGTTTAATATCTTTATTAATTATTTGGATGATGGGATTATGTGCATGCTTAGCAAATTTGCAGATGAGACCAAGTTGAGTGGAGTTGAAGACACACTGGAGAAAAGGGCTAGAATCCAGAATGAACTGAATAGATAGGAGAAATGGTCCACAGTCAGTCACATAAGAGTCAGCAAGGATAAGTGCAAAGTCCTGCACTTGGGATGGAATAATTGCATGCACAAATGCAGAGTGTGGAATGAGTAGCTAGGCTGTAGTACTGCAGAGAAGGACCTGGGAGTTGCAGTAGACCATAAGCTGAAAATGAGCTCAGTGTGCTCTTGTTGCAAAAAAAGACAGGGGCCTTGTATCAACAGGTGTCACTTGTAAATCAAGGGAAGTGATTCTTCCAATCTATTCAGCACTGGTGAGGCCTCACCTGGTGTAGAAGGATGTGGCTAAAGGATGTGGTCAGTTAAAAAGAGTCCAATGCAGAGCAACAGAAATGATTAGGGGCCTGGGCGGCAATACTTACAAGGAAAAACTGAAAGAACTTAGGTTATTTAGCCTGTAGAAGAGAAGACTAAGGTGGGATTTGATAACAGTGTTCAATTAACTGAAGGGCAATTACAGAGCGGATGGAAATGGGCGTTTTTTTGTGGCCATAGGGGACACGGCTATGAGCAATGGTTTCAAGCTTCAGCAAGAGAAATTTAGGTTGGAGATTAAAAGGAACTTTCTGACTATGACCATGGTCAAGCATTGAAACAGGCTACCTGGAGAAGTTGTGGAATCTCCATCCTTGGAAATTTTCAAGAGCAGGTTATACAACTACTTGGCTGGTATGATTTACACTCCAGGATGATCCTGCCTTGAGCAGGGGGCTGGGCTAGATGAGGTTCCTTCCAGCCCTGCTTTCCTGTGATCCTGTGTCTGGAGATAAAAGGATTTCAATCAGGTTTGGTCAGATCAAAAGCAACTATTCTTCCATTAAATTTGATTTTATTTACTGTATTTACTCAATTCGAAGACAAGATTTTTTTCGCCATTTAACATGGGGGGAATCCCCTTATATTAAAATCAAGTGCGAGAGCAGGAGGGGAGCAGGCAGCTGCTGTTGCTCAGGTTCCAGCCCCTACCAGGGTTGAGGGCCGTAGCTGCAGGTGCTGCCTGCCCCCTCCCCACCATCTCCCCCTTGCAGCCTCTTCCTTGTATTGTCCCTCATATGCAGCTTCTGCACCCCCACCTGCCTCTCTCCCTCCCCCATTTACCCTTGCTTCATGCCAACAGGCTCTGTCCACACTGCAGCTTGGGGCACTGAGCCCAGCTCCAGCTCACACAGCTGCTATGGGAGCTGGGCTGGGGCTGAGCTCAGTGCTCCAGGCTACAATGGGGATAGTGCCTGCTGGCATGAAGCAAGGGTAAATGGGGGAGGGAGAGAGGCAGGTGGGGGTGCAGACACAATACAAGGGTAAAAGGGGAGGGGGAAGCAGGGATCAGAAGCTGGAGGGGCGGGGGGTGTAGGGAACAGAGGCATGTGGGGGAGAAGAAGCTGGTGGAAGGGGGAAGAAGGGGAGCACAGGCTGGGAGGGAGAGGCAGGAGTAGAAGCAAAGGCAGTAAGGGAAGGGGGCCCAGGGCTGTGGGAGACGGGTAGGCAAGAGACAGAGGTGATGGAGGGGGAGCAGCCACAAGCAGGAGGCAAGCTGCTTGACTTCTCCGTACTGCCTCCCCCTATTGTCTGCAACCCTGCAGTAGTTGGGGTGGGGAGCAGGTGAATTAAAAGACATCCCTCCAATAATTAGATTCTATACATGGAAAATGATTATGGAATTATGGAAAATTTCTGGCAGGCCCTGAGCTGCAGGGGGCCCTGGTCCTTCCCTCCATGGTAGCTAAACTTCCCGGGGCTGCCCAGGCAGGTGGCTGGTGCCCAGGTGCTGCCCCAGCTTGGAGGTAGCACCCAGCCCAATCCAACTCTTTCCCAAGCCTGAGCTGGGGCAGCATCCAACCTGCTAGTAGCCCACCTGGGCATCCTCGGGGAGCACCACCACCACAGAGGGAAGGACCAGAGCTCCTGACACAGGCAGGCTCCACAGGGGAAAAAAAAGGCTCGGGCCCCTCACTGTAACAGTGATGGAAGCCCCTAAATTGAAAGGCTGGGTTTTTAATCATTGCAATTAAAAACCCACCATTTCAATTTAGAGGACTACACCCCCGTCATGTGTACAAGCATCCTAAGCCATTAATCGTGATATCCTCTTTACTAACTTTGTAACAATCATTACATTGACAAAAAGGAAATGTTAAGATATACACCCCACACTCAAATAGATGTTTAGCAAAGTAATGACAAAATCCATTTAAACGCAGAAGGTGACAGCTTCTGATCTACCTGCAATTGATTATCATAGAATCATATAAAAACAGGGCTGGAAGGGACCTCCAGAGGTCATCTAGTCCAACCCATAATCTAAACTCAATCTACATAAGACTACCAACAACCCTAGCCTAAGACTCAACTCTGCATAACACTACCATCAACCTGATTATGCTGACTGCTGCCAAAAATCTTGTGCAGAAATGGCAGGGAAGGGAAAAGGAGGATAAGGATGAACAGTAGTAGCTACTCCGATTGCACTCCTTAGAAGCAGTAACCTGAAGACACACCATACTAACAAGTGGAAACAAATTTCTGCTACAGACGCATGCATTGACAAGTATGTAGTCAAGGGGAATGAAGACTTCAGAATTTAATTTCTTCAAGGTAATCATATCTGAAAGGTTGGGAATAATGTATGTTTATTCCCAAACACACTACAGCAGTTCTCTTCCCAGAGGACTACAGACCAAATTCTGCACTTTGATTTGTGCGCACCCACCTGTAATATTGGCATGCAAGAATGGAAACAGCTTACTTACTATGAGTCTTGAGCCATACCTGACAGCCTCAAACCCATGTTCTTACCAGTCACTTTAAAGAAAGAAGATGAGAAATAAAATTTTTAAAGGGTTCTTTTTGTCTGGTCAAAAAATTAGGAATTGGAGGAATGGGTAGGAAATTTGATTTAAAGGTGACTTGACCCATCCTGCCAAAGGCAGGTGTTTGCTTAAAATCTGTTCATTTCTATCCATGGGAAAGGAGGTTCATCCCAGTTCTGGTCTTTCTGATGCCATTGTCGAACAATTCATAAGAGAGATTCCATTCTTTTAGCATTAACAATTAATCTCATTTTGCAGTTAAATCTTCCTTTTGTAAGTAGGCAACTGCTCTCTTTCTATTGAAACAGAATGAAGCTTCCTTGCTACAAGAGCTGTTGATCACTGCTTTTTCATGAGACTCTTATCTACTGCTGGACTTTTTGAGTACATAATGTCCCCTCTTAGACACTTCTCAAGAGATCTGAGAGTTAGACATAAAGCTTTTAATTTTAAATGTTGAATACTCTCTGTTCTTACTACTCTCTCCAAACTGATGGATGATTGGAGTGAGCTACCTAGCCATTCAGACTGGCTTCCTGTATAAACAAGCTCTCAATGGTATCTGAGCTGATATATGTAAGACACTGTCTATCCACCAGTCTAGATACTTGAGCACTAGGGAGATAATCAGGGGTACATATTCTATGGTGCCTCTCACTTGGAGACCAACATGACATTGAAACACTCTGAAATGCTCATGAGAAATCATAACCTTGCCAACGCCTCTACCCACAAAGTCATCATGCTTTGCTTGTGAAGGAACACTCTCTGTGGGTTAAACCTCAGACACTAAAATGGCACGGCATCTTGAAATAATTGTCTTACAAAAGAAGCAACTTTCTCTATGTCATGCTAGCATTTCCAGGTTGATCAACCTTCAGAACAGGAACAGAATCTTTTCAGTTTTGTTAATGACAAAACCATGCTACTGTATACTGAGCTGCAAATTTTCTAGCTGAATCTAAGGTGCAATATGAAGTCTGCAGAGGTTAGAAGTTGCTTGCTCTGTTTTTTTGTTTCCTACCCATAAATATGTTTAGTGGCTGCACGAGAAGCTTTGCTCAAATACTTATAAACAATTTCCAGAACAAACAAACATGAAGTTTTGGCTAAGTCCTGGACATTTGCACAGCCAGTTGCTAAAACAACTGGAGACCGCTATAGAAGGCTGAGGAGAAATGCATGCTGTAAGATTAAACACTTACTTTAATGTTCATTAGCAGTACTTAGAAATCCCAGTTAGAAACAAACAGCAATGTGCAAGGCACTGTTCAAACATTTAAATGATAGTCCCTACCCTAAATATCTTAAAGCCTATTACAAGAGGATTTCAGAAGTGCCCTACTCCTTACAGCAATTTCTCAGATGACCTCACTTCTTTTTACTTTGTTTGAAGACTAAAGTATTGACATTGCCAAGTACATCTTATTGCACCTTGCAAGGAAGAGAGAGTCTCATTTAAAAGGAACTCTGGCCTTGCTTTTCAAAGGTGTTGAACATCTGCAGCTGTTTACTTCAAACAAATAGATACTAGCACTGTGAAAAAGTTTGGCCTTCCATGTCACTCAGTGAAGGCCACCCTGAAAAACAGGATTGTCTCTGCAGGGTACACAGAATAGTGAAGATCAAGAAAGCATTCTGCAGACTCCCGTCTGTGTAAGTGGGCAGTATACACCCTTGTTGGGGTGATAAAAACATGTACGTATTTGAAACAACACCATAGGCATATCATCCTTTTACAAAGACTAAGAAAATCCACAGTTGTTTTTCCACATTTGCATTCCCTTCCTTTGTTTTCGGTATCTACTATCACACTAAAGAGTTGACCTGTGAGAGGGAAAGAAAATGTTGGGGTGCAGCCATGACTGAAAGAGGCTAACAAGGTTTCAAAATCTTTCTTCTTTGTAACAAAGACAAGAAAGAAGGATCAAGATGACTCAGTGAAGCACACAGGAAGAACCAACATGCGAGGGAAGCTGAATAAACTTTTTGGTATTAAACAAAATGATACGCAAGAATTTCAATGGACTGGTCTGGATATCAGGGAAGATATGACCCTGACATCTTCCAGTTCTTGCCAGTACTGCCAAAAAATTAAGAGCCATCACCTCCATCAAAGGGAGCGATGGCAGAAGTATACCTAAACCAGGTTCTGAAATTTTGAGCGTTGCATTTTCCCCTAAACATGTAATTCAGGCTACAAAACAATTTATATCCTTGCTAGCACTACTGACCACTAATGGTAGGGCCCATCTTCAATAGTGCCATTTTATCACAAATTCAGGACACGGGTGTGTTACAACAATTAGTAAGCTTGCAGTATTAGCAAATGTTCTTTCAGTTTATATAGCTGTTTCTGCTTTCAAGCATGGAGTTTTATTAGTAAAATTTATATCAGGTTTAGCTATGGTAAAAAGCTAGAAGGTAACTTGCTTGCAAGCATTTTCCAATGCTCCATTCTTCTCTAAACTGAAAAGGATAGAGAAGTACCTTTAGTTTTTCAAGGGATAGATCATGCATTTCTTGTGGCAAAAAGCAATTTCTTAGAATATTCTACTCTGCAATGTATCAATTCCCAAAGCTGCACATTATAGTTTGTGCTCTGAACAAAGCTAAGTACATTCTCTCCCAAGCCTCTTGTCTTCTAAATGCATCCTCCTTGGTTGCATCTCACATTATTGCACATTCAGGGTGCATCTGGATGAGCAGGAAGATGTGGTATGCAGCACCACACATGCAGGTATTACCCGTTCTGCTAATCTGCAGTGTGCAGGGGAGGGGAGGAGGGGGGGTTGACACTGGGACATCACCATGCCTAAAAAAGCAGGGTGGCACATGTGGTGACCGTGTGTGTCATCTGAAACCAGAGCCTGGATGGCCAGCCATACTCCAGCTGGCAGTCAGGCTCCCTGCTGCAGTATCACAAGCCCCCAGGACCCCAAGAAAAGCAGCAGGGGCCAGCCCAGGTGCTGGACCCAGCCTCGCCTACCCCACCCAGGGCAACGTACCACTCATCAGAGCACACGTACACAGGCATTCCCCAGAGACAAGGTGCAGCATTGTCCCCACAGAAATGCATGCTCTTGTTCATGAGGTCTCACCCACACCAACTGCATATAATGAACATATTAATCACTAGCTCTTTTGCTTAAATTGCGAAGGCAGCATTTTCATCCCACTTCAGAAACTGAAGGTGTGGTTTACCAGTAGGATTAATTTCTATCCTATTTGAAGTGAACTGGCAAGTTGATATATTTTTTCCCTTCTCTTCTAATGTATCAGGGCATTTTCACCACTTTTTCTCTAGCTCAGGTCGTGACCGACAATGCTGGCGGTGCTACACACAAAGGATGAGCCAAGCTGTGTGCTGGAAGCTCCCCCAGTCCTGCCCCCACCCCCGGGCTGCCACCACACTCCACTCCCAGCAGCGGGTCACAGCAAAAAAAAGGTTGGGAACCACTACTCTAGCATTATTTACAAAAATTGTCACAGTAGCCAAGGCCTGAAACTCAGAACTTTTATAGATAAAGGCCACAAATACGGGAGCCCCTAGGGCTGTGCAAAATGGCACTGTTCCATTTCGACTTGCGTTTCAAGCTTTGAATGGAACAGCGTTTTGTTTCGAATTTCATTTTGAGTAGAAACAGCTGTTACGTTTCACTTTGTCAACACAGTGAGGCTGTTTCGACGTTTTGTCCAACCATCGCTCTGAGGAAAGAAACTCAGCCCAGCTGGGCTGAATTTGTTTCCCCCAGCTGGACCATTGCTCAGTTCCCTTCCCCTGTGCTGTGACTGGCTTCCTGCAGCCCGACGGTGGGAGACGCGGAGAGCCAGGGCTGTGCTCCTGGCTGCTGCTGGGAGCGCAACCCTGGTTCTCCCCTGTCTCCCACAACCTCACTGCTGGCTTCAAAACTTGAAATGTTTCAAAGTTTCGAAACATTTTGACTAGCCTTTGAGGCTGTTTCAAAGCCCTTTGGTTCAATTCAATTTCGCTGTTTTGAGCTCATCATGAGTCCAGTGTCGAATTGAAACAGCTGGCGAAATTTCGCACAACTCTAGGAGTCAGTGACTTTTCCATCAAAGATCAATTCCTCCAAATCTTTTTTTCCTTTTCAGGGCATCGTCCATTAAGAGTATGCAAGTCTTTCATACTGTATTGTTACAGCATTTACTAGGAGCCTGAGGCAAACATACTGGTGCTTGTTTTCACTTTTCAGTGGCTCTGAAGTATGTAGAACCTGTTGTCCATTTTGGTAATACTCAAATTTCTGTTGTGTGTTGGAAACAGACCTGAATATGCTGGCTTCAAAAAATTATTTAAAATTTTGGCTTAATAAACTATATGGCCTGAGTTATTCCTGTTAATCACAGAACCGTAAGGCAGGAAGGAAACTTAGAGGGTCATCTAACTCAATCCCCTGCTCAAGACAAAAAATCATTCATGTCTAAGCCATAGCAGACAAATACCTTCATTCTGAAGACTGCCACAACAGAGAATCCACAGCCTGTCCTGCCAATCTACTCCTGTTCATCACAGTTGTCATGAACCCACAATATTTTGAGGTATTCATGGAATGTCACAGTTTCTTGAATTCATTTCACTAACATTTCACATAGCTTCTATGGACAGGTAGCATTAAGCTGTGTTTAGCTTTATCATTATTACATATGCTGTATGCATGAATTATGGCATTTGATATGAACATCATTTTTATGTTTTATATTTTGACAAGGACTGTTTAAGTGGGCAGTGATTAACTTCAGTGTTGCTCCTCTATTCACACTTGAAAACAATTGCTGAGAATTACCATCCAACATGGGTATGTTGGACAGTCAAAAAGACCTTGGAGACCTGGTCTGAGGCACACGAACCAGGATCTTCCAGACAATGACAAATTTACATTTTAAAAAGAGAGGTCTACAGCAAGAATGACACCTAACTATTTAGGAAAGGGCATTACTCACACTTGTAGAAGTAAGAAACAGTATTCTTAGGATACATCTGAAAAGATGTAAATATTCTCCTGGTCATAATTGGACTCGGAAAAACTCCCGGTTTGGTAAACAGATATACACTTTGCGGCAGAGAGGAGGTGGCAGGAAGTTATATGTATAGTATAGGATCTCCAAGAATGCAATGAATAATGTATTCAAGGTACTATTAAACAAAATCCCCTTACTTAATCCTTGCCGTGGGACCAAGTGTTGGTCTTCAGTTTTTCTGGACACAAGGAATAACTAAGCCAAGGGTGGGCAAAATACAGCTCGCAGGCCAAACCTGGCCCATCAAGAGATTTTATGTGGCCCATGACAGGTTCCTCAGCCCTGCCCAGCCCAGCCCAGGTGCAGGGGGGCAGTCAGGGCTGCGGTGCATGCAACAGGTCCCACTGTCCCCAGGCATGCAGCAGGGCTGGGGTGACACAGCAGCCCACCAGCCCCACTGCCTAGGCACCTCAGCCCATCCACTGTGTACTCAGTGCCAGGGGTGCTAAATGAAGTGGGTGGGGTCTCCATGGAGACTGGTCTGGGACCCCCACAGGCAGGATGCACTTGGCTGGCCAGATGGGATGGGGTTGGGAACAGCCAGGGAATGGCATCCAGGAGCAGGACAGGCGGGCAGGGCCAGGTCCAGGATCACAGGGACCATAGTTGCATCTGGGGTAAGGATGTGTCACAATACTTGGAAAACTTGTCCTAATATCCAAGCTAAATCTCTTTTGCTGCATTTTCAGATTCTTGCTTCTCATCATATTCTCTCTGGACAGAGAACAATTGATTCTTTTCTTAACAACCTATTTTATATTTAAAGAATTATCACAACCCCTCTCAATCTTCTCTACTTTTGGTTAGATAATCATAGTTCTTCAAACATTTGCTTGTATGTCAAGTTTTCCACCTCCTTCCAACCATTTTGCTGCTGCCCTCTGGATTCTTTCCAACTTGTCCATTTCTTACTTGAAGTCAAGTGCCCACAACTGGACCCAATGATCCATGATGAATCAAGTGGAAAATATATTTCCCATGATTTGCATGCAACATTCCTATTAACACGTTCCACTACTAGCTTTTTTGCAGCAATAGCACAATTGAATTTATTCAAGGTTGCTGTCCATTTTAAACTGCAGACCCTTTGCTAAAATGCAGGACTTCAGAAATCTGATGCCCAAAATTTTATATTTGTGTATTAGATTGTTCCATCTTAAATGCAATACTTTGCACTTGTTCTTACTGAATTTCATCCAATTTATTTCAGGCCAATTTTCCAATTTATCAAGGTCATTTTATATTCTAATCTTATTTGCCAAAGAGTCTGCTATCACACCCAGCTGGTGGTCATCTGAAAATTTATTACGTATATGCTCAATCCCAGTATCCAAGTCATTAATGAAGATACTGAGCAGTAGTGGACCCTGAACAGTTCCCTAGGGAACCCCACTTGATAAATCCTTCCCTTAAACATAGAGCCTTTGATGACTACTCTTTGAGCCTTATTATCCATCCAATTATAAACCCACCTTTTAGTAGTTATCTCAAACATATTTCTTTATGAAAACATCATGGAAGAGAGTATATCAAGATCCTGGCTAATGCTGAAGTATACTACATTCATTGCTCTCCCTCCATCCAGAAAGTTTGCAATTTTGTTGTAGAAGGAAATCAGGGTGGCTAGCAGAAAGGGTATAGTTTTCAGTTGGGGCAAGTTAACATAGGGGCAGCTTAGAAGGGTCATAGTTCTAATATAGCTAGTGGCTTCAAATTTAAAATCATATTTAAATAGGGTCACCTATTTCATATTTAAATATTAAATCATATTTAAATAGGGTGACTAGGGTGATCTTAGTTTGACTGGGAGAGTCCTGGATTTCAGAAGCTGGTCCTGGCCAGCCACTTTAAAATTAAAATGAGCATCCCAGGCACGGGGCACAGTCCAGCAGGAGGCAGAGCAGCATGAGCTATAAAACAGGAAGCCCTAGCAGGCAGCAAAACTACCCTAAATTTAGCTTTAGTGGAATAATCATTAAAAAGGGAGATGACTGTTAACACCTGTGAAGTAAGGAACAATGGGCCATTAATGGGCCATTGACTCCCTGACCTTCCTGAATAGTAGTACCAGAGCTGCAACATGCAGCCCAGCCCCAGCTGCAGCAGTACCACTCATGTTGGGGGGGGGGGGGGGGGGGGGGGAAGAGGACTGTCCCAGATTTCACATTGTCCCATATAGCCAGCCTATGTTTAAAGAGAGTAAAGAAAACCTGTTTCATGGCATTGATGACATATAGCCTAAACAGACCATTGCCAGCAACCAAATATCACCAGTGCCTGGCAGTTGATCCACTTCCACTTTTTGCCACCAAGGCTAGAGTCTGAGAGGGGATGGGACAGAGCCATCTAAGGATTCCCCCCCCCCCCAGGAAAACCTAAAATGGCTAATTAGGTTGGTTTTATTTGTTAGAGTATCACAGTTGAACAAAAGCCCATGGCAGACTACAGAACCTGGATTTTTATGTGCAATAGGGGCACTGTAAACTGTTTGACACTCATCTGACTTGGCTATAACCAACAGGGTTTAAGTTATACCCATACAGCAACTGTGTGGCTCTGAAGTCAAATTTGTGCTTCTCTGCCTAACAAGCCACTTGTCCATGTATTTATCAGTGCGCTCTAGGAAGAACTTGGATAGTAGATATGGAAATTAACTTCAGGATGTCCTACCACACTACACTGTAGAAAGAGGAAGAGCTGAACTGGTTACACAGACATAACTAAGATATTCTATCCACTACAAAAACAAGAGTGCCAAATTGGATATAATTCCTAGAAAAAGGCACTATTGATAACCAAGCACTCAGCCTTGTAGAATATGCACAAACTGTATTTGGAGATAAGAACCACATTCACAGGAAGGCCCAGTGTTAAGCCACTGGGATCAGTGTCTTAGTTTCCAAATATCCCAACTATTTTTCCAAGGTTGGTTTTGTTTTGTTTTTTAAAGTAACTGTTTTCTTCTAACATTGCTAGTTACAGGATGGTCCAAAAGCTGTTAATTTCCCAGCATGCTCTCATCGCAAGTTATAAGCCTTCATAAAAGGGACAGGGGAATCTTCACCCTAGTGCTACAGAAAAAATCTAGACACATGCTACAGTAAATTGCTCAGGCAAGTGAGGTATCCAGCAATGGTCTTCAGAATAAAAAATAAATAAATAAATAAAAATAGGGTCTATCAATTAGAGAAGTGGCGCTTGGAGCCTATGTGCTGGCATGCCTACAGTTTTTTTTAATGTCTGGCAGGATGTTTTACAAACTAAACTCAGCAAGATTACAATTCCACCAGAAGGTGGTTCAGATGGTTTTGCTAATAATTTTGATCAGCTGAAATGGAGAAAAACATCATTTCATTTATTTGGCTTTTCAAAAAACTGTCAAGTGTAAGCAAGACCATTAATCGCCCCCTCCTGAATACCCCCTCCACCTGGGGGGTGGGGGGGAAAAGGGAACAAAACAAAACAAACCCAAATACATTTACATTTGTTTCCTCATGAAACTAGTCTGTAAAACCAGCCTTTGTCTCCAAAGCTAAGCTTGGTCATTCTTTTTGCATTTCCTTTGCTAGAAGGAAATACATGTTTCTTCAGAAAATTCACTGAAGGCTGGCATTGCTCCTGCTGCAAACATGTAAGTGCTAACCACCATATATTGGCTTTTGTTTTAATAGCCTTTTAACCAACTTTGTTAATGGACTGAATGCAATTTAGATATGGAACTTGGCTAAAACGTAGCTTCAATTGGCTATTAAAATTTAAGAGCCAACTAAGATAGCTAATTACAAAAAAGCTCCAGTGATAATGCTAAGCAGAATTGGTAATAGCAAATGACAGTCTGTCTAGTCTTATTCCCAAAGGGAAAGAAACTCTTAACTGAGAAGTCAACCAGACAATGTGCAGAAAACTTAATTGCATTACTGGTATTATGGCATCCCAAATCTGGCAGCTCACTGGGACAAAACAGTGAGTAAAGTCTGTCAAACTACTCAGGAAAGCAACTGACCCTTTTTATATATTAGCTTCAGCAGATTCCACAAATTACTGCTTTAAGGTCTAACCTTTTAGGAAAAATTTCTGTAAATAAACCATTGAGGTTTAAGACCATCAACAAAGTATCATAAAAAACCCCTGATACCTATCCTGAATTAGATTCTCCCTCCAGATGCTTTAAATTAGAAAAAATATAAACAACTATTTGTCTGCTAAATATTCACACTAAAAGCATTCTTTGCTTCATTATCAATACTCTCATTACACCATCAGTTGAAGTACAGACTAGATCTCCTATGAAGATTTATCATGTATGGTGGCCACTTTGAAAATGTAGGTAGTAGAGTCTTTAACATTCTCTACTCAAGTGTCTCCCTGCTGTGCCTGTAAATGTCAGTCCAGTTTTTTCACGGCTGTGCGCACAGATTAGAAACAGCAGGAGAGCTTGGGAGTATGACTACAATACCAGTAAGGACACTTGTCTTCATGGCACTGCTCAAGTGATTCTTGGAATGCAGGACCCTGCTGTTTTCTAATATTTACACACAACTGGAGTCATCAAGAGCAGTAAATGCAGTCTAAAGGCAGCTTGCTTCTTTTGTGTTAGGGGCTTTACATTCATTCAAATGGGAATGACAACAAAAAGTACATCCCCCCCCCAAGCTGTGTATTTCTCTACCATTTTGCAATACAAATGTAACTATGCACACTGTATTATGAAAACCTTCCTCTCTGCTCTTCCTTACCTTCCTCATCCATTAAGGATCATTGAAGTTCACAGGGAGTCACCAGAGCTGCTTGACCACTAGCTATTGTGTTTTGACAAGAGCAGACGCAGCCTGACAAAGTATTCACCTGGACTCTAGTGCCTTTTTGCTTCTTAGAACATTTTATAGGAAGCACTTCACTCAAGATGCTATTCTTTTTTGTTACCAAGACCTGAGATTAGTGTATTTTAATGTCAGGATCTGAGGCAGAAGAATTTGAAAAAACTCAGTGCATCTTAGGAGGCTTTCTTCTCACATACCCTAAAACTTCTTTGTGTATTGAAGTTTGGTCTTATTATATAATATCAAATAGAAGCCTAGTTGTGGATGGGTGAGAGGATTTGGAAGAGTGGTGACATACCAGTAAAATTCACATGCATTGTAATTTAATGTTCAATAATCAACAATAAAATATAAAAAGAGAGTGAATAATGCTACCTTTGAATCATAGAAAATTAGGGTTGGAAGGGACCTCAGGACATCTCATCCAAACCCCTGCTCAAAGCAGGACCATCCCTAACTAGATCATCCCAGCCAAAGCTTTGTCTAGCCAGGTCTTGATAATTTCCAAGAATGGAAACCTCTCTGGATGACCTGTTCCAGTGTTTTACTACTCTCCTAGTGAAAAAATTCCCAATATCTAACCTAAACTTCCCTTGCTGCAACTTGAGACCATTGCTCCTTGTTCTGTCATCTGTCATCACTAAGAACAGTCCAGCTCCATCCTCTTTTAAACTGCCTCCCCTTCAGGTAGTTGAAGGCTACTATTAAATACCCCACGGTCTTCTCTTCTGTAGACTAAATAAACCCAGCTTCCCCAGCCTCTCCTCATAAGTCATGTGCCCTAGCCCCTGAACCATTTTGTTGCCCTGAGCTGCGCTCTCTTTAATTTGCCCGTATCTTTTCTGTGGTAGGGAGCCCAAAACTGAACACAGTATTTCAGATGTGGCCTCACCAGTGCCAAACAGAGGGAAACAATCACTTCTCTTGACCCAGTGGCAACACACCTATTCCCTGTCAGCAACAAATTACAATTTCTGTTTTCTTGCCGACAACACATCTCTAGCTGGCTGTACGATGGGTCAAGGATGGCACCTTAGAGCAGTGTTCCCCAGGCTTTTGATATTTGGGGCCAATTTTTTTCTGGAATAAAATTAGCAGCACACTTCACCCTTTCACCTGAAAAGTTATGCATACAAATTCATGCAGCAGTGCCCACCCCCACCGACCAAATGAGCAGTGCCAAGCTGGTCCATGAGCCAAATGTGGCGTGTGGGCCTGATCCTGCAACATGGGGCTGATTGGTGAGGACAAATCCCACGCCGTAGAGCTTAGAAATTTGGCAGTGCAGATCAATGGCAATGCTATTTGCCTGTGCTTTTCCACTGCCAGATTTCCAGACCCCTGGGGAGTACCACAGGCCAGATGACATGGCTCCACAGGCCAGATCCGATACCAAAAGTATCATTTTTCACAACATTTCCACCCTCTTGCAGCACCCTTTAAGAAAGAAAATGAATAGCAGCCTTCCCTTTATTCTGGGAAAGAAAACTCTATGGAATTCAATGCATTAATATATGGTAAACCACTAACATTGTAAAGTCTTGTCATGTTTCTTTTATACTTATGCAAATGCACAGAAAGCCTCCTGTATATTTCTTCCATCATACAATGACCAGGTCAAATGTCAGGTGGCAATAGATGGTATCCAGTTTTCCACTTTAAAAAGTTGCAATTTTATGAACACAAAATTTCCTTGTTTAAAGAGAAAGGAAAATCTGATTGATCATTTAATCATTGAAACGCACACACTTTATATTCCAACATCCCCATTTATTTCAGAATGTAGACAGTTGGATAACTAACATTATATAAGCATTTAAATTAGCAAGAACAAACAGTGGTATACCAATAAAGTTCATTTATTCCTAGATGTTGCTTAAACAGTTAGCAATTTTTTGTAAAGCAGCTTTCTTCAGAAGACTTATGTCTGTTGTTTCGGTTTAAAAGAAAGTTACTTGCATTACCTAAGTGCAAAAGGTTTTCAAGCTTCAAGGTAAAACAATGATCGCCGATCTCAAAACTTTCCAAGAAATGCCTGGGATTAGGAGGGGGGCGGGGGAAGAAAAGAAAACACGGCAGTTCAGCATAAAAGTGCTTTAAAAATGGAATAAAAATTTTTTAAAAAGTCATCTTACCAAGCAGCAAGGACAAAAGATGATTTTCATGTGTTAAGCACAAGTCAAGCTTTCCCTAAAGTGAGAAAGGAAAGTGTAAGAAAATGGAAAATGTATAAGTAAAAAAAGTTACATAAAAAAGGGAAAGAAGTGGGCTTATACCCTTCCTTGCTTCTTTTTGGTAAAAATAAAACATGGCTTTTGTAGGGTTTCCAAAAGAAATTCAGGTCTTGCCTAGTGTCTTTCCCCAGGAGACTATGGATACCTAGAGAACTGATATGAGGACGGCATAATTAGGCAAAGGAAACTTGATGAACTGAAGTTCAGCCACATTACAAAATTTAAATGCGTCAGAAGATGTTTTTCCAGTAATTTCATTACATAAACACAGGTGTAAGAGAAAATAACCAATATGATTGCTGAAATCTGTACTTTAACATTAAATTTTGTAGTGTAAGCCAAGCCTGACTGAATTAAGTGATAAAACAAACACCTGTGAAATAGTTGAACAAAAGGTATCTAATTATTTGCTGTTTCTTCCCCTCTAATTAGTGCTATATCTACATATCAGACCTCCAATAAGTGTTCATGCAAAACCAGGGAAGACTAGAAGCAACATGGCTAATATTTCTAAAAAACCAACATAAAAGGGAAAAAAAAAAGAAAAACTTGAATGGTTGTGGGCTCCAGCAGTGAAAAAATTTCATGTCTCAATACTAATCTGAAGAGGAAAAAAATAATTTGTACAGACTAAAATCAACTTCATTTCAAAGTTGGGGGAAAAATCTGTATTTATGAGAATTAAATTGTACATACAGTGCACAAATATTTTAATAAAACATTTATTCTTCAAAAGTGGGTAGGTACAAACTTCAGCAGTTGTCATACAAATCCTGTAAAATAACTGAATGTTTAAAAAAAAGGAAAGAAAAATTCCAGTGCTACAGGAACTGAACAAAGAATAGTTGGGGAAAAGAACACGTTATTTTGGTTCATCTACTTCTGGACTCTCTTTTTAGTTCTTGGGTTTTTCTTAGTTATCGGTGAGGTCGCCTTTGTTTTGGTTGCTCCTGACTCTGTAGTTCAAAACACAAACAAAAAGTCAAGTCAATCTTCATATACTAAAGGATAGCAAGAAGGTTTATGGCAAAATAAGTTTTTCACAGCATTCTAAAAGGGTAAACTCAAATAAAATTAGTAATTAGACTTTAATTCATACTACAAATTAGATAACCCATCCCAGGCTCTCAATATCCATAACTATCTTTTTAAAGATATATAAGACCCCAATCTTCTTCTCAGACTGTCAGTTATTCTTTAACACTATGGTAACAAACTGACATCTAAACAGGACCCTCTGCCAGAAATTCCTCAAGCTTCTCATTTTTCCCCATTATTAAAAAATGAAGCTTAAACAACAAAAAATTGGCTCCGCCTTTCGTCAGAGGATCCAGATCCAGTTTGAAGGAAAGTAAGCTGTAAACTGGACAGTCTGCCTTCTTTATAAAGAAACAGAATTGGATGCAAAAATCACTGCAGTCTTACTGATACTTTTCTACCCAATAGAAAGGACAGAAAAAATTGACATAAATCAGAACAAGTGGCAGTCACAACAAACAAAAATAAAATATCTGAATAAAAATTAAGCATACATGACCATTTCCAGAAACATAGAGACCATTCAAAATCAGTATTATGCCATTTAATACTACTACTGCTCATTTCTTACTACCATATCTGTGACCAAATCAGGTATTGCTAGGTTTGTGTTCAATCGGAAGTCATTTTAAGAGGGGCTGATTGCTTAACAGAGGAAGCCAGGGCTAATTCAAGTTGTGTAAATAATCAATTTTGGTTTGGTTCCTGCATTGACCAATAAGAAAAACCTGAGATGACTGGCTCTGTGGATGCAGGAAGTAGTGGACATGATATATCTTGATTTTAGCAAAGCTTTTGATACGGTGTCCAACAATATTCTCACAAGCAAGCTGAAGAAATATGGGTTAATTGAATGGCCTGTAAGGTGGATAGAAAACTGGCTGGATCATCAGGCTCAGACAGTAGTAATCAATGGCTCTATAGTTGGCAGCTAGCCTCAAGTGAGTGCCCCAGGAGTCAGTCCTAGGGCCAGTTTTATTCAATGTTTTCATTAACTACCTGGAAGATGGCATAAAGTGCACCCTTAGCAACTTTGCAAATGACACCAAGCTGGGGGGGAGTAGTAGATACCCTGGAGCAGTGGTCTCCAAAGTAGGGTGCGCATAAGACAATCCATTGAGGTGCGGGAAGAAAATATTAAAACTTCTATTTATATATTTTTTATCTATATATATTGTACATAATATATTAGTACAGTAGTACATGTATATAATTTATAAATAAATAAATATACATATATTGGGGGTGCATGCTCAAAACATTTTTACTGATGGGGTGCGCAATCAAAAAAGTTTGGAGACCACTGCACTAGAGGATAGGGCTAGGATTCAGAGGGACCTCAACAAATTGCACAATTGGAACAAAAGAAATCTCATGAGGTTCAATAAGGACAAGCGCAAAGTCCTGCACTTAGGACAGAACAAACCCATGCACCGGTACAAGCTGCAGAAACCTGGGGATTACAGCGGACAATAAGCTTAACATAAGCCAAGTGTGCCCTTGTTGGGAAGAAAGCTAACAGCATATTGGGCTGCACTGCCAGCAGGTTGAGAGAAGTGATTCTTCCCCTCTATTCAGCACTGGTGAAGCCACAACTGGAGTACCGTGTCCAATTTTGGACATGGTACTACAGAAAGGATGTGGACAAATTGGACAGCAGTGGATGGCAATGAAAATAGTTAGAAGGCCGGCACATGATTTATGAGGAGAGATTCCTGAAACTAGGCTTATAACATCCAGAAAGACAAGAGGGAATTAAATAGCAGCCTTCAACTACCTGAAGGGGGGATTCCAAAGAGGATGGATCTAGACTGTTCTCAGTGGTGACAAACAAGAGAACAAGGAGCAGTGGTCTCAAGTTGCAGAAAGGGAAGTTTAGGTTAGATATAAGGAAAAGCTTTCATGAGGAGAGTAGGAAAGCCCTGGAACAGGTTACGCAGAGAGGTTGTGGACTCTCCATCCCTGGAGATTTTTAAGACCTGGCTAAACAAGGGATGGGATGATCTAGTTGGGCGTGGTCCTTCTTTGAGCAGGGGATTAGACTAGATGATATCTTGACGCCCCTTCCAACCCTCATTTTCTATAATTCTATTAAATGTTTATGCTGTTTTCTTTTCCTTTTATGGCTCAAGCTATTTGTGGAATTCAACCCAAATTTGCAACTGTTTTCAATCACCCCTAAGCTAATGCATTTTGTCACTGAACATATGTCTAGCCCTCGTATTAATCCTACACAAGTCTTAAATGCAACCTCTTGTGACAGTAACTGCAACTGGTTGAGTATTCAGTAAAACATTTCTTAATCATTTTATTCAAATCCATTGTTCTTATTCTTGAACTCTGATAAAGGGTAAAACAGAAGTGATCAAATGTCCTTTTCCAAAAGAAAAGACAAGCTAATATTTCCCTTTCTACTGGGATATTCTGAAAACCATCCAACTTTAGTTAATCTGCTTCCATTAAGAGCAATACTCCACTAACCCATTCAACAGAAATAGAAGAGAAATGGTGATATTTTATTTTATTTAAGGCAAGAGTTCATTAAACAATTCTGCTAAAAGAATTAATCCATCCATCTCTCATACCAGAGAGGCCTCCCAGCATGAAAACCAGGACATAAGTGAAAAAATATCAAACTTTTTTGGCTGTAAGCAGGGAAAAATTAGTTTTCAACTTTATTTGTGTTTAGAAATCACATAACTGAACTAAGTCAGGCAAGGAGACTAGACTGTAAGAGGGAGCCAAGAGGCTCCTGTTACTCGGACAGAGGGGCAGCAAGAGGAATATCCCCGGTGGGGAGGAGACTGCATGTTATGGACAGGTTGCAGGGGAATAAGCAGCCAGGGACTCGCAAGGTGATGGTGCCTATTGTGGGGTTAGCTGCCCAGCAATAGGACAACAGGGCAGAGTATTAGGGAGCCTGCTGAAGCAGCAGGGTAGCAGCAGTAAGCTGCCCTGAAGGCAGCCTGGTCACCAGACCCAGAGAGCATGCCAACCATGGGTGGCTGATGAGACACCTGACAGGAAGGGGCGGGACTTAGGAGGCACAAAAAGCCAGTGCCTGAGACAACGCAGTGAGTCTGGCTCTGTAGGCTACCCAGGAAAGAGCTCTGAACTAAAAAGGCTGCTGAGACATGCCTGGCTGACAGCAGAACTGCTTTGAGGACTGCTAGTATGACATTGAAGGTTTGCAGAGGAATATAACCCAGGCTAGGAGAAAGTCCTGTAGCCCAGCCAGCAAGCTGGTGGGTAACTTGGACCCAGTGTGGGGAAACTGTGTTACAACCGGAGGGCTAACCCTTTTGTTATCACTTACACCAGTGGTTTGTGAATGGGGCACCTGAGTGGGGTATATTCTGGTTAACCCACAGTAGGGTGCCTGAGGGGCACTGTATTTAACAACAGTGGGGTGCCAGGGGCACACCAGTGTTTTGGAGTCCTCCACGGCGCTAGGGTCAAGACAAAGGCAGCTGGAGACTGAGAAAGCCAACACCCAAGAGAAAGAGAGAGAAGCAGCCTGAGGCCAAGAAGGCCAGGGGCCCAGAGGGGCAGAGACTAGAGCCCAAGAGGACGAGACTGGGGCTGGAACATAGAAGCCATGTCTGGCACAGCGCCTAAGCAGAAAGGGCCCAGCTAAAGAAAAGGGGTGGAGGCTGGGAAGGCCGAAGCCCCAACAAGGGAAAGTAATTAAATGGCAACACCTGCAAGGCATGGGTATGAATGCAGTGGAGGTCTGATGCCATGAATAGCCCGCAAGGCGACAGGTTACCTGGGGGGGAGGGCACAGACAGGCCAAGAGAATCCACTTGGCACATATGGGGCAGGATTGGGACAGAGGGCCCAAGAGGGACCTGCTGGCTGCAGGACAGATGAGGTATTCTCCCTTTTCATCTATCAACTCATTACATCAAGACATGGCAGAAAGGGAACAGGAAGGGGACCCAGGGAGCAGAGCAAGAGTTACAAGGCCATCAGGGGGAGTCACAGCTGCCCCTAGGGCCCAATCTTGTTACAGAAAGCAAAAAAAAAAAAATTGCCACAAAGTCCTAAAGAACTGAAACTAACCTAGAAATAGATTGAAAACCTAAAGAGGGAAGAAAACATTGTTTACTTAATCAGTTAGACAGAAAATAAATTTAGCATTGATGAAATTCCTTTAATGGCCTAAAACAGGGGTTCCCAAACTGTGGTATGTGTACTCTTGGGGCTACAAAAGACATCTCTGGGGGTACACAGGAGAAACTGGGTAGTGGCAAATTTAATTTTAATTATTATAATAGGCATTTAAGGGGTATGCTGCTAGGGGTACACAGACAGCTGGTAAATCTGGAACGAGGTACACTAAGAACAAGTTTAGTAACCTCTGGTCTAAAAGAAGCTGGTCACAAGCAAGGCATAGATTTCCTAGAAGATAAGATTGCATATCTCACTCTTGCACAGTTCAGTCTTCTAGGACACAGTATTATATGGGCAAGAAGAGGGCAGGTGTGTGCGCGCCACTACACAGCTTATTTCAAGACTGGGAACAACAGACAGATACGCCAGGACTGAGCTTAAAACTCTCCAAAAAACTCAGGGGAAAAGTTGGAAAGCAGGGGCATATTGTGACACACCAACAGTGAAATACTGCAGTGCAGTGTTTTGAGAAATGTCCAAAAGACTGAAGGATACATAAAGAACAGGAGACTTCTTCACTTCAGAACAGAAAAACAAAGTATTATTGACTTTCACCGACTCCGGTACTCAATATTTGGTAAACACACTGAGAAACTGGAGTTCCAAGGCCCAGCATTTACACCCTGCTTAAAGGGAGTGGGGAAAGGTGAGTCATTCTGAGAAGCAGGAGAGTAGTTCCTGAGGATTTTAAGCAATTTCTAGGCTGTGTCAATGGAACTAATGTTCATGGGTTTAGACCAAAGACCATGCTCCAGCTTGCATGGACACAGCAGAAACAGCATGCATACCATTCTACAGCTTAGCAAGAGCAGCACCTGCTTAGAATACACTCTTCCAGTAGAAAACTTCCAGCAAAGGTAATAAGACCAGCGGGAATTTTGAAATGTAATGTTACAAGGCCCTTTTTTGTCTTTAACAAAGTGTTTTCAAGATCATTAGGCTGGGCTAAATGTTGGCATGTACAAGCTGTATGTTGGAGACTACAAAGTAACTCAACTAAGTTGCCAAATGATAAAATCATTATTTGTTTTTCACATGTATGCACAATATGTTTATAAACTTCTTGAAGTTCACTTTCTTAATTGCAAGACAGTATTTTAATGTTATACAACCATGAACAAATGTTTATATAATTTCTGTATCCTGAACATTATCACCCTGAAACAAAAGCAAACCAACCTATCAGAAAATCTACACAAACTGAAAACACTTGTTTTAAAAGCAAGTGAGAATTTTGCATTAATGAAGAATCTTTTTTTCAAATTATTTTAAAGACTCATGAATGCTAGAGAGCTTGCAAAAAATGGATGAACCAGCTATTCTGTTCTATGGAGGTACCTAAACCATGCTCATCACTATACTATCTGTGTGCCTTCTAGGAGCACATTAAACAATGTGACTATACATCTGTCATGCATTTGCTCTCTCATTTTGTCCCCAGGGGAAGAAGTGTGTGCAGTGGAGTGTCCTGTTTTGATAGTAAGAGCTTCAGTTTTTAAAATATACATATTGTTCTTTGTTAGAGAAAGCATGGGTCCTACATTTAGAATAGGTGAAACAGGTGTGGGAGAATTTATGTTGCTGAGGACATTCAAGGCAGTGGAAAATTTCCATTTCCTGGCAAACAAGCCTTATCCTTGTTGTGAAGAGCTCCACTTTGAGTATCAAGATTTGAACAGAATTTGAAATCTGAAAGGGAATCCATATGATGAATTTATAGTAGCCTACACTTCTTAGAAGATGAGCTGTAGCATTCTATGGGAGTTGGGAGTTTCCCAACTGCTGAGGTTTCATGGACGGACATATTACATTGCTATAATCTACCTGAGAAAATGACAAAGTGTTCAGACACTGAACACTTTCCAAGTGAAAACCAACTGAAAGTCCAACTGAAATCTTTCCAAGTGAAAATCGCTTCAGAAATGCTTCAAAAAGGAAGAGTTTCATCCAGGGGATCCATATATGCCCCTATACCTAGGGACCTACTAACCTTTGGGGCTTTTTACTCAGAGATATTGCTCCACCATGAAAGTTTCCCCCTCCCCTCATACCAAATTGAGTTTCTGCAAAAATCATGAATTCAGTATATCCCTACCTATATCCCTCCTGGCTGCAAGGTTTCAAAATGCTGCAATTTTCTCCAGCGCCTTCAAGGGGGATTAGATCAGGTGACAACACAGAGGTGGGCAATTATTTGGGCCTGCGGGCCAGAGAAATCTGGTGAGCTGTCACAGGCTGGGTCAGCGCACTCCTCTTCCAGCACGCAACAGCTCACCAAAAGTCCTTAAGTGGCTCTACTGAGCTCATCCCAGTGGCTGGGATGGGCCAGAGGCAGGCAGGGAGAGGCATCCAGGGACCCAGAGCCATGACAGCATGGGGCTAAGGCCAGAGCCTGGGGCAGAGCCATGATCCACTGCTTGCAATCCTCTGTGCCAGGTACCAGTTGTGCAGGCCAGGGCATGCGAGGAGTGGATCACAGCTCTGCTCTGGCCCCATGCTGTCACCACCCAGTGATCCCAGGGTCTTGATGAAAACCAACCTGGACCTGAGCAGGCAAGGCAGGGAGGATGGGGCCACAGGTGGGCAGTGAGCTGCATCTGGGGCCAGGATCTTGAGGCAGTGACAGCATGGGGCAGGGGCCTGGACCCCGGGAAGAGCCAGGATCTGCTCCGGACATGCTTCTGTCCTTGGAACCCGCACCCATCACAGGGATGTGCAGGCAGTGAATTGCGGCTCTGCCCCAAGCCCCACACTGTCAGTGCCCTGCAATCCCAGCCTCGCATGCTCATCCCACTACCGAACACTGCTCCCCAGCTGCCCACGTCACACACCCTGCCCATGCAGGTCTCACCCCTGGTGGTGGGTGTGGGGTGGACAAGTTGGGGTGCCTGGGCAACAGGGCTGGGTCTGATGGTGGTGGTAGCTGGAAAAAGCTGCTGCTGCAGCTGCCAGAAAGCAAATCCGGCCACAGTGCCACCCCAGTCCCACTGTGCACCCAGAGGCAGCAGGATTGGCCACAAGTACCACAGCCTGGGCTGCCTATGACTGAGGGACTCACCGCAGACTGGACAAAACCCTTCAATGGGCTGGATCTGGCCTACAAGCCATATTTTTCCCCACCCGAAGCTACAACAACCTGCAGCCGTGGTCCTAGCTCACTGCTCCCCTCACTGGGTCATGAAGTAGGGAGGGGAAAGCAGAGAAGAGAGGTGAGCAGCGATGGAAAGAGTGTGGCAGGGACGCCTAAATACATCAAACCTCTCTCCGTCCCCTCAACAGGGAATGAGCAGAGGGGATTGGGGCTGGTGGGCCCAGCTCTGCCATCAGTGGGGATTGCAGGGGTCTAGCAGGGATGGCAGAGGCACAAGCCTGATTTCACCCCTACCCCATGCCATCTTCATGAATGTGTAACTAGTAAGTGAAAAAACACTCCAGAATAGGACATCATTTAAGGAGCTGTTATTTCTGAGTATTTCAGCCACTTTTGAAATGTTTTGGAATGCTTCAGAAGGCATATACATTTGTACAGCTGACCCTTTGAAACATTGTTAGGGCTGTCCACAACTTAAGACATACATAGCCAAGATCAACTGGTTCTACACAACCAGAAATGATACAGCACTGTTCACAGATGCTGCTATAAACATCAGGAAGGAAGTGCTAGTGTTTGATTATTAGTTTAAAAAAATACATCTTTGCGGACACACACCTTCCACCAAAAACAGCATTACAGCTGCCAAGTTTTCAAAAGGTTTTCCTCTGCCTATCAGTATCAATTCCATCTTACCTAGATTCAGTATTAGCCAGCTGTTTTTCATTAAACCATTGTTCCAGTTTGGTGACATGTTACTTTTCTTTGCAGAGTGTTTAGAGGACCCCTTTCTTGGATGGTAATCTGAAAAGTTTCCTACCAGAAAAATACTGTAGTGCTGGAGAGGGGAAGGTTAAGATGGAATAGGGCTTATATGGCTTTTACTGGTAGCCTTGCAGAGATAGTATAGCCATTATGGTCAAGGAAATATGTAAGAGGCAAAGATTAGCTGGTGGGGTAGTAATTATTTTGTTGGGCCTACTGTACAGTTGAGAGACATCTTAGACAAGCTTTCAGGCTCAAGACCTTTCCTAGACCTCTCCTAACTATACAGTTGGTCCAATAAAAAAATAAATCACCCCAAGGGTAGATTTGATTTAAATTACTGGTCAGGAAGCCCTGATTTAATCACTGTTTTCTACAAAAAGTACATTCTCGTTGTTTGATATATCCTTAATACATATAATTCACAACTCAGAGATAGATGTAGGTTTCATTTTAAGAAGGTACACACGATGCATTTAAAGTGGTGATTTATTTCGGTATTTTTTCAGATTAATTTTGCAGCTACATCAAAAAACAGAATTATGATTTGGTTATTTTATTTATGAAAGATAACTGAGGCAGATACTTGTGAAGTCACTAGGAGGTGAACTATCTCCAATTCACTAGATGAATCATGGATACTTGTTTGGGGGATATTTTTGCCACACAGTATTAAGAGGACAACAACCACCAACACGAGAAACCACAAGCAGTAAAATTTATTTATTTAACAATAACCTTATGTATTTTGGATATTTTTTTTCAACAATAAACACGTATAATTATTTTAACTAAAGGTGCACCAATATATCAGTCGCATATTGGACTGGTACCGATGAAAGGAAAATTAACATTATTGGCTATCGGCTTTTTTGGCCAGTGTAGCTGATGATAATGTCACCAATAAATGCCACGCACATGTGCACACCCGCACATGACCAGGAATGCAGCCCCACAGGTAGGTCTATGAGGAGGAAGGGGCACAGGAGTGCAGATCAAGGTCCCCCATGGTGAGAGACAGAGTAGTGCTGGGGCAGTGCCAGATGCTGCCCAGCCAAGACAGTGAATGGGACCCTGGGGCCGGGAACAGGACAGAGCTGCGGGCGGCTCATCTAGGGGGTGCAGGAGGATGGGAGGTGGCTCCCCACCACTGCATGCACCTCCAGGGGACATATGGGGGGCAAGTGCCTCCCCAGATTTGCATGTGAGGCAGAAGCAGGCTGCTTGCTGCAGGCTTGGGGCCAAAGGAAGCTCTAGTCTCTTCCTGATAGGAGGGCTGGGTGGATGGCAGTGTTGGGAGGGACAGCTATGGTGGGGCTAGGGTGAATTTTAGGATGGCTATAGCTTCCCAAATCCTCCCCTAGTGCTTCTCCTGCCCAGGTCAAACCAATTTGTTATCTTTCCCTTGGGAGCCCTGCATTGGTCATGCATCCTGCCTGCCCTGCAATGCAGGTCTCCCAAGGAAGAGGCATCAGAGCAGAGTGCCATGAGTAGAGGCAGTGATGTGGGGGGAGAAGGCTATAGTCACCCCAAAATTCACTCAAGCCCCTCTGTAGCCCCTCTTCCAGCACTGTCACAATCCACCCCATGCAGCTGATGCCGTCCCACCCCTGCCTGCTCTGAGCCTGCCCCCCCTCCCTCGCCCCCAACTGGGAAGAGGCAGTCTTCTTCTACCCTATGCTCAAATCCAGACCGGGGGGGGGGAGGGGGAGCACATGCCCCCTGTACCTCCCCTAGAGATGTATGCAGCAGCAGGGAGTTGCCCCTCCTCCCCACCCTCCTATGGCCCCTGGACAAGGCACCCGCAGCTCCATCCTGTTCCTGGCCCCAGGGTCCCATTCACTGCTCTAACTAGGTGGCACCTGTGCCACTCCCTCCCTCACTCTGGGAGCCTTGATCTGCTACCCCCACCATGCCTGTTCCCCTCCACAGATGTACCTGCAGGGTGCTGCTCACCAGGTTGCATTCCTGTAAATCGGCTATCAGATGGATATCGGCCGATATGACTGGTTAATAATTGGCTATTAATATCAGCCAAGAAAACATTTATCAGTGCACCCCTAACTTTAATAAAACAGTCATATGTATTTTTGAATTTTTAACTATTTTAGATATAAACGTGACATATGTTTTTAAGTAGAATTAAACAGATCATTGTACCCAGATCAACATAAAAAACTTAAGATACTGGGTTATGCAGTAAACTGAGTCTTCACCTTCCTCTTCCTGTTTACTCATAGACTGGAAAAGACCGACAAACTTTTCTGGTTTTTCAGTTCCCAAGCTACGTCTCAATTTAGAATGAATTAGTCCAAAGGAAGAAAATATTCTTTCTACACCTTCAGAAGACTACTGCTACTGCTGTTAAAAGCTGGATTATCACTTCAATAGTCTGTGATTTTCACCAATTCACTGGTGTGACCTTCTTTAGAACCTCATCAGCAAACATATATTTCTTGCATGGTTCACCCTTAGCCCTGAAATTTAATAGTTGGTATTATGGAGGGATGATTGCTGGATGCCCATGTCATAACCAACTCTTCTTCTTCAGTAGTTAAAGATTGACCCTCGTACTGAGTATTGAGACCACTGGCAAGAAAATGAGCTGGAGATAGTGCTTGATCCATTCATTTTTTTAATGCCTGTAATTTAACTGTGTCATTGCGTATTTCTCTTGTCAAGGCCTCACTCAGTTCCTTCCAAATTTCAACAGCATCAGCAATAAAACAGCGATTTCCCTGCACTTTGTTCAAGGCTACAAAAATAGGCTTCAAGATAGTCAGCATATATTCTACATTTCTGTTTAGTCCAATGCGGAGAACTTTGGCTCTTACAAGTCCATCTATTTTGTCACAATTTTGTTCACAAATTGTCATCAGATCAGGCCAGTTCTCAATATATCACTCAAAACAGGCCACTACTGAGTTCCACTGCACATCTTGTGGGAGATTTAGTTTGGTTCCTCCTGCTTTCTTCAGAGCAGCTGCTGCAAAGTAGTTGTTACACAGAAGTATTTTGCTATTTCAGCAACATTAGCCTTCATTTCTGGAGCACTGAAGTCTTGGGCTAAGAGGTGTATCAAATGAGCACAGCAGCTATGTGTTATTAGCTTGGGGCTTTCTTCACTTTCTTCAAGATTTCTCATCTTTGATACATTTGCAGCATTGTCTGTGACAAAGCTGCTAGTAGACACTGGAATTTTTTTTCCACAGCTTGCTACACTTTTACTGCTACTTCTTGTAAGTATTCTGCTGTGTTGGCATTTCCTTATGTATCAATTGTTTCTGTAAGGTAGCCAGTTCCTTCTTCTGTTGTCATAAAAGCACATATTACTGGATCATTGTGGACACTGTTCCACCCATCAAGACTCAGATTAACAATTTTCCCCTCTAGACTTTTTGCACACAGTTCACTTTCTCTCTCATACACTTTATCGAGCAATTTACCTGCTATATTTGCTCTACTGGGTGGACTGTATCTTGGTCATAATGACTGCACCATGTCAATGAAGTGTGTGTTCTCAACCATATGGAAAGAAGAGTTTGTTGCATAAACAAAACAAGCAATTTTTCCATCAGTTACCTCTTGCTATAATCTGCTGGTTCTTATTACAAATTTATCTATGGCTCTTTCTGGATGATGGAGATTTTTTTTTTTTTTTTTTTTGCTATGGGTGATATACTATGTGGCATACATTTGACTGGAACACTGGTATCATTAGCGGATAACTCTGAAACTGTAGACAGTGATGATGCTGTTGAAGATGGATAGTCAGAATCATGTGTTGAGGATGAACCCTCCTGAACTAAAGAAGTCAATGCAGTCACTACAGTACTGCTCATTTAGTATTACTCACTGCACTCAGTACTAGTTTAGAAGTGAAACTGTAAAAGGAAGATCTGCTTATTTCATTCATTATTTTATATCACAACTGCATTAAAAATACAATAGCTTCACAAAGTAACAACTATATTTTTGCTCAAACGTTTTGTTCCATTCATCTTCAAATGGCTGCCTTCTGAGAAGGAGCACTTCTCATGATGTTTCATTCAGGTAACCAGGCCTTGCACTTTTTTGTTGCGCTGTCTGCATTTTGCACACAGGCCTGTCTTGCCCACAGGTAGAGGAAATTCATTAAAAATATTCCCAAACAAGGTCTTACAACCTGGCAAGCCTCCTGCCATGATAGGTTTTCCTTTCTATCATACCCTTACTAGATCTGGAGAGGCTATACTCAGACACTTATCCCTCAAGACTTCTGGAATATTCTGCTCAAAATGTTACACTCTTGTTTCCACTGCCGCTCCCTCCTCACATTTCTCTCAACTCCTCCTCCTTGCCCAGATCTCCTCCACCCCCAATAATCCTCTGTTCATTTAACTTCTTGAAGCTTTGCCCTTTCAGAGAAAGGTAAGGGCTTGACTATGTACACAAACTTGCAGAGAGACAACAGGGCTGATGGGTAAGTAATCGAGTCTGTTATCTCTCATCTCCATATGCTACTATTAACAAAGATGTTATCTCTGGAGACACAAATACACAGTTTGAGAACTGAAATGAAGCATGACAAAGATGCTTAATGGGATCTTCTAGACTGAGCACTGAGTCTGATTGGGTAGAGTGGTTTTCTTTAATCTGTACTCAGCTATAGAGGAGCCTCTGGGAACCCCATAAGAACCCCCATTAGAACAGGCCCCTAATACAGTCCATGGCCTGTTGTGACCTATTTATAAAACTATTTTAAAAAGGTTACACGATTAAATAGTACATAATTAGAAGTTAAAATCCCTATTCCATGATGATACCTTTGAGCTTTAATATATATTAAATTAAAACCATCCTTATATAGGGTTTTAAAAAAAAAACGAGCAACTTAACAAAAAATAATAAAATATGATTAAATAAAAAATCCGAATTTTTTTTTAAATCATTGATTTTTATCCACCCTGATCACCCCAAAAAATCTTTGCTTCTTGGGGATTATTATTTATATGTAGAAAGCAGGCTCTGAGAAGAAGGCAGCAACAGTTACAGAAGCCAAAGGAGTAAAGCTTGAGTAAAGCTGCAAACACCAAAAGCAAGTTCAAACCTGGGTGCAGCACCAGAACTGAACATGCCATTTAGAAGCCAACAACCTAAGACCAAATCAGTGAAGAGAGAAGGAAAAACAATTCAATATGGTGACTTTTTTCCTTTAAAAGAATGAAAGAGCAAACAAGGTTTATGGTTCCCTAAAGCATAGGCTTCAAGAACCTTCCTGTTGGGGAAGGCTGCACAAATAAAATAGGAAATCCTGAAGGGCAATGCTTACAAATGCTTAAACTAGGGGTGCCTTGAGATCCCTTTTTTGGATGCCAAGTGGTGCTCTGCAATGTTAGCATGTTCAATCTATAAACACCAATACAATTTACAAAATAAACAGATTAAAATATGAATCCATACTACTGCATCAGAAACATTGTGACTTGAGCCCTGAGTTCTCAGTCCTAAATTTAATTTTGAAATCCAGATTTTGGGCATCAGGTACTGCAAGAACACACTTAACCCAGTACAGCAGCCTATGGCAAGACAACTATGATTTCAAACCGAGTTTGCTATTAAGCTATTATGAAAAAGTTTAGTTCAACAAAGAAAATTTCTTTTCCACAAAATTTTGACCCACGAAGTTTTCCTGGAAGTTTAGATCCTGGTATAGGATCAGATCATATATAAAAGCTCGTTATTACTTTTGCTTTCAAGGTAAACAGAAGAATACTTCAACTTTAGCAAGCATTAGTTCTCTGCTCTACATTAAACAAGATTAAACTATATTAGTCTTAAGACCTTTTTAAAAAAGGTTGCAATGGAACAAAATATTACTTGGCCTAAATGAACTATAGAAAATTTGCTTTCCCAAAAAGACAGGTTAAAAAGACTCCCATAAATAATCTAGTGTTTAATTTTTTTCTAATGCCATATATTCTAAACACTTTTTAAAATAATTCTTCACCACTTAAATAGTGTACAAAAGCCATTACCAGAAAAAAATACAACCTAAAAGCAGCATTAAAGTTTCATACCTGTTAAACTGATGTGAAAACTCCCCTCTCCCAGCATTTTCAAGTCTAACTTATATCACCTCATGCACTGATTTTCTCTGTTTAAGCCACTCTTCAAAATATTCAGATAAATTTGGAGTGACCATAAAAGAAAGATTATCTTCTACAACCATTTAAATACAGCTAGTGCAGAATACAGCAATTTTTCTGTTAGGGAGTATCCCTTACAACAAGCATCAGCTTCCATCCCAGAGGTTCTGCAGCCTCTGCCTGCCTATTAATCTCTATAATTTGGAGTTGCTGGTTTTAACTGATAAAGCCAGTTCATTTAAGGCACTTCAGTTTGCACCCCTAAAATTCTGACTGGAAGGATGTTGGAATAAGGGCATTTTAGACATAATACAAGAAAGCTTGTATTATGAAACAAGCTTTCTACTTCCCTTTTGCCAAAATTAAAATTTTTGGCCATCAGGCTAAAGGCTACAGGGGCCCATTAACACAAGGAAAGAGAAGACTGAGAATAGTGCTGTGAGGGATAAGACTTTTGAATGCTAGTAGCAGAAAAATGCCATACTGGATAAGACTTGTGGGCTGTCCACAGTCACAAGCTCTTTAGAAGGAGAAAAGAAATACTCAGTGATTCACACAAGTACAGCATAACCAGCCCATATGGAAAGATTTCTCCCAAGCCCTACCAATTGGTAGCTGGTGTATGCCCTTTTATAAAAAGGGCAAAGAAACAAAACCAACGATGGACCCAAGGGAGAAGAAGTGGACCTCCCACAATGTCCTAATTAATATCAATAGTCTCCTAAAATAATCCAAATAAAATATGAAATTAACCTAACATTAAGAATTTTACTAAGAATAATTCCTGCACTGAAGATTTCTAAGACAATGAATGCTGCCAAAGAAATTCAAAGCCGTGTTTCTATCAACTGTAACAGAAATTATTAAAGGCATACATCTTTGAGATTCTCCTTTCCAATCTATTGATATAAGCTTATTTATAACAGCCTAATACAATTATCTTAATGATTATACTCCGGTAATGCGCAAAGGTCTTAGTCATGATTAGGGCCTTGAAATGCAGAGGCATGACCCTTGCTTGGTTTTATAATCCAAGACTAATCTAAAAAGAGAAACAACTTTTCTTTGATGCTTTCATTGTCACCTCTAAAGAGACTTCAAAATATAAGTCCTCATCTTTCTGGGTACTGTTTTCCAAATTTCCTAGCAGTTCCTTTTTCTGCCATTCTACACACATTCACAAGCATCTGCAGTAATGGTAACACACTTCTAGATCATGAGGTTGGCAAAAAACATATTTTCATCCATAACATCAATTTTGTTCTCTTAAGAAGTGAAATAGTGTTTCCCTTGTTAAGATTCTGATCCCAAAGTCTTTAAAAATAGATGCTCGTGACTGCTGACTCCCCAGACGGGCTAACCCCTAAGGTTAGCATATTAAAAGTGACAGCCATTATTATATAACTTTCGTTACCTATTATGAATGAAAGATTTACAGTATTAATGTTGGGGGTTTTTTTAAACAAACACCTAATAAAGTGCATTTTAAAAGGCTATAGTTTCAAACCATCTACTACTGAAGAAGGTAGTTACATTAGGGATGTCAGACAAAATAAGAGGACCAGAGACTTTTGGGGTTTTCTGGAATAGGGACAGCAATTCACCCCCTACAGCCAGCAATATATTTTTAAAAACCATTCTGAGTAAGTTCTTGTACAACCACACTTTGAAAAGTTAGTCTGAATAATATTAAAATGTAAACTATTAAACACCGCCCCATCCCAACTGCACTTCCTCATCACCACTTACACATAACACAATACATATTCCCAGGGAAAATATATTTTATTCATGTATCAAACAAAAACAGTACAAGTTTAGTGGTCATTTAAGTGAGGTGTGAGTGTGTATGTAAAAATAAAATAAAATCTAAGGACTGCATACTGAAAATTGTGTGTAGACTGGTGATGAGGAAGAATCTGAAATATAAATCTCTTTTCGCTTAAACTAGAAAATAGATGCCTAACATTGCACCATTCTGTTGCTTACATAAAAAGTAAATCTAGTTAATTAACTCTTATACAGACAGTGAAGGTTTAGGAAAAAAAATTCTGAATAAAATGAAGACAAGCCTTTTTTCAAATGGTCACACTTGAAGGTAAAACTGAAAGGGTTAATGTTGTACTCTGGAATGAAAGTGCTCTGACCACTGATGCTCATGTCACAGTACCTAGGTATTTAGAACAGGCTTTCTTCCTTCTCTTACGCATTTTTTTCAACTGCTAAGACTGACTTTCAGCAAATTTGAATGTTTAAGTGCCATCATATGGGTATGTTTCTAATGCCATGGATGTTGCTTTATTGCCCCATTATCCAAGATATATGATCTGAAAAATATTCTTCAAAGCAGTTAACTTAAAAAACTATTTGAATTTGATTCTTATCCATGCAAGGTATGGACAGTAGTGGCTAGATAGCAAGAAATAGTGCAACTAGGCATTCGATATTGCTCTGGATATCTCAAAGAACCTTAATCTTGACTTATTATAACCCTACTGTAACTGCCTATGGCTTTTCTATGGAAAAAATACCGGCTATGCCGAATTGTACCAAACTATTTCAAATTCTGTCTTTATAAATTCTCTATCCTTAAAGCTGATCCTCTCCCCTTCACTTTAAATCCACTCACTGCTGGAAATTGTTCCCGTCGCTGCTGGTGCTAGCTTCTGGTTGTAAAATGCTGTCATGAATTTGTCCTGGGGAGTCAGCATTTCCTGACAGCGAATTGGACAAGATGGGAGGGAAAAAATGAGAATGGTGGGGAGAATGAACAAGAACAAAAGGGGGAGGGGACTACCAAATTTTATTAACTAACAGCTTCATCAACTTTATGACATAGTGTCTGAACACACTTTGCTGCATAGAGTTAGCATAGTTTTCCTGAAGTTACTCTAAGCATAGCTAATTTCCTGGGGAAGCCAAAAACTTAATTTAAGTTATTTGAGTCTTCAGAGGTTAACAGTATCTACTTTCTGGAAAGATGTTTTTTGACTTACTGGAAGGAGTACGTCTCTTCTGTTTTGGACTTCCTGAATCTTCTACATCCTTTTCAGTGCTTTCTTCTGCTGTGGCTGTTGCTGCTGCTTTTCTCTTCCTCTACAGAAAAGTAAATACAATTATACTGGTTGAAACAAAAGAAAAAATTCCATGTAAATAAAGTTTAAATTATTTGTATGTTATTCTCTGTAATTCCAAGTCAGCCTACCATATTTTCCCTCACAATTTCCATAAAAAAATTGACCTGAAATGGTCAACATTTCCAAATTACAGCAATTAATATTTGTCAATGCTGAAATCAAAGTACTTATTATAATAAACTATTACCATTTAATAATAAGCATCACCCCTCTCTATAGTTATTAGGTCACATTAAAAATGGTTTTACTTTAAATCACAAATCCATGTTTCACGGTTACAATTCTTCAAACAGCGTAACAAGTTAGAATTTAATAATTATCACAAGCAAGGATCAATCTGAAAATTCTAAAATAATGTAAAAAAAATGTATCCCAAACTAATGTTATAGAGTTATATTAAACACACACACACACAAACTAATACATACAATATTAAAGTTTAACTTTATTTGAATCTGTATTTCTACTTAAGGCATTTTCAGTACAGCTAAAAAAGTAACTACACCCACTGACAGCACGTTATTATTTTTCCTAATGGCAACTATGGGTTCTGTTCCAAAGAGAGCGACATGGGAAAGCTGAACTCTATTCAAGGCACATTATCTTAAAACCTTTAAAAGGATAGAACTGTTATTATCTGTGTATTACAATTAATCCTACTGTTGCAAAAGTATTCTTAAGGTGGCTATGGAAAGATCCTCTTTTTTAAAAAAGCCATGTCATTTTGCAAAGGATGGATTGGCCCATGTATACAAAATAACTTTGCTAAACCCTGGCGAAGTTTAACCCATCATTTTTTAGTAACTGAGTAAGAATGCACTGCTTCACTAAAATAGCTTTAGAAGTGGTTACAACTTCCCATAGCTCATGAGAGAAGGGGAGAGTGCATTACATCTTTCCTTTCCAAAGTGTTGCTTCATGATTACCATCTAAACCCTGCTGGGCTGAACAGATTGGTTCGATAATTACATACAATAACTGCAGTGGGCAGGTAACCCTCAGCTGGCACAGGGCAGCTCCCCTGTGAGAACTTCCATATGCAAACTGCACTGATGGAGTGCATTAGGTACATCTTTCCTGCCGGTGCACAGGCCTGATTAACGCCAGCCAAGACTCCAAGGTTAGCATGTCAGCAGATTTGTGATGCATTAGGCAGGAATAAACACAGACACTTTTGTTCGTTCTGACCAAAATTAAGGAGGAATATTTCAGCACTGTATTGCCTTCATACAGGAGATAATGCATTCCTCCTGATTGTGCTGGGAGAGATTTTAAATGCTCATCGTAGAAATAGATATCCAATGCATTCTACACAAAAGCAAAGTACATTTATCTTGTTTCCCAAGCTTATTTAATAAAAAGTGCTTTCTTAATCTTGATGCAGGTGAATTATATGGCAATAAAAATCAGGCAGCATTCACCTGACAAAGGCAACACCTATGTATTTGAAGCAGAAGGTTAGAAGGAACTATGAATCACTGTAATCTATATTTCTCCTGTTTATTTTACTTACAATGTTTTCCAACACTTATTGAGTACTGTCAATGTATTCAGCACTGAACAAAAGTATGATATGCACCTTGTCTCAGAGTATTGTTCAACATTAAGGAGGTTAACATAGGTAATTTGCTAAGTTAAGGCTAAAAGAATTTATTGTATATTAATATTAAAAATAAGACAGATATCTTTAAGAAAAAGAATGAAATTCCAGGAAGTTTAACTATATATCCCATTTTATTTTTAAATCTCTAGAAACAAAAGTTAATAGTTAAACTTATAAATGCTTGGAATATTGAAAGCCATGCTTGATGGCCAGTTTCAGACTCCATCCCAGCAAGCACACTTATTTATAATGCACATCACAACATATTTGGTGATATGAGTCCATCAAGGAGAATTCAGTACTCTAAGAATTTTTTTTTTAAATTTACAAATATCCCTCTAAACCAGGGGTGGGCAAAATGCAGCCCATGGGCCAGATGCGGCCTGCCAAGCCATTCTATCCAGCCCACGGGGCCCCTACGAAATTCAGAAAATTAATATTTATCTGCCCCTGGCTGCCTGTCATGTGGCCCTTGATGGCTTGTCAAAACTCAGTGAGTGGCCCTCCACTTGAAATAACTGCCTGCCCCTGCAACCATGAAATAGCAAAGTTAGCCTGCCGTACACCACAGGAACACTGAAGAAAAGCATTGTCAAAGAAGAGGGAGGGTTGTTGTGTAGTAATAAAACACCCCAAAGGAATCCAAGTGTGGGTTTCTTACAACACGTTAGGTTTAAAGATTGGTGCAGAAAGAGTATTAGGACCCCCCTACATCCTACAATCATTTGTCTCTCTCAGTTCTCAGCCTCAAAATAATTCATCCTTGAGGCAAAAGTCATGAATCCCTTAAAAGCCAATAGTGCTATTACAACTAACTGTTGTACTCTACAGCCATGTCCAGTGCATTTGCAGCAGTTCAGATTGCCACAGCACATGCCCTTGCATGTGTGCTTCATTGCAGGATAAATTGTCCTGCAACGGGCAAACTGCCCTTGCCCAGTTTCTCCTGGCTTTTCAGGGACTGAGGCCAGCACCAGTGCTGGCCTAGCAGTCTTACCCGATGGCCTGGAGCAGCAGAGGCACAGATGGGTCAGTACATAGGCCTGGTCAGCAGCCAGAGCATTGCTCTGGACGACCCAGCCTCTGTCCGCCAGTACATGCTTGCTATGCATGCACTGTACTGCTTCCGTTTCGGGGAGAGGGGGTTTGCTACCAGGAAATCCCGATAGCAAATTTTGGCCTTACACTGTAAATTTGCATCACAGGGCATGTTTTAACATTTGCTGCATACAGTTTGCAGCACCACAAAGAGGTTTGAGGGGCCACAAACCACACTTCCCCTGCATGGCTGGACGCAGCCTACGAAACAAATTTGCACACAAGATTATCTGCTCGAGTATTATGGATCTCTCTCCTAATTTCAATTCTCACAGCACTCAGAAAAAAATCCATTCAAAACAAATAATGAGATGGCTCTCAAATAGTTACAAATAGTTGTTAGAGAGTAGGTTTAGACTAGACACCTACTTCACAGTCAGGGCGGCTAGGATCTGGAACCAACTTCCAAGAGAAGTGGTGATGGCTCCTACCCTGAGGGTCTTTAAGAGGAGGCTTGACATCTACCTGGCTGGGGTCATTTGAGCCCAGCTTCTCCCTCCTGCCCAGGGCAGGGAGTCAGACCTGATGTATGAGGTCCCTTCTGACCCCACTTCTATGAATCTATGAAATAAAATAGCTGCTTTAGGCATTAGGCTTTCTACAAAAGGCTAATCTCAAGTATGTAAAACATTGCCAATATAAGATAGGGGTGCATCTGTTATAAAAGCAGTTACTCTCATATTATAAAAGCCCATGTCTGTTTGTCTGTCTGTCACACTTTATTCAGAGTCTGATTGGCTGATGGAAACAGCCAATCAGAGCGCTTCAAGTGTAGGGAAGTGCCGTCTTGATTCCAAAGCCACGCCAAGTACCAGACGAGAGGGTGGGGGAGCCAAGCCTAGCAATGCTGGCCTCGGCTCCCTCACCCTGCTCCCTGCAAACAGCGCTGAGGACCAGACAGGGGGCAGCATGGGGCGTTAGGTGGTGGCACTTCATCCCTCCCCCTCCTCCTTCCCTCTTCCCCCTCACCGCCATTCTTGATGGGCAATTAGCTAGTATTTTAAGACTCTGTTCATTAGTAAGAAGATTGCTCTTAGTAACAAGGGATCGGTACCATTATCAGAGACTGATTCAAATTAAAACCCCAAGTTGTTTTCTTGAATGAAGGAATAAATGCGCTCCAAAACCTGAACTTCTTTCAGGGTTAATCCCTGGGACCTTTGTTGACCACTATTTTTAGATCCATAGGAAAGCATCTCCTAGATCAAAGTCCAAATCTTAGCTATCACAGAAAACCATGTCACATACTCCCTTTCATAAACCAAGTTCCACACGGAGAGGCAGGAATGGCTACGAAAACATCTTACATTGCTTCTTCTTTCCTAACCTGCAAACTCTGCACACCACATTGCTCCAGCTAGTCACAGACCCATCTTTTCCTCCTAAGTTCTTACAAGTCTAGCTACCTACTCCTCATTCATCCTTGATGCTTTCTGGAAGCAAAGCTCAGTAACCTTCAGCATCCTATTGCTCCACATAGCTATTACCATTTAAAAACAAGGGGGCTGCTCAATGAAGATCAGCCATCTCTCTGTCGCCAACGTTTTTTCTGGAGTGAAGCAAGATGAGACCCTCGCAAAAGGGACAATCCTTTCCCTTCCGTACTTATCCTGAAGCCTTAACTGAACCACTGGCCCTGAAAAGAACTGAAGATAGATGAAAGGGCTACGGATGCTGCTGCGGAAAGCAAGCCATAACAGCTTGATATCCAGTTAACTAGTTTACTCCTGGGAGCCACTCTTATTAAAGTGCCCACAGCATCTCATACATTCAGCATCCAACACTTCAAAATGGTGGAAGGGGCGCTTTAACTAAAGCTTGCTCAATGAGCTTTAGTTAAAGCGCCATCACCACCATTTTGAGGCACAGGGACCCTGAATACACATGATGCTGAGGCTGCTGAAGCGTGCTATTTAGCATGTTCCAGCAGACTTGATTAATCGAGTCTTGTCTGATGCATTCTAATTAGCATGCATCGGAGCAGGTGTCAGGCATATGTCTAGGTGCCCTTTAAGCCCGCAGGGCTCCCACAGGAACCAGGGTGAGCAAAGGCAGGGCCCAACACCAAACTCTCAAACTCATGGCCATACAGTTTTGGCCCAGAGACTATGTCCTGTACAAAATTATAACTGAGTGAAACTAGAAATACTTCCCAAGAGACTTTCAAGCTCCCACAGCTTTTGTTTTTTGTTTCCTACTTTCTACCTGTGAAACATTTAATGCATGGCAAATTCACTGTCAGTTATTACTAGCCAGGGAGAGAACTTGTATCACATCAGATGCTTGCCATTACCTTTCAATCAATACTCACCGGTGTAATTCACAGCTCTGCTTGAGGTTATAACAGGCTACAGAAGGCCCACCCACAAGCTTAGTTAATTTCATTACCAAAGGGGTGGAATGAGCACTTCTTTCACCATGAAATAACCAAAGCAGAAAGATGCTGGTTTCTGACTTCACTATTATTCATACAGAAGATAGGTGTAACAAAATATTTCATTACAACAGAAGTGGTGAAAAACTCACTTTTACTATATGTTTATCTTTAAAGACTTTCCCTATTAAAACTGCTTGTATGACATAAGTACATATAAAACATAATGAAGTTTCAATATGTAACATTTACAAGACAAATCGCACAATTCCCTTATTAACATTTGTTCCAAACAGAGTATTAAGAATAAAGTTTATTTGGTAACTTGGCTTCAAGTTCAGTCATGTCTAACCCTCTGTATTCTTTATTTCATGTTCCACCTGTCCATCCTCTCTCAAATTAAGTTACAAAATCTATGACTTTTTACACACTGATCAGCGAATGAATTTTCCAATGATTTTCCTCCTTTTCCCCAAGAACTGTCTAATAAACACTCAAGTAAATCGTGTGAGCATTTGCTAATTAACTGTTTAATATAGTTATACAAGATTAATACAGTAGGCTGATTTGATGAAATATAAAAAGTATCTGTGTGGTATAAAAAGACTGTATATCTTAACCTGTGGAAATGAACAGCTGTGAACAAGAAACTACACAAGGTTGCAAATGTGAGATCAACTCAGCATTCCCAGTCTACTTAAGCACTCTTAGTCTGATACTAACTACTACACTTAGCGTTTTTAAACAGTATACAAAATCCCTGCATATAATATCTGTGTACCAATAGCAAATAGTTGCATAAGGATGCCAATTTAAAGTTAAAAGTTTAGGACTAGGTTAGGACAGGGTATGTAAATCAAGAAGCTTGACAGGAAACAAAAAATGCTAACCAAACTTCTCATTTTCCTTCACATCCATTTTGGCCCACCTGGAAATTCTGAGATTCTTGGGGGAGGGGGAAAAGTAAAATTAGCTGAAAAAGCTCATCTGCTTAAATGTCATTACAGCTACATATACATTCTGTTATTCAAAGTATTTTTTTATTGAATGTGAAAACATACCTGCAAACATCATGCTATATTAAACTTTCAGAGCAGTTAAGATTAGAAAAATGAAGCGTCTGTGTATGAAAAACATGAACATTTGAGACTCTTTCCTTATTAACTGATTTAATTAGGACATCTGATTTCAGTATGATTTTATTATTACTACTTATTTAGTTTAAAATAAGAAGCATTAAAAAGCTGAATGGCAAGTACAAAGTAAAAACCTTTTGTATGGGCTTTGTTTGCAAGTCTCCATTCTCTGACAAACCAATATCCAATAGTCCATCATCCCGTTGACCAATGGCCTTGAGCCCTTGTAGAAGTATTTCTCGGAAATGCTGATAAAAAGGTTTCTCTTCGTAGCTCAATAACTTCACCTTTTCCATGTATTTGACTATTTCATCTGGGGAAAAAGTACCTACAATTAATGTCTATTAAAAGCAGTTTAATCAGTAGGTTTTACCTTAAAAAGTCAGAAAACTATGAGAACCCATTGTCACGGAGTGGGGCCTGCGAGCGGCCGTGAGCTCGCTAGCACCCCCTGCCATGCCAATTAAGGTGGTCCAGCACCCTCTACTCGCCCGCCACGTCTTTGATCTTATAGAGTTCAGTTAGGGAGGCTGCCTACTCTCACCTTGACACCGCGCTGGTATTACCTCTGTTCCAAGTGGGGTGCTCCAACACCCCCCCAGCCGTATGGGCAATGCGTGCCTCCTACCTCTCCTTTAGCACGCCCCAAGCCTCGCAGCTGTTTCTGGATGTTGTTCTGTCCTTGCCCTCCGGCGCCCCTTGGGCTCGTCCTGCCCTGGCGCCCCTCTCTGGCGCCCCCGGGCTTGTCACCCGCCTGGCGCCCCTGGGGCTTGTCACACCCCGGCACCCGTCTCCGAACTGCCTGGGCCTATCGCTACTGGCACCCCTTTACCGGCGCCCCTGGGTTGGTCACGCATCTGTCACCCCTTTACCAGCGCCTCTGGGCCGGTTAAACAACCTGCACCCTGTTACCGGCGCCTCTGGGCCGCTGCTGCAACCTGCACCCCGCTATCAGCGCCTCTGGGCTTGCCTTGCCCAGGCCTCGCCCCACTGGGCCTGTCTTGTGGTTCTTCCGCCGCTCTTTGCCCTCTCTGGAGCCTCTTGCCCCCTCCAGGGCCTTTGCCACACTTCCTGTGCTTCTCGCCCCCTATGGGCCCTATGCCGCGCCTCTCACGCCCGTTGCCCCACTCTGGGGCCTATGCCGCGCCTCTCACGCCCGTTGCCCCCACTGGCCCCACTCGCCGTGCCCCACTGGGCACCAGGAACCCCCAGTCATAAGCCCCAGAGCTCATAAACCCAGCTCTGCTCTATGTTGGCTCTCTCTTACCTCCGTCAGAGTTCTCTTTACCCCTGCATCATTGCAGCCGGTCAGAGTGGTCAGGCTGCAACTACTGACCCGGGCTGCTCAGCTCACCCGCAGAGCTCCTGCTCCTGTGGCTGCCGGAGGGGAACTGCTACTCTGGCTCCGGCCTGGGCAGTTTATAAAGGCCCGGCCCTGCCCCCTTCTGGTCACCTGACCTGTCTGGTTGCTGCGGCAACCAGCACCTGAGCTGCCACTGGTGATTGGCAGCTCCTTAACCCTATATTACTCACAGGACACCTCCTTGATCCTGTGACACCCATGTACAGTTCTTTGAGATGGATATTAAAGCATACTTAATTATGGCTATTTAATACAACATATTTTAAAGGAAAAATAACCAGTCTCAGTGCTATTTAACAAATGGTCACAGCACCACTTTCTCTTCTATATTCGCCACCAGGAACGAAATATTCAGTCTTTAAAAACTACTTTAATAGGCTTATCTCCTCCACAGTGAGACTTTTATTCAATTGTATTTCTTCTTCCCTGCATTTAAGGGCACCTACTACAGATGACTGGAAGTCTGAACACAGTTTTTTTCTTTTATAAGAAAAGGAGAAACAGTTTCATATTTTTCCCCCCAAATGAAAGACAGGAGTGTCATTGCCAGGAAACCTTTAAAACTATACTTGACAAAGTACTAGTAAACTGGAAAATCCTGTATTAACAATTAGGACTGGGTGACAGAATTCTTCCATTTCTAATCTCTAAGAAAAAGTATTAAAGTTACTGTCAAGGCTTTAAGAAAATTGCTAACCAGCTCACCAGGGCAAACTGCAAGCTCTCTCACAACAGACCTAAGAAATTATTTAGAATTTAAGTTTTTCTTTTAAAAAAAAATCTAGGTCTTCCAGCTGTAAAGAAAGTTTCTAAACATAATGGAATATAAGCCAATGTGAAGCTCTCTTCTAAGCTACAGACAACATTAATGACACTGCTGCTCCTCACAGCTTTGTCAAACTCTGGCAGAGAGGGGAAAAATAAAATAGACTTACCTAGTCAACGAATGTTAATTACTGCTATTCAAACCCTGGTGATCCAAGAAACAGGTCTTGCAGCTAGAACACATTGATACAACCTTCCACCCAACCCCTTTCCTAACATGTGATTTTAATCTACTTATATTAAATCCAACACAGAAGAAATTTCTACAAACAGCCAAATATTTAACAAAAAAGTTTGTTAGACAAAAATTGTAATTTCAGACATGCTGCAAATGCACTCCTGGGGTTACCTAAATAATCTTTCCAAAACACATTAATGTTATCTGCAGCATTATAGTGGTCAGTTAGTCTTTAAAAAAAAAGTACACTGAAATTAAACATTAATGATGCATCTTGCCAAAAAAAACCCAAACCCCCCTAAGTATTAAAGACAATTTGTCTAAATAGAATAAAACTACAATATTGTATTTGTACTTGTATTGTATTGTATCTGATATTTTATATAGTTCTTCCTACCTGGTTTATTTTCCCCAAGAAAGCACTTTTCCATCAAGTCCGCAATATTATCTCTGTATCTGAGAAACAAGTGTAGAAAAATCAATGACACAGACTGCAATAATTTATATTTAATAACAATAACTAAATAATATATTCATTCACATCAGATTCAAGTTAAAGTAAGGTAGCACAGAACAAAAACAGTTTCTCAAGTTAGTTATTTGTGTTAATATGTAAAAACAATTCTCTGAAGAGTATATAAAACTGTTCGGTAAAGGTCTTTTGTCCTTATTCTGTTCACCTTTTGCACTGTTGTCTAGCTCAAGAGACTGGAAAACCAAAAAAACTGTTGTTTCCATTTTACAATTGGATCTTTCCATGACAAAAATTATGCTTCAGTTTTTCTTTCTGAGGAGAAAGGGCACTTATCCATTTTGTAAAGTCCTTTGATCTTTTATTCCTAAGAACTTAACAAAGTGTTTTAATTCTGCACCATTCTGTGATACAACTGAGAAGAGCATGTGATTACAAGACAATGCCCCTCTAACAAACCTAGCTGAAGGAAATCATTTCAGTTCTCTGCTGTCCCCAAGCAACTGCAGTATGTATATATGGCACAGTGCCCTGCTAGCTCTGTGCACACTACCTACCCAACCAAAAACAGTTTAAAAGTTCTACTGTGATGACAAATGCAAATCAGTAAGAAAAATGTGTAGAAGCTACTAGACACAGCTAATGCAGTGCATTTCAGCCTTAAGATGCCTTGTTTCATATAGACCTGAGGAAGCAGCTTGAGACCTAACAAGAGAGAAAGCCTAGAGAAAAACAGAAATTCCGGGTAACATTTAAAATATGTACCTTCTGCAAGTTTTACCTTGAGAGGCTTTAAAGATGAAACTCAGGAGATAAACTAGTTTTGAACCCAGTTCCAAAAAACACTCTAAGCTGTCTTGCTTTGAAAGGGAATGATAGTATTGGCTGTAAGTTTGTATGTTAATATTTGCAGCTTGAGCACCTATTTTTAGTCAGACATTTAAATTGGACTTTTTTTATTGACTTTCTGAATTTTGGTGACAGATGTCTCTAACACATTTTTCCCACATAATGCTAGGCCAGCTTCAATGAAAGTGGTCTCACGTCCAAACTTTTGGTATTGTTTGGCAGAGTCTCTGTGGTATGTAAACCCCAAGTATTTTTAAGATGATCAGGTTAAAACATTTCTTCAGAATTGATGTTAGTTACAGTAATCTAATTCAAATCTGACTGGAACAGGTTCATGACGCAGGGTAAACCTCACCCCAGATTTGGAGGATCACTATGCAGTGCTGCATGTATGAAGATCACCGACTACCAGAACTAACAGCTAGATCACAGAACTTCCCTCTAGTTGGTTGACCCTAAAAGGCAAGATTAATATTCCAGAGTTCCAGGAGAATCCAGCCTTTGGCCACATGCACATGTTAAGTTTCTACTGGGAGAAGAATCACTGCTCTCCTGGTAGAAACAATGAACATCCAGGTATTGACTCATTTTCTCCCAAAGCAAAAACGGAGGTTCCATGAGAAAGATCAACTCATCTCCAATTGATAGAGGTCACTTCTGGGAGATTATCTCCTAGTGGAACACACACACCTGTACTCAAGAGAGAAGCTGCAGTGCTGTCTTCCAGCGTTTCAGAACGTCTTGTTCTCCCACCCATCCCCAACCAACCCCGACAGCTCCAGGGAGACAGTTTGTGACTCGGGCTGCACTCTACTGCAGCAGCCAAGCATGGTATGACCACTGGTCCTGACAGCTTTAAGGCCGTGAACGCCCAGCCCCTTTCTACAGCCCCATGCTGTACTTCAAGGCTGTGAAGAGAGACAGTTCCATGGCAGCCATGGGCCCTATCATTCTAACCAGGCAAGGGAACTGAACAAGACTAGATCCTGGCATAATCTGTCTTGACCTAAACAAACCTGATCATACCTGACAAACCCAGACCCAACACCAACCTGCCAGCACCTGGACGTGAACAGACATGCCCAACCACAACCTAGCACCATGATTCCAACAGGGTAGTCTCAGATGGTAATAGGTAAGAGGAAGAAAAACAGAGAAACTGAGGCACAGCTCATTCCCCACCATGTTCCCACAGGGCTGGGTGCTTCCCTGCATGCTAGGAGGGAGACAGCTGGGAGCTCCCTCATCCCGAGACCCTGACATTGGTCACAGAAACCAGTGTTGGTAAGAGACAAGGAAACAGGAAAACTGAGGCACACCTCATTCCTTGGCATACTTCCATAAGGCCAGGGCCTGCCCAATGTCCTGGCATGCGAGGAGATATTCTACCAGGGGCATGCCTGACATGCATTGGAACTGGGTCGATCCACTGGTGCTAGAGGGGTAGGAATCCACTACAGGCTACTGGAGGGTAAATTGACAGGTTTGCTAATGAAAAGACAGCAGACACCCTCTAGGTTTCCAGCTGGGGGGAAGGGAGGGAGAGGGTGCTGCAAAAAGGAGTTCCCCGTGAGGTGTGGTCTCCTAAGCTGGCCAGCCAATCAGCTCTGACCTATATGCCTAGACTGCTCTCAGCATTCTCCATCAGCCAGGGGATGCTCAAAAGCATGCTGGGATGTGTGCACTGTGGTTCCCTGGCTGTGTACTCTTGGCAGCACATGCTATGTGTGTGGGACCTGCCCAACCCCTGAAATGTCTGCAGTCTTCTCTTTACTAAGGGAAAAAAGTGCAAGAAGTCTCATGGTGGCTCTGAGTCCCTGTATGTGGCCTCTGACAAACCAGACTGCTCCTGCACCATAAAAGAGGCTCACTAATAAGAAGCAAATTTAGAAGAGCAGCTCAAGCACAATCCCAGCTCTTAGACTGTGGTACTTTGACTGTTTACAAAACTCTTAGTCATTTAAATAAAAACAGAAAACAAAAAGCAATTATCTGAGAAATATCCCATTCTCTTTAGATTCTTTAATTTAAGGTGTGAAATCATTTAGCACTCTTGCACACCAGCATACACCCAAAACTCTGCATGATAAAGTAACAGAACACCCCCCCCGATTAAAGTGTCTTTCAAATATATTTATTCATGCAAGTTCTGTTAAAAGTCTCAAGAAACCAGGAATTGTGAAATTAGAAATTAAACAAGCTCAATCTACCACTTATCCAAAGTCTTCTTTTTAAGTCTAAATTTAAAATATTACTATGAGGGGAAAAAGAAGAATAACACTACATAAGAACTGAATTCTAAGGGGGATGCTTAATTGGCTCTGAAGTTATGGTTCAGATATTCAAGAATCTGGTTACAGTGCCAATATTTTAACCAGTTTTAAAATCATAGATATAATTTACTCTGGTAAATTACTCTCCTGGGGGTTATAACCAGAGACACCTTAAAATCAGCTTCAGAACTTAAAGATGGATTAATTCTAGAACCGATCTGAGGTCTAACTCATTTTAAGATTTAATTCCAAGATTAAATTGTTGATATTAATTCATTGATTTGACTTTGATTTGGTCTTTTTCTTATTCTTAGTTTAGTTTAATATTAGCAATAATTCTGAAGCTTTGTTGTTTTAAAATGCTTTTTATAAAATCATTTTAAGCATAAAAATATTCTAGGTATTTCTCTTTCAATAAGCAATACAAGTCCAGAATCTTTGAGGATCTTTAGATTCCTCCCAAGTAATTTTTGTTTCTCACAATTGAATTTAGGTAAATTATTACACATTAAAAGATGTTCCATCTTAAACTCCCCACAGCAGCTCCCCTCTTCCTGTCTATTCAAGTCCAATCTCTGTTATAGCTGATGATGGGTAGGGCTCTTACCCCTTACATACGGCAACTCTCACCATAGCTGTAATTAAAAGAGAGAAGCTGCTTGCTCTGAGAAAGGTGCAACAAGCAGTGTTAGAAAAGGGACAGAAGCTGCTCTGAATGAGTGCTGGTGAGATGACAAAGCCGATTTGGCGGGACCTGGCAAAACTCTCGTTCTGCTAAAGTCAATAATTCTTTCAAGCGAGAGAGAGCTGTGGACATTCTGGAATCCCTATGCCAAAAAGTGAAAGAGTACATACAATATATTATACCCAGCCCTTCACAGCAAAGGAAGCTGTATAAAAGTACAAAATACTGCTATGCCTTTTCGCTGCAAATGAAAAAGAAAATAAATTCCTTACCTGATTTTTGAATCTCTGACATAGTTGGGGTCTTTCAAATTGTCCTCCCATGGCAGATGGCCACTGAGCCAATGAATCATACAGTAGCCTAGAATTTCCAAGTCACCACGTCTTGATGGAGCTACAAACACAAAAGTCTGAACAACAACGATGCATGCAAACAAACATTTAATTGTTTAAATATGTTAAGACAACTGGAAATCAATTCAAAATTACTACATCCTTTACAGGAAGTAGAGAAGGAAAAAATAGTGTTCTAAGGTTTGGAAGTTCACTTCATTTCAAACTCTTTTATCAAATCACTTTCTCCACTCAAAGATATGTCATGCAGCAGTTATGCCAATTTGTGAAGCATTTTAAATCCTCCAATTGTGACAAAAATAGAGCCAGTTAGTGAACTGATAGACTTTTCTATTCAAAACATTACTATTTCATGAGGACAAAGAAGGTAAAAATAATTTTGAAATCTGGGTTCCTGAAACTATCTTAGAATATGGGAACTTTACAGATTTCCTTAACAAAGTGTATTGCTGCTTTTGAAAGATTCTAAAAGCAGATGCGTTACATCCATAATCATCTTTAAAATATGATGTTGTGTGTTCCTTAAGACAAAGATTACAATTATATTAAATGGACGAACTGCCAAATCATCTATTGAAGGCCTAGTCAACTTGTAGCCCAAATGAAACAATTAACACTACAGCATATTTTACTGTTTAAATTAAAAACTTCAGCAAGACAAGAAAAGAGCAACACAGCTGATCTAGTAAGGTCTCTATAAAAAGTCATACTGCTAACCATTTGAGGCTCTGTTATTTTAATATTTAATATTTTCAATGGCCAAAGGTTAGACTTGTAGGATAGTTGTTTAGTTCTAATACTATTCAAGGTCAACTTCCATATGTGCTAAAAAAATCATGATCAGCCAGCCCACAGCCAAATATAGGGAAGTGTGCTTCATAATTATTGTGGAAACAATTTATTGCCCCCCAGAAACAATCATATATTTTTCTAATGAGAACACCCCAGAACCTTAAGATACTGGATAACTTTATGTAAAGGTCAAACGTCTAGGAAATACTTTGCATTTTTCCCCAAAGGCTATCACAAAGTAACAGCAAAAACAAACAAAAAAAATAAAAACGAACAAAAAAAAAATAGAAAGAAAAGAAAGAGAGTAACCTGCTGAAATTGTCGCACAGCAAATTCTAGTGAGATGAGAAAGATGGGCTTTTGCTATACAACTATTTAGTCTTCTCTCTACAATGTTTAGACACCTTATTATAAATTAGCCCAGCCTAAACATGTAACTACTTAAAATGCCGTTCATGTCATACTGTCTTTATTGTAAAGTAAATAAAAAGGTTTTGATTACTTACCCACACCCTTATGTGCATCAATACTAGTATATTCAACAGTCCCATCATGGCATCTTTTTGGGTCTTCTTTATATTCTTTGTGAACTCCTTCTGGGCAGTATCGATATGCAAGGCCATAATCAACCAAGTACACCTATTAATTCCCACATATAATCCACAGATTAAAGTATTATACATACAGAATAATCCAAATAAACAAACAGGAATGGTAAAACTTCCTGACTCTTCTAGATGCAAACCAAATCCCTGACATAACTGAGAGTTGCAAGACAAAATTTTCAAGATGCCCCACAGTTAGTGAACCGTACGCAACACCCCACTATTCCTTCATCAAGAGCTATACACAGCTCACAAGCCAGACTGGCCAGCCATGTAAAAGAAGTAACTATCAATACCTATTCTCTAAACCTTGTTAGAATAAAACCTACAAATGCTCAGCTCTCTGAATTAAAATTGCGCTTATTTATTATTAAGTGAGACAACTATGCATACCTTGATAGCTACAAGTACTTGCCACTTATCTAAGGTAAAGAAATAGAAGGATATAACCAGTTTTAGGAATCAGTTTTTTGGTTGCTCTAGCACAGTAATTCTCAACAAGAGTGCCACAGAACTCTGGGTGCCTTAAGCTCCTTTCATGGGTGCTGTGGGGTACGATGCAATGTTGTTAGCAGTGTTAGTTGTACAAACATGATTCACAAGATAAACCCAGAGATTTCAAATAGGAATCCAGAGCATTAAAGCCATTCTGACCTGCTGCGATCTGAGTTTTTTGCAACAGAAAAATTATTCCGCTATTATTCCGTATTCAAAAAATGACTGAAAGCTAAGAATCTGCATTTTCCAAAGGAAAGGTTGAGTCTAACAAGGGGTTCCTTGTGTCTAAAAAGACTGAGAACCATTGATCTAGCAACAGATAAATATTCAGTTCAATATTCAGGTATTCCCCTGTAGTGGACTACAATGTGGTAGAAGGGGCTCAGCCTTGGCAGCTGAGTTTAGAAATACCAGTTACCATTCTGATTTTTTTTGATTATTCATACTGATCAGATTAATTCTAGTTTTACACACAGTAAAATCAGGAGTGAAATAGTAATTCCAAGCATGAATCTTCTCTAGCCCTGGCTACTCCTAAGCATAATGACAGTAGTTTATTCACTTTGTGAGGTAAAGCATTTAGACAAGAAAACACAGGCAGTTATGAAATTCAAACATGCATTTTCCAAACACTAAAGGGTGTAAAAATTTAGAAAATTAAAGATATTTCTGTAAACCAATTGCTTTGAATAATCAACATGTTAAAAGACCAAATTTTCCAAGTAACAGAACACTTATTTGATGGATTCTTTGAACAAAGGAAATAAAAAAGTGACAAAGCAGACAGGCAAACATAATTCACTGGTGTACTATATAATTTTAAGCTTCCACCCCCAAATAGCTATTTGAAATTCACTTTGTATCACAAGCACTCCTCCTGAATATTATTTAGGGCAAAACAGCCAACTTGATAAACTGCCAGCAAATTGCATCAAAAATGTAGAATATTAACTAGATATAAATGTCAAGCAGAAATAATATTACTGTATATGTTCTTAAAAAATAAAGATTTCTGCTAGGTTTCCCAGGTTCAAGGCCTCTTTATATGTTGTCAAACAATAGGTTTAAAACAGGAGAAATGACACACATCAGAAATACCTGATTCGGATTCTTGTAATTCAGGAGAATATTTGAGGCCTTGATGTCTCCATGCACATATTCATATTCATGGATATATTCCAGAATATCAAGCTAACAAAACAAAATACATTACAATGTCAATGCAGTACCCAACTCCATCCAGCAGAGGACCTCTATTCAGCACAAAATGTCTAAAAAAAGACTAAATTAGAAAGATGGATTTCTTACTTACTATTCTTAAGCCAAGCTGTAACACAGTTTTATGTGCAAAACGCTTTGAATTTTCTTCATATATTTTCTGAAGATCTCTCCCAAATCGGTCCATTACCATAAACCTATAGCTGTTTGAAAGCAGGAAAAGAAGTTACTAAAGCTTGTAAAGGAACTCTCTCATGTTTTACAACCTATTCTTGAAGTATTTCTTGAATTGAAATGTATACTTTTAATTATAAACATAATCTAAGTAGCTGACAAATATTTAGAAATATTTTATTGTTTCTGTACTGTTTTTGAACTGTGACATTGTTTTGTTTGAACTATATCACTTAGACAAAAAGGTCCTCTGTCAAAGTTATGTTCCCAATAACCTACTATTTTTACAGAATAACAGAAAATGACCATCTGCAGAATGGATTTTATTCAAAAACGAGAAAAAAATGGTTGTCTGTAGAACCCAGTAATTTCTTCCTGTAAGTGACTCATTTCATTTAAGTGGTGGTTAGTTTTACAAGTTGGTTGCTTTGAAAACAATGTTACTAAGATTTAAATGAGCACTTGACCTAGTACAGTGAATCTCACCTGATAAAGATGGCTTGACATTCATCTTTGTTTGACAAAGTGGATTCACTTTAGTACCAAAGCTTTTTCCTACAAAAGCCTTGCACACTGAATGTGAATATACTGAAAAAGCTCATTTGGGTTGAAACATTTACCTTTGTTATATTACATTTACTCTTTTACTTTTGCCTCTCATGGTTAATCAGAATTGAACTCCCTGCTACATTAAATTCCTGGGTGATTTAAGGCCCTAACTGTTTCAACTGCCCTGTGAAGTGACCTATCTTGGGAAATTCTGTGGGTAAAAACCAGGATTGCTCCTGAGATAAAGTCTTTTATTTTGAGACCCTACAGACATACAAGCCTGTTGTCTCACTTCAAATATCTGTGAAGTATCCAAGATTTTTCCTGTGATAATACACTTAGTCCTGTAATAATGTGGGCTAATTCAAATTAATCACCATTCAAGCTGCATGTGTAGAGGGGTATACTGCTTCCAAGTGAACTTGGATCAGTCAGAACCAACTCAAATGAGATGTCTGTTTCTACCCTAAATGATGGTGCAATAAGACTTCTGGTGCCAAAAGCTTGTTAAATGCCAAAGTTCCTTATCCCTGTTCTCTCTTGCTCCACTGTTTTCTTTGCTGAAGAGATAGGGCATTTAAAAGTAATCAGCATCATTCAGCAAAAAACTTCCATCTATTGTAATTCCAAAGATTCCTAGAAGGATTTTTTTGTGCATTCTGTGCATGATCGACCACAATTTGCTGGTGGAGTTGAATAAAGCAAAGCCCCTTGTTCCTTCATGAATGCAATGGATCACAAAGTAGAAATATGTTTAGTAGTAGTTGTTACTTAGTCTTCTCTGTTCTTTCCATTTAATAAAGGATGTCTGTTCTGTAATCAAGCCTGGACAGCACTGGTCATATAAACCCTTGCAGGACAGTATCCTTTTCAAATCCCAATGCAGGGAAGGATGGTCAGGGAAATGTAGCAATTTAAGTGAATTAATCTATTGCTCATAATGAACAGCATACAAATGTACCTCAAAATTTTAGGATAAGGATCAGGCTGTCTAATTTAGCCCAAAGATTAAATCAAGAGATGCTCTACCGTGTAAGTAAACCATATTTTCTGTAGATTAAAGCATGCTAAACAGTAAACCACTTCCTTTATATATGTGAATTAAAATACTAGAATTGTCCCTAGAAACAAAATCTCTTACCTGTTTCCATTCTTTTGATGCAAGCCAGACCCCCAATACCTTGGTACGCCTAGATATTTCAGTTTATGGGATTTAGTCCATTTCTGAACTAAAAATACAAATAAAGACATGTACATTAAAATTTCCTAATGAAGTCTTCTGCAAAATGTTACCTAAATCATTTTGTTTTGGTATCCACATAAGATGTGATCATCATTTGATAATAAGCGAACCAAGTATATAAGTAGGGAGTCAAATAATTGTCTACCTCTGGCTAATTCTGGTAATTCAGTTGCAACAGGGACTCACTGACGATCACACAGGCAGATGTAAAGTGCATCTTTTCAGTTTCAATACAACTAATACCACTGATGGCAACATGCCCAAAATGCAACTGTAAGACAACATTTATCACAACAAATTCAAATTTTCCAAAATTATTAAATGAAATCAAATAAATTCTTTTTTTAAGACAAATAAGTGAATCTTATTAAATCATCTTTTGGTTTTAAACACTAAATCCTGTTTGTTCTTTTGATATTATAAGGCTAAGGCCTTCCAAGATGAAAAAATTACAAGAGCATGGGTTTTAGTTCAGTAACTCCTGCTTATTAACAATTATCTTCAGTAATTACCCATTTAGAAAAAGAAACATCCATTTATGATTAAAAGCATTCTTAAGAAATGTAAATGAATACCAGTAGTTCATTTTAAAAAATGGATCTAAAGAGACTTTCTTGATGAGCTAGATAACCCATTTAATGTTAAAGAGTACCACTTAGCTTTTATTTTATTAAAAACCTCGAGAGAATTTATTATTTATAGGAAAATGTGGGCTTAAAGTTCAATCAAAATGTTTAATTGACTGCTTACTTTGCTCTGGTTTCGCAGCTCGCATGTAGAACTTTAATTCAGAAAAAAGAGGTCCATTCTGGCTGGGTTCCTTTAAAATAAATTTTAGTTAGAGTTGGTTAAAGTTTTAGCTAATGAAAACAATTACTCTGAAAATCTTGACATGTTGCCCTAAGATTACATTATTCTTCATCTCTGCTTTGGATATTGATAATTTTTCAAGAATCTGGTCTCTGAACAGATAAACATGACAACAGAAGAAGCGGCTAGAAAGTTAAAAATATCAAAGTACTTTTTCTCCACAATTAAAGGTTAAAGAGTACCAAATTAACTGAAAAATCTTCAGAAATATTATTAAATGTTCACAGCAGCAGCTCTACAAACAGTATTAAGTATATGTTCACCATCTTCACTTTTTCCAACTGAGGCTATTGTATTCTGAACCCAACAACATTGCAGTCATCCTCATAATGGTCTCAACACTTGAAATAATTTGAAAGAAGAGCATGTGCCAAGTGATCCTTAAATATTCTCTTGCAATAAACCCTCTCTTAGAAATCCTGTTTATAGAAGAGTGCCTTTTTAAGCAAAACATGTAAGTTCTTACTTGTGAGTTAAGATGTGGTAGCCAATACACAAAGGCCTAGGGAAAAGCAAGGTAGTTTGTAGCTTTCATGTTAGCCAATCAACATTAACACTAAGGAGGAGCCTACGGCCTAACTCAACCTACTAACTCTAACCTACGGGATGCTTTGCCTTCAGTAAGATTCTAACCTGAATTAGCTGGAGCATGTTAGCTTAGCTCTGCCCTACAGTGACACCTTTCATCAATAGTATAACTATGACTAAAACATTTGGTGCCTGAGGAATTAGTTTACACTGTTACTTAGAAGAATGTTTCCACACGACCACCCAAGCTAGACTGTGACTACCGGCATCAATAATAGCCAAGTAGAAGCCTCAAATGAAGATTTCCATACCATGACATGCTTCGACTTCTTTTAAGTGTAACCCTACCTCTGAATTTCCCAAGTTAAAAATGCTGAATTTAGAGATAAATTACAGCTTCCTTAATTTTAACTCTTGAATTACTGATACATATCCAACCTTAACTCCATTTCAATTGAAATCTGTGTCTTAGAACTGCCTTAGCTCATAAAAATTACATTTCATACAAAAAAGTGTCGTATGAAACATTTCATAAATGCCTCAAAAACAACCATGTGACATTATTAATGACCTGAACATGCATAGTTCAAATCTTAAAAACTGTAATTAGGATTATTAAAGTACAAATTCAGTGGTATAGATAAGAAGTGTTAACAGCCACACTGCACCAGTCATTGAATCTGGGTTTCCAGCTGCCTTGCATCACCAGTGAAACACAAGGAAGATAAAGTAAACTGGTGAATCTGGCCCTTGATCCAGTTAGGGATTCCTTAGCTTAATGAATCCCTGCGAAAGCAGAGGAATGGATCCAATGACCCAAAAGGCCCTTTCGGGTCTTAGTTTCCTAACTTATTATTTTTATATAAAGGAGACAGGTATTATGTGTAAGGCAGGGCAGGAGAATCCCATTCACCAAATCCTGATACCATTGACCTTTTAGGACTCTTCTTTGACTTGTTTCTGTTCTTCCTGCACTACCAAGACTACATTCAGTGGATGCCTATAATCACTAAGGCCACAGAGCCAATGTAGGCAGCCTTTCAGCACTGCCTATGCCAATGGTTCTCAACCAGGGTGGCATGACACCCTAGGGTGCCACAAGATCCTTTGAAGAGTGCAGCAAAGCACTGGCAGGTGTGCAAACTCATACATATTATTCACAAGATACACTCAGAAGAGCAATGACAGTTGGGCTAGGTTATCTACCAATTAAAATACTGGCACATGTCCAGTTTTCTTAATCACACAGATAGATCGATAATAAGATTAATCGATAATTTAACTTAGTTACAAAATAATATCTTCAAATATGGTCTATGCACAAACAAGTATAAAAAAGAGCTGGAGTGTTTTTCCACTACTACTTACATTCCAAACAAAAAAAAGCTGGTATCAAATTTCTTAAAGAAGTTTTCATAAATTATTTTTATCAGACTAACAGATTCACTTCTAAATGCTCAGAAAAATAATTCTATAGGCAGAGCAAGTGCTGTAATTTGGCAGGCATACACAATATTTTTCATACATAACAGAGGTTAAAGTCCTGTTTTAGATGTAAAGCAGAATTCAGCCTTAATTATGAAACTGAAGTTAGCACCCCCATAATAAACATAATTCTAAATACAGATAAATGCACATGCTATGCTGCGATGATTAAGATATGAGGTTCAATACCACGGTAACAAACACCTAAAAAAAAGACTTGAACTAGAAAGTATATGTTCAGTTTAAAAAACTGACTAAACCTTTACTAGAAAATTCAATAATCCTTTCTATTATGGCGTAATGTCAAAACACATGAACTATTTTTTTCTCTCTAGAGCAAATTTTAAGAATTAATGAAATAATGCTATCTGAAAAACATCAGAAATACTATTAAACTTCGGCTCTCCTTTTCCACAGTGACATCAGGAATTCTATATTAAAAACATTTCTTCATTAGTAAGACTGCAAAATAAAATATTCAAATACTACTACAGTAAAAGCCCTGTTATCCATCATTCTACTAGTCAGAATACTCTATTAACTGGAATTTCTGGCCAGCTGGATGGATGCAGAGGGATTGGGGGGAAAGCTCGCATGCAACGGCAGCTACCGCCACACTTCGCTGCTGCTGCTCCACATCCGTCCGAAATATCAACTCTGCACTGCCACCGCTCCACCTCTGGCTGCTGTCACACCCTCCCCCCTGCCCAGCCAAAAACCAGCAGCATCAGGTAACCAGAGTTTTTAGATACCGGGCATCCCCAATTCCCCACTCATGCCAGATAACAGGGCTTTTACTGTACTCAGACATCAATATCATAAGAACTAGATGTCAGATACTACACCAGTTTCTATACTGCTTTAATAACTTACCAATTTTACGAAATACTGTATGAAAACCATTTTCTTCTGAACACTAACAAACCTAGCTTACTAGTCAAATATTGGTGACTTGAATTCCAAGACATCAGAAACAAGGCTTTTAACAAAAATTGCTACCTAACGGCATATGAAGACAGCAAAAAGGTCTTGTATTTGTGTAGGCAGACCCAGTGCAAAGATGGGGGTAATACATATTTCCCAAGTACCCAAACATAGGTAGAAAAAAAAACTAGGAATGAAAGCAAGTAACTATCAGGAAGCTCAGCAACAGAGGTACTGCAAATTGTGACAGAAAGAAGACTGCATTATTAAAGTGAAATACAAATGTGCTTTATTCTTTATAATGCAGAACATTAGTTTGCAACCACCACCATTTCCAAACAAATTTGTCACTAATAGTCATGTGAAGCAGAAATTCACACTGTGAAGATTTGCAGTTATGCATCAGATGCAGTGAATTTAGAACAAAACAATTTAGTTTTTAAACTCTGAAAAAAATGGGCTATAAGCATTCATATTTACTTTATACACACACACACATATATAAGATTAGCTTTATTTATATTTCATGGGGTAAACTGTATGAACTTATGGCTACTAACACCCCCCAGCCCGTTAATAGTCAAAACTAATGTAATTAATGGGGGCATACCTTTTTCCGCCATTACAGAACTTGAAGGGAGCTCAGGAGGTTGTTTACTAGATTCCTTGTTCAAGGCAGAAGACTATCCCTGTCTAAATTCTCTCAGTACTAGATAAAAATACTGAAGTGCTATTCCAATTCATTAGATCAAATGTACAGTTATACATGTATATGCTGACACTAGTCTCAGTTCTTCTGTATTGAGTTCCAGCTTGGCACAATCTAGGAGCCCAGAATCAAGTCAGTTACAGCTTTGTGATTCTTTATCATTTTAGATAATTGTGTTAGAAAAGTTCTTCCATGCCTGACCTTTTCCCATTCCAAGATCCTTACAGCTGATGGAGTAACTAACATCAGTGATACAGTACATAGAAATACTCCAGTACAACTGACAAAGAAAATGTATCCATTTTGGAGTACTCAAGTAGATTGTTCTGAATAATCTGGGATACCATACCAACTACCAGCCAATCCCTCACTAACAGCTCCTAACCCAAAGGTGGCCACCTAGGGCACACATGCCACAAGTGGCACAGGCAGCCTCTGTGTATGGCACACAAGATGAGAGTGAGATATAAGCAGCACAGTAGCAGGTGGGGCAGGAAGCAAGAGCAGGAGTTTGGGCAGGAAACACAAGGCAGAGAAGAGAAAGCAGAGCAACAGATCGGACAGGAGAAAGGGATCAGAACGGCACTCCAAAAGGCTATGGGGCTAATTTATGGTACACCTGCAAAAAAAGGTTGGCCACCACTGCCCTAACTTATCTCCCTTCATCCAGTCTCAGGTCTCAGATTAGTGTGTGTCCACCTGGATGTCTTGCCATAAGTTAACACAGTCCAAACTGAATTGTGGAACCACCCATCCCCTGTATTCTCTGTTACTATTAACATCATCGTTCTGTGGCATTACAGTCTCATGTTACAGGTAGTCTTCAACTCCTCAATTTTTGCCTGTCCTATTGCCCTGCCTTTCTCCATAATATCTGGTGTTCCTTCTTTTCTAAAAGAAATCCAAAACTAGTCCAGGCTTTCACTCTCCTGTGTACTGAAAGGAATCTATCCTTCTGTTACCTAAAGTATGACTGACAGTCTTTCTTCCATCCTTTGCAAGTTATTTGAACTTTCAAATGGTATATCCCTGCATTGGTAAAGCAATCTGTATATAGCATCACAAAGTCCTGATCCCCCACAGGGGCTTGCTTCTGAGCATCTGCATATTTCTTGTTTAGAAGTCACACACACATGCAATGATGTAGTATATAACTATTATAACAATATATAGCAGCTTACAGCAAGTCACACATTGCATATGCTATATCAAAACAGCCATTTTAAAATTTTGAAATAAAGATTCAAGTTTTCTCTTACCACTTTTACAACATAAGATGCATCACTGCCAACCGATTTTGAAGAATTAACATCAGCTGTTAAAATATGAAGTGTTCATCAGTAGGATGAGAGACAACCATCAAAAACAAAGCTTCTACTTGCTATGTCATTTGTTTAGCTATGCCATAAAGTAATTATACATTAGCATGAATAATTTTCAGAATCTAGGCAGAAGAACTGTACCAAATTTAACCAACTTAAATTTCTGGTTGTGAGTTCTCTCTTGCCAGGGATGATAATGGAATGCTCTTGATTATTAAATAATAGTCACTCCTTTAAAGACAGAGATAGAGAAACAAAATGTGGGTATACAACTTGCAAGAAGCCATCAAGTACTTCTTTTGTCTAGATGCCATAATAACCAAAAACAGGTTTTTTCCTCTCTTCCAGCTATCTGCTCTCCCAGCTGCCGCTTTATAATTTCCATAGAAGTAGATTTATTGAGTGACGGAATACTACAATGGACAGTTTAGGAATAACAAATACATAAGTATGTGCTTCTATACAAGTAGAGAAGGAGATTAAACAACATTTGGAACATGATGTGGTTGGGCTTACATAAAAAAGCAACTAATAATGTGGGTAAGTGTCTAACATAAGAAGAATGCCACCTTTAGTATGCATTAGGAGCTTAGGCAAAACCATGCAACAAAGCCAGGCTTCTCTAGCCATGATTAAATTCGTCAGTTCTCTTGACCAAGTCTTCTCAGAAGAACACTGTCACCTTACATTGGTGCCTGATCATTTTACTAACATCTTAGATCAATAAATGATTTTGTAACCCATGAATTACTATGTGAAGCTACAGAATTCAATGCAATTGTATCACAAGTGGAAGAAGGGAAACATCTTATCACATATCTAATGCACCACATAGTACAAGAGCCTTATCACCATCTTCATCTTAAAATTTTAACCATTCAACATTCATTAGAAGAACAGAATCATAACATGGGGCCCTTAGCAGGAATTCCCAGGGTTCTGTGAGGACCTCACTTCTATGCCACCTATGCAGACTGCATTTTGGAAATGGTGCTAGCTGTAAGAAAAAAAATTCAAACTTTTCCCTGGAAGTTCAAGTATTATTATAAAGTGAATTTTGTGACAATACCCACACAGAAAAATTCTCAGACATCTACAGATGGCTCAGTAAAGTAAACTGATTATACAATAAACAACATGACCTATGGGCAAAAGTTCAGATGCAATTCATCCCAGCTAAACCAGAAAGCTCTGTTAACTGGTCAGTGGCTTGCATGAAGTGTGCTGATAATCTTAAATTTTGTATTTATGAGCCAAGTATCCTCTTAACAAAAAAATACTGGCATAAGACAGAATAAACGTCAAATTACCATGGAGACTGAACTATCCATAGATAGGTCTGCTAAAGTAAGGGTTGAGACACTGGCAAGACAGGATAGTTATGTATGAATTGCTGTGCCCATGCCATCAATCTGGCATCATCAACAACCACTAGAATTACTTCAGAAATGCTCCTTAAGAAGTAATTAAGTAAGAAAATAGAAGCCTGTCCACAAACATTTAAGTGATATTACAAAGGAGCAAAATGGTTTATATATGAATGAAGAATGTTACCAGTAAAGATTATAGCTAATCTGTCACATGAATTAGCTAGGGATGCCACAGTCCCCTGGGGTGTCTTGATATCCTTTTAGGGGTGATGCATACTGCTAGCTGTACAAATATGCCACACAAAAGAAATCCAGAGATTTCAAATAGCAATCCATAATGTTAAAACATTCAGACCTGTTGTGTTCTTTTCTGAGTTCTTTGCAACAGAAGAATTGCTGTATTATTTTATATAGTCAAAAAAACAAGTGAAAACTAAAAGATGGCATTTTCTGAAGGGTCTATCAATGGGTGCTTTGAGCTTACTAAGACAGTGGTTCCCAACCTTTTTAGACTGCAGACTGGCAAACTGCGGACCAGAAGTATAAAAAAGGGTTGGCTACTGGAATGCAGTATGTGGGTCACTTCCAGACTTCCAGTCCAGCAGCCAACCCTCCTGTGGACCGACAGCCAACCCCTAATGGCCCAGGGGTTGGAAACCTCTGTACTAAGGGCTTACTCAAATTTGAAAAGGTCATGAACCACTGGGTTAGACTAAGACTTGAGGGGTTTTCGTATCACATACTGCTAACTATGCCTCAATATCCTCTAATATTCATTTTACCTACATTTCTCCCTTTTGTAAAAAATAAAAGTATTATGCTGCAGCTGACAGATACATAGCTTTCCTAAACTAGGAATTGTTGGGGTGGGGAAAGGATGCAGGGGAGGAGGAGGCTTTAAGGACCCTCAATTTTAAAATGTTCTGTTTAGTACACACATGCTTACCAAGATATAAACGTCCAAAGCCACCTTGCCCTATATGCATGCCTAATTTCCACTCTTTTTTTGATGTATCTGTTAACACCTCTCCTGGAGCAAATTCTTCTGCAAGCTTCCTCTTCGCAGGAGCTCTTTTTCCAGATGTCTTCTTTATATAAGGCATTTTCACTACAAAAAGTAATACAGGGTTATACACTGAGCAGATTTACTTTCACACTTTTATTCTACTCCATATGCCAGTTTTTATACTTTCTTTTCCTCGTGACAGACTTCCACATAGTAACTATGAGTTGTTTAAACTGCCAAATTGTTACTACAAAAATTCTTTAAGAATTTCTCAAAGTAATCCTGTCAGCATGGCTTCTAGGTGCAAAAACAAGCAATTTCTTCAAGAATCAGGAAAAATGGCTCTAATGAAAGCAATTTTGCAGAATAAGAGTTTTTTTTATTTGAAGGTTTTGCATAATTCGATACATGCTACAGAATTACAGCTATTCACATGATAATGCATTGTGATCCAACTATATGAAAAATATTTTACCTATATTGGTTTCCTTGCAAGTAAAACTGTTGAATTCACTAATTTTTAATACATCTTAAGTATTTAAAAAATGGAATCTCAACTGTTCCACAAAAGAGAGTACACTCCCTCATATTTCTCATTGACCATTATCTCAGCAGTTTAGCTTATAAAAACATTATTCTACAAAAGATCAAATACCTGTCACCACAGTTAAAGATGTCAGAGAAGTGTTCTCTTACACAATTATGTGCAACAAATATGAAAGTCCACTTATTGTTTCAGAAGATATTTAGAATAATACAGAAACAACAGAGCTGCAATGTTCTTAGAGGACAGTCCAACTCTCCCCATCAGCTCTAGGTACTTTTCCCCAGTCTGCAGATCCCTTTCTTGAATATCAAAATGCTTCTTTTCCCCTAAGACAGCTCTTCTGCCTTGCTAAGGTCTAAAGAACTCTCCTGGAAGGAAAGGCAAAAGATAGTTCCTACAGGCTTAATTTTAGATAGTAGAGCCACATTTGAATATCCATAGAACATGTAAACCCTGTCCAGCACAGATGAAAATATTTAATAGTCACCTTGAGGAAGGAGACAGGGGTATTTAATCTCTAAATTACTTTTAAAAAGGTTGTTAGGTATTACTACCCAAAACTACAGGATCTGAAACTGTCTAGAACTCGTGAAATGCAATGATTTAACTCTAAACTGCTCTCCAAGGTGCTCATAAAACAAAATTTTGTTTCAGATATAACTGGACAGCTGAGTCTCTTCACTCATCTTAAAACATAGAAACAACATGTTATCCATAATTTTCAAATGATCCTTGTAAATACTGTCTCTTAACGCTTTAGTTTCTCTCTTCATTAAATTCAAATTTTCCCTCCATATTTTTAATTATAGAAAAACACAACTTGTGCTTTCTGTCCAAAGTTAAAATAATCTCAAAAATAGCATGGCCGGTCTGAATGACAGAACGAGCTGCCCCAAGCACATGGAACTACTGCGCTTACCTACAATTACATTCTCAACTTAAGAAAATACTTTATAGACTAATACTGGCACATTTTCTCCTGGGACAATGACAACTTCTTTGACCATTTTCTACAAACGGGTAAAATGTATATATGATATATATTATCATATATACATATTAGCTTCATTCATGGAACATTATGGATGTATTTCATCTTGGTAATCTCATCATAATTCTGCTGCTGACAAGCCTGCTTAGAGGGGACAAGGCAGTTTATTTTGATTAGCTCCAGGAGAATGACAGGTGAAGAGTGGCTCCCCTACCTCCAGTTTTACTTGTCCACCAGTCTCAGTCACATACCTGAACAGACTAAATTTCTGATTAACATCCCCTTAAGCAATGGAAGTGAAAGCTAAGGATGAGCAGTGAATATCGTCACTTGGGAATCCCGCCTTTAATTAAACAAGATATTCATTCATGGTTTCTGGGCTACCCATGTTCACACTCACTGCTAGGATGGCACCATCATAGGTTGGTCAACCTACCACTAGGCCATAAAAGTCAAGCAAAGATAATTTTAAATAAGCAGTGTGCAGAAAACTAAGCATGTCGAACTGTTGCAAAATAACTGTCCTCTGTGGATGCAGTGGCTCCACATGATTTTATATCGGAAAATGCAAGAATCCTTTACGGTATTAAAAACTGGAAGATCTGGGAATTGCATGCAGTTATACAAGAATAGGCGGAACGTAAAAAAGAATGAAAAAGGTATGTAAAACAGGTTAAACACAGCAGAAAGGAAGGAAAATACCTTTTTATTGCTAGCTTTGTTATTCTATAACACTTTCTACCTAGAGACCAGCAAGTCTACCAAATAAGATGGATCATTGGTGTAAGCTCTCCACATTTAAAGCTCCTTGCATGAGAACAACTACTACTCAACTTGCTTATCCTACTAACCACCAATATCTTTATATCTAAAAAATGACTGTCAGCCCACACCATCATAAAATAGTTTACAAACTTGGATACAGAACTCATTTGCCTCTCCAGAAAAATACCACACATATATTACAATACAATGCCAATAGCATTTTAGGGCAGAAAGCAAAGATGACAACAAAATGAAACTATGTTGGGAGATTTAGAAATAACTGAAGATAAATTACTTGAGCTAGAGAGTCACCATGATGCCAGCACTAACTGTACCTCTTGAACAACAGGTGCTTAGATAAGGATACCAGAGTTTGCTCTCATCCAAACAATGTAATACCAGACTGCATCGTAAATTTAACACAGACTTAGCATCACCTGCTGAATTGGTCTGCACCACTGTCTGCAGCATCAGTGGTTGTGTTAGTTTATCATATCTCCCACCTCAAGGGAAAAGAGGCCTTATGGCAAAAGCACAGCATGTTGGGAAATGCAACCATTTATCTTCCTTTCATTTAAGGTTAACTTTCACCTTTCTTTGTCTCCATGATCAATAAAGGGAAGTACTGCCTATCTCAGAGGGATACTGAGACCTAATTCATTAGTGATTGCAAAAAGCATTGAAATCCTTGGTAATAAGATAACTTAAGTACCAGAGATACTTGTCCCTCCTTAGTTATGTGACTAGACAGGAACTCATTTTCAAGGTACATCGTTGTAAACAGCGGCATTAATATGGCAGTGACCTGCTCTGGACTTGAATAGCTTGAGAAGCATAGACTTTGTACCTAACAAATATGAACAAATTACAGCAAGAATCATAATTTGTTTGGTTCAGCCTTCTCAAATCATCTTCTTTAGTGTATATGAAGATTTTCTTTCCTCCTCCCCAGAAGACTTAGAAAAGAAGTATTGAGTGTGCTGTTTTGAGGTATGTGAGCAATTCAGTATCAATAGTGCTATTAGTGAAGTTATCTTTATAAATGAAGCCTGGACTGGCATTCTTGATGCTACCTTTTTGCTCTCAAAGCAAACTCTAGTAGACAATTCCCAATTGGTGTTTTCTTCCTTTCTCAAGTCTAAAATGAATATAAATCAAATTTATTTTAAGGAGATATTTTTCCCCCGGGCGACAACTCAGGATGTTGAATTTCTCCCTGATCTGGTTCTTTTATTCTCTACAAATTGCTATCTTAGGCTTGTTTATCTCAGTTGGACTTCTTTTCATTTTTCAGCAGACAAGACCATAATGCTGACCTGCTATCCTTTTAGTGAATAGACAGTCCCAGCAAGACCAGGAATCCACACGTCATCAATATTGTTCATAAAACCAAAGCAGAAATCTTCAAGTCTGATAGCAAACGTGCGTATGCGTGCGCACACGCACACACTTAAAAAAAAAAGAAAAGAAAAAAGTTTCTAGAAACTTTAGACCTATTTCTCATGTTTGGTATGATTTTATTTTATTCCCTGCTCCCCCTCCCATTTCCCAAAACAGATGTAATCTTGCTCATTTCAAAGAAAGAGGTGCCAGCACAGCTATACCATCTTAGATATTTCCAGTGTCAACACTAAGTTATCACCAGGGATCCTGGTTTTCTCCAATTTAAAAAAAAATCCCCCAATTCTCATTTAAAATAAAGTAACCCCAAGTCAACGTTATTCCATGATTTAAATGAAACACCGCTAATACGTAGACATATATCACAGAAAAATGTGGATTTGGGGTTACTTTTTTTTTTTTTTACCAAAAATTGGGTTTGTTTTTTTTTAAACCAGGATACCTGCTTATCACCGAGATTAACAATCTAAATTTTACTAGATGCTTTTCGGCCTTCCCTCAGGCCACCTGGGACGTTTTTAATGCTAATGGTGAACCGGTTGACAGCTGCCTCCTTCACGGGGCCTTGAGACATCCCCGTCCCTCAAGACTTCCAACGAAGCTAAAAAAGGGCGACGCCCAAACGGTGACCTACAAAATATTTTAATCGGGCCACAAAAAAAGCCTGGGCTACTTGGACACGACCACGGCCGCTCCCTTGCGGGGAAGGGCCATTCATATGGACAGGCGCAGGAGGGGTGGTCTAGCTCCGAGCAGGGCTGGGACGAGAGGCCCCCGGCCGGGCCGAAACCGGCTCCGCGCCCTCCGCAGCCATCGAGCCCTTCCCCCCCGCGCGCGCGCAGCCCCCTGGCAGGCAAGGGCCGGGCCAGCTCCGCCCGCCCTCCCTCCCACCACAACACGGGTGGCGCGGCCCGTCCACACCGCGGTACCTCCCGGCGTCTCCGCCCGCGTCGTCCGAAATTCCCGCACTGCGCGCGCCCTGCGCCGCCCGCCCGCCGAGCCGCGCCCCCCCCACGCCGCTGCCCTCTGCCATTGGCTGCCTCCCCCCGGCGCCCGCCTACCAACGTGCGGCGCTTCCCGCCAGCCACCGTCCGTGGTCCCGGTGCACGCTGGAAGCGGTAGTTTCCGGCCGCTCCAGAGCGCGTTGACGCAGTGGAGGGCTCTGGTGGGGGGCCGTGTGCAAACACCCGCCGGGCTGGCGGCAGCCAATGGGAGGCGGCCTGCGGGCCGAGCTGCGCTGGGCCCTGGGAGCCGGGCCGCTGAGGGGGCGCGGGGGCGGTTGGGGGTGTTGGCTGAGGTTCCCACCGAACCCAGAGGGGTCACACTAGCAGCAGAGGCCACGAGCCGGGCTGAGCCCGGGGGCACGGCTGTGCAAGGAGTCCCGCTTTAGTGCGCTGCACGCACCGCACAGCAGAGCCTGGCACCCGGCCCGCACCTGGGAGGCGGGCGCTCAGGCGATAGCAGTAAAAAGTAAAAGGGACTTGAGGGGAGACCCCTGCTTGGGGTCCAGGGACCTCTGCGGGCTTTGGTCACGGTTGCCCAGCAGTCAAGTTTGCAGCCACCCTTGCTATGGAGAATGGAGCGAGACCCGTGGTGCCCGCCCATCTTGGCCGGCGGGAAGGATGGGCAGTGCCTGCCGTGGGTCCCAATCCAGCAGCCAAGGGGGTTGCAGAGGGGCCCCATCCAGCCATGTATGCGGTGGGAGCGTGGCCTGGCTCTGATCTGAGCAGGGAGGGAGGGAGGGCTGCTGGCAGTATGGCTTGCCATGGCTCCCCTGCCACCAAATTTTCCAGCTGGTTGGATACTCTGCAGCCCGCATTTGGTTCACAGGCCCAGGGTTGAGCACCCTGAACTCAGGGCTGGATTAACATCTAGCCAAACTAGGCACATGCCTAGGGCCCTGAGCTGGGAAGGGGAAAGGGGAGCAGTCCTTTCCCCCCCACACACACCCAGCTGCGGCAGCAGCAGCGTGAATGGCCCATCTGGGGAGCAGGGAGGGGGGTCTCAACCAGCCTGGGGCATACAAGTTTGTTTGCCTAAGACCCACTAAAGAGATGATCCAGCCCTGTCTGAGGTAGACTGTTCTCAGTGGTGGCAGATGACAGGACAAGGAGCAGTGGTCTCAAGTTGGAGCAAGGGGAGTTTAGGTTAGATATTAGGGAAAAAAAACTCACGGGGAGGGAAGTAAAGCACTGGAAGAGGTCACCCAGAGACATTGTGGACTCTTCGTCCTTGGAGGTTTTTAAGACCCAGGCTGACAAAGCCTTGGCTGGGATGATCTAGTTGGGGATGGTGCTGCTTTGAGCAGGCAACTGAATTAGATGACCTCTTGGGGTCCCTTCCAACCCTAATTTTCTATGATTTTAAAGTTAACTGGTAGAATTTGCTGAGAGGACCAGCACCCTGCCAGCTGTAGCACTGAGCCCTTACTCTAGTGCCTGTCCAGACTTCAAGGCAAGAAGCAATACATGGTAGATTCATAGGGCTTTGTGGGTAGAGTCACAGGGCTTTGTGGGCAGATGTGAGTGAACTTTGACTGTTCATGGCATCCATAACTGCAGGTATGTTCCTTGGACAGTCTTCATCTGTACAAGGACCAAACACAGCCTGCTTACTTTACATTCCAGCACCAGGCTCTGTACTTGCATATGGATTAATTTCTTCAGTAACTGAAAGCAACATAACCAAACAACATATATATATTTTACTTTCTGCTGTTCTGTAGTTGCAGGAATTTCACATAACCCCTGTAGAAATTTAACATAAAAAATCACCCTGGTAAATTTTGGGGTTTTCCTACTCAGAGAAATCTTTTCACTTAACCTTAAATAAGTCTGGGTTTGTCACATCTCTTTTTCAGTTCTACACAGTATTCAAATCTTTATCTCAAATGATATTTAAATGGTATACAGAATGTATACAGTTCGGTAGCTATTTTTGAGAAATAAATACTAAAAACTAAGTTTGGATTTTCTGCCCTTTTCATAAATTGTTGCTTTTGAAGGGTCAGAACAGATTTTTCCCCTGTTGTTGGTTTTGCGTGAGTCAAATCTTTAAGTGTTGATTCACCTGTGAGCACTGATCCACTTGTCATGAGATCATTGCATTTCATTCTTTTGTTGTCAGATACAAATCAAAACACACCCACACTTGCTTCTGCCAAGCTGCGAACTTGGAAGAGATGCATAGTAGGGAGATCAGAATTCAAGGCAAGCCAAGGAGTTGGGGGGAGGGGGGAAGAAAACTACTTTGTTTTTTCAGCTAAGTAGTTCCTTAAGCAGAGGGATGTGATTTGATGGGCACTGTTTTCATGTTTTCCATTCACAGGGGGGTGGGGTAAATGCAAAGATTAGAATAAGTTAAGAGCTATCAATACATAACATGTCCATCATGATTGTTCCTAGACATGTTTACTTTAAAAGCCTAAGCTGATCCATATAATGTATTCTACTACTTTTCAAGAACCTACGCTATTCTGAATTGTAAAACTTATGGCCCACTTTACCTCCTCACAGAAAAGACAGAGAGAAGGTTAAAAGTGGAAGATGTTACACACTAGTGCTTTGCCCCTGGCATTGTTCTCAAGCAGCTGATCAGGACTGGAAAGGAAATGACGATGCAAATTATTTTCTTGAACTCAGGATGAAGCAAATGTTGCAAATCATTTCTATGAACAAGTATTTCAGTGACTAAACTCTAGAGACCTCTTACCAACATACACTAACTGGGTACCTAGGAAGGGGGATCTTAAACCTCATTTAAATATAGCCAAAGTAAGATAGCTCTTATATCATTTCTTGATGCTAAGAATGGACCAATCGTAACAGTGCTAGCTTGCATGCCAGGAGACCCAGGGTCAATTCCCTGTCTGTCACTGACATCCCATGGGACCTTGAACAAGGCAGTTAGTCTCCCTCTTAGGGAACCCATAGAGGTAGTATGCTCATTGGGTCCCACCAAATTATTTGTTATCTGTACCCTCTAACACCATCAACACTGATATTACACAATATACACAAAAAATTAGTAGAATTCAACATTTTAGAGTAAAGATCCATTTAAGCAGATGGTACTTGACACTGGAAAAGTAGAATTCACAATTCACTAGGGGCTCCAGAGCAAGAGTACCAGGACTGGAGTGAAAACCTAGTCAGCTGAAGGGCACTTCTAAAAATACAAAAAGTAAATTATATTGTTCCACCTAGGAGTTTTGCCTAAAATCACGCTTCTTTTAGCATAAGAGCTAGTAATTTCCCATTTTTCCCTGGGGCCAAAATCAGTTCTGCCTTCAAAGCAATAGCTCCTAGGTCTTAACATTGTAAGCAGCAAATAAGATTCTGCTGAGTGGTCAGAACAAGTATTTATGTCTGGTGTTTCCATACACTAATGGATACCTCTCTCTGGTTCAACCAAGCTGAAATGATTTCGTTAAAGTTAGGCCATGGCTACAATGGAAAATGTTTCATACTTTAGCCAAATATCTGAAATAGTGACAAGTGTTATGGACCACTCCCAATACATCATCAGTGTTACTTTTATTCTCACAAAGAAAGGAAGTACAGACCACATGTCAATATGTAAAGTTTGAGATGTTTTTAACAACAGTCCTTCAGTGAAACGTTGATTACACCTTGTTTTTCAAATAGAGTTTAAAACAATGTTAGACATTTTGGGGGGAGTTTGGTCTCTTCACATGGTCTTTCATTAGTTAAGAAGGATGGAAAATGCTGAAGGAAAATCCCACATCCTGGAAGAAATGTACAGCCAAATGCATGTATGAGCCTTGCTGGAGTATAGATTAATACAACGATTGCTTAGTGCATATACTAGTCACACAGAGGGCCTGCTAACAGCATAAACCAAAGTAGACCTCATTACAATAGAACTAGGCATACCATAAGTAACTTGCACAGAAGTAACTTTGTTAGTCTTTATAGGAACTTTGCAAGGCCAACAGAGAGAAAGAATTGATAAGACCATTACAGGTCACCAAAATAAGGATCAATAACCTGGACAACAGGTTTTCCTATCTGGTAGGAAGGTAGCACTAATTGATGGATGGTGTTACCTAAAGATCTTTAAAAGAACAAGCACATGTATGCTGTAAACATTAAACTGTTTTGATCAGGGTATAAAAAGGACCCTGGGAATCCCAAATGCTTGGAATTGGGCTTAGAGGTTAAGTCTCACCCATACCATGACTGAAAAGAATCCAGCTAACCTAGACACAGTGTTCAGTTTGGGCAATTATTTGGGCCTGAGAGCCACTTAGGGAGCTTTAATGAGCTGTCATGAGCCAAGTCAGCACCAACCCCGCCTCCCCACCCACCACCCCCTGCCTGCAACAGCTCATGAAAATTCTTTACGTGGCTCTGATCCATGCTCGGCCAGGTAGGTGGAATGGGTCTGTGTGTGGGCCCATGCAGAAGTGAGCCAGATGTGTGGGGTCGGGATCATGGGGCTGTGACACCATGGGGCTGGGGCCCAGAGCAGAACCATGATCTGCTCCCTGCACACCCCTGCAACAAGCACCAGTTCCATGGGCAGGGGCATGTAGGATCAGATCACGGCATTGCCTCAGGGGTGTGCAGGGATTCCCGCGCTGTCGCTGCCCCGTGATCCCAGGGTCTTGATGGAGACTGGCTGGGACGTGTGCAGCCAAGCAGACAGGATGGGGCCGCAGGTGGGTGGGTAGTTGTGTCTGGGAGTGGAACTGGTGGGCTGGGGTAAGTCTGGGATCTTGGAACAGTGACAGTACGGGGCCAGAGGCCAGGGCCCAAGGGAAAGCTGCAACCCATTCACTGCACACCCTGCCCATGCAATCAGCACCCATCACAGGGAAACGCAGGCAGAGAATTGCAGCTCTGCCCCCAAACCTGTCAGCAACCTACAGTCCCAACCCTGCACACCCATCCGTCCTGGTCCTGGACACTGCTCCCTATCCACCTGCAGCCCCATCCCATCCTGCCTTGCTGCGCACCCTGCCCGTGCAGGTCCCACGCCCAGCAGTGGGTGTGGGGTGGACAGGCCGGGATGCCCAGGTAGTGGAGCTGGGTTCAACAGCTGTAGCTGCTGGAAGGAGTGGCTGCCATTGAGGTTGCCAGGAAGTGGAGTCCAGCCACCACAACGCCCTACCCCTGCTTTGCAACCAGGAGCAGCAGGACCAGCCATACACACCACCAAGGGCTGGACAAAATCCCTTGACAGGTCAGATCCAGTCCATGACCTGTACTTGCCCACCTCTGGGTGCACCAGCTGGATATGAACTGGCTGGCAATACTGGTGAGAAAAAGACCAATTTAAGTATATATTTTAAATACACAAGGTGGACTTAATATACTGTACAGCCAAAGGACTTTGAATTATAGAATGCAACAGATGTTTGGCACCTAATAGAAACGACATTTTTATTTGCAGAGTGCCAGAGAAGGCAGGGTTCAAATCCAGATTACGAAATGGATTCACTGCCACTGAAATTCAGAATTAGGTTTTTTCCGTGAACGCTGTTCTGTGGAGATCTAGCTCATCAACCAGATACAGACTAGATCCCCAAAACCACATCTAAGTTTATATTAAAGGATTTCGTCTCTCAAATATCAGTCCTTCCCCTACTCTCAAAAATTCAAAGGTGCTTGCATTTAATATGATAGATTTGACATATCTTTATTCTTACAGAAATTAGAGTAAACTCATGCAAAAGGCATGGTTTTATAGTCCAAGAACAGGACAGAGCAGAAACACCAGAACACTCCCAACTTGGACAAGCTGATAGCCTTTCTGCCTTCCTTTCTCTGCCTCTACAATGGAACGGTCTTACATTACTCACAAGAGTGTTGCAGTATTATCTAAATAAAGGTAAAAGAAATACTGGGATGCTGCTGTAGCATGATTAAAATGGCTATGTATTTTATAGGACTATAATTGAAGCCAAAAACTTAGAGCCAAGAGCCTTGTGAGGAAACTGTACTAGAGTTGGGTTTGAAGTAGTGAATCTAGATTTGCAAACTGAACATGGTGCCAATTCAGGGCCCTTCTGGAACATGTTACTATGAGGACATTAGTCTCTCAATGATGTGCAAGATGCGCCCCTACATGTCGGGTAGATTAATGCCAAAGCAAAATCTGGCATTTTTCTCTCCTTCCCATTTTACACAGTTTTCCGAGATGCAGATAATACTTTTTTTATTAATTTTTAAAACTGCAATAACTATTATATAGGATGAGAAAAAGGAGCCCTCCAGGGCCTTTTTTCCCCTGGCCCATTAATATACACTTTATGAGTACTTAAGACAATCTGCCCAATAACCTCACGCCTCATGATACACCCAAGGTATGCGTTAACAGACCAGTATAATATCCTATTGGATCTGAGTGGTATTAAAAACTAGTTAGAAACAAAATTGTTCCTGCCATACATTTAGAGCTTTTCCACATGTCCTTTCGTTAGCCAGAGCTAGCAAATTAACCTAATTATTTCATTGGATTATAGCTGAATTTAAATTTTTTTTGCAAAGCAAAGAACACCATAGGGTACCGTAGGCACAGGGCAAGGCACAGTTATGTAGAAATACCTAAGCTAATCCTCCCCAAGTTAATTTGAGTACCAAAAGCAACATAGCCACCTTAGCCCAGCTGAAGAGCATGGTTTATTAATCTGGACCAAGCTCTGCCCTAAAACAGCTACATTGCTTCTGGCACCCAAGCTAGCTCAAGCAATCATTCTCCACACCAAGTAGATGTACCCACAGTTAACAATGATCAAAAATGGAGAAATTTACAACAATTCATTTTTTTAACAATACAGATGTTAGGGTCTCATCATGCCAATGCTCTCCACTAAGGAAAGTTACTTTTCTGCAAGAAAAAGTTGAAGAAAATTCTTTAGCACCACCTGCTCCATCAAAGCCCTTTACAAATTTCAGGATTCCCACTAGAATAGTCAGATATTATTCCCATTTTATAGCTGAAAAGCTTAGAGATGATTTGCCCAAGATTATAAAGAAAGACCAGTAAGGATAGAAATAGGACCTACATTTCTTGACTCTAAATTCTATATGCTATCACAACATGAATACAATGACACACTTCATGTTTAAGATGGCAATCTTATAGCTACTAAAGAATGTCTACCCAATTTTGGTTTCCATGAAAATGAAATGGCCTTTTCCAATAGACACATTGGTAGGTGGACCAACTGAGGTGTAAGGCAGGGAAAGAAAAACCCCCAGGTCTGCAGAAGGGGAACAGTATCCCTGCAGTGTACTCTCCACCAATGTACACTTGTCACCAACTTCAGATGCTAAAAACTGCAAGACTTATATGAGAATGTATGTCCTGAGATCTGGCAGTAGAAGGTATACTCTTTCTGCAAAGTGACTTCCCTGAAGCAATGCATGCAAAATACAAGGCAAATAGCAAATACCCTCCAGAACAGCAGACTGCAAGGACCAGTTGCAAGAATCAGAAAGGCTCCAGTGCTGGCTCTAATATTTGAGCAAAGACAGAATAAGGAAGCCACATACCTTTGTAGAAGGAATCCACCCTACTGAGAGGCAGAAGGGCATCTCCACTGCCTCTCCCTCCATCTAGATTTTTTTATTATACTCTTAGTGTCTGCACAAAATCCGCAAATGTAAAATGGTTCTGTGCTTCTACCACTCATTTCCCTTCCACACTGGGCTAAAATTCTTGCTCTTGAACAGATACTGTAAGTATCGCAAGCTGAGGTGAATATTTTACATTGCTTTGGACTCAGCACTTGGTACCATCAGACTCCCATAGTACATACCAAAACTTTTGCCTTGATGCTGGCTGCAGTTAATAGCTTAGTTTTAGGAGCTGCTTGAAAGAAAGGACTTCATAGCCAACTACGCACGCAAAAAACATTTCTCAGGAGAGAAATAACTAGACAAATTTAGTTAACGTAGAACATTTTAAAGTTAAAATCCAGATTTATTTTTGGTCTTTCCATGTGATGTTTTTTTTGCAGAAGTGCACTAAATAATCAGCACATTTGCATTATGGTGTTGAAGCAATATTTCCTGGAAAGGAATGCTAAAAACTGAGTAAAGATATAAACAAGTCAAATGTCAATTTGATAGATCTCAAAGATTCTGGGGAAAAAAATCTGCAAATCTTTCATGTATATCCTATTGGTGTGTACTTATTTTAGTATCTCTAGGAAGCCTATAGCTTGAAAAGGCCAGTTCCAAAACTAGAATCGAACATTGCATTTTTGGTCACATAAGTTTAAAATATTGGTAGTTCCCCCCATATGCACACTCCAAGAGGAATAGTTCTACCCTCACCTCTCAAACATTTGTTTTTTTGGCTGTACTCTTGACTGTTGAAAATGTTGTATTCAGTCTTAAGATTTTACTTCTTAAATTTGTATTGTTTTGCAAGGTTTTTGTAACTTTTTTATCATTCAGTAATTTAAGTATAAAATCTTTCTTTAGAGACTGCATTGTAACATGGTGGGGTGGTTTATGCACCACACTGGTGCCAGGAGCCATGGCAGGAGGAGTTTTAATCCCTCAAAGTCACCCAAGCAGAATAGGCCAAAGGGGACAGGTCAAACAAAGTCATCCATTGGTCCCTCCAGTTTAGGCTGCCACCTATTCTCATTAAATAAAGCAATAATAATAATAATGATATAGGAACAGAAAATCAGTACTGGAAGAAAGCCTCATTCAGGTTTTCGGTAATATCTGAGAGCACAGCAAAAAATAAATTCAGATTCACAATTTAAAGTGATTTTAAAAATGGGTGAGTATTGTTCATGTGACTTGCACTGGCTAGTTTAAATTACAAAATATTTTAAAGAGGTGCTTAGTAAGTATTATATGCAAAGAGTGAGCATTTCATTTAAATAGCAAGTGAAATTCACCTTAAGGCTTTCTTGCGGGGCTGTAGAGATAGGTCAGATTGGCATAGTCCAAATTCAGTCAATTCTTACTCGGTAGAGAAATTCAGTGGACAGAGCATAATGGAAAGCAGAGAGCATCTAATGAACTGGTATTCCATTACCTTAAGTGATTTATACTGGTGAGACCAAAGCAATAATATATTCAAAAATAAATAAGCATGAGAATAAAAAATGAGAAAGATGGGTTGGAGTGACATTATTGTATCATCAAAATACTGGTGTGGAAAAGAAGCTATTGAGTTAGATGCTTTGAAAAGTTTCTCCTTTCCTGGAAGTGTGTGAAGCTCACGGGCAGATAATTTGAATATGTTAAAAGAAATAATTTTAACTAACTTGAGCCTTCTAAGACTAGAGTCTGTTTGAAGCCCACTACATTAATCCAAATTAAAGGGCTTTTGTGAGTTTCTAAAGGGCTCATATGTTTACTTTGGTTGTGGTCCAATATTCATATGGGTGGAGCAGCACTTTCTCCTTCCTTTCAACTGCCTCAAGATAAAGTGTATTCACCCATCTTAGTTAGGGTATGTATTTATAGGTGCATATACACTATATATAGGAAATACCAAACATATATATAAAATATATTGTTCTGTACTGTTGTTTGTGTCTATACTGAGTCTTCCTGTAATGATACAAAGAACTTCTGTTTATCATCAAACATTTCGTATATCCCATTACATGCAAAAGAATTATTATCTATCCTGTTGCAGTGCAACACTTTTTCCTATAATGGAATTTTACTCTGAAAATTTATTTTGGTATTAAAAGGTTCCACTTTATAATGTCTACGGTTCAATCAGTGATCTAAAAGGCACTTAAATGCTTTGAACAAGATACATAAAACGCTTTTATTGCAAAAGCTCTGCTGTATCTACCAATTTTAGCATTGATCTCTTTCCATGTAAGGCAGTTCTGGAAGCTGCCCATGCTGTATAAAATCACATGGTAGCTTTTGATCTCCTGCTGGTGATTAAAGCACATTATGGAGGTTTGAAATTTTCTTGTGGCCATTAGCATACCTCTAAACAGTTCTCTAATAAATGGTACTGGTGTTCTTAGTACATGCTATTTAAATAAGAAACCAGGAATCTATAAACTTATTATTTGCTCTCCTTTGTAGCTCAGAGGATGCAGATCTCTTGAATGAAGTGAGTTTGGTCTTAGCAGTAAGCTTACTGATCTAATAGTGATCTCCCGAGGTAATGAGGTTTGAACAAAATGCAGTAAAAAATGAAAATGTATATTTTTAAACCCTCCTTTGATACAAGCAGGTATGACCCCACAGTTTGTAAGCCCTTATATAAATATAGTCATAGCCTCACTCCTACAGCTGCTACATAAGGATTCCATCACAAGCTTTCTGGGTATTCTCAGGCTTTGTTGTATGCATTTCATTCTGCAAGCTGAAATTCATATAGTCTCATTCCTTCCCAGTTTTTAAATATACTGGGAAGAACTATAACTATTACCCCATATTTGTCATCTTTCCTAACAATCCCTTTGAGCAGACCTCTTCATTTGTTTCTATATATCTGCACTTTATTAAGTTTTTAATATTCTGTATTATTACCTTTTTGCTTTTAAAATTACATGAGCAGCCAAAGTGTGCGGGCACTGTATGGGTGTATGGGAAGACAGTTGCCACACAATAGTTTAAAGCCTGAAAGAAATCAGATGAGTTCCAGGCCAGTTTGCTACCTTGTCCCTCCATCTGTGTATTTATTCTTCTTTACAATGCCCATACTCCTGCAGCAGGATACTGAATTATTTGTTCCCAAGAAACAGTGCCCTAGCAACCAAGTTTGGCACCCGGGCAAAGCCCACATCAGCAGCCTGCCCTTGCCCTGCGCACAGATCCAGGGGGCGTACTCCCCTTCCCCCATGCTTGCCTGGGAGTGCATGCAGCGGCAGGAGCTGCCTATAGGCGGAGGGAGAAATAATTAGTTCAGGGGGCTGAGCGCTCATGCACATGCACACACATGTGCCCCACCCCCCAGCAGGTAAGTCTGTGGGGGGAAGGGGTGGGGAAAGGACCGGGGGGGGCAGATTGAAGCACCCATGGTGAGAAAGAGTGAGGCAGGGGCTGGGAAACGGGGCCCCTGTGCAGGTTGTGGGAGGGTAAGAGCCCAGGCAGCTCATCCAGGGGCGTGGGGGGTTCCTGCCACTGCACACCTTCAGGGCAGGCATCGGGGTCACATGCCCCCTGGATCTATGCATGGGGAGGAGCTGGGCTGCCGCTGTGGGCTGGGCTCTGCACCCCACTGCCGCTGCCAGTGCCCTGGGAGTGGCACAATGCCACATGCCTGCCACTGCTGAGCTGTGCCACGCCGTGCCCCCTGCCTGCCTAGGAGCAGGACACACATGGCATTGCACAGTTCCAGAGGCAGTGGCAGCAGGGTGCAGGGCCCAGCGCGCAGCAGCACCCACTTCTGCCCCACACAGAATGGGAGACGTGTTCCCAAGGCCTGCCTTGGGGTGTGCAATGGCAGGAGCTCCCCCACATCCCTGGACAAGCCACCTGGGCTCTGATTGTCCCACCACCTGGCCCCTGCCTCTGCCCCACTCCCTTCTTCACTGTGGGGGCCTCAATCTGCCCCCGCTTCCCCTTCCCAGAATCAACTGATACTTGCCTGCTGTGCTGGGCAGCCAGTAATCCATGCCAGGCGATCCTGGCTGCATACACACCCCTCTCCACCCCTGTCGCAGCTGCCCATAGCACATGGTCAGGCTGCTTTGCAGCCCTACCTACTGCCTCATGTTTGGCAGGGCTGAGCCCTGTTAGCCCTGGCCTTCTGCCGCCCTCCCCCTGTCCCCCTGTCCCCCCAAACAAGCCACTCATGTCTCCCTCCCATGCCCCGCCCCAGCTGGGCTCTGCCTATTGGCGGTCCTTCACTTCTGTCACCCCACACCCTCTCCCTTGCTATGGCACTGCCAAGAAATATAACACTCACATCACAGCTTTTATCAAATAGTTTGATAATTCTTGGATGAAAAGTAGAACTGAAGAGTAGACAAATCTAATGTAAAAATAATGCATTTCTTTATTATTTATGTCAATGTAACATACTAAAAAGGAGCAAGGTGTTGCACAGATATACAGCACAATAGTCTGTACCCCAAAATGCTTTTCACAGAAGAAGAAAAACAGATGGAGAATAGGTGGAGAAAGGTATGCAATATATATGCAAAATACTATCAAATAACTAGAGTTGTTTGGTAAGTTGGCTTCACCATGTAAACTTTCCAGGTGGGGAACAACATTAACCTCCATTTAACAAATTCCTTATATTACAAAAGATGGTGGAAACATCAATCTTAAATGGTAACATTTTATCCTATTGCTATTGTAATCTCCACTTTCCTGACTACTGGGAATTTACTGTCTGGAGAGCAGCAACACTTCTTTGTTATGCTAATTTACACAAGATACCCGTAAATAAAATCAAGAGCATGTATAAAGACTGATCCGTCTGCCTGTCCATCCATTTCTCCCCCCCTCCCTAAACTCCCCGGCCCAGTCCCAGGTGGTATATCTTTTCCAGAAAAGAAATTGAAAATCGTCCCACCACTAGATGTCTCATTGGTTATAATATACTGCAACCTAAGAGCAAGAAATGCTCAACAAAATTTAACAAAAATACAGTTAATTACCACTGACATTCTCTCGTTCGTTACACAAGCACACCCTGAGTTTAATCACATGCATTATTGTAATCAACCTGTCAATCACATTTTGAGATATTTCATTTTTGACATAATTACAGTAGAATCCCTACAGCCCATCTAGAACATGGGCATGGCAAGATTGATATTGTGTTACAAAATGCGATCTGACAAAAAAATTGATGCTTCTGCACAAAAATTAAAGAAACACTGTGAACTGCTAGTGCTTTTTGCCCTGTAAATATGTGCAGTAAGTAGACTGTCAAGAGTTAATAAAATTGCCTGCCCACTCACTGAAGAACATGCTTATTCCTGTCACTCTTTAAATGCCTAAACATTGTCCATGTCAATTTTTTTTAAAGGCTACTGTGGCTATATTTTGTTCCATTGTCATTTTTTGTGTGGGGAATCTGCTTTAAAATACTGAGTTTAGAGATTAGCAGGTGAAGAAAAGGTTTAGGGAACCAAACAGCATGGAAATGGGACACTAGATTGGGGCTAACTTAAAAAGGGGACCCTTCCAAAGTGGTCCTTGCCATGGAAAAATAGAAAACTGTTGAAATAAACTGATCAGAGTTTGCAAATAGCTCACATTCCTGTTGAAGCACATCTGTAACACACACTGATCATGTTTTCAAAAACACACATTTTTTTTTCTCTCGGGGGCATGGCTGACATTATACTGTTTAAATATTTAAACTTCAAAACACATGAACCTCCTCAAGGTAGGAGGCTCTTGATGAAGGATAGCCGTCTGTCAGCAATTAGACACTTTTCTTTTAAAATAGAATTGGCACAGGTCAGCATGAATCAGATATAGAGTCTCTCACTTACAGAACTCTAGTTCATATCTTAGCTAAGCTGGTAATTGTTACCATCTGATCACTATTTGGTGGCCTCTGTGAAATGAGTTTGTGGTCCCAGTCCAGTTTCTATATAGACAGATGTCCCCCTTCACAAAAACAACTGTCACAATTGGCATTAGTTGTCATGCTTGTTGGCAGCAATCAAGTCAGGGATTGATTGGACTGTAGAGTAAAGAAATCTCTTGTTCCTAAAAATTAGGTGGAGGAGCATTAGCATGAGATCGGGAAGTCTGCAGTAACACTGACCATCCTTTGTTTTCTGTGAGATGAGGAAGTTTCAGTTTGCAACTCTAGATCCCAGCACCTTTCACAGTAACAGCATCGCTCATTTAAAAAAAAATCCCTTTGTCTAGATATTTCTAGAAGCACATTTCAAGAAAAACATTTGATCTAACTGTACCTGGATAATTTAACATAATGTATCTTTACATAATAGGCTCTCTCTTTAAATGCTTGCCTCTCCTTCTCCACCTCACCCCCCCACAACCTTTCAACTCTAAACTAACTCAGTGTTAGAAGGATACTGAATTGATACCCCTTGATTCATCTGTGGAAGAGCCACGCAGCGCTGGAAGCATTTTTTATATTGTCCCATATCTTACCCCCAAGAATAGCATTCCTTGCAATAGCAATCCCTCTTCACGTCCATTCTGCCCTCAGGCTCTCAGTTGAGGCTGCCAACATGTGGATCCCCTTGGTGCCAATTGCAGTGGTAACTTTTATGTTGTGGGCATTTAGTTAGCTTTAACTAAAACTGATGCTAGTATAATTATTCAGAGAACTAATGTTTTATTTGGCTATTACCTCAGGTCCTCAGAGCCCCATTTGTAAGACCTGTTATTGCTAGTTGAGTTTCCATACCCTCATGCAGACATCTGTTGGAAGCACTGAATGAATTAATAGATGAGTAGCAATTTGGGAAGCATGGATCAGTCAACTTTGCTCTGTCAAAGTGCAACTAAACTCATTCTAAGCTCACAGAGATTCTAATAGCTCCCGCACCAGGAAATGAGTTGTTTAAGAGAGCAGGTGTCAAAACTTCATCTCCTGCCCCCTGCCATCTTAAGTCTGGTTCAAATAGTTCTGGTCCATGGTGTTCAAGGATAAGAGTTCTGTACCCATTGTAACAAAAATTTATTTGCATTTCATGTAGAATGAGCTCTCCAGCAAGTATTTTTACAATAGGTTTCAAGTTCTGTTAACTTAACCTACACTCATTTGAGGAGGGCCAGGAAGAAATGGTATGGAGACCCTGTGTTAAAATGGCTAATATTCTTGGCAAAGGCAAAGTCTCTGAAGATACTAAAATGACCAGACCCACTGCAACAAAATAAATGACAACTGAGTTCAGCAGTTTTTATCACACAGAATTGGCACTATACTAAAACTGTCCAGTAAACATTTTCCATTCTCCACGGAAATACCAACATACCAAATTTAATATCCCTATCTGTGTTCTTTTACTTGCTAATAATCAAATTGCAGCCATCAACCTTTTCACTTAAAAATACTTGTTCCAAAAAGTAAGCACAGCCAATTGAAACAATTTTGTAGTGATCTTGAAATGGAATGTAAGCATTAAAATGTTGAATTGTAAGACTGCCACTTCATAAACATATTATAATGTATATTGGTCTATTTTGGTGAACAGCAGAATAATAATGTACTTGAAAAACAGTTTGAAATGCATCTTCTAAGATGTAAAGCAGTGAAGATGACTAATATGAGAATATGGCATTTCACTGAAAACCTAATGAAGGCTTCTGAAAACTACAGTATCTCATCACCACGCTGACTACATTGACTGCATTATAGTCAATACCATATTGACTGCAAGAGAGGCTAGGAGTATAAAGTATTCCCTCTGTCCTGATGAAAGTAACTTAACTGGGCTTTCCGGCCCAAAATTGATGCATAAAAGAGTATATTTTTCCTGTTTCATGAATTTTGTATAACTTATTCTTGACAATTTCTGTAGTAATTACATCCTGTACCCTTGACCAATGTAAACTTTATTTTTGCTTCAGATTTTTAGGGCCTTTTGAGAATGATCATTAAAGTAATAGCAATATTTTTTTAATGTATAATTTATCAGCAGAGCCCCAAATTAATGCCTGCATCGCATGGGCTTCTAGCTCAAAAGACTCTAGAGGAAACAATTACTTTTAGAAAGATTAGATTACCTCACTTATCAGGTATGCTTAAATTAAAACATCCTATTTATTTAAAAGTTGAACACTCGTTCTACACGTTTGGCGTTTACTTTAGGTTTTTGTCAGGTTTGATTGCATGGGCAGTATTTTAATGACAAATGGTTCTGTTCTGTAGCTGCTTTTGGTATGGAACAAGCATTGAAGTTAGCAGTAGCCCAGCATTTAAAGTGATTCTTTTGCCTGCATCCCGAGTCTTCCTCAATGTTTCACTTGAATACTAACATTAGTTTTAGACGATGTTAATGATTTGTGATCCATATTCAGAGATCAGCCACTGCAATTCTTGCTCAAATGTGCATTTATACAGATGTTCTCAGTTCTTAGCCCCCTGCTCTTTTAATATGGACAGGAGACCTTAGTACCCATCTAGTTTATTATCATCCTAAATGCAAAGGTAATGCAAATAAACAATGGTATTCATTCATATTCCGTTCTGCTAGGAGCTGTAGAATTTCAAGATTTGCCTCTGTACAGCATAAAGTAGCCCATGCTACTCTAAGCGCACTAGCTAGCAGTAGGACCTAGAAGCAAGCACTGCCAATGAGCTACTAAACTCTACTGTTAAGAGCTAAACTAAGCTGTTTCTGGTTTCAGAGTTAATACAAGGAATCCCTGCATAGTGGTGCCTTGCAACATATACACATACCAATGCAATAAAAAAGCCGTAACAAAAAGCTTATAGTCTAAAGCAGCAAGACGGTAGCCCTAGACATTAGGAGGGCCAACTTCAACAAGTTGTGGAGACTAGTGGGTGAGGTGCTGGGGTCCTTGAGGGCAGGGGAACTCAGTGTCCAAGATGAGTGGTTGTTCCTTAAGGAGACGATACTCAGGGCCCAAGGGGTGACCATCCCAACAAGATGCAAGGGGGGCAAGAGTACCCGAAAGCTCCCCTGGCTCACCAAGGGCATCCAGGAATGCCTGCTTGCCAAAAAGGCGGTGTACACCTGGTGGAAAGGGGATGCTATCTACAAAGAGGAGTATACCTCCTCTGCTTGGGCCTGTAGGGAGGCTATCAGGAAAGCTAAGGCGGACATAGAGCTAGGATTAGCATCCAAGATCAATGATAATAAAAAGTCCTTTTTCAAATACATAGGGAGGATGAAGAAGGCACCGGGTAATGTCGGGCCCCTGCAAAGTACGCTGGGCAATCTGGTGGTTGTGCCAGAGGAGAAAGCGGACCTCTTTAACCAATTCTTCATGTCCATTTTCTTGTGCAGGGACCGGGACTTCCCCACTGTGATGCCAGATGGACTCAAGGGGAACGCCTCCAGACCTCAGGTTGGGGAGGACCGGGTTAGAGAGCTTCTGGAGGGGCTGGACATGTTCAAGTCAGCGGGTCCAGATGCTCTCCACCCCAGGAGAGGTAGCTAGCTGGGATTATTGCAGGGCCCTTGGCATGGCTTTATGAGCACTCGTGGTGCTCGGGCCAGGTGCTGGATGACTGGAAGATAGCTAACGTGGTCCCCATCTTCAGAAAAGGGGAGCGGACCCGGGCAACTATAGGCCCATCAGTCTTACCTCTATCCTTGGGAAACTCTTTGAGAAGATCCTCAAGGAGCACATCTGTAATGGGCCGGCTTCAGGGATGATGCTTAAGAGCAACCAGCATGGTTTCATTAGGGGCAGGTCATGTCAGACCAACCTGATTGCCTTTTATGATCAGGTCACAAAGGCAATGGATGCAGGTGTTGCCGTGGACGTAGTCTTTCTAGACTTCAGCAAGGCCTTTGACACCGTCTCCCACCCCATCCTCATTAAAAAACTAGGCGACTGTGGCATTGATGCTTACACAGTCAGATGGACTGCAGATTTGCTCAAGGGTTGTACTCAGAGGGTGGTGGTGGACGGGTCATATTTGACCTGGGGGGAAGTTGGCAGCGGAGTTCCCCAGGACTCGGTCCTGGGACCTGCGCTGTTCAATTTCTTCATCAGCAATTTGGACAATGGGGTGAAATGCAACCTGTTTTAATTTGTTGATGATACCAAAATTTGGGGTGAGGTGAGCATGCTAGTAGGGAGGGAAAGATTGCAGCAAGATCTGGATAGTTTACAGGAGTGGGCTGACATAAACAGGATGCGTTTCAATACTGACAAGTGCAGGGTGCTGCACTTAGGCAGTAGAAACCAGCAGCACACTTATAGAATGGGAAACTCCCTTCTTGAGAGCACAGAAGCAGAAAGGGATCTTGGAGTCATTATTGACTCCAAGATGAACATGGGTCGACAATGCGAGGGCTAACCGGACCTTGTCATGCATCCACAGATGCATCTCAAGTAGAGCCAGGGAGGTGATCCTCCCCCTCTAGGCGACACTGGTCAGGCCACAGCTGGAGTATTGCATCCAGTTCTGTGTGCCCCACTTCAGGAGGGATGTGGACAACATTGAAAGGGTCCAGAGGAGGGCCACCCGCATGATCCGGGGACTACAGGGCAGACCCTACACTGAAAGACTGCGGGACTTAAACCTGTTCAGCCTTCACAAGAGAAGGCTGAGGGGGGACCTAGTGACTGTCTATAAACTCACTAGGGGGGACCAGAAGTGTTTAGGGGAGACACTGTTTCCCCTCGCGCCCCCTGGCATAACAAGGAACAATGGACACAAATTATTAGAGAGTAGGTTTAGATTAGACATCTGCAAGAACTACTTCACAGTTAGAGCGGCTAGGAACTGGAACCAACTTCCTAGGGAAGTGGTGCTGGCTCCTACCCTGGGGATCTTTAAGAAGAGGCTTAATGACTACCTAGAAATGAGAGGCTTGATGACTACCTAGGACTCAAATGAGTCCAGCCTTTTCTCCCGCCCAGGCGGGGGTCAGACTTGAAGATCTACAAGGTCCCTTCTGACCCTACTTCTATGATTCTATGATTCTATGATAAAGTTAATAGGTAAACTTTTATTGTACACTCAATTAAGGAACTATTCCCTGTTCCATAGTAATATATTTTACTGTATGGATTAAGATTTTGCTTGAAAACGATGCATTTTCAGAGCAGATTTAGGATCTTTTAGAGAGTCAGGAAGGCATCCCAGACTGGTAGTGCCTATTAAATGCTAAGGGACTCAAGCCAGGTTTTCTAGTAGAGATAAAGCGAGGGAATGGAAGCAAAATGTGCAACTGGCTCACATACTTGTATAATTTTTAGTACCCCAGCTAGCTCCAGGGCAAGTTCACATACCTCTACTTGGCACTGCCATGTAGACATACATACTCTGAAATTAAGAATTCAGAACTGATTAAGATTATCCTGATGATTAATTTAACAGAGGTAAAAACTAAGATGTCAGGGATCACTTTAACACTGATTTCTAACACTAAAAATAAATTCAGGATCAGTGTGCTAAGGCTTTTTGCCCTAACCATACAGAGAAGGCAGCATGTATGTATTCTAGCAGCTGTCTGAAAGAAAACAAGTGGACTACTAAGAGGACAGACCTTGGGCAGAGACAGAAAAATTGAATGTTATCTCTGGGAGTAAGAGCGCCCCTGGAAAGTAGGTAAAACAGGAAGATGGTACCAGATCCAAAACAACAGAGCCACAGTCACTCGAGATAAAACCTGACCAACAAGGTAGGGTTTTCCAGTCATTTTGGAGGATTGGACTGCAGCAAGCAGATAGAGAAGGTTATATCTATCACAAAAAGGTTTTGTACTGCTAGTGATTAAAGGTATAATTTGGAGATGTTCCCTAATATAGAAGAGTTGAGAATTGGGAGATGGGCCCTCAGTTAAGGTATAGCTATAGAGATTTGGAGAGAGACTGATGGTCTACAGAGGCTACTGCTCCATGATAAAACTTTAGTTCTCCTCATTCAGAACTACTGCCTTAATTGAACAACTACCACTATTTTATCATATAAGCACTTACCAAACATGGTGCAAGAGAAGGAATTGGAAGCAGGAAAGGTGGGTAGGTGATGATTGCCAGTTCCAGAGAAAGAGGCACTTCTCAGCCAAATTCTCTATGCATGAGCAAGGCCCAGACTACATATGCCAGCTGAGGCACCAGCAAGGCTTTAGTACATGATAGGCATTGTGGTTCCTGCATGTGAGAAAGACAAAAGGTTGAAGTCTGTAAAAATAAGCTAGTAACACTAGCTAACCTATAGTACATTGTGCTTGCTGCCACACAACATTACCAATCCACTTCAGTTTTGACTTGCAGTGGTCATGTTGCAATATTATATTGCTCTTGCTTCAGGACAGTGACTCAATCAAACTGACCTAGGTACTCCTGCAGTGGGATAAACTGTATTGTATAAATGTTTCATGTAATTGTGATAACATCCTGCATACCACAAAAGTTACAAAAGGAGACTGTATTTACAACATGGAACACTTGGGATAAATCTACATATGACAATGCAGTGCAACAATACCCAAACTAGTTCCAAATACCAGAATCAGCAGAGCCAGTCTCCATCTGAGCTACTATACCAGGGGTGGGCAAAATAGTAGATCCAGACTGTGGCCAGAATCCACTTTCCAGCAGCCCTGGTGGCCATGGTTCCTTCTGGCTGCCACTGCTGGACCCAGCCCCACTGCCTGGGCACCCGGGCCCGTCTGTCCTGCAACTAGTGCCAGTGGTGGAACCCGTGCGAGCAGGGTATGTGGCCAGGGGTCTGGGATGGGGCCACAGCTGAAAATAAGATAGGCAGGCAGGACCAAGGAGACCCTGGGATCTTGGGGTGGTGACAGCATGAGGTCAGGACAGAGCCTCGATGCATTCCCCACACAACCCTGCCAGCAGAACTGGGGCTCTGCCCCAGCCCCACATTGTCATAGCCCCACGATCCCAGGTTCTGCATGGAGACTGATGGGAGCCTCGCAGACAGGGTAAGTGGCTGGGCAGGGATCTGCATCTGGGTCTGAGGCCACAATCTTGGGGTGGTTACAGCACAGGGCTGGGGCCAGGGCTGAACCGCAATTTACTCCCTGCAAGCCCCTGCCTGAAGAAACCATGCCCATCACAGGGGCATGTGGGTAGCAAATTACAGCGTTGTCCCGGCCCTGGTCCCGCACTGTCACCATCCCATGATCCTGGGGTCTCCCCAGCTCCACCTGCCCATCTCACTCCTGGTTACAGCCCCATCCCAACCACCCAACTGTATGTCTTGTCCACACAGGTCCTGCCCCCATCAAGGCAGATGGGTACAAAGCAGATGGGCCAGGGTGCTTTAGCAGTGGGGTTGGGTCCGGCAGCAGCAGCCAGAAGGAGCTGCTGCCGCCACCAGGGCTGCTGGGAAATGAAGTCTGCTGTAGTCCCAGTCTGGCCTATGGGCCATATTTTACCCACCCCTGTACTATACCTTTTAGCAGGGTAAATTAGCCTTCACAGGCCATTAGGCTAAAATGACTTGACCCTTTCCAGTACCTGAGTTAGTCCGTGTCTACTTGGCCCTGTCTTGTACCATGCAGATATATCTTTAATGCAAGGTATTTCCATTGTATATTTGACAGGTGACTCCCAATTGAACATGACATCACTGAGGTTGAGAAAGGGATTGGGAAAGATAATTCTGAAAAACAGAGGGACTGAATGGCTCAGGAGCTGGAAACAATATTTAGAGTTTCTCTTTCCTAGCATAGGTTGGTAGCTGAATTCTAGATCATGTCAGTATTGATTAAAAGCTATTACTCAACTGCCACAAAAGCAGCCTAATTTCTAGCATAAAATTAAATGAATACACCACAAAACCCCACCACAGCTGACACCCTTTCTGGCAAGCAGAGAGCAAGGCATTACACATGGATTCATTCTGAAACAGCTATTCTTGAATAATTTCTTACATGGATACTTATTCCACAATAGGCCTTCCTTATTCCTGTTTTGCTTATCCTGTGGATACAACACTTTCTTACCTTGGAATAAGTGTGTGCCTGAATTCCTCCATGTATAGATAAACTTTTAGCTACTAATGAATGAACTAACATAATCTCGAATGGCTATTCCTCGGTGTCAAAAGGGAACAACTGCAGAGCAGCATTACTGCTGCGGTCAGAAGCTACACATCCTTTCCAGAAAAATTGGCCATCTATTTGATCTGGCCAGCCACTCTAAACTTCACATCTAAACCAGGATAAGATCCCCATAAAGTGCAGTTTCCTCACCACCAGAGCTCCACTTTGTAGTACAGCAGTGGTTCTCAACCTTTTTGGACTCGAGGCTCCCTTTACTTCTGACCCGCAGCCCCCCAGGCCCTGCTGGTGCCCCTCACTCCCAATCTGTAACGGGGGGGCCGGAGGGAGAGGGCATGGCCCAGCCACCCCTGCTCCCCTCAGGCCACCTGTGCTGTGCCCCTCCCCTCCGGCTGTGGGAGGAGGTGAGAGCAGTGGGGGCCCCCCAGTATGTTACTCCTCCCACTGCTGGTGGTGCAGCTGCTATGGGGGTCCCAGTGGCAGTGGCAGCAATGAGTCAGCCCACCCTGCTCCACCGCCCTGTGTTGGGCCCTGTTGGCTGGTCAGGCCAGGCTGCAGCCCTGTGCCTGCTATGGGTACTGAAATCGTGGGGCGGGGGGAGGGTTCACAAGCCCTCCCCACCCCCAACACATTTCTTATGGCCTCTTGCCCCGCCGCCTTTCCTGTGGGAAGCTGCAGGAGCTGCTCTCCACTGGTGCTTGGCTGCTGTACTGGCCTCCTCCTACTCCCCCCAGCTCTAAGCAGCCCCTTGCAGGCTGGAACACTGCCAGCCTGCAAGGGGAAACTTGTGGTTTCCCGTATTTTTCTCCTTTAAAGGAGAAAGTCCACATTTTTCTGTGAAGTTGGCGGCAGTGGTGACAAGCTCAGAAATAACAATTGCACCAGTTTCACAGTCCCTGCAGACCCCCTGAAACCTGCTCACAGCCCCCCAAGGGGCTGTGGACCCCTGGTTGAGAATCATTGTAGCAGAAGACTTATGGCACATGCAGTTGAAGGCAGGGAGGTTTGCACCAAACAGGATAACTAAATCAGAGATGTTTAGCATAAGATTTCATGAGCCCCTGCCCAATTCATCAAATGCACAACACCTACCTGAGACATTCAGTAGGGTGCAGTAGTAAGCCGCGGCTACGACGTGACGGTGGACGCGCTCATCGTGGGGACGCTCGGAGCCTGGGACCCCAGCAACGAGAGCGTCCTCCGCGCCTGCCGCGTTTCCCGCCGCTACACCAAGCTGATGCGCTGCCTCATGGTGTCCGACACCATCCGCTGGTCCCGCAACATCTACATGGAGCACATCACGGGCCACCGCCAGTACATCGACCCCTCCAGACCAGCCGCCGCCGGACCGGACCCGGAGGACACCACCGCCTGAACCGCCCCCCACCGCTTAGCTTCGCGTCGAGAGGTCTTCGCCGCCACGGACGACCCCGCCCCACCCGAAGAGGACCCCCGCGATCGGACTCTATGGACTGAGACGCTCACTTTGAGCCACTTCCTTCAACATCGCGGACCACTGTAACGGGTACGTGTGTATCTATCTCCTTTCCCTCTCAGTGTCGCGACCCCCCCCACTCCTTCCACATCCCCCCCCCCCCCCCCCGGGCTTAGTTGGCTAACATTGTATGATATGTAACCTAGTCGCGTTCCCCTCCTCTCCCCCATCCCTCGATTGTTAGTCCCTCGCTCGGGCGCTTTGTATTTCCATCTCAACTTTGTCATCTTTTTCCTGGATTCCCCATCCAAAACATATACTGTAGGCTAAGAACAGACATTCAAAGAGCCCCTAGCAGAAGCACTCTAATTCAAAGCAGGATAAATTAGAGTGGCATCCCACCAAACAGATGTCCGCTGTTTGGTGGGGGGCTCAGAGCCTGCCTGCACTGTGGCTACTAGGGGTGTTCCTGCATGCCTCCTAGCAGGCTGTCAGTGGCCTCCTCCCCAGTCCACCCCCACCCTACCCCCTGCCAGCTGGACACAGGCCACAGACACAGCCCTTCCCACAGACAGACCATGGAGCGACACACCACTGCCTGACCAGGACTGCTCCAGGAACATAGACCCTGGGTCTCTATTCCCCCTCCAGCTGGGCTGTGGCTCACAGCTGACCAGAGGAAGCTGGGGCTGGGATCAGAGGCGGTCACTGACTTGAATCAGTGACAGCCCAGGGTGAGAGGCCAGCCCAAAGCTTGGGCAAAGCAGAGAGCTCTGCCTGAGACTAGAGCACTGCCCAATGCCCCCTGGCATGGCTGTGATTACACTCACAGTTAACCCTAGATGCTGATAAAATGCTGTAACAGAAAGTACTTTAGGTCATCACGCTTCCATCAAGGGTTAACTGAGTGCATGATCTGCCATTTCTGAAGTGCTTTAAGAGCCATGAACATCTGCTCAGTTATGGCTTTAGAGCACTTTCTGCATGCTTGAAGAGCAATAGGTGTAACATCTGTACCTAGCTGTCATAAATACAGCATTGTTCATGCACATTCAAAACAGAAGCCTTTCACTTATAGAAAATCCATCTCATGGTTTAATGTGCAGAACATCTAGTGGTCAGCTAAAGAAAACACTAGAGTGGCTGACCATTCTCATCTAGCATTGTATGGAGTGTCCCATGACACTGATTGACAAGGAGAGTTCAACAAAAACAAGAACCCTCCTCATGACTGCAAGCAGCACTTTTGTCCATTGTTACCTTTGGAGAGAGAAGAATCCAGGTAAGTTTTAATAAACATTCTAAACTTCTCTGATTTATTTCATCAGGTTCCTTTACACCATTGGGATTCACCTCTGCCAGACTTAGAAAGTGCTTAATTCACCAAATTAATCTGGTCCCACAATGTCTCAGCCTCTTTGCAGTATCCTGGTCTAATATCAAACCTGCTGCTGTAGCCACTCCTTTGTTCTTATCTTTACAGTATTCTAGGTTTGCCTTAATTTTTTATTAAGGTGACATAAATCACAGCTTAAAACAAAACAAGCATATGGAAATAACATTGCTGTTAATTGATAATAAGAAATGGGGAAGTTAAGGAAATCACTGTGGGTGACCAGATGTACAGGATGCAGTTGCAATATGAGGAACCTCAGAAGCAGCTGTCCTGTACACAATTTCAGCAAGATGGTAGTCTTGCATATGACAGCATACAGCCAGAGTGCTGTGCTCACCTGTATCCACATTAGTCTTAATGGGGCCCTATGCAACAGCAAGTTTTTTGCAGGACTGAAACTTAAATGATTTTATAACAGAAACCAATGCACAGTCATTGCACAACAATGTACACCTTGGGCATGCAAGGATGAAGTCAGGAAGGCCAAAGCACAGTTGGAGTTGCACCTAGCAAGGGATGTGAAGGGTGACAAGAAGGATTTCTACAAGTATGCCAGTAGGTAGAGGAGGATCAGGGGAAGTGTGGGCCCATTACTGAATGGGGGAGGCAATCTTGTAACAGAGGATGCAGAAAAGGCTGAAGTGCTCAATGCCTCCTTTGCCTCAGTCTTCACAGGCAAGGTCAGTTCCAAGACTACTGCACCTGGCAGCACAGTTTGGGGAGGAGGTGAGCAGCCCTCAGTGGTGAAAGAATGGGTTGGGACTATTTAGAAAAACTGGACATATACAAGTCCATGGGGCCAGACAGGATGTCCCTGAGGGTGCTGAAGGAGTTGGCTGATGTGATTGCAGAGCCACTGACCACCATCTTTGAAAACTTATGGCGGTCAGGAGAGATCCTGGATGATTTGAAAAGGACAAACATAGTGCCCATATTTAAGAAAGGGAAAAAGGAGGATCCAGTGAGGCTAACAGACCAGTTAGCCTCACCTTAGTTCCTGGAAAAATAATGGAGCAGATACTCAAGGAATCCATCTCAAAGCACTTGGAGGAAAGGAAGGTGATTAGGAACAGTCAGCATGGATTCATCAAGAGCAAGTCATGCCTGACCAACCTGAGTGCCTTCTATGACAAGATGACTGGCTCTCTGGATGTGCGAAGAGCAGTGGATGTGGTGTACCTTGATTTTCGCAGGGCTTTTGATACAGTCTCACAACATTCTCACAGGCAAGCTAAAGAAGTACAGGCTGGATGAATGGACCAAAGATGGCATAGAGTGCACCCTCAGCAAGTTTGCAGATGACATCAAGCTGTGGGGAGTAGTACATAACACTGGAGGGTAGGGCTAGAATTCAGAGTGACCAAGACAGATTGGAGGATTGGGCCAAAAGAAATTTCATGAGGTTCAACAAGGTCAAATGCAATCCTGCACTTAGGATGGAACAATCCCATGCACCAGTACAGGCTGAGGGCTGACTGGCTGGGCAGCAGCTCTGCAGAAAAGGATCTGGGGGTTACAGTAGACACTAAGCTGAACATGAGCCAGTAGTGTGCCCTTGTTGCCAAGAAGGTTAATGGCATACTGGGATGCATTGGCAGGTGTGTTGCCAGCACTGGTGAAGCCACATCTGGAGTACTGTGTTCAGTTTTGCCCCCTACCCCCACTACAGAAAGGATGTGGACAAATTAGAGAGTGTCCAGCAGTGGCAACAAAAATGGTGAGGGATTTGGGGTACATGTAAGGAGAGGCTGAGGGAAATGGGCTTTTTTAGTCTAGAGAAGAGAAGACTGAGGGGGGATTTAATAGCAGCCTTCAACTACCTGAAGAGGGGTTCAAAAGAGGTTGGAGCTGGACTGTTCTCAGTGGTAGCAGATGACAGAACAAGGAGCAATGTTCTCAAATTGAAACAAGGGAAGTTTAGGTTAGCAGTTGGGAGGGATTTTCTCCCTAGGAGGGTAGTAAAACACTGGAACAGGTCACCCAGAGAGGTGGTGGACTCTCCATCCTTGTTGGTTTTTAAGACCTGGCTAGACAAAGCTTTGGCTGGGATGATCTAGTTGGGGCTGGTTCTGTTTTGGGCAGGGGGTTGGACTAGATGACATCCTGAGGTCCCTTCCAACCCTAATTTTCTATGATTCTATGATTTATTCATCCATTTCTAAAGCACTGATCACAGTAGATAGGATCTACAGATCAAAAGGTAGGATTAAGCCTGAACTCTGAATTCTCTGTCGGCTTAAGAGCTGAGGCTCCTATACTGTCCTTAATTCACTCCATTAAGTCTTGGTATTTCTGTAAATGTGGCAGATGGCATGCTGCTCCCTAGAAGTCCTTGTCAAGTCCATTTGAGTCAACTCTGCACGAGCTGCTTCACCTTTCAATCACCTTTGCTTTGGTCAAAGTTAGACTTTAAAAGTCTCCTTAGATAGCAGAGAGATGCCCACTCACAGACACAAACAATAACACAACAGTTGTAAGTCTGCACCAGAACTGAGCAAAGATTTTTTTTTTTAAATGAAAATTTGTGAGTGAATTAAGTGCTAAATAACAGGGGCTGTAATAGTACTGGCTACAGCCAGGCTTAATATGGGCAAAGAAGAGTCTGTTAACAGAAAATAGAAAGCACCTCAGGAGACACGCCTACAGACAGTCTGTCACCCACTGCTTTTAACATTTCACTTCAAAATTTAATTAGATATTCATTTCTGAATGCTTAAATAAGATTAACCCCTTTGAGTAGCCTCAGTATGCATCAGCTCCACAGATAAATGTAGAGCAACACCATCCTCCCCATCCCTTAAATGAAACAAAAAAAACCCCAACAATCTTTTGTCTATCAAAAAGCCCACATTTTTCACACCATAAATTAATTCATCGTTACTGCACTTGAAGCAACATTAAGTCTTTCACTTATATACCTATACACAGCAGTAAATACTCTGCACTTGTATAAAAATGCATTGGTCTGGAATACTGAGTCTGTCGTAGCATTTTATAACTTGATTTAGTAACAAAGGGAAATACAGAAGTCTTTACTTACCTCAGATAAGGGAAAACTTATGGTGCTCCAGTACCCTTTGTCTAAGCCTGGAAGGAAGTGAACCTGTCTTTAGGGAGCAGTATGACTAGAAAACAGTCTGGTTAAAACTACCCTTAGGGGCACGTGCTGCTTGACTTCCCACTTATCCAGAGAAATGCTTATGAGCAGGCGGTGTTCCACCCAGAACATGAGCCAGGCCCAACATTTTTCTAAAAGGTAGTATAAAAACCTAGTATCAGAAGACATCTTTCCAACAGAATCAGGTTAAAGCAAGTGTCAGGGAATGAAAAGGACTGCAGCTGGACATCAAGAAGATATCTAGTTATCAGGATTTTAAGAAAACAGCTTGCTAACACAATACGGTAAAACAAAAACCCTGTGCTTTAATGGTCTTGCTTGTTTTTGGTGGTAACTGTGAAGAGTTTAAAATTAACTTGAGTTGAAAACCACAAAATGTTCTGTATCTAATAAACTCTGTGAGCAACTTTTATTTTGAACTACCTTATGTACTCTGAGGGCCAAATTCGCCAACATTGATTGGGCTGAGGAGGATGTTACCGTTTAGCTAAACCCAGGAACTACTCATTATTAATCAGGTTTGCAAAACCTGATTCTAATTAACTGCACTTCTCAGCACCTCTGGAAAGTTGGTATTAATATCGCTATTTCACAATTAGGTAAATGCAGGGAGATCAAGGTAAAATTAATCTTGGCATCTTTGAATTAATTGGGCCTAGGGTTTCAGTTATAACAATTTGACCCCAATCTTGCAGCAAAACCTGTGTAGGTGTATACCTTGTTTTGCATGGCATTTCATTAACTTCACTGGATTTCCTGAGGGTGCAGCGGTCCATTCAGACCCTGTCCATTGCAGAATTTGGGCCTGAATGGTTTCCTGAAGGTGCCATAATAAATGTCAGAGCAGAAAATGGGGCCAAGAAGTCCTATCTCTGTTTTGTTATCTAACCCATAGCAAGTGTTCCTTCCATAAAAACAAAGGTGATAACACCATTCAAAGTCCAGGCCAGCAGTGAGGATTTATTCTTCAGAAACTAAAATTGACTAAAGACATTTGATATAGCAATTATTTACCCAAAACCACAGAATGGCTGGATAAATGTGAGGCCAAGTCCATCTTTCATGATAGCAGAATTTCATGAGGGATATGTAGGGCTGCACTGTCTGTCCTTTTTTTCAAAGAACTAAATATATTATCAGACAAAACCTGCTGCAAAACATAGCTGAGTCTATATACCTGTTAACCCCAGCCACAGATGACTATTGGTCCATGTATCTAAGGCTCTTATCTGTGCTCCTTTACCACAGGATCTGTGCACTTCAGTCCTTATTATATATCCTCAAAAAAGTCTTAGGAGTAGGGCTGTGTGAATTTTCACCAGCTGTTTTGTTTCGACACTGTTTCAACTCATTCTGAGCTCGAAACAGCAAAATTGAAATGAAAAGAAAGGCTTCAAAACAGCCTCAAAACAAAATGAGGGCAGTCAAAACATTTGGACAGTTTCAAAACATTTCAAGTTTCGAAGCTGGGCTCACCTGCAGCTAAAGAGAAAGTAAGGAGAGGAAGGGGGAAAAGGGGGAAGGACTGCTCTGATATTGACTGTGTAGCTAGCCAGTGACCGTGATTCTTCCCTGAGGTCCCTTCCAATCCCAGTGCTCTGGGGGAGGGACGGAAAAACCGCATAAAAGGCAGCATTGTTTGAACTGAGCTTTCTCTGTGCCTTCACACTTACAAGTGACACAAGTTTTGCTCTGAACAGTTTGAGGTGCAGTTTTCCAGAAACCTCTCAACCTAACTCCTTGAAAGCTGGCAGGCTTCTTGGCCTCAGAAGGGACTACCATCCCTGCAGTTTTGACCCTGCTGTGGCTTAATACACACAAGTGACATGAGTTTGTCTTGTCAGCAGCTTGAGGCTCAGTTTCCCAGAAACTCCTGGACCCATCTCCTTCACACTTGGCAGGCTTCATGGCCTCAGAAGGGGCTACCATCCCTGCAAGTTTCATCTGAATCAGGCAGGAATTGACAAAGTTATAGGCAGTTTTGTGCTTCCCATATGGGCGAAACATCGAAACAGCGTTAAAACAGTTTTGATGAAACAGAATGGAACAGCGCTTTCAAAACTAAACAAAACTCAAAACAAAACACTGTCCCGGCGAAATGGTGAAATGGAAGTCAAAACGAAATGGGGCTGTTTCGCGCAGCCCTGCTTTCGAAGTAAGGCAGTGCTCTTATTCCCATGTTACAGATGGTGGACAAAGATGAGGGGCTGAGAGTTTTGCCTGAGGTCACACAAGGAGTCTATGACAGAACAGTGACTTGACCAAAGACTATTCAAGTTATTATCACTAGTGTCCTAGCATCAGGCCATTCTTCTTTGTGCTGACCAGGGCTTTTAAAAAAATCTAATGTGGTTCTAGATTCACATTGTTATCTTAAGCCCCAAATCACATTCCAGCAAGGAGACCTTAAAAGCACTTGCCAATTTAATAACAGAATTATTACTGTTATTGATATTATTTTATTATTGTTGTTGTTATTGTATTGATTTGATTTACAGTAGTGCTTATCTGAGATCAAGATTCCCATGTGCTAGGTGCTGTATGTACATAGAGTAAGAAACAACCCAGGTACTGAAGAGTTTATAGTCCAAGTAAACAGAACAGACAGATGCTGGACAGAATGGGTATAACATACAAGTAAAGACAGCAATGTGATGATTGCAAATGTATTATTTTTATAATTATTTTCCTTGCTAGTTTCTATGTTTTATTCTAAAATGTTGGACGCTTGTTGGGAGAAGAGTAGCCGAAAAACAATCAAGGAGGGGAGAAAGGACATTAACCGTGTCAAATGAGCTTTAGATAAAGGGTCCCATGACCATTTTGAAATGTGCAGGAGCTTAATACTTGTGACAGTGTGCCGTTTTTATTAGAACAGCTATCCAGGAACGGGTCTAATTAAATATTCCCCCTTTCCCACCATTTCTGAGCACTTGTATAGGCAGCCTAAAAGGAGAAGTAGGGAGAGGAAAAATTCCAACAGGCTGGAGAAAGTAGCTGTGAGCTACTATCTGGATGAAAATATCATAGATATATAAAGCATAAGTGTATATAGTTCTACAAGGCAGACATGGCTGTTGCTATTTCTCATCATTTATTGCAAGTCCTCTGGTATTTGATGATTTTCACTGAGTCTCAGTTTCTGGACTCCTGGAATTGTGTGAGAATTTCTGCTTTAATACAGAAACCCATATTTCTAGCTCTCATCATTTCAGTGAAAAGCTTGAAAATCAGCCCACAGTGTACCCTGAGGCTTGAGCATAAACAAAAGAACCCCAAATCTATTATTAAAAATAAAATTCCATGATTTTTATACCCACCTTGTGATTTGGGGGGGGGGTCTGACTCATGATTTTCTATAAATTGGTGTTGGCAATAATGGAACAACCAAAATACAGAAAAAAATAATGTAGGCAGTATTTCATATCTGATCAGAAATGACAGAAATCTTACATTATAGCTTTAGATATAGCCTGTTTAAATAGGTAATGGATAGAGACAATGCTATTCAGATTTCCATTATATTATTAATGTGATGAAACTGCTGACTTACCACTCAGTCATTGTCAGCAATCCCTCTATTCGAGGATGATCTCTACCATGGCTCACTGATGGGTCTTGAAGTAAAAAGAGTCCAAACCTTGAGCCAAAGATACGTCCACAGAAGTTGTAAGTCTTTCTGCAGGTGAGAGTAGGTTGCAGGCTGGGATTCCTCAGCTCTCTCCTCTGCTTCAAGGGCAAGATGCTTTACTTCAAAATAGGCTGCCGCTTGGGTGAGGTTGCAGCACCATTGGAATCGGTTGGCAGCCAGCTCCTCCCAACTTTTGATGTTGGTATCCGTTGAGCCAATAATACCAAGAACAGTAATAATACTGTTATTAAACTGGTAAACTTTTTTTCTTGAGCTATGCCTTCAACGTGTCCTTGTAGCATTTCCTCTGGCCACCACAAGATCTAAAGCCATTACTAAGCTGGGAGTAGAGCACATGTTTTGGGAGTAGAGTCAGGCATCTGCACACAGGGCACCTATATACATACATTGAGGCTGCTCTGACACGCTGTCGGACAAGTTTTAAAGCACCCCCTTCCACCATTTTTCAGCACAGGGATGCTGATACACAATGCTCCAGATGCTTTAATTAGTGTGTCTCTCAGAGCCGCTCTAATTAAAACACCCCCACCTTGTCTCCTGGAGCACATGTATAAATGCCCACAGTGTCCGATCCAGCAAAATTGGTGCTTGAGGATCACTGACTCAATGCTGGTGACTTTGGCTTCAGCAAGGATGCTGGTGTTTGTACAGTGATCTTCCCATTTGATGTGATTTTCTGGAGGCATTACTGATGATACCTCTCCAGGCTCTTGAGATGATGACAGTAGGCCACCCATGTTTCACATCCATAGTGGAGACTAGGGATAATGACTGTATTGTAGACCTGTAGCTAGTACATGGCTCCATAATCCCTCCAGCATGGAGAAGGGGATTTTTACTTGAGGTCTATAGGCACTTAGATCAGGTCAGAACTGGAGACTCTAAATGAACCATAGTAGACTAGAGGCACCAGCCTGAGAACTGGTTTCTCTGAGAAGGCTGGGAACAGGGAGCCCGATAGGTGGACAGAGCTACCAGTAATCGCAGCAAGAAGATAGAGGGGTGGGCTGCAAATTAAAAGACCATCATCTTCAGGTTTTTTGGAGGAGTCACTCTGGCATCTTTGTAATTTTTTATGCCCCCCAACGTATGGCTAAGGTAGCAGCTATTGGGTCTATCATTTCACTTTACTGCTATTAAAGTTACTGTGCTGAGGGTGCCCACAAATTTTGCTTTGGCAGCTATATTAAAGGAGTTCTTTGCCATTCTGGAGTGTGAATGTTCTTGGGCATTCATTGAGTCTAGAGCAGGGACAGGCAAAGTCCAGCAAAGTCCAGGCTAGATTAGGCCCATGGCAGACTCAATTTCCCATCAGCCACTGCCCACGTTGCTGTGGCTGATTTCCATGGAGACTCCAATACTGGCAGCGCTGTGACAACATGGGGCCAGATTTGCCATTTGGGTATCAGCCCAGCAACAGTGGCAGGGCATGCACATGGGGCAGAGAGTGGGGGAAGAGCTTCTTCAGGGCCTGGGCTGGGATCTTACAGCAATGACAGCATGGTCCGGAGTCAGGGCAGAGTCATGGGGAGTGCGGGCAGCAGATCACTGTTTTTTCCTGGCTCTAGACCACACTGTTACCACTGCAAAATCTCAGCCCCAGCCCTGGAGCAGCTCCCCACCCAGCCACATGCTCTGCCAGCACTGCTGGGGCCAGTCTCCATGGAAACCCTGGCCCCACGCTGTCACAGTGCCACCACTACTGGGGTCTCCATATAAACTGGCTGCAACAATGCGGACAGGGACTGGTAGGAAATAGGGAGTCCAGCTGCCAGCCAGATTTGCCATGTTTCCCTCCCCTGGTCTGGAGCAGGGGTAGGCAACATTTTCTGGCTGGAGTGCCAAAAAACCCACAATGCCTACCTTGGAAGATGCCAGAGTGCCAGTATGCCAGAAAAACAGGTTCTGGGTAGCTGCTGATAGCCATGGAGTGCAGGCTGCCTGCAGCAGGTCTTCCATCCTCTCAGCCGGCTGCTGGAAGCAGCCCATCCATGGCTATCAGCAGCTACCACAAACCTGGGCCAGCTGCAGCTGGGAGGCTGCAAAGAACTGCTGCCTCCCCGCCCTGGCCCTGGCTGTCTCCCGGCCCTGGACTCTGGGAAGACAGCAGGTGCCAGCACTGCACCCATTGGGGCCGGGGCTGTGGGCAGTGTGGGGCTGGGGCCAGGGCCCACCAGCAGCATGGGGCCCACACAGTGCCAGGACTGCCATGGGTCCCAGTGCTGCAGACTGCCCCGTGGCTGGGCCTGCTGGCAGTGCCAGGATAGGGCCGGGGCCCGCACAGGCCACAGGCCCGGGCCCCAGCCCCAGGCCCAGCCTCATCCTGGCGCTGGCAGTGGGTGTGACCCTGGCCTCATCCCAGCACTGCCGATGACCCCAGCCCAGCACTGGCGATAGAGGTTCCAGCCAGGGCCGCGCCTGCCAGCAGCGCCAGGATGCGGCTGGGGCCCGGCTCGCCAGCAGCACATGGCCAGGACTGGGGCCGGAGCCATCTGCAGTGTCAAGATGGGCCCAGGCCCCAACCTCATCCCGGCACTGCCAGCAGGCATGGCCCCAGTCCTGGCACTGCCGATGGCCCTGGCCCAGCACTGGCAATAGCAGTGCCAGCCAGGGCCACGTCTGCCAGCAGCACGTGGCCGGGGCCAGGGCTATCTGCAGCACCAAGATGAGCCCAGGCCCCAGCCTCATCCCAGTGCTGCAGACAGCTGGTAGCAAGTGGCTGGGCCCGCCACTAGCGCCGGGATGGGGCCGGGGCCCATGCAGGTTCACAGACCTGGGCCCCAGCCTCATCCCGGCACTGCTGACGGCCCTGGCCAGACTGGGGTGGATGGCAGCGGTGGTGCCAGCCAGGACCAGGCCTGCTGACAGCACATGGTTGGGGCCATATGTAGCACAGGGATGGGCCAGGGCCTGTGCAGGTCCATGGCCCTGGCCCCATCCCGACGCCGCGGATGTCCCCAGCCCAGTGCTGGGGAGGTGATGGTGACAGCTGGGCCAGGCCGCTGGCAGCATGTGGCCAGGCCCGAGGACAGGGCCTGTGGTGATGATGCAGCCAGCTGGACTTGGGGATGGGGCCTGTGATGGCAATGGGGCCAGGCTGCTGGAAGCATGAGCTGGGCCCGGAGACAGGGCCGGTGGTGGAGGTGGGGCTGGCATGGTCAGTGTGTTCCAGAGCCTGGGTCCCTCAGTGGCAACTCTAGGTAATGCAGGGGTCGGCAGCAGCAGAAAGTTGTTCCCCGGCAGCCACGTGCTGCTCAATCTGGGCATGCCCCTGCCCACCTCTTGGGGCAGGAAGCAGCCACGTGCCAGTAAAAAGCATGCTGCATGCCACGTTGGGCACATGTGCCATAGGTTGCTGACCCCTGGTCTAGAGTCTGTGCACCCCAGTGCATGAAGCACCAATGGCATTTGCCTCAGAGCATGGAATGTATCCAGCATGTTAACCAGATACCTAGGCCGTGAGCACATACCAACACTCAGAGCAATGCATGGCAGCAGGGCTCCCCATATTTTACAGACCCTTGAAGTTTGGCCTATATTAGTGGAAAAGCATGTGAGTGGTGAACAGAAAAGCTGTGTCTTAGAGACTATTAAACAAAGGAAGCCAGCGATACAGCTGTGTAATTCCACAAGCATGAAAGCCGCACTGATGGTCTTGAAATACCACACTGAAGTAAATCGCTTCTGGTCTGGCCTCTACTGAGCAGATTGGAACGTATTTGAAATAGATTGTTACAACACAGCCATCGCAGTTGGTGAGGAACATAGGCCTGGAAGAGACCTCCTCAGTCACTGAATCCAGTCCCCTGCTGTTACCAACAATGACCTTATGTAAGTGTTTCACAAGCTCATCAAGCTTCATCTTAAAAACACTTAAGGTTTTGTTCCCATCACTCCTGTGGGAGGGGGGTGGAGAATAGGGTGCTGTTGCAGAGCAAACCGCTCTGCTACTTCTAATTTCTAGCTTGAATTAAAAATCTTGTGCCAAGATTGTCCTTTAGTCTAAATCATTTTTCTGTCTCCCAGGTGTTTAACCCATTTATGTATTTATAGCAGGGATGGGGAAAGTCTGGCCCACAGGCCACATTGGGCCTGCAGTGAACTCCATTTCCCAGCAGCCTCTTCCCACGTCACTGCAGCCAGTTTCCATTAAGACCCCAGGAGTGGTGGCTCCACTGCAGCGCGGGGCCAGGGTTTCCACAGAGACTGGCCCCAGTAGTGTTGGCAGGACACGCAGCTGGGCAGGGAGCTGCTCCAGGGCCGGGACTGAGATCTTGCAGTGGTGACAGCTTGGTCCAGAACCAGGACAGAGCTGCAATCTACTACCCACGTGCCTCAGGCAGGGGTGTTGCAGGCCACAGATCATAGCTCTGCCCCAGCTCTGGACCACGCTATCACTACTGCAAGATCCCAGCCCTGGTCCTGGAGCAGCTGCGCACCCTGCCAGTGCTGCTGGGGCTGGTCTCCATGGAAACCATGGCTCTGGCTGTCATGGCACCATAGCTACTGGGGTCTCGATGGAAACTGGCCACAGAGACACAGGTAGGGGCCACTGGGAAATGGAGTCCAGCTGCTGGCCAAATTTGCCATTTTGCCCACCCCTGATTATAGAGTGCAATCAGATACCCTCTCAGCCTTCAGTGTGCTGAATGAAACAAACCAAGCTCTTTTAGGGTAGGTCTTCACCATTTCTGCAGTGATCCCATGACCACCACTAAGAAACAAGCCCCACCCACTCACTCCCACTCTGCATGTTCTCCTTGCTGAAACAATATCATAGTCATAGAATATCAGATTTGGAAGGGACCTCAGGAGGTCACCTAGTCCAACCTCCTGTTCAAAGCAGGACCCTCCCTAACTATATCATCCCAGCCAAGACCTTGTCTCCTGGGTTTTAATGTCCCTTCCTCTCCTCTATTCATCATTTGATTCCACCAGGGTAGGTGGATCCCAGTGCTGAACTGGGATTTAGTGGGCTTTAGTTGCTTCTTGGCACAAAACTGAGAAAACTCAGGAACTCATTCTGGGGCATGTTCTGAAGAACAGTACTGGGTGTACCTGGCATCACTCTAATGGCAGCAGTATGACAGTTTTTCAACACGTGGGGCTGGCACGAGTGCTCAGGGCTGAGCAGCAGTCTCAGGATCACCTTGGAGGCATCTATGGGATAGAAATATATTCCATACTATATTGTCAGTGTGATGCATGTTATAGCTAAAACAGCAAGCAGAGTTTCTCACCAGCAGTCAGACTAGAACACAGCTTCTGCTTCCAGAGCACTAAGACATGAGCTAAAGGAGTATCTGTCAAGCAGATGTCAACAGCACTATGCATGTTCATGCAAGAGAATTTACACAAACATGTCACACCTACTTGATCCCCAACCCTGCAAAGGATAGGTTCAGAATATACTTCTATCCACAGGGAACCCTGATGAATTCAGGGGGCCCTGCAAGGGCACAGTATTGCATCTGCATGCAGTGGATTGCAGTCTGAGAATCAGCAATCAGCTAAAATAGCTGCAGCTCCTTATTTTTGTAATAACTCCTGTGCTCCTCTCCCTGACTACCCTGAGATAGTTTGCTGCTCTTGCTTGTTTTATCTTGTTTTATATGTAGGCTGCCAGCTCTTCAGGGCAGGGAACATGTCTGTTTTACTTATTTGCGAGGCACCTAGTGCACTTTTGGGTACTCAGTATAAATAAATGAATCATAATAAATAGGCTAAGATACCCACAGCACTGTTCCAAACCTAACTGCTATCTGTAACTAATAGGAAGCAGACAAAAACATTTCAGCAGGAATAGAGGGAAAGAAGGGCATTTTGAGAAGTAAAAAGGAGAGCCCTGGGTAGCAGAAATAAAACTAAGTATGGCTAACAACAGTCTCCGTTAGGGCACTGAATACATTTCTCAGCTGCAGTATGGCAGCAAAAAGGGGCCATGGTGTGAGTGAGATCAAGCCCTGGCTCTCAGAGACAATGGCTTTGAGACCTTATTTATACACGGGCCTGCACTCTGGTGATGCTCAGTAAATAATCCCCCCTAGCCACACACTCCCTTTGAGTTCTTGTTCAGGGTGACTGAATTTTTTTCCATCTATGCTTAAGTCTGGGCGAGTTCACACCTTGTATGGACCTTTATCCTGGCATATGAACAGCAAGGAGTAATGGTGCTAGAAGCAGTGTAAAACTGTCATGCTGGTATAGGCAATAACCCAGTGACTCCTGGGCTTTGGCTCACAGCAGCTGACAATGGGTATGGAGCCCTTTGGGTTTGCAGTAGGAGCTCAAGTCACCAGAGGGAAGGCAAAATGCCTCTTGAGAGAGAGGGAAATTATATTCACCTGCCTAGCAGAAACTGCATTTAAAGAAACAATGCAAAGAAGAATGATCATTAAAAAATCAGCTGGCTGGTACACCCTGATTCTCTCTCCAGCTTTGTCTCTTTAGCAGCAAGGAGGGGCTAGGGAAAGAGGGACATTTCCCTTGCTTCAGCACTAGAGGGTGCACCAGGGTCACTCAGCTTCTTGCCTATGCAAAAAAGAACAGCTAGGAGATACTGCAAGACACAGCCATTATGGGATTGGGTTGGGGGGGGAGGAGGAGAGGAAAAGAGGCCACTTAAATAAATAGGGTATTATCAATGACATTTTGTTAGTTTGTTTAGCATGTGTTATATATTGAATAGGTTGGAACAAGAAGAATTAAAAGTACTTTAAAAACCCCTTTCTTTTCCTAACAAGCAAGAAACCAAGACAAACTTTGTGACTGAAATTGGCTTTAGGGTGATGCAGCTAAGACCTTTTCTGCAAGTGTTTAACACACACATGCACATGTGTGCATACGCATACACACACGCGCGCACACACACACACGCACGCACACACTTGCCTTGGGGAACTCCCAGCCATGAAACCGACACTCCATCTGTTTACCCAGAGAGCCAATATAGTGTTAAAAAGCATCCAGGATGCACACACCATGATGAAATTTGATATGTTTTTTCAAATGTTGGTTGCATGTAACGAAGCCTTTAAAACGAAAGAATGATGTATGCAAAGCTGTACTTGAAATGATTTTGGTGCTGCAAATTGCATGCTCTTACTGTGGAGCTGATGAAAATAAATGAAGCTCTGCCTTGTTGGGCTTTTTCCTCCCCCTTCTAATAAATGAAATGAAAAAGCACCATTATTGTGCCACCTGCTTCTAATTCCTAATTGTGGTAACTTAATTCTGAAATTGTTTGTTCACTATGTAATATCACAACCATTAAAAATACTGAGAAGCCATTAAGTTCTTTAAAACATTGTGTTGGATAAAAAGGTGCAGCTATCTTCAGATTTTATTTTGATGGAATAACTTTTCTAGTGGAGAAATGTGTTAAAATCCCACAAGTGCCTACTGGAAAAACCTCAGTGAGTTTAGCACACAGCAAAGCAAGGAAGTAAAGACAGATGAGATGTCTACAGGCTTTTTCAAACATTTCTTGAAAAGTAAGCAGTGACGCTTGCTGTTCATATTTTTAGTAACAGCATAGAAAAGTATGGATTTCATATGAGATTTAATGAAAAAGACATGAGATGTAAATGCCATAGTTTAGGTGAATATGTGTGTGCATATATGTATGTATTTCTGAGATGCCTATGTAAGTGTGTGGCTGTGTAATGCATATCATATAATATCAGGGTTTTAATTCAATGTATCAATTTATATATTGTATATAGATGTTTTGCTAATTATCCCTTTTAAATATTTTTCAAAACAAGCTAAATGATGCCTTTCTTGATTTTTCTTATTAAAATAATTAATTTTGATATCTTTCACTGTTTTGAGGAGACAAGTAGCATCATTTGAAACCAATCTGCATAGGTTTGAGACATAGCCTTTGTCCTATGTTTCGTGTCTTGTCTGCTTTTTTCCTTTTTAAATAAGGGACAGAATGTGACCTTCTCCCTAAATTTCACTTCTAATGTACAATCCACGGACAAAGATGAGCAAAGGGTTAAACTAACAGTCTATCGATTCAAGTCAGCTGTGACCGTCTTCAATACATTGCATTGCTAAAATCAACATGGAAATAAATAAGGATCTCTTAATTCATGGAATCAAACTATTATTATCTCATATAAACAGTTTAAGATGGGGATCAGTGTGCTTCTCATGGAGACAGGAAGAAAAGGTGTTTATCATTTGTTGTCAGGTTTGATACTGGACAGTTCTTGAAAAATCTTATACAACTGCAACTCTCTTCTCTTTCCAACTCTGAAA